>NC_135887.1:7188508-7872676 GCF_964194155.1 Cetorhinus maximus
GTGTGAATGTGTGCGAAGGTGAGAGTGAGTATCTGAATAGTGTGTGAGAGACGTGAGTGCCAGGGACTGCTGAGTGATGCTGGTGCTTTGGGAAGTGTGAGAGGTTGGTGGCATAGTGGTTAGGAGATGTCATGTGAAGATGCATTCGTTGACCTTAACCATCCATACGAGGACATTAAAATCCTTGTGGCACCGTTGCCAGGTCTTCGAGGCCAGATTCCTAGCATTGATCACCCACTCCCATTCCCTTCAGAGGGTAATCCTGAAGGGCCTCCTGTCCATCTCCACCATAAATGCCTCCAGCGCCACATCAGTTAACCTAGGAACACCTTTACCTGGTGCTCCGTCTGTGCAACTCCTGCCAGTACAGGCAGCCAGCAGCAGCTCCCTTCCGCTGAGTGCAGGTCCCCTTTAAGACGGGCAGACTACCTTTAAGAGGAGCAAGCTGGTTGCATCACATGTTATTAGCATACTCTGCTAGGCCCCTGCTGAGCACTCAGGCAGCCAACCGCGTGGTCCCGCTCAAACCAATGTTACAATCGGGTAAGTGAGGAGGCAGCACCAAGGTTACATGCTGCCACCCTCAACTCAATGGACATGGACAGATTGCAAACCATGGTCCTCACATCCAGAAATAGGCCATAATCACTTTTTAGCCTTTTTTAAAATGGAATTCATGACAGAAGTACAATATAAAGTCTTGCAGTAAATCTCTTCTTACCATTTTGACAGGTCTGAAAGACATCATACAGTCAGTGCGATAGCTATTGGACCAGGAGTCCCAACGAGGATATTCTCCCTTCTCCAGCATGAACATCTCACCACAGAAGTTCTGCTGTTCATAACCCACCCATCTGAAAAATAAATGATTTGCAATAAAATGTTTGTCCTTTGCACATAGCAAAATGAAACCAATTTAATAACTTATAAACAAGTGCTTTGTAAAATGTTTGGCGTGCTAAAAGTTTCACATGGAATAATTAGAAGCATGCAACTTGTCAGTGGTCATTGGCAGCACAGCAGACCGAACAGTGACATCTGAAAACAATTTCCAAATGTACGAAAATTACGTCTATGAGACCATTCAAAATTCTGATTCTGAAGTAGCACATTTTCGGAAAAGGAACAGAAAGTTGAAATGCAGCTTAAGTTGTATAATTTCCAGTGGAGTAGAAAAATAGCAAAATTTAGGGATATGGGTCGGAATATTTCTGAGGTGGTGGAAGTCCTGCCACCAGGGACAAAAGCTGGAGGCCATCCTACTTCAGTGGTCAGCGGGACACAGGGCCGCATTTTGCTGGCAGCAACCAAATAAGTGGCTGCCGCTTAGGCTGCCGTCCAATCAAGTGTGGTGGTCGGCCCTCAAGAAGGCCGGCACTTCAGCAGCACCACTGCTAGCGGTGGTCGTTGCTGTGACTGCACCTGGAGGACGAAGGCACAACGATGGCCGTGCACCCTTGAAGACAGGTATGTGGGGTCTAGAAGCACTGGGGCTGGCGATCATGGTTGGGGGGTGGTGCTTGCTGAGGGCATTTGGCATGATGCTTCAGGGGCAGCCATTTTTGACTGGGGTTCCTCCATGGGCCTATAGAGTGCCCAAAGAGGAGCCCCCGCACCCACCCACCCCCCCGGGAATCTGCTAAGAGGCTGCCAGAGAAGCAGGAAGGTGTAGGGCAAACTACCTGATGCCTTCCCACATGACTTTGCCAACCTTTCCTTCTCCCAGCCCATTCCCAAAAATCCAGTCTGTACTCACAAACTTTTGAAATAAAGATGCTTGAGGCACTGAATAATAGGAAGTGAAACTGAAACAAGACATAATGTTGGATAGGCTACAGTATCATGTGCAGTTTGTGCTCCCCATTACAGAAAAAAAATTCAGATTTGTGAAAAAGGTTCAATGTAGATTTATTAGGCTGATACCAGGAATAAGAAACTATACGAACAACTGTTGGTTACAGTTCGGTAGGTCTGAAGGAATCTTCATAGTCTTACATAGGTTAACTGTAAGTCTTTGTTGACTCTTAGAACAATTTACAAATACACAGTAAAGGGTACAAGCTAGGATCTGTCTCCATGCTTGCTGGTACACACGGCTCTGTCCAACATTCAACTGACCCTGGGTGCAGATCACGTGCTCTCTTACATCACTGTGTGGGCGGTACTGTGTTCAGTCCCACGTTAACCCTATATGTGCCAGACCCTTACATCACACCTCCTCCCCAGTCTTTATCCAATGTATTTTAAATGATTATAGTTTACCTTGGGCTGTAAATTCCAACTAGCATCGGAAAGTGCTGGCCCACAGGAATTAAGAGAAACAAATGCCTACCTTACATGGTCCTGAAAATTATGCTGACCCTTCTGATCGCCAGAGCTGCTTGGGGCCTGCATCGAAAGACTCCTCACGGCCCCAGTGAGGTGCAGCTCCAGAGGATTCAAGGAGGCCGTGCCCCCTTTTTTACAACACTAAACTTACCTGCTTTACGGCAGCTAAAGGGCCAGAGAAATTTACAGGCCAGTGGGGGAAGGTTAAGTGTCAAAGGTACGTGGATAGGATTTGGAGGGTGAGGGGTCCTGGAGAGGGTCTGGGGGTGGTGGGGGGGGTCAGTCTGGGATCTGGGGTCGGGAGAGAGGTCAGGCGGAGGTCCTTGGCTGTGGGGGCGGGAGGTCTTGGGGGGTAGGGTGGGTTTGGGGGAGGGGCGGTTGGGGGTCCTGGGGGGTGGGGGGTGCAGGGACTCAGAGATCCTCGGTCAGAGGTTGGTGGTGGTTATATGGGGAGTGGGGGGGGGGTTTGTGGAAGTCCGGGAGATTGGAAGGTTTAAAGGGGCTGTGTGGGGTGGTCCAAGATCGGCGGGGGGGGGGAAGGTCAGACGGAGGTCTGAGGCGCTGGGAGTGGAGGGGTCCAAGTCTGTGGTGATTGGGGGAGGCGGTGGGGTGGGTCTGAAGTCCTGAGGGGGGTGAGAGGGTTGGAGGTCAGGAGGGGTGGGGAGTCAGAGGTCAGGGGGTGTGGGGGGTTGGAGATCGGGGATGGAGGGTGTCGGCAGTTGCAGGGATGGGGAGATCGGATGTCGGAATTGGGGGCGTTGGGGGGTGGGGAGAATCCTGTGAGTGGGGTTGGGGGTGCGAGGGGTATCCTGTGGGTGAGGGGTGCAGTCGGGAGTTGTGGGAGCAGTCCTGTGGGATTGACCTGGGTCTTTACAATAGTTACTCAGACGTTAGAAGAGCTTTTAATTCTTCTAACCTTTTCTGAGTAACTATTGGTGTAACCCTGGTAGAACCATCTGAAGTTTACGATTTAAACTGCATTTTCGGATGGTTCCCAGCACAAGGCAATTGTCCAGAGGAACTGTGCACTTCTGGGCAATTGCCGTGCAAATCCTCACTTAGGAACTTCCGAGAGTGATTCCCCAGTGCATCTTTGGGGTAGCCCCCAAATACGACACTGGGGAGCTTGGAGTTTGCGGCCCCTTATGTCTTACATTATCATTGCCATCATACATTTACATTGTCATTATAACATTAGCACTAGCCCATCTCCTCCCTTCAAGTCCTTGAATTCAAAGATTCGGGCTGTCTGGAGGCTTTTTAACCCTTCCATACCTTATTCGCACTGCTGTCGGAGGAGTGGTAGACTCTGTCGCTGCTGATTCTTCCTCTAGGTTTGGAAGGTGGTTGCTACCCTAACTTGTTTCTTGCAGGGTGGACAAGCATTGTATTAGTCTCCTTGTTGTTTCTTTCGCTTCTTCTGTCATCGTGAGGGTCATCATGATGTATGTGGAAGTTAATATTTCAAAAATGGAACACTCGTTTCCACTTGTTTCACAATTTTACCCAAATTTTTGATAACTTTCTTCTTTTCCAGTTGTTTTTCGAGCTTATGAATCTTTTCATTCAACTCAGCAACTACTCTAGTAAGTTGAGTTGTATTTGTTTCAGAGTTACCTGCAGAACTAAGTTTGACAAGTTCACCAGGCTTTCAATTCTGTTTAGAATCTTTCTTCAATGGTCACTGACTGCTCTTGGACTCTTTCAAATCACTCGTTAGATCGCCAATCTGTTTCAAAGGATTTCTCTTATCTGCTTTCAAAGTCTGGATTTGCTCTTCCATATTGCGTATCTCAACCTCCATGTTGTTCAGACTGGACCAAAGTTGAAGAAGTTCATCAGTTTTGGATGTTAATTTTGCTTTCAAGCAACTGTTCTGATGCATCAGCAATTCTTTCTCCTGTTCCAGGCATTTTGCATGATGCTTACTAGAGACTTCTGATCTTTGATGAATGTGCTTCTACAAGTTCATCAACGAAACATTTTAAGTCCTTTTTCAAATGTTCTACTTCCTGTGAGCGACATTCTGTGTTCTCATTAGTTCTCGTTTTTCCTTTACAAACTCATCTTTCGTACTCAAAAGTTGGTTCTCTACACCGATCAGTTTTCCTTTGGCAGATCATAATTCCTCTGTGCTATCCGTCAAGCTCACATTCTGTAATTACACTTTGGCCAATTGTTTCTGAGACTCTTCATACTCTTTTGTGAGAAGTTCCACTTTCTCTTGCCATCCTAGGTTCTCGATTTCCATTTCTTCATATACCTGTTTGGAAATGTAATATTTTTCCAAGTTTTCTTCCAAAGGTCTAACCATTTTCTTTAGTGCTGCAGTCTCACTCTCGTACCTCTTGGCTTCCTCCTGAAATGTAGAACATTCCTGAGACTTCTCTGCCAACCGGTTCGTCAGTTCCTTCAGAGTGACATTAAATTCATTTTGCTTCACTTCATAATTTCCCAGAGGAACAAACTTTAACCTGAGGAATCCTTGTAGCGTATGAAGGTCCTTTAGCAGGTTTTCCTTTTCACTGTGAAGGGCAATTACTTTGTCTTGAGTTTTCTTGTAATTTAACAGATTCTCATTGAGTTTGTGCCACTCTTCCTCCATGCAGCTACCTCCAAGGTAGCCTTTATTCCTTCATGTTGCTGTCAAATCCAGGGCTTTGCTTACCTTTAGCTGGGTTTAAAAAGTCACAATTTTCCCAGAGTATTCAATTAATTATTTCTAAATATCTTCAGAGCGAGCTCCCATGCCACATGTTAAGGCGCCAACTTGGGGATTGTGTTTTTATTGACAGCTTCTTTCGAGCTGCACTTCTCACTCTGAAATATTTAAAGATTTCTCAGGACTTGCTGTAGCCTGGAATTTTAAAAGATTCTGCTCACTTTTGCTAGGTCTGTTGAGTCTGTACTCTGGGATTTGGAGCTGGACTTCCAAGGGAAATGCAATGGACTCTTCAGTTACAGTAAAAAAATTTAAATCTTTGCCTTCAGCTTCCAAGCCTTTCTTTGGAGTTTTTTCTTGGTGATTTTTCCTCTGCACCTGTGCTTCTGGAGCTTCTATTCAGGTTAGACTGCTTTGCTGAATTTGTTCTCAGTCTTCCTGTATTTGAGTTTTTCTGTGCATTTTCTGGGAGGATTTGTGTTTTGCCACCATGTTGTAGGATGCTGGTTATAGTTCAGTAGGTCTGAAGAAGTCCATGTAGTTATATGTAGGTAACTGTAAGTCTTTATTGACTCTTAGAACTATTTACAAACATACAATAAAGGATAAAAGCTAGTAGCCATCTCCATGCTTGCTGGTACACACAGCACTGTCCAACACTCAACTGACCCTGGGTGCAGGTCATGTGCTCTCTTACATCACTGTGTGGGCGGTACTGTACTCAGTCCCATGTTAGTCCTATATTTGCAGATCCTTATACTACTATGACAGGTATAATGGCATCTGATGAAGCAAGCACGGTACAAAAGGATATCTATTTATAATTTAAAATTTGAATATCTTCCTTATTTCAAGGGATGGTTTTTGTTTTTCATTCAACATGATATCAACAACTTGCATTTATATAGCACCTTTGCCAGAGTAGAATTACCCGTGCTTCACAGGTACATGAGCAAACAAAATTTGAGTCACAGAAGGAGATTTAGTACAGATAATCAAAAGCTTAGTCAAGAAGGCAAGTTGGAAAGGATATTTAAAAAGAGGAGAGAGAGGCAGAGAGTTATACAAAGGGAATGCCAGAGCTTAAAAGCTGGGCAGCTAAAATCACAGCCACCACTGATGGAGTGATTAACATTGAGGATGCACAAGAGGCCAGAACTGGAGGAAGGCAAAGGTCTTGGAGGTTTTCAGGGATGGAGGAGGTTACAGGAATAGAAAGCGGTGAGGCCACGGAGGGACTGAGAATCTTAAAATCGAGCCATGGTGAGGCTGAGATTTAATATAGGTCAGTAAGTACAGGGATCACGGGTAAATGAGACTTGAGGTGAATTAGAATATGGGCAGCAGAGTTTTTAATGAGTTCAAGTTTATGGAGGTTGAAGATACAAAGCTGGCAGTAAAATCATCGGAATAGGCACATCTAGAGGTGACAAAGGCATGAATGAGGGTTTCGGCAGCAGATGAGCTGAGGCAGGGGTAGAAACAGGTGATGCTACAGAGGTGGAAATAGGTAGTCTTGGTAATGGAGAAGATATGTGGTTGGAAACTCAACCTGGGGTCAAATATGACGACATGGGGCTGGGAGGTGGATGTGCTGATCCCAGCTTCCTTGTGCTTTCTGTGTGGGAAAAATATGCAGCTCCCAGGCTCCTTCCACTCTGTGCTGAGTGGGAAAACACAGGCACCAGCCTCTTTACACTCTTGTTGGGGGGCGGGGGAAGGGCAAGTTGGGAAGGAATACACAGTCCATAGCCTCCTTACACTCTGTGTGGGGAATGCACAAGACTCCTGCCTCCTTATACTTTGTTGGCAATGTTAGGAGGGGTGACACGAACATGTCTATTTAGCCTCAGACAATAGCCAGGGAGAGGGATGGAGTCAGTGACTAAGACAAGGAGTTTGTGGTAGGGATTGAAGGCACTGGCTTTGGTCTTTACAACGTTTAGTTGAAACAAACTTCTGCTCATCCATTGCTGGAAGTCGGACAAGTAGCGTGACAAATCAGTGGCAGCGGAGGGATTGCCGGAGGTGGTCATCAGTTGAGCTGAGTATCATTTTAATGAGGTCATAATCAATTCTACAATGTTGCAAAGTCTCTAGAATGTTAGAACATAAGAAATAGAAGCGGGAGAAGGCCATACAGCCCATCAAGCCTGCTTGACCATTCAATAGCATTTTGGCTGAATTTCTACATTAACCCCACTTTCCCACTCTACACCCATATCCTCTGATTCACTAGTGCCCAAAGATTTATCAAGCTAACTCTTGAATATACTCATCGACTCAGCATCCACAGCCCTCTGGGCTAGCAAATTCCAAAAATTCACAATGTTCTGAGTGAGTGTCATAAAGCAGTTAAGATTTGTTCCACAAATTATAAGCAGAGCTGTATAATGTTATTACTGTAACACAAATATTTCTGCTGGCGTTTAATGTTAAGGATGAAATAACTGCTTTGGCAAGCTACCAGAGGGCTACTGCTCCATATGCAATCATACTGTGGTATAAACTGAGAAAGCAGTGGTAGGATTCAGTATTACTCATGTTAATTTATGTTCAATCAAAATGTAAGCCTCTCATCTTCAGAAATTTAATATATTGTAATAATTAAGTATAGTAAGTATGTTGTGCATTCCACATTTGAGGATCACCACTCTGTGACACATGTTACATCTGCAGCCACTCACTTCTACCATGGGATGGAACTTCATAAACTCCAGAAGCTGTTGATTCCCATTGATATAGCATCGCGAATGAAGTCTACAGCAAATATGTTTCATCCTGACTTAGTATTAGCTCACTATATGTGGGCTGAATCACAAGTAGTCAGGACCCTATTGATTTAAAAAAAAAGACTGGTTTAGCCCTGTAAAAGCTGGGAGAAACTCTCATGCATCAGAAAAGTTAACACACGGCTGATCTCCAGAAGACACGATTACATTATCATAGGAAATACTTACGGTCCACATTCAACACGGATGGACCCCACTTTATCGAGTCCCCGATCACAAATGTTCCTGCATTCTGTATTGATTTCCACTTTGCGACCTTGGAAGCTTTCATACTCATAGATGATAATCTAAGAACAAAATAGGAATGAATAAACCTCAATTACCATACAACTGAAGGTGAAGTGAAAATCACCTACTTAAAACCTAACTTTGTATCATTAAATCAAAAAATGTGCACAGCAACCATAATGGTTCACTGGGTATGTGACTGATTGTGTGGCACTGAGTCATGAGTCACTTAGTCTTGCATTCAAACTACAGTGTGTGCTAAGTTGGCTGAGATCTCAGTACTTGGGTAAAAAAGTAGGAAGGAATTAGCTAGGATTCCCACTCCCAGTTGTTATCCAATGATTGCTGCTGGAAAGTGCTCATGTGTGGACATCGTTAAGGACGGTCTTGGTTTTGTCTGCAAAATACATCATGGTGAAATAATCTACTGATGCCTGTTGTCCCAGCTCACCAATGAACAATGAACACTTGAGCAATTTAGAATTGGTTTTCTCTTCCCCAAACATCCATAACTCAATAAGGGGGAAGATAAAACAATATTTATGAGATGATATTTTACCCTATGCCTTTTTTAAGCTGTCAGTACTATTTACAGGAAATGGGAGTCAGCTAAAATAATTTTAGGCAAATGAATACTGCGATGTTTCCTAAGTAAAACGAAATAGTAAGTACAATATAGAATGCTTCACAATAACGATGCTAAATGATTGCAAGACCCCATTGTGCATGCCATGTAGACCCAGTCAATAAGTGGACTGACACTGGGTCAGATCTGTAGCAACTTACTACTCACCATCCACAAGTTAACTTACTTTAAGATGCTTCTGCTAACAGGAACTGCTACTTCATAGTAAGTGTTCATGTGCACTAATCTGCCCCTACACTAATATTAATAATAGGTTATAAATAACATGTAAATCAAAGCACACCAATATACCTACCCTGTTATTGCGAAGACTTGAAGCAGAATGGCTTCCAATGCTACCCTGTGTTCCACTGTGAGACATTGTGGCAACTGCTAAAATAATAATCAAGATATAAAAAATTTATTTGGTTTGGTTGCTAAATACATTTTATACATATTTGATTCACTTGTTTTTTTTCCCAAAATTTCCTATTTTATGAAGTTTTTACACCAGTTGATAAGTTTAATACTTTGAAGATATTCCGATGGCTCACCTAAAAACTGCTCAATCTTTTGCCAGACGAGAAAATATGGAAAGTGGTGTTTAAACCTCAGCTCACCCTATTTATATGCCCAGTGGATTTGCTTGTTGCTTTTTTTGCTTTTTAACCAGGTTAGATCATAAAGGGATAAACAAAACAAAAGAAAACGACATTGCACTGAAGCAGCAGAAGCTGACACCAGCTCTTTGCTTTGTTGCTCTTGGCAACATCACACAGATCAGCAAAAACGACAGTCTACAGTAGACACAAGTGCACCCTAGAACAAAGAGCTGACCTGGTAGATAGCTTTGTACAGCTTTTGTTTAATTTATGCTGCAAGTATCATAAAAGGTTTTATATTTAGCAAGAACACAAGCTGATGCTTTGGAGAGTATGTATTGTTCAAACTAACAAATTTCGTCTTACACACTTGCAGTGCCTTAATTATTTAAAATCTGCAGCCAGTATCTTAAATGTGGAAGTGGTATGAAATCACGCCTGCACCCCCGGTCAGAGCTGGACTATGAATTTCTTGGGCCTGGACAAAAATGTTTAGGGTCCCTATCCGCAATCCATTAAAACACAATTGAGAACTGTAGCAGCGAGTACTAGTATGTATATTGTAACTAAATCAGCCAACTCTGCCTTAAAACCACCCCAGCCCCACCTTTGACAGTATTTTTAAATGCTAGAATATTTTGATCCTCTTTTCTGTGTTGTGGTTATGCCTGAAGCCCCATGGGCTGGGGCCACCAGGCATAGACCCCAATGGTCTGTTATTTCATGGGCCCCCGCTCCTGGCTGATTCCTTACTTGGGTGCATTTTACAATTCCACAAGTGTCAGTTTTCCTCTGACACTTTTCTTCTCTACATACTCTTATCACCAAATCATGGATTGGTCTCTCCCCCTACTCCTCTGGCATATTCTCCCAATTTGAGCACCTCATCTTGTTGACCACTCTCTCATCTCCTTATTGTCTACTGTTCTCCCAAATCCTAGCTTTCGTTTGCTCTGCACTAAGTGTCCTTGGTGGTTTTAATATACCTCTAAACTTGCCTTGCTCTCTCACTGACCTCTTGTCCTTCCATCAGCTCTCCTTCCATATGAACTCTCCAATTTATATTCATTGCCACCCTCTCAGCCTTGTTTTCGCACACAGCTTCCCCATCCCATCATCACAGCCACAACGAGACCACTTTCTTGAATCCCTCATCACCCACACCCCCTTCCTCCTTCCAATGCCTTTCCTTCTGCATCTGCCTCAGGAAAAAAATCTCGTCCATTCCAGTTTCAGGTTCCCAACTGCCTACCCTCCATTCACCGGAAGAGTTCTGCAGCAAGGGTCAAAATATTTTTTTGAGGGCTCTTGTTGAGATTTTTGTGCCGGTTACTTTTTGATTTTAGGGGCTTCTTTTCAGGGGCTTTTTCAATCTCACTAACTCCTTTGTTAGGTGACACAGTCACGCTGTATGACCGCTTCTGTATTTGTATTGACTTTTTTTAGGATTCCTTCTTGAGATAGATAAAATAGCACAAACACCAAAGACTGTATATAAGATACATATATCATTAAATCTTTTATTCCTCATTCAGTTGGAGGCTGATTCAACAGAAACTTTCAAAGGGGTATGGGATAAATATTTGAAGGGGGAAATAATTGTAAAGGCTATAGAAAAGATCAGGAGACTAGAACAAATTGGATAACTCCTTTGTAAGAGTTGGCATAGATGCGATGGGCCAAATGGTCTCCTGTGCTGTAGAATTTTATGAATGGATACATCTGATCTAATTTAACTTTTTTACGACATGCAACCAGTTTGGGGGCCTTTTTCCAACCATGCAACACCGCCTTGTGTTAACTTTTATTTTTGGCAACGTCAATGAGATTCAGACAGGATGTGTAGGGCCGTACATTTACAGATTAACCTGAATGGCAGGACATCAGTCTTCTATAAAATCAATAACTATCCACAGAAACTTTTTCATCATAAAGGGTGGCTTTGACCAGGTTCAAGCAAGCAAACAGTTTGAAAGGCAAGACAATTCTGGGAACACCTCGAGTGTAACCAGAAGGCTGGTGAAAAGTCATTGTTTTTAAATTGTAGTCTCTGCAGATAAAAAGGGTCAGAGACCGATTGCAATGGTTGATCCAGACAATGTCTCAGTGTCTAAGGACACAACCCACTCCCTTGAACTCTCCTAGGAAACAAAGGATCTATGAATCCTTTCTCATTGAATATGGGATCGAGGGTTGTGAGGATGTGACAAACTTCACAGTAACTGGTGACCATCCATCGTCATCACAGGTCTGAGGCCTGCCACTGCCTACAGGCTCTATCCACATGGGTCTGATGCGCTTGCTTTAACTTGCACAGTTCCAACAGGAATCACTTTTGATATTTTACCCCTCTGTTGTCATAGATACATAAGAACATAAGAAATAGGAGCAGGAGTAGGCCATTCGGCCCCTCAAGCCTGCCCCGCCATTCAGTAAGATCATGGCTGATCTGCCCCAGGCCTCAACTCCTCTTTCATGCCAGTTCCTCATAGCCCTCAACTCCCCAATATTTCAAAAATCTATCTATCTCCTCTTTAAATACTTTCAGTGATCTAACCTCCACAACTCTCTGGGGTAGAGAATTCCAGACATTCACTATCCTCAGAGAAGAAATTCCTTCACATCTCAGTTTTAAATGAGTGTCCCTTTATTCTGTAACTATGTCCCCTAGTTCAAGATTCCCCCACTAGTGGAAACATCTTCTCAACATTTACCCTGTCAAGCCCCCACAGAATCTTGTACATTTCAATAAGATCACCTCTCATTCTTCTAAACTGTAACGAATAAAGGCCTAACCTGTTTAGCCGTTCTTGATAAGTCAACCCCTTCATCCCAGGAATCAGCTTAGTGAATCTCTTTTGAACTGCCTCCAATGCCAGTATATCCTTTTTTAAATACGGGGACCAAAACTGTACATAGTACTCCAGGTGCGGCCTCACCAACACCCTGTACAGTTGTAACAAGACTTGCCTATTTTTAAACTCCAACTCCCTAGCAATACAGACCAAAATTCCAATTGCCTTCTTAATTACTTGCTGCACCTGCATGTTAACTTTTTGTGTTTCGTGCACAAGAACACCCAGATCCCTCTGTGCTGCAATGTTTTGGAGTCTCTCTCCATTTAAATAATTGTCTGCCTTTTGATTCTTCCTACCAAAGTGCACGACCTCACACTTTCCTACATTAAACTCCATCTGCCAGTTTTTGCCTACTCACTCAACCTATCTATATCCCCTTACAGATTCCCTATGTCCTCATCACAACATGCCCTCCCACCTATTTTTGTATCATCAGCAAATTTAGATACATTACACTCTGCCCCCTCCTCCAAGTCATTAATATAGATAGTAAATAATTGAGGCCCTAAGACTGATCCTTGTGGCACTCCACTAGTTACTTCTTTCCAACCTGAAAAAGACCCATTAATCCCGACTCTCTATCGTCTGTGTGTTATCCAATCCTCAATCCATGCCAATACATTATCCCCAATACCATGAGCTCCTATCTTGTGCAATAGCCTTTTATGTGGCACCTTATCGAATGCCTCCTGGAAATCCAAATACACTACATCTACTGGTTCCCCTTTATCAACTCTGCTTGTTATCTTATCAAAGAACTCTAGCAAATTTGTCAAACATGATTTCCTTTTCACAAAACCATGTTGACTATGTTTTATTACGTTAAGCTTTTCTAAATGTCCTATGTCTTCCTTAATAATGGACTCTAGCATTTTCCCAATGACAGATATTACACTGACTGACCTATAGTTTCCTGTTTTTTGTCTCCCTCCCTTCTTGAACAGGGGCGTCACATTAGTGGTTTTCCAATCCACTGGGACCCTCCCAGAATCCAGTGAGTTCTGGAATATTTCAACCAATGCCTCCACTCTCTTTGCAGCTACTTCCTTTAAAACCCTTGGATGCAGGCCATCAGGTCCTGGCACATGTCTGCCTTTAGTCCCATTAGTTTGTCAAATACTTTGTCCCTCATGATAGAGACTGTTCCAAGATCTTTCCTCCCATTAGCTCCTTGCTTATCTGATATCTTTGGGATGTTTATAGTGTCCTCCACCGTGAAGACCGATGCAAAATATTGGTTTAAATTATCTGCCATTTCCCTGTTCCCTGTTATCAATTCTCCAGTTGCATCCTCCAAGGGTCCCGCACTCACTTTGGCCACTCTCTTTCTTTTAACATACCCATAGAAGCTCTTGCTGTTTGTTTTTATACAGGCCCTCTCTCAGAATGAGAGCTTAATGTTGGTAAGAAAATCGAAGTGGGATGGACCTTCTCTTCTCATTGCCTCTCCACCCGCCACAGCATTACATGAAAATTAAAATGGGCAAGATCTTCTCTCCACTGGCTGCTGCCCTCGAAGACATGCTTGGCACCCAGGGCCTGCTCCTGATCGTTACTAGGTTTCCAACCTCCTCCTCCACTCTCTTCTTTGTTTTTCTATTTCTTTTCCTTAGCCTCCTGGAGGATGTCGAAGTTTCACAGTCGAAAGAGTCAGAGCCGTCACCCTGGATAACTGCTCCAGCTCCTCCAATCACAGGTTCCCTCCCTCTTGCCCTTGCTGCTCCTCCAAGCACTGATTCTGTCTCTGGAGGAACAGCAAGAGCAGGGAAGAGGAAACCTGTGATTGGAGGAGCTGGAGCAACAGAAATTATTATCCCTGTTTGGACCGTGGTGGGGCCATAATGTAAGATAATATAGTACAGGGGTGAGTTTTCTTGAATTTTTCACCCTGTCTTTGCTTTTTTGCAGGCTACTTGTGACATTTCAAGGGCAATTTCACCCCCGCACCCTGTGTATTTTGAACCCTGTTCTTCAGTTGTTGATCAATCATTTCCTCACCTTTACCTTACATGCCCTCATCCCCTTTCTCTTTCCCAGCCTAGAGGTTTCCCCTATTTTGCTTCTTTTAAGTCTAAGGGGCAGAGATTTAAGCAAACTAATTTAAGAATCCATTGTCAGATCTGATTGGATCACAGCAATCACTATAGGGCCTGAAACCTCTGCCAAAACAATTTATTGCTCAATGTTCATCTTGAACAACAAAGATAACCTCCACTTCTTTTCTCTACTACCCATTGTTTCCTTAAACCCTCTTCTTCGCCCCCTTCTCCCTCACCTCCAATAATAATTGAGAATTCTTTGGTTTCACTAAGATTGAGACCATTCATTCAACTGCCTCTGCCACATCACTCCGACCCCACTTCCCCTCCAGATCAAACCTACTCCATGGTTTCCCCTAGCCTGAGCCCACACCTTTTCTTCTGATTTCTTTCTCCGTGCCCCCTCTAAGCTTATCCATAAGACTCACCTCCTTCTCTCTTGACTCCATTAAAATGCTGACCACATTTTAATAGTTCCTTCTCAGGTAGTTCTCCTCCATTAACATCACTCTCCATCCTCCTCAAAAAACACACCCTCGACTCCTTTGCCCTTGTAAACTACTGCCCCATCTCAAATAAAAGCAAAATACTGCGGATGCTGGAAATCTGAAATAAAAACAGAAAAAGCTGGAAAAACTCAGCAGGTCTGGCAGCATCTGTGGAGAGAGAAACAGAGTTAACATTTTGAGTCCAATATTACTTTTCTTCTGAAGAAGTCATATTGGATTCGAAATATTAACTCTGAGTTTTAAAGCTGAGATTTTCCAGCTTTTTCTGTTCTTATGCCCTATCTCAAACTTCTCATTCCTTTCTGGATGCATTAAACATGCTGCTCCTCCCAAACGCATGCCTTCCTTTCCACCAACTCTATGTTTGTATCTCTCCAATCAGACGTTCGCCCCTTTTACTGCCCTGAAATAGTGCTAAGTCACAAATGACATCCTCTATGATTATGGTGCATTAACTCTTCTCAGCATTCTCAACCTCTCTCCAGCCTCTGACATTGTCAACTGCAGCATCTTCCTCCTACGCCTCTCCCTATTGTCCAGCTCAATGGAATTCTCATTGCTTGGTTCAGCTCTCACTTACCCAACTGTAGTCAGTGCAACTCCAGAAAGCTTTCAACCTCTGCACTATTAACTCAGTTAACTTCAAGGATCAAGCCTCAGGCCCTCCAATTCACCAACATTCTGCTCCTGGGCATCATGACCTGAAAACATGGAGTTGGGTTTTGCATTATGTTGGTGACATCCAGCTTAACCTCTCCATTATTGCCTCTGTGTTGTTAGACTGATTCTCTGATATTCAGTCCCAGATGTGCCACAATTCCCTTCAGTTAAATAAAGGGAAAACCAAAGCCACCATCATTTGCCCCAGCTACAAACCCCAATCTTGTGCCCATAGCTTTTTCTGCACTAAGTCCCACTCACCCATTACACCTCTACTCGCTGGCTGACATCAGCTCACGGACCCCAAAACTTTCTTGTGTTTGACCCCTTCCTTCACAGCCTCAGCTTTGTTGGTCTTTTTATTATTACTGCTTTTATTATTTGATTATTTGTTATTCAATTTACAATTATATTGGAAAGAAAATGGTTGATTTGAACAGCACAACATTGCCAGATGTGTTCAGGGGACAAGGAGTTGGCATGCAGCTATCCCTGGCTGCCTTGAATTATGTGGTAGAGGTGGACCTCAAGACACACATCAGCTGCTAGTTTATGAAATGTCTGGAGGAAAATCCACAATCTCAGTACAAGGAACAGATAGTGAACTGACAGTACTGATCATTGGTCTCCTTCACATGCTTTGGAATAAAGGTTTCCAAGATTGCATTATTCAGAAAATAATGCAAAAAAAAAAATCCCTTTATGGTTTAAATTATTTTGATCACACATTGAATGAGTCATCATTTACAGACAGGAATATATGTGTACATTAATGAGACTGTAGTTGTTACGTATAGCATAGGTACATTTAAGAGGAAACTAAATAAACAATGAGGAAGAAAAGGTTGTGTTGATAGGGTTAGATGAAGAGGGATGGGAAGAGGCTCATTTGAAGCATAAACATCAGCATTGGCCTGTTGTGCTGAATGGCCTGCTTCTGTGCTATATATTCTATTCAGTTTTTAAAAATGTATTTATCTTCTTCCTTTATCATCCAGCAACTCTGCACTCTTCCAACTCTGGGATCCCTCTCCTACAGCCATACCTTCAGCTGTCTGGGTCCTAAATGCTGGAATTGCCTCCTTAAACCTTTTCTCCTTTCCATCTCTCTTGTCCTTGAAGGATCTCCTTAAACCCAACTCTTTGGCCAAGCTTTGGCTTGATGCTGATTGTCATCTGGTTCCGTGCACCACACCAGATCATTTAATTTCAGAGTTATTCTTTTTAAATAAACCATATTTTGTTCTGAGCTATTTTCCGTTAACAAACACGTTTTTTTTTTTTACATTTTTAGCCAAAGGTTATTCACGCATATACCGGACATGCAGATTTTAATCTTTCTGCTCCTACCCCAGCACAGAGTTGAAACAGAAATCCATGGGATCAGTCGAACAATGAGATGTTGGCGTTCACTATCTGCTCACTGGACCACGAATCAGACTCGCTCACTTCTCACTTTCTATTCAATGGTTGACTATAAATAGCAGAGATGAAGCTCAACTCCCAGAATCGTTTTTGGAACCTACCCCATTTAGCTCGGCTCTGGTAAGTTGAGTGTTTCTGATTTTTATTTTATTCCACTTTAACTTCAAATTCCTTGAATTTGCCTCAATGTTTGATATTTGTTCCTGCTTTGTAATTTACTCCATAGCACCAATTTAGCCAGATGTAATGTAACATTACAAAGAGCATAGACAAGATTTTAACGCATCAAATACTAATACATTTCTAAAAGCTGTTGCCTTGTGAAGAGAAATGATGCCATTTGACTTTTTTTTTAGGATCACAAACTCTAAACGATAAGCATGGCACAAACAAATCCTGCAGGAGTTTTCAAGGTACAGTTTATTTCTCCAGAATATTTAATCAGCATTGATACTTCTGCTCTTTTTACTGAATATCATGAAAGGACTAAAGGAATAATAATAATTATTATTGCAGATCACCGTTTACGATCAAGAAAATTTCCAAGGCAAGAGGATGGAATTTACTGCAACCTGTAAGAATATCATGGATTGCGGCTTTGACAATATTCGATCCATCAAAGTTGATTGTGGAGCGTGAGTCAACAGCCTTTACATATTTTTACAACAAAAAAAATGCAGCCCTAACCATTACTGTCAAACATATTCCAAAGCAAACCTTACCAAGCTTACTTAAAATACAATCATTGTTTTTTTTTAAAACTTCATTGTCATTTGTAAATCCAAGTAATCGATTCACAGAAATGTATTTTTTTTAACCCTTATACAGATTCATACAAATCAGCATTGCTGTTGTTCATCTGCTCTGAACACAGCTTGGCTAATTAAGATACTGGTAACATAGGAGGGAATTAGATCAGCTTCATAAGTGTTAATCAACTAAAACAAGTATCAATATATTTCGGGTTCAGTTACACTGTTACTTTTGGTCTGATGCAAAGCAGTGACATAACTGAAGCTGGGAGAGTGAAAGCCCCTTCAGTTGGAGTTTCACGCCCATCCTGCAATGCTTAGGTGACAATCTAGCTCCAGTCCAGTTCGTCTTAGTTCAGCTTTATAGCAGGAATCCCTAAAATCAATTTGTCTCCCTCAACTTTTTTTGCCTTCTGTATGAAGTACATCAGTTTTTCAAAATCAGTTGCATAACACACACATCTGTACATCCATTGTACGTGTATGTGTTGGGACCTAAAACTGGCTTTCCTATTGCAAAAGAAATGTAAAAGAGCTGAGTGACAGTTAACTCTGGTCAATCAACTCACTGAATGTACACTTATCTAAATGTCAGTATAGGATGACCTAGAATTTCCTCCTTGGGCACAATCCAGAAGATGGGCCTGAAAATGTGTCCAGTGTTGTGTCCACTTTGCCAATGTCAAGTTACCCCCAACAATCCTTCTAATTTCAAGAGAATATGTCCAAACCTAAGCCATAAATTGGCAAAAATCATCAGAAACATCTGGGACCCAAGGCAATGTTAAATCCACACAAGGATATTTTGATTCATTGAACCATCATTCAAACACATCAAGTTCAGGAACCTAGAACTCGAACTGGGGAAGTTATGCAATTTTTGATGAGAATTATACTTTGCCATAAATCAGTAAATAATCAGAAAGTACAGATCTGGGCTTTTTGCTTCAAGCATTCAAAAATTACAAGTAAAAGACCAGAAAAATGACTTTGTTTCTGCTGCGCTTGAAAATGTGGTGGTCATGTTGAGATCCGCCCCCCACCCTGCCATCAAACAGATGCAATTAGAGGATACCTGCATTTGAGAGTCAGGGGTGCAGCCAATTTTGTGGGGTGAGATTTGTTAGGATGTAGGGCTTGATGCACAGAAATAAAAGATCAAGGAAATTTGGGAGTATTGTATTTGTGCAGTATAATTACTGCCACATTACGGGCAGGTCTCAGTAACTACAGCTGTAGGGCTCAGTTGTGTAATGTTTTCGGACTAAGGCAGAAAGAAGCAGGTGACTCATATTCTGGGTAGCAGGAAGAACTGGGCGGCACGCTGCAAGATTCAAGGTTGCAAGTTCAAGTCTTTTTAAGGAATTATTTTTGAGAACAAGGCTGTAATCTCCGAGCTTGCCCATCAAGGGGAACTCCACGAGTTTTAGATAGTTTAAAGGTCTCACTTTAACTATTGCTGCAGAGGTTAACGCAATACCTTGAAGAGTTCCACAGAGGAAACAGTTGCTTCACAGTAAACTCAGTCCAGCGCTTATATTTATTGCATTGTTGGCTAGGTGTAGTGACCGTTCAGATGAATGGATCAGCAAATTATAATAGATGGTTATAAATGATAGATAGTAAATGATGGAATAATAAGTGATATAAAAATTAGGAGTTATTTAAATTTCTCAATTTTAAAAACAGGATGAGAGCATTATTTACCTATTATAAAAGTTGATACGAAAGCAATTTTCTTCTTGTAGGTGGGCTGGCTATGAACATTCCAGCTTCTTTGGGCAACAATTTATCCTGGAGAAAGGAGAGTACCCTCGCTGGGATGCCTGGAGTGGCAGCAATGCTTACCACACTGAGAGACTCATGTCCTTCCGCCCCATTTGCTCCGCCGTAAGTTGGTTCACTATTCAATATCTGTAGGGCTTGGTGCTAGCACAGCATATACTCCACAATGCAACATATATCATCAAATAAGGTAACGTTACTCATTACAGTTTATATGGTTAATCTTTTTGGGACCTTGTCACTATGCCAGTTTTTTTGAAACTGCATTATCATAGAATCACAGACTGGTAACAGCACAGGAGGCCATTTAGCCCGATCTGTCCATGTGGTCCTCGACAAAAGCATCTGAGCTAGTCCCGATCCCCTGCCCTTTCCCCGTAGCTCAGCAAATTGTTTTCTTTTCAGGTGCTTATTCAATTCTCTTTTGAAAGCCACAATTGGTGGTGCATTCCAGATCCTGACCATTCACTGTATAACAAAGACTCTTCCTCATACCGCAGTTGGTCCATTTCCCAATCATCATAAATCAGTGACCTCTTGGTTCCAGACCCTTCCGCAAATGGGAACAAAGCTTCTCCCTATCGACTCTGTCTAGATTTTAAACAGTTCTATCGAATCTTCTCTCAGCCTTTTCTT
This sequence comes from Cetorhinus maximus, assembly GCF_964194155.1. NCBI lineage: Eukaryota > Metazoa > Chordata > Chondrichthyes > Lamniformes > Cetorhinidae > Cetorhinus > Cetorhinus maximus. The sequence goes on from NC_135887.1 coordinate 7,208,410, forward strand.
CCCTAACCCCAGCTTCTCCAATCTATCCTCGTACTTCAGTTGAGGCCGAACCAGTGTTTTATAAAGATTCACCATAACTTCCTTGGCCAGAATGTTTAAGGCCCTATCGCAGCGGGGACAGTGCTGCAAAAATGCGGCAGGCCCTTCTAAACTCCATTGACTGCGGCGGGAGCGTAAAATCGTGCTGCCGGAAAATTCCGCCCCTTGTTTTTGTACACTATGGCCTGAATTTTCCCATCGGCGATTTGGGGGCGGGGCCCGCTCACCGACAGGAAAATGACACGGGACGACGTTGGGAGGAACCCCCGACATCATCCCGGTCCATTTAAATATTGAGGAAGGCAGGCGGACAGCGAAATCAGTTGTCCGCCCGCTGACCTGTCAATGGCCAATTGAGGCCATTGACAGGCTAATCAAGCATGTTAAAGGCCCTGCCCGTCCAAGCTTAAGGCTGGCGGACAGGCCAGGAGCCCCGGCGGGCTCCTGATAGTACATCAAACCTCATCCACTGGCGGGATGAGGTTTCATGTCCGTTTTTAAAAACTTTAATAGAGTTTATGTACTTCTTACTAACATGTCCCATCTCATGTGACATTGTTACATGAGGGGGACATGTTAATAATATTTATATTTTTCTATTTTTAAAGTTTTTTTACACTGTCAATAATCTCCCTGAGACAGCACTTGGTCTCAGGGAGCGGTGCGCTAATTCGCGCACATGCGTGAAAGAGCGCACTCTGACAGTTGGGGAATCCCTCCCTCCCCCCGCACAGGAAGTGCATAGCACTTCCCGTCGGGCAGGCCGCTGGGCGGGCCTTAATTGGCCCGCCCACTCAAAATGGCGGCGGGCCCCATTTCGGCGGCGGAGTTCGGCTGCCCGCCCGTCACCAAGCCGGTGGGGCCCACCCGCCCACCAAGGGCAAAATTCTGCCCTATGCCTCCATTTATAAAGCCCAGGCTCCCAGATGCCTTTGTAAGCATTAGCACAGAGAGACACGGAAAGGAATTTGGCAGTAATGTTAGAGTAATGTCATTGCCAATATCTGGACTTACAACACAGTTAAAAAATAAACTATGCTGAAATATACATCTAGAACAGAAGTCTGAACAGTGGCAATTCCGTTAAAGCTTTACTTCTTGTATCCTAACAGCAATATTGTATTTAGATGCAGTCACCATGCTCCAAAAAATATAAATCAATTTAAAAGGTCACAGGAACAAGTTTAATCTCAGGTCTGAAGTGAAGTGCTATAAGGACAGGTTACAGAAACTTATGTTTCACACTTTTTATAGCAAATGTAAGATGTTAAGTAGTAGAGATATACTCCCATTACTTCTCCAATTCTGATTTTGTTTTGTTCACTCACAAATGTATTACAGCATCTACAAATGCACTCAGAACATATATGTGTCATTTTCCTTTTAGCACCATAAAGAATCCAAAATTGTCATTTTTGAGAAGGAAAACTTCATTGGAAGACAGTGGGAGATGTGTGACGACTATCCCTCTTTGCAAGCCATGGGCTGGTGCAACAACGAGGTTGGATCCATGAAGGCTCAAGCTGGCGCGTAAGTAGTGCTTTCATTTTTTTTTAAAAAACTGTAAAGTTGGGTTGTTGCAGTTTAAGAAAGAAAACTTAGCTGGATCCAGCAAAGCCTTGTACATCCTGGGAGCACGTTGACCACATCAGGTTTTGCTGTTTCCGCTTCTGACATAAGAGCTTACCTCAGGCCGAAAGAAAATAACCTATTTGATCAATTCTAACTGGTTCAAAATTAACCAAAGAGGGCTGTCCAGGTTGTGCCAACGGGCCTTCTGCAGCTCCTGAGCTTTGTAATCCGGTCCTGAAGGCCCTCGATCCCGTTTTGCAGGCAAATGTCCCAGTTCGTATTTGTGAAACGTAACATGCATTCAAAGTTCATTTAGGTAAAGTATGCTGTCTTTCTGCCCCAGGTGGGTGTGCTACCAGTACCCAGGATACCGTGGCTTCCAATACATCATGGAATGCGATCGTCATGCCGGAGAGTACAAGCACTGGAGGGAGTGGGGCTCCCATGCTCAGACCTTCCAGATCCAGTCAATCCGCCGCATTCAGGAGTAAACCAACACATCAAAAGAGCATCAGAGGGAGGGAGGGGGGTGGTGGGGGGGGCTGAGAGGAAATCTATAGGTACAATTGGTACTGTATTCCATTGTAGAACAACAACTTGTATACTGTGATTGATTTAACATCTCATTACAATATCTTGGGCTATTGAAATATTCAAATAAAGTCACAGAAATGTTTCCTTCACTTTGTCTCGAGTTGCACATGTGAACTTGCTTTACAAGTTTCAAAACTGCTGCCTGGGGAGACTCATCAGATTTGTTTTCTACCAAGTTATGAAACACAGCAGACAAGCATAGCAGGTTGTTGAATTCTGGGAAATTAACCACAAAAAAGGCAATTGGCCATGAGGCTTAAAGCACATCAGCCACCAGTGGATTGTGTTCACAGTATCACCAACATCTCAGTCAGTTTGTATTCAATTTATGTTTTACTTCTCAATAAGAGTCCAACGAAACTGCTTCAAAGTAAATCAAGTGGCAGCTTGAAAGTTATTACTCTTGTTGGCCATTTAAATGAACTACACGCGGGACAGCATTTCTCAGATGGAGGTTGACTTATGGGCTAAGTTATCAAAATTAATCATTATAAATACACTCTGCACTTAGTGTTCACATAATGAAAATTTGCTCCATCGCACACAACTGGTTGAGTGCTCTTTCTTTTCCACATGGTTAAGGAATCTAAGTGGCCTGGCCAGTTTGGGAGTTTAATTCTGCTCAGACAGCAGAACTCTTCTGCTAGCGCCAGCTGGAAACTACGAGATGTTGACTGTCCCCAGTGATTGGCTGACATTGTTTCACCCAGTAACTCCCCAACATGAAGGATGATATCTCCTTTGAAACAGCTCAAGCAATCAAGAGAAAACGTTGAAGACTCTGCAGAACATAAACAATATAATCAAACGTTCATTAAAAATGCAGAACAATTTCCTGTATTTACAAATGAGGTCATGACCTTGAACCGTTCAAGCTATTTACTACTGTTAAATGTTTTTCCACCCAAATTACAGGCAATTGCATTGTTACTTTAATAATTTGCTAAAACATGAAATGTTAAAAACAATGCAATTGGATGTACTAAACAAATTACAACCCTTAATTTCAGATAATCTTCTTGTGCATTTAAATTAAAGAAATTGTGCAGCAAAAAATAAAATCTCACTGCTAAACTCCTTGATTAGTGAATGCACAGTACGAAGAAGTTTCATCAGCTATTTTCTAATCTTTGAGCTTTAATCAGTTAATTGCTTTGAATTCTAGCAGTGTACCAGCCAAACCCCACTTGAACTGTTTTAAATATTGTACATAAGGTTATGTCATTTTTCTCAACATGCCATTGGGAAAGAATAACAAATTACCTCGAGCCAGAGACAATTTTTCCCAGAATAGAAGCCCTTCCTTTCTTACCATCTATGTCTGGCCAGGCCAGAAAAAGCGCTCTGTCGGGAAACTGATCCAGGATTTCAGGGCCACTGGTCTAAAGTTACAAAAAGAAAATGTAGCAATAAATACTTTCTTCCCCAGCTTATTGTTAGGTTAACTATTTCTAATGACAGAGAACTTTGGTCACCTGACAACAATTTTAAATACCTATAACGTTGATCAATACTGTCAAATTAGTCAAACTGTACTTGGTAATACAATATATCAGCAGCATCAGAATTGTATTCAACCACAGTCTGTAACCTCATGGCCTGGCATATCCCCAACTCTACCACTGTCATCAAGCCAGGGGATCAACCCTGGTTCAATGAGGAGTGCAGGAGGGCATGCCAGGAGCAGCACAAGGCATACCTAAAAATGAGGTGCCAATTTTGGTGAAGCTACAACACAGGACTATTTGCATACCAAACAGCGGAAGCAGCATGTGGCAGACAGAGCTAAGCGATCCCATAATCAACAGATCAGATCTAAGCTATGCAGTCCTGCCACATCCAGCCGTGAATGGTGGTGGACAATTAAATAACTAACAGGGAAAGGAAGCTTCACAAATATCCCCATCCTCATTGATGGGGGAGCCCAGCTCATCAGTGCAAAAGACAAGGCTGAAGGATTTGCAACCATCTTCAGTCAGCAGCGCAAATTGAATGATCCATCTCGGCCTCCTCTTGAGCATCCTCCCAGCATCACAGGTGCCAGTCTTCAGCCAATTAAATTCACTCCATGTGATATCAAGAAATGGCTGAAGGCACTGGATACTGCAAAGGCTATGGGCCCTGACAATATTCTGGAAGCAGTACAGAAGACTTGTGCCCCAGAACTAGCCATGTCCCTAGCTAAGCTGTTCCAGTACAGTTACAACACTGGCATCTACTTGGCAATGTGGAAAAATGCCCAGGTATGTCCTGTCTACAAAAAGCAGGGCAAAACCAACCCGACCCATTACGCCCCATCAGTCTACGCTCAATCATCAGCAAAGTGATGGAAGGGATTGTTGACGGTGCTATGACATGGTACTTACTCAGCAATAACTTGCTCACTGATGTTCAGTTTGGGTTGTGCCAGGGCCACCCCCACTCCTGACCTCATTACAGCATTAGTCCAAACATGGACAAAAGAGCTGAACTCAAGAAGTGAAGTGACATCAGCCATTGACACCAAGGTTGCACTTGACCTGGTGTGGCATCAAGGAGCCCTAGCAAAACTGAAGTCAATGCGAATCAAGGGAAAACTCTCCACTGGTTGGAGTCATATCTAGCTAGGAACAAACAAACATATGAATTAGGTGCAGGAGTAGGCCATTCAGCCCCTGGAGCCTGCTTCGTCATTTGATAAGATCATGGCTGATCTGAATATGGCCCTAACTCCACTTTCCTGCCTATCCCCAGCACCTTTTGACTCCCTTGTTAGATAGGAATCTATCTACCTCTGCCTTAAAAATATTCCCCCGCCTCCACTGATCTCTGGGGAAGAAAATTCCTGACTCACGATCCTTTGCGAAAATAAATTTCTCCTCATCTCCGACTTCAATGGGCGACCCCTTATTTTTAAACTGTGTCCCCTAGTTCTAGTTTGTCCCTCATCCTCTCAGTATCCGCCTGTTGAGAACATTCAGGATCTTATATGTTTCAATGAGATCACTTCTCGCTTTTCTAAACTCCAATAGATACAGGCCCAACCTGCCCAAACTTTCCTCATAAAGCAATCCCCTTATTCCCAGAATCAGTTGAGTGAACCTTCTCTGCACTGCTTCCAATGTAATTATTTCTTAAGTAAAGATACCAAAACTGTACTTTGTACTCTAGATGTGGTTTCACCAATGCCTTGTAGCAAAACTTCTCTATGTTTATATTCCATTCCCCTTGCAATAAACGTCAACATTCCATTTACCTTCATAATCACTTGATGTACCCGCATACTAACTATGTGATTCATGTACCAGGATACCCAGATCTGTCTGTACTGCAGAGTTCTGCAATTTCTCTCCATCCAAATAATATGCTGCTTTTCTATTCTTCTTGCCAAGGTGGACAAGTTCACATTTTCCCCACATAATATTCATCTGCCAACTTTTTGCCCACATACTTAACCTATCTATATCCCTTTGAAGACTCCTTATGCGCTCTTCACAAGTTACTTTCCTACTTATCTTTGCGTCATCAGCAAATTTAACAACCATACATTTGGACCCTTCATTAAAGTCGTTGATATAAATTTAATAGTTTAGACCCCAGCACTGATCCATGTGGCATTCCACTTCTTACATCTTGCCAATCCAAGAATGACTCATTTATGCCTACTTTCTGTTTCCTGTTAGCTAACCAATCCTCCATCCATGCTAAAATGTCACCCTTTACACCATAAGCTCTTATTCTGTGTAGTAACCTTTGATGTGGCACCTTGTTAAATGCATTCTGGAAATCCAAGTACACCACATCTACTGGTTCCCCTTTATCTACATTGCTTGTTACATCCTCAGAGTACAAAGGAAGATGATTATGGTTGTTGGAGGTCAATCATCTCAGTCCCAGGGCATCGCTACAGGAGTTCCTCAGGCTAGTATCCTAAGCCCAACCATCTTCAGCTGCTTCATCAATGACTTCCTTCCATCATTGGATCTGAAGTGGGGATGTTCGCTGATGATTGCACAATGTTCAGCACCATTCGCGACTCCTCAGATACTGAAGCAGTCTGCGTCCATATGCAGCAAGACCTGGACAACGTTCAGGCTTGGACTGATAAGTGGCAAGTAACTTTTGCGCCACATAAGTGCCAGGCAATGACCATCTCCAACAAGAGAGAATCAAACCATCTCCCCTTGACGTTCAATAGCATTACCATTGCTGAATCCCCTGCTATAAACATCCTGGGGGCTATCATTGACCAGAAATGAACTTGAGCAGCCTTATAAATACTGTGACTACTACAGCCGTTCAGAGACTAGGAATTCTACGGTGAGTAACCCACCTCCTGACTCCCCAAAGCTTGTCCACCATCTACAAGACACAAGTCACTTGCCTGGATGAGTGCAGCTCCAAGAACACTCAAGAAGCTGGATACCATTCAGGACAAAGTAGTCTGTTTGATTGGCACCCCATTCACCACCTTAAACATTCAGCCCCTCCACCACCGATGAAATGTGGCAGCAGTGTGTGCCATCTACAAGATGCACTGCAGCAACTCAGTAAGGTTTCTTTGACAGTACCTTAGAAACCCACAACCTCTACCACCTAGAAGGACAAGGGCAGCAGGCACATGAGAACACCACCACCTGCAAGTTCCCCGACAAACCACTCACCATCCTGACTTGGAAATATATTGCCGTTCCCTCACTGTCGCTGGGTCAAAACGCTGGAACACCCTTTCTAACAGCACTGTGGGTGTACCTACACCACATGGACTGTGGTGGTTCAAGAAGGCAGCTCACCCCCACTTTCTCAAGGGCTATTAGGGATGGGCAATAAATACTGGCCTAGCCAGCAACACCCACATCCCATGAATTAATAAAAAGAATACACAATTTGTACAATTCAACTACATTTAATATATAGTATTTAAAAATCCATATCAATTCAAAGTTAGTATGTAGTTAATATTGCTGAAAAAAGAGACATGTCAAAGCTACTTGTCTTGCACTCATCAGGACACTTCACAAGAATACCAATATCAGGGGAAGACAACAATTTAGACTGTATGTGAAGAGGTTGCTGATTGGTTGGCAAGTGAACTGATAGGTAGAGGTGTTGCCATGGAGAATGCACCAGTGATGGTGGCTGACAAACTGCAAATGCATTGTTTGACATTTAAACCAGGCAACTTGACCCTAATTGGTCAAGGCACTGACCTGAGGAATGAGTCAGCGAATGGCTGTCACTTACTTTGTTTAGCTGAAACAGGCGCAATGTGTGTTCATGTTCATTCTGTCTGCAAAGAACAGGGCCCCGTGTATTAATATATGTAGTTTCCAGTACACACAAATGTGCCACACTGCAAGCCTGACTGACAATCTTAAATTGGTTGTCAGCGTAATTTTTGGCACACTGAGGATTATTTAGCAAATGTTGTCCATTCACAGAATCACATCTAATGTTGGGCACTGTGTTTTGAGTGTTGCAAATTTGAGCTGGTTGGATCCGGTCTGTACCTTGCCCATTGTGAACAGCGGCTGGAACATGCTGTCTGATACGATCCGCCAGTCTTTGGGACGCGCGGCCTACATACCTAGCTTCACACTGGCACTGAAATTCATACTCCACATTACTCAATTGTGTGATAGGCAGAATGTCGTTTTGGTTTGATGGCAGCATCTGGTTAGTGGTGAATACCACTCGTGTTACTACTGCGTAGTATCAGCACAAAACAGCTAGCTTCACCTGTTGCGCAATTTTTTGAGATACCTTGCCCTTCCAGGGTAATCCAAGGTAGACTGGGCACTATTCAGGGCTGAAAGTGACGGCCTTAGGCCCGTTCGTGAGTTTGCATGATATACAGCAAGAAATGATCTGATCAGGGTAGCCATCATCCTGCAGGATGCCTTTGATGCGCCCTATTTCGGCATCAAGCGTGCCTGGTAAGCAAACGGCTCGGGACTATTTACAAGACAGCCGATAAGACCAATCTTATAGCGCGTGGAAATGTAAGAATCCTACACGTATATTGACCAGTGAAGGTAGGCTTGCATTCTCCATGGCAACACCCCTACCAGTCACAGTCCGCTTGCCAACCAATCAGCACGCATTTCACATAGAGTATAAATTGTTGTTTTCCCCTCATATTGGTATTCTTGGTGACCTGATGAGTGCAAGGCGAAAGGCTTCAACATGTCTTTTTTTTTCAGCAATACTCAAGTTCTGTACCACCAAACCATTATATATTTAATAACCTATTTTCTTACTCAGGTCATCATAATTTATATTTTCACATTGCCCATTTAAATGAACTGAAACTTTAAAAGCAATAACTTAAAAGAACAGCTGAATTTATAAAGCATCTTTCATATCCTTAGGGCATCTCAAAACAATGAATCATACCTTGAAGCGTATTTGCTTTTTGGAAAATGATGTTAACCTCTCATCACATCTGGCTGGTGTGTAAGACAGCTCCCTAGATTGTTACAATTAGTTTCTGCTGCTAATTATCCATTAGAGCCTCAGCTTCAAAAGGACTGTGCAAAACTTGTATTTCTCTCCGTCTTATAAGAACATAAGAACTAGGAGCAGGAGTCGGCAATTCAGCCCCTCGAGGCTGCCCCACCATTCAATACAATCATGGCTGATCTCATTGTGGCCTCAACTCCAATTTCCCGCCCTCTCCCCATAACCTTTCAACCCATTACTAATTAAAAATCTGTCTATCTCCTCCTTAAATTTACTCAGCGTCCGGGCATCCACTGCACTCTGAGGTAGTGAATTCCACGGATTCACGACCCTTTGAGAAAAGTAATTCCTCCACATCTCTGATTTAAATCTACCACCCCTTAGCCTAAAACTATGGCCTCTCATTCTAGAATGCCCCAGAAGAGGAAACATCCGCTCCACGTCTACTTTGTCTATCCCCTTTAGCATCTTATATACCTCAATTAGACCTCCTCTCATCCTTCTAAACTCTAGCGAGTATAGGCCTAAACTGCTCAATCTCTCCTCATAAAACAAGTCCCGCATCTCTGGAATCAATCTAGTGAACCTCCTCTGAACCACCTCCAATGCAACTACATCCTTCCTCAAGTAAGGGGACCAAAACTGTGCATAGTACTCCAGGTGCGGTCTCACCAATGCCTTGTACAGTTGCAACAACACTTCCCTATTTTTATACTCTATTCCTTTAGCAACAAATGCCAAAATTCCATTTGCCTTCCTTATTACCTGCTGTACCTGCATACTAGCTTTCAGCGATTCATGCACGAGGACACCCAGAACCCTCTGCACTGAAGCATTCTGAAGTTTCTCTCCATTTAAATAATAAGTCACCTTTTTATTCTTCCGACTAAAATGGATAACCTCACACTTATCCACGTTAAACTCCATCTGCCAAATTTTGGCCCATTCACCTAACCTTTCCATATCCATTTGTAAATTTCTTATTTCTTCATTTCAACTTACTTTCCCACCTATTTTGGTGTCATCTGCAAATTTAGCTATAGTACCTTCTATCCCTGAATCCAAGTCATTAATATAGATTGTAAATAGTTGGGGCCCAAGGACCAAATCCTGTGGCACCCCACTAGTTACAGCTTGCCATCCAGAAAAAGACCCATTTATCCCGACTCTCTGCTTTCTGTTGGTTAGTCAATCCTCTATTCAAGCTAATATATTACCCCTAACTCTGTGTGATCTTATCTTCTGTATTAATCTTTTGTGCGACACCTTATCAAAGGCCTTCTGGAAATCCAGATATACTACATCTACAGGATCCCCACTATCCACTTTGCTTGTCACATCTTCAAAGAACTCCAGCAAATTAGTCAAACACGATTTACTCTTCATAAAACCATGCTGCCTCTGATGGATTGCATTTTGACTTTCCAAATGCCCCATTACTACTTCCTTAATAATGGATTCCAACAATTTCCCAATGACAGACGTTAAACTAACTGGTCTATAGTTTCCTACTTTCTGCCTCCTCCCCTTTTTGAATAATTTTTGAATATTAGCATTTTTCCAATCCACTGGAACCTTTCCAGAATCCAGGGAATTTTGGAATATTATGGCCAATGCATCCACTATCTCTGCTGCCACTTCCTTTAAGACCCTGGGATGTAGGCCATCAGGTCCTGGGGACTTGTCACCCTTTAATCCCAATAGTTTGCTCAGTACTTTTTCTCTAGTGATGGTGATTGTTCTAAGTTCCTCCTTCTCTATACCCTCTGCACTACCTGTTACTATTGGGGTGGTACTAGTGTCCTCCACTGTGAAAACTGAGGCAAAATATTGATTAAGCGTCTCTGCCATTTCTGCATTCCCCATTATTAACTCCCCAGTCTCATCCTCCAAGGGACCAACATTCACTTTAGCTACTCTCTTTCCTTTTATATACTTGCAGTAGCTTTTGCTATCAGTTTTTACATTTTGCGCTAGTTTTCCTTCATAATTTACCTTTGCTCTTTTTATTATTTTTTTAGTAACCCATTGTTGATCTTTAAAGGTTTCCCAATCTTCCAGCCTGCCACTGATGTTTGCAATTTGGTATGCCTTAGTTTTTGCCTTTATGTTATCTTTAACTTCCTTGCTTAGCCATGGATGCTTTTTCCCCCTCTTACCATCTTTCTCCCTCTTTGGAATATATTTTACTTGGGAGGAATTGAACATCTTCTTAAATATCTGCCACTGTTCATCAACTACCCTACCTTGTAGTCTTCCTGTCCAGTCCACTAGGGCCAAATCTGCCCTCATGCCTATGTAGTTACCTTTGTTTAACTCCAGAACAAATGTGGGACTCATGTTTCTCGCTCTCAAACTGAACTTGAAATTCTAGCATGCTATTGATCACTCTTCCCTAGAGGATCCTTTACTATGAGATCATTAATTAATCCCATCTCATTACACAAAACCAAATCCAGAATAGCCTGCTCCCTGGTTGATTCCGCAACATATTGCTCCAAGAAACAATCTCTAATACACTCTATGAACTCTCCTTCGAGGCTACCCTTGCCAATTTGATTAGTCCAGTCTATATGCATATGAAAATCATCCATGATTATTGCAGTGCCTTTCTTACATGCTCCCATTATTTCCTGGTTTAAACTGTGCCCTACTGCTGAACTACTTATGGGGATCTATAGATTACTCCCACCAGGGACTTCTTTCCCTTGCTATTTCTTATTTCTACCCAGACTGACTCTATGTCTTGCTCTCCAGTGCCTATATCATTCCTCACTATAGCACTGATCTCTTACTTTAATAACAAAGCTACATCACCTCCTTTTCCTTCCTGCCTATCCTTCCAAAACACTGAGTACCCTTGGATATTCAACTCCCAAACCTGTTCTCCCTGTAACCACTTCTCAGTAATCGCCACTAAATCCTACCTATTTATCTCTATTTGCGCTGTTAACTCATTAGTTTTATTCCGAATGCTACGCTCATTCAGATACAAAGCCTTTAAGTTTGCCCTATTGTCAATTTTCCCTACTCTTATGTGATTCTTTGGTGCAATATGACGTTCACACACTCTGTCCCTTCCTTTCACTTTTTGGTAACAATCAGCCTCGACACTAACCTGCACTCTTACCCTCTCCTTAAACTTTGATTTTTTATATTTCCATTCAACTGAACCCTCCCCCCAACTATTTAGTTCAAAGTCCTATCTATAACCCTAGTTATGCGATTCGCCAGGACACTGGTCCCAGCCAATTCAAGTGGAGCCTGTCCGAACGGAATAGCCCCCTCTTTCCCCAGCACTGGTGCCAATGTCCCATGAATTTGAACCCATTTCTCCCACACCAAACTCTGAACCGTGCATTTCCCTCTTTAATCTTATTGACCCTGTGCCAATTAGTTCATAGTTCAGGTGATAATCTGAAGATTATTATTTTGGTTCTGCTTTTTAATTTAGCCCCTAGCTGCTCGTATTCCCTCAGCAGAACCCTCTTTCCTCGTTCTACCTATATCGTTGGTACCTACGTGGACCACGACAACTGGATCTTTCCCCTCCCACTCCAAGTTCCTCTGCAGCCCAGATGAGATATCCTTAACCCTGGCACCAGGTAGGCAACACAGCCTTCTGGCCTCTTGATCCCGGCTACAGAGAACAGTATCTATTCCCCTAACTATACTATCCCGATTACAACTACATTTCTCTTTTCTCCCCACCACTTGAATGGCTCCCTGTATCACGGTGCTATGGTCAGTTTGCTCATCCTCCCTACAGTCCCCGCTCTCGTCCACACAGGGAGCGAGAATCTCGAATCTGTTGGATAAGGGCAAGGGCTGAGGCTCCTGCAGCCCTACTTCCTGGATCTCTCTACATGCCTCACTTATAGTCACACCCTCCTGTCCCTGACCACTGACCGAATTTAAGGTAGTTAATCTAAGGGGTGTGACTGTCTCCTGAAAACTGCGTCCAGGTAACTCACCCCCTCCCTGATGTGTCGCAGTGTCCGAAGCTCAGATTCCAGCTCATCAACTCTGAGCCGGAGTTCCTCGAGCAACCAACACTTGCTACAGATATGGTCACTAGGAGCCACAATGGGGTCCACCAGCTCCCATATCATGCGGCTACAACACATCGCCTGACCCTGCATCTCTACTTTATTTAATTAGTTTTTCAATTTGTTTTTAAATTTCCTACTGGTCTTTAATTTATCAATCTGTAAAATATTTCTCCTATTTACCTTTAATCTGAAAGCAAGTTAGAATAGAGATTCAAAATACACTTTTTAAAATCAACTGGGACTCGCTCTCTCTGCTGAGTTGAAACTGAAGTGTTAGGCCTCCGATCCTGGGCCCCAGTAGTCACCTTTAATCTGAAATCAACTTAGAATAGGTAGTTCAAACTAGCAGTTACTTACCAACCAATGAACTTACGGTTTTCCTGTGATGTCACTCTTTGTTTTTTTTCATTCAGCGACAGTGACTGCAGAGGACACTCTTCCCAGACTGCTTCACGGCGACGGTGACTGCAGAGGACACTCCTCCCCGACTGCTTCACGACAACGGTGACTGCAGAGGACGCTCTTCCCAGACTGTTTCACAGCGATGGAGACTGCAGAGGACGCTCTTCCCAGACTGTTTCACAGCTACGGAGACTGCAGACAACACTCTTCCCAGGCTGCTTCACGGCGATGCTGACTGCAGAGGACGCTCTTCTCAGACTGTTTCACAGCAACGGAGACTGCAGAGGACGCTCTTCCCAGACTGTTTCACAGCGACGGAGACTGCAGAGGACACTCTTCCCAGGCTGCTTCACGGCGATGCTGACTGCAGAGGACGCTCTTCCCAGACTGCTTCTCAGCGACGGTGACTGCAGAGGACACTCTTCCCAGACTGCTTCACAGCGACAGTGACTGCAGAGGACGCTCTTCCCAGACTGCTTCACGGCGACAGTGACTGCAGAGGACGCTCTTCCCAGACTGCTTCACAACGACGGTGACTGCAGAGGACGCTCTTCCCCAGACTGCTTCACGGCGACAGTGACTGCAGAGGACGCTCTTCCCAGACTGCTTCACAGCGACGGTGACTGCAGAGGACGCTCTTCCCAGACTGCTTCACAGCGACGGTGACTGCAGAGGACGCTCTTCCCAGACTGCTTCACGGCGACAGTGACGGCAGAGGACGCTCTTCCCAGACTGCTTCACGACGACGGTGACTGCAGAGGACGCTCTTCCCCAGACTGTTTCACAGCGACGGTGACTGCAGAGGATGCTCTTCCCCAGACTGTTTCACAGCGACGGTGACTGCAGAGGATGCTCTTCCCAGACTCTAATTATAATTCAACACCATGCTCTGTTCAGTGTTAGTTGTATTCTGGTTGGGAAATGGGACCTAACTTGAATAGTGCTGTACACAAATATGTCTGCAGACACTAGCTGCTGAACAGTTTTTGTGAAAATTCAGTGAGGCCAGAACAGTGCATTTGGAAGTAACTGAAAACAAACAACAAACTTTATTAATGTACAATTTTATGCTACATTTCTATGGTCAGATTGGGCAGGAATCCCACTTCCCCCAGTTAAACTTTGGATTAAGCTACAAGGAGACGTGATATTGGTTCAAGTTGCACTCAGCCAAAGACAACAGCAGCAATCAGCCATATAACATCAGCACATAAGAAATAGGCGCAGCAGAAGATCAGACACCCCCTAGGTCCCAGCTGATCTTTTTCCTCAACTCAACTTTCCCACCCACATCCCCTATCCCTCGATTCTCGAGATACCAAAGTTCTGTCTATCTTAGCCTTAAATATACTCAACAGAGGAGCATCCACACTCAATGGACAATTCCAAAGGTTCACAACACTTCGAGAGAAGAAATTTCTCATCTTCCCAATCCTGAATGATCGACTTCTTATCCCGAGACTGTGCCCACATGTTCTAGATTTCCCAGCCAGGGGAAACAGCTTCTCCATTTCTACCGCAGGGTAGCCCCTTCAGAATTTTGTATGTTTCAATGCGATCACCTCTCATTTTTCAGAACTCCAGACAGAATAGGTCCAATTTACTCAGTCTCTGATTATAGGTCAATCTGCAGTCCCAGGAACCAATCAAGTGAATCATCGTTGTATCACCTCGAATGCAAGTACATCCTTCCTTAGAGATGGAGACCAAAACTGCGCACAGTATTCCAGGTGTGTTTTCACCAAAGCCCTGTACAATTGTAGCAATAGCTCCTTATTCTTGTACTCCAGCTTGCTGGAACACTGCAAGGCCCAACACTGATTACCAAGCTAAAGATTGGACAGTGAGTTTGCTCTAAGAATGGCACTTACTCCATTTTTGAGTGATTTCATTACTGACCTTTTGTTTTATGATTTTATTACACTTACTATTACAATGAGTGGGATGAAGTATTTGTAGTCTCTGTTCATTCTCAATGTCATGCTTTATTCCAAAGGGAATGGCTCCAAGTGCACCCATGTCTGGGAACTGCTGGTTGGTACAAAAGCCTTGAAGTCAGCAAAAAATCTTGCATCATTCAGCCACACCACTCCATGTAGACTTTTGCAACTTGAAAGCACCAAACACTTGTAGAATAACCAGCAGAATAAATCAACCAGGAACGAACCAGTAAATCACTGACGATCCCTTTAATTAGCGCTGGTGTGGGACAGGGGAGGATGGGGTGGTGTTGGTCCTTTTTGCTGTTGAATATGTGTTCAGCAAAAGAGGCTGTTGGCTTAAGTGTTGAGCTTTAAAATGGCAGATGTTGGTGTCAAATCAGCATTACTTGCTAACTGACAACATGGTCTACCCGTTCTTCATATATACAGTGGACATTCAATGTGCACATGCTAATGTCTGCACCAATATGACATCCACCCAATTCACCTCAAGTATTTGCACATACCACAGATGCGATCTTGGAGCTCATGGGGCACTTGTGACACCCAATTTCTCATCCGTTCACTACCGGATACAAATTAGGAATTTTGAAGGAAGAAAAAAGATTTGTTGATTATACAG
Source organism: Cetorhinus maximus (assembly GCF_964194155.1). NCBI lineage: Eukaryota > Metazoa > Chordata > Chondrichthyes > Lamniformes > Cetorhinidae > Cetorhinus > Cetorhinus maximus. The sequence goes on from NC_135887.1 coordinate 7,224,075, forward strand.
AAAAAATAGGGTAAATAAATCCTGAAAAGCCAGTCCTCTTTCAACTGACCCAGACAAGTTTAACATTTAGCAATCCAAAACTTGATGACCACATCCTGTTCCTTATTCCACACCCCTCCATCATCCCTGTCCTCACCACCGGCCTCCAGTGACTCCTGCCCCATGTAATGGAGCAAGGTTCCTCAGTTATTCATTCATTTCCCTGACTTATCCCTTTCCAACCTGTAAGCTCTTCTAACCTTATGTGTCCTCTGCTCTTTTGACTGTGGCCCTTTTTCGATCCTTCCCTCCTGCTCCACCTTCAGTAGCATAATCTCTAACTGTCTAAGCTTAAAACTGTAGAATTCTTTCTCACAATCCCTCTGCTTTGCTCCCTTAAAATATACCATTTTGGCAAACCTTTGCTCCTCTCCTAAACTCTTCTACCTTTTTTTGCTCTTTGAAAGCACCACAAGACGATATATTATGTGAAAGATGTCAGGTAAATGCAGATTGTCATTGTTATGTGCAGAAATAAAGTTTACAGTTTAGGCTGAAACAGATCTGTTTATGGGCTTAGATTTATTTTTTCAGACCAGAGTTATTGGCAAATTAGCCCTTTTCTTTTGACCCAAATTAAAGATAAAACAAAGGTAAAGTTGTTGCCGTTTGAAAATTTAAGGCAAACAATGCAAAGTAGAAAAAGAAATGCAAAATTGTCTACAAGTCACCCCTAATCACATTATTTTATAGATCTCAACACAAATTGACAGATAAAAGTCTCCACCTTACTCATGACTCGAGTCACTCTATAAAAGTATTGTACCTACCAAAATCTCTGAATATCGCATTTCTGGCGGATAAACAATATTTGTATCAAATGATATCAGATCTACTCCATGGCTCTGAAGTAGAAACTCCCAGTATCCTGTTCCCTAACATTAAAAGAAAAGATTAAACATGATATGTTAGAATCCCAATGAATGTTAGATGATCAGTCCTTCAATTATTTGATGTCATCCTTTCTGACTACAGTATTCCCTTTAAGCTGTACATGTTTTTTTCTTAAATTAATACAGTAACCTGACCACAGGCATCAATCCTAGCAAGTTGTTCTAACAGTTAATCACCCTCTAGCAAGAAATGCTTCCTGACATCTTGCCTTTTACAACTCTGAATCTGTGGCCTCTTAATCTGGTGCCCTGCCCTGAAAGTAGTGCCTGCATTTACTTTCACTATTCTATATATCCTATCTGTCTATAACATTCCCTCTCAGCCTTCACTTTTCAAGGCTGAAGAGCTCAGGTTTATTAAGTTCTCCTCCATAACATCATGGATTCGCTCCTTTGCTCAGCTCGACGTTGATCTTGGGGCCTGGATGGAGCCCTGGTTTCACAGTGATCAGGAATGTATACGTAATCCAGATATAACCTGTACTCAGGACACCGTACAACTTCGGCATGACTTTGGGTGATCTGAACTCAACTGGCTTTAAAATATAACCCAGTTTCCTAGTTACATATTTGCTGCTGCCTCACAATCTTCAGCCATCTCAAGCAACTATCTAGGTCCCTTTCAACATTCCCTTCGGTAAGTTTTATTCCACACATGGAGCACCTTTGGCTCCAATTTTTAATTCCAAACACAGCACCTTTTTGTCCATATTGCGTTTTATTGGGAATTATCACTCTAGGTGTAAATTCTATTGAGATCTTTGCAATTTTTGGCTTCCTCCTTGAAGTCCCACATCCCCCTTCCCCAGCATGGCTCATCCACAAACCTTATATTATGATTGTGATTTCAGAGCATTTACACATACAATAATCAGCAGCTCAAAGTCATTCCCCTCTAGACAGCACTTTCTATTTGAAACAGACAGAAATCTTACAAGGCTTGACAAGGTAGATGCAGGAAGGATGTTTCTTCTGACTGGGACAGTGGGAGGAGATGGTGTCTAGAACCAGGGGGCACAGTCTCAGAATAAAGGTTAGGCCATTTAGGACTGAGATGAGGAGGAATTTCTTCACTCAGAGGGTGGTGAATCTTTGGAATTCTCCACCTCCTGGGGTTGTGGAGGCTCAGTCACTCTGTATGTTCAAGACAGATCGATAGATTTCTAGATAGTAAAGACATCAAGGAACATGGGGATAATGCAGGAAAATGGCATTGAAGGAGATGATCAGTCATGATCCAATTGAATAGCGGGACAGGCTTGAGGGGCCAAATGGCCTACTCCTGCTCCTATTTCCTATGTTCAATTCAGTACAATCCAAATCCATGACTGATCTGGGTTTGTAAGAGTCTCTCATGTGGTACTTCATCATTTTGGAAGTTTAGCTATATACTGACAAATGCATTTCTTCCTAATTGAAGGTTTTGTCTTCTCAAAATATTATATTGGTGAGAAAGGACATGTATTTCAGGTTTTTAAAATGTTGAAAGGCTTCAATAAATTGAATATGGGAAAAATGTTTCCTTTCATTGGGGGTCTGTGACAAGGGGTCACCAAAATAAAGTTGTCGCTTCTCAGAGTGAGAGGTAGAAGAAATTTCTTTACACAGACCATTGGAGCATGAAATAATTTACCACATGGGATAATTGGGGCAGAGACCATTGCACCATGTGCTATCAGTGGCAGCGAGGGATACTGGTGATGGAACTGGGAGATATTGATTGTGATGGGGAGGTCAGTGGGAGTGTGCTCAATACATTTTACACCACAAAAGACAATGACCTTTGCAAACATCTCAGGGTTTATGTCTAGGGTTGTGAGATTGTTACTTCTTGCCAGTCAATTTTGGTGCCCCCTGGTCTGACCTGCTTTAACCTGAGCCTGCTTTCAGTTAATAAATGTATTTCTAGTACAATCAGTAGACTTGGAGCGTAAGCAAATAATCTAGATATTATACGTGAAGTAAGGGGGTGGGGTGTACATCACAGGGCCCAGACTCTGTAGCTGCGGCCAGTTGTTAATCTACCCGCAGGAGTGACAACGATTGTGTTGTAATTTAAGTAGTACTCACAGCACCAGCTGAAACCACAGGTTGCTTTAAATCTGAAATAAAGGTCATTGCTTCTAGATTTGGAATAGAAAAAGAAAACAATATTTGCAGCTTTTGGCAACTCAATTGATCAATATCCCTCAGCAGCTGAACCAGCTCTCTCCTTCGCCCATGCTGCAAGTGAGGATCGCAAAATCTGTGAATGTCTGCGGGAAACTGCTCCATTTTGACGCAATACATTTTGTAATACAGGTTTTCTCCGCCACACTTTCTCTGTTCGACTGTTTGCCATTGCATTTCATCGCTACCATCTGACTCCATTGCTGGCTCCCCAATGTGTACACTGTCGCTTGCTCTGACGATAAAGGAAATGAACACAACTCTAAAGCGATACAGCACCTCCCTGAGGCAAAACAAATCACCTCGGGTAAAAATTGCGATTAAAAAAGTTTCCTGCAAAACTCAAGACTTGGATAACGACTGGAACGATTAAAAAAAAAGCGAAGTGGTTTGTTTGTTTGTTTCTAGTTTACTTAAAGCAGTTTGTTTTATAAATTAGTCATTGTGTTATTATAAGCATGAATAATGAGAAAGAGCAATGAAGAGTGAGATTGATGATGGCAAAAAAGTGAAGCTTATTGCCACTCCATTTAATTAAAGGAAATCCTCTTTCGGCCTCAGAGGTGCATTAAAATTAGTGACATTTTAAAACAAAAATGAGTTTCAATTCAAATAATTGAAATGCACTTGCTTTTTGCAATGACTGAATGTAATGGAAGAACTTCTTTGATAAGTACACCGTTGTATGCACTGAATAGTTTGCAGAATGTAGACTAATATTTTCTTGGTGTTGAAATCTGCACGTGTTAGAATTGAATTATATTGAAGATGAGCTGGTTTAAAGAGGGAGCATCTGGTCCCGAAGAGAAGATCAACACTGCAGTTTACTGTGAAATCTCCAGATTAATGCTCGAGATCTCGGCATCCGGAGACCTGAACCCTTTCCATATCTTTGATATCCCAAAATTCCCGAGTCTGGCAATCTCAGAATTCGGATATTTTGAAAGTGACACAGCATAAACAGGATGTACAAACAGCAAAATGTCGCAGGTGGTGAAAAATCTTCGACCAAAATGCAAAGCTCTGAAGACATTCAGCAGGGCAAGGAGCATCAGTGGAGAGAACTGAAATGGGCTGATGTTTGATGTATAGACCCTAAATTAAACCTGAAAGGTGTGACAGAAATGCCTTTTCACAGGGACAGAACAAACCAAATACTAAGATTGAAGAGATATAATGACCTGTAAATACTATCATGAGGAACGGGAATAAGACCATAAGACATAGGAGCAGAAATTAGGCCATTCGGCCCATCGAGTCTGCTCCGCCATTCAATCATGGCTGATAAGTTTCTCAACTCCATTCTCCCGCCTTCTGCCCGTAACCTTTGATCCCCTTACCAGTCAAGAACCTATCTATCTCGGTCTTAAATACACTCAATGACCTGGCCTCCACAGCCTTCTGTGGCAATGAATTCCATAGATTCATCACTCTCTGGCTAAAGAAGTTTCTCCTCATCTCTGTTCTAAAAGGTCTTCCCTTTACTCTGAGGCTGTGCCCTTGGGTCCTAGTCTCTCCTGCTAATGGAAACATCTTCCCCACGTCCACTCTATCCAGGCCTTTCAGTATTCTGTAAGTATCAATCAGATCCCCCCTCATCCTTCTAAACTCCATCGAGTATAGACCCAGAGTCCTCAAACGTTTCTCACATGTTAAGCCTTTCATTCCTGGGATCGTTCTCGTGAACCTCCTCTGGACCCTCTCCAGGGCCAGCACATCCTTCCTGAGATACGGGACCCAAAATTGCTCACAATATTTTACATGTGGTCTGACCAGAGCCTTATAAAGCCTCAGAAACACATCCCTGCTTTTATATTCTAGTCCTCTCGAAATAAATGCTAACATTGCATTTGCCTTCCTAACTACTGACTCAACCTGCAAGTTAATCTTAGGAGAATCCTGGACTAGGACTCCCAAGTCCCTTTGCACTCCAGATTTCTGAATTCTCTCCCCATTTAGAAAATAGTCTATGCCTCTATTCTTCCTACCAAAGTGCATGACTTCACACTTCCCCACGTTGTATTCCATCTGCCACTTCTTTGCCCATTCTCCTAACCTGTCCAAATCCTTCTGCAGCCTCCCCGCCTCCTCAATACTACCTGTCCCTCCACCCATCTTTGTATCGTCTGCAAACTTAGCCAGGATGCCCTCAGTTCCTTCATCTAGATCTTTAATGTATAAAGTGAAAAGCTGTGGTCCTAACACTGACCCCTGCAGAACTCCACTAGTCACCGGCCGCCATCCTGAGAAGGACCCCTTATCCCCACTCTCCGCCTCCTGCCAGACAGCCAATCTTCTATCCATGCTAGTACCTTGCCTCTAACACCATGGGCTCTTATCTTACTGAGCAGCCTGCTGTGCGGCACCTTGTCAAAGGCCTTCTGGAAGTCCAAGTAGATAACTTCCATTGGCTCTCCTTTGTCTAACCTACTCGTTACCTCCTCAAAGAAATCTAACAGATTTGATGAAACCTTGATGAAACCATGCTGACTTTGCCTGATTTTACCATACACTTCCAAGTATTCTGAAATCTCATCCTTAATAATGGACTCTAAAATCTTACCAACGACCGAGGTCAGGCTAATCGGCCTGTAATTTCCCGTCTTTTGCCTCACTCCCTTCTTAAACTGGGGGGTTACATTTGCGATTTTCCAGTCCTCTGGGACCCTCCCTGACTCCAGTGATTCCTGAAAGATCACCACTAATGCCTCCACTATCTCTTTAGCTATCTCCTTCAGAACTCTGGGGTGTAATCCATCTGGTCCAGGTGATTTATCCACCTTTAGACCTTTCAGTTTTCCTAGCACCTTCTCCTTGGAAATGGCCATCATACTCACCTCTGCCCCCCGACTCTCTTGAACTTTGGGGATGTCACTCGTGTCTTCCACCGTGAAGTCTGACACAAAGTTCCTATTCAGTTCCTCCGCTATTTCTTTGTTCCCCACTACTCCCTCTCCAGCATCATTTTCCAGCGGCCCAATGTCCACTTTTGCCTCTCTCTTACCCTTTATATATCTAAAAAATACTCTTGCAATCTTCTTTTATATTACTGGCTAGTTTACCCTCATATTTAATCTTCTCCCTCCTTATTTCTTTTTTAGTTGTCCTCTGTTGGTCTTTGTAGGCTTCCCAATCCCCTGGTTTCCCACTGCTCTTCGCCGCATTGTATGCTTTCTCTTTAGCTTTTATGATGTCCCTGACTTCCCTTGTAAGCCATAGTTGCCTCGTCCTCCCTTTAGTATGCTTCTTCTTCTTAGGGATGAATTTTTGCTGTGTCTCCCAAATTACTCCCAGAAACTCCTGCCATTGCTGTTCCACTGTCTTTCCTGCTAGGCTCATCTCCCAGTCAATTCTGGCCAGCTCCTCCCTCATGCCTCTATAGTTGCCTTTATTCAACTGTAATACCGTTACATCTGATTCCAGCTTTTTCCTTTCAAATTGCAGGGTAAATTCTATCATATTATGGTCACTTCCTTCTAAGGGTTCCTTCATCTTAAGCTCCCTTATCAAATCTGCCTCATTACACATCACTAAATCTAGAATTGCCTGTTCCCTAATGGGCTCCACCACAAGCTGCTCCAAAAAGCCATCTCATAGACATTCCACAAATTCCTTTTCTTGGGATCCACTACCAACCTGATTTTCCCAGTCTACCTGCATATTGAAATCCCCCATGATCACTGTAACCTTGCCTTTCTTACATGCCTTTTCTATCTCCTGGTGAATCTTATGCCCTACATCCTGACTACTGTTCGGAGGCCTGTACATAACTCCCATTATGGTTTTTTTACCTTTGCGGTTCCTCAACTCTACCCACACAGATTCTACATCATCTGACCCTACGTCATTTCTTGCTATCGATTTAATTTCATTTCTTACTAACAAAGCAACCCCACCCCCTCTGCCAACCTGCCTATCTTTTCGATAGGATGTATATCCTTGGATATTTAGCTCCCAGTCCTGATCCCCTTGCAGCCATGTCTCTGTGATGCCCACCACATCATACCTGCCAATTTCAATCTGCACCACAAGCTCATTTACCTTATTTCGTATACTGCGTGCATTCAGATACAACACCTTCAGTCCTGTATTTCCCGTCCCCTTTCTCATTGTTGTCCCTTTATCTGATGTGCTTGAAGTTAGATTCCTAGCCTTTTCCAAACACACTGTCCTATTTTGTGTTCTGGAGACTTTAATAGCCTCTCCTGAGCTCTCCTTTCTTTTCAGTTTTTTCATAATTTTCCATGAAGTTGAATCCACCCCCCCACATGCTAACCTGCTGCTTTGTTTCCCATTAGTCATATTTCTTGGAGTTTTACCCTTCCCTTCCCCCCACTTTCTACTTTAAAGTCCTGTTGACCACCCTATTTACCCTTTTCGTTAGAACATTGGTCCCAGATTGGTTCAGGTGGAGACCGTCCCAACGGTACAGATCCCTCCTGTTCCAATACTGATGCCAGTGCCCCACGAAATGGAACCCCTCTTTCCCACACCACTCCTTTAGCCACATTTTTACTTCCCTTATTCTCGCGTCCCTATGCCAATTTGTACGTGGCTCGGGTAGTAACCCGGAGATTATAACCCTTGAAGACCTGTTCTTTAATTTAATTCCTAGCTCCTGATAATCCCCAAACAGGTCCTCTTTCCTAGTCTTACCTATGTTATTTGTCCCGACGTGGACCACAACAACAGGATCCTCCCCCTCCCTCTCCAATATCCTTTCAAGCCGGTCAGAGATGTCCCTCACCCTGGCACCGGGCAGGCAACATACCATGCAGGACTCTCGATCCTGCTTACAAAGGATGCTATCAATTCCCCTAATTATAGAATCCCCATACAACTACCACTTGTCTTTTTGCTCCCCCCTCTTATTTATACTCAGCACTCCGGTGCTCCTCCCTCCGGGTCTGCTCCCAGGATTTACTCACCAATCAGCTGCTTTTTCTTTAAAATCCACTTTCAGAAGAGTGTCCCTTGCAGGTCTGGTGGACTCCTGAAGGCACTGCCTCTTCCTCTCTTTTTTTTTTAGGTTTGAGGAGGAGGGAGGGATGGAAACACTACAGCAATGTAATGTTTGGGGCTATTCCGTTCTTTGACAGTGGGTCCTCCTCAATTCCCTCCTGAGTCACGGTGTCTGCGGTGACTTCTCCCAGAACAAACCAAATACTAAGACTGAAGAGATATAATGACCTGTAAATACTATCATGAGGAACGGGAATGGTTAAGTGACAAAATTGATTTACACAAGAGGCAGGCGAGGCAACAAAAGAAACATAAGGAAAATACTGCGGACAGAAGTTTGAAATAAAGAAAAAAACATTGAAATACTCAGCAGGCCAAGCAGCATCGGTGGAGAGAAAAACGGAGTTGACATTTCAGGTTGCTGACCGTCATTGGCCTGAAAATTTAATTTTGTTTCTATTACCATAAATGCTGCTCGATTTGCTGAGTATTTCTGGCATTTTCTGTTTTTATTTATTTCCAGTATCGTGGTATTTGCTTCTGCTTTTCATTATGGTGCTATTCTGTGCACAACCATTGTGATTGGAATAGCACTCGCAAATTATAGACCTGTTAGTCTAACATCTGCTGTGGGGATTTTATTGGGATCTATAATTAAGGACAGGGTAACTGAACATTTGGAGAAATTTGAGCTGATTAGAGGGAGCTAACATGGACTTGTAAATGGTAGGTCATGTTCAATGAAAGTAATTGAACTTTTTGAGCAAGTGACTAAAGTAGTAGACAACAGAATGCCAATGGATATAATGTATTTGGACTTCCAGAGGCATTTGATAAGATTCCACATAAGAGATCATTAGCTAGAATTTAAGCTCAGTAATTGAAGGAAAATTATTGACCTGGTCAGGAGATTGATTAGGTCACAGGAAACAGAGAATAGAGACAATAATCGTGTACTTCAATTGGAAGGAAGTGACTAGTGATGTCCGTCAAGCATTTGTGCTGGGGTGTCAAATTTTCACTATATTTTTCATGTCTTCACAGCACAATAGAAACCCGTGTATCACAGTTTTCCAATGACATAAAGGTTGGTGGAATAGTGCATTATGTAGATTATGAAGGTTACAAAATTATAAAGACACATTAATAGTCACTAGATAGATGGAAACACCACCACCTGGAAATTCCCCTCCAAGCCACTCACCACCCTGACTTGGAAATACATCGCTGTTCCTTCACTGTCGTTGAGTCAAGATTCTGGAACACCCTTCCTAACAACACTGTGGGTGTACCTACCTACCTACCACATGGACTGCAGCAGTTCAAGAAGGCAGCTCACCATCACCATCTCAAGAGCAGCTAGGGATGGGCAATAAATGCTGGTCCAGCCAGCGAAGCCCACACTCTCTGAATGAATTTTTTAAAAAATGCATGGGCAAAACTGTAGCAGGTCGATTCCAACACAGGTGAATGTTAAGTCATATGTTCTGGTCCAGAAAGAGGATAGATTAGAGTATTTCTTAAATGGTGATAAACTGGGAACAGTGAAGTCAAAAGAGATAATTGAGTTCATGTACACATCATTAAGATGTAATCAGGTTCAAAAAATAATCAAAAAGACTAAAGGAATGTTAACCTTTATATCTAGAGGTCTAGGATATAAAGGGAAGGAAGTTTTACTGCAATTATACAAAGCACTAGTTAGATCATTCTGGATAACTGTGTGCAGTTCTGGACACTGTACTTTAGCAAAGTTATAATGACCTTGGAAGAATTGCAGCACAGATTCACCAGTATGTTACCAGGGTTTGAAGGGTTAAATTATGAAGAGAAATTATAGACTCATTTTCTCTGGAATAGAGAAGGTTAAGGGGTGATATGATTGAAGTTCTTAGAATTTTGAAAGGAATTGATAGGGTAGATGGAGAGAACCTTTTACTTCCGATGGTAAAGAAAGACCTGCATCTAGATAGCACTTTTCACTGACCACTAGACATCTCAAAATTCTTTACCGATGAAATGAAGTACCTTTGAAGTGTAGTTACAGTAGTAATGTAGAAGAAACAGCAGCCAAATTGAAAGTTCCCACAAACAGCAATATGGTAATGACCAGATAATCATGTTTTGTGATGTTTGTTAAGGGATGTTGGCCAGGACACTGGGGATAAGTCTGCTGCTCTTCTTTGAGATTGTGCCATAGGATCTTTTATGTTCAGGGGGCAGACTGGCTTCCGTTTAACTTATTCAAAAGACCGTATCTCCGGAAACCCAGAACCTTCTGCTTCGGAGGGGAGAGCTTACAACTGAGCCACAGCTGATACTTAACAAAGTATAATCTGAAAGTCAGAGCTTTGTCATTCAGTAGATATGTCAGGGGGTACTTATTTGTATAAAAGATGTTTGAAGTGTGAAACACTCTGCTATAAAAAAGTAGTGGGTGGTAAGTCAATTAATTTTTATAATTAATTATATTAATTATAATTTAAAGTCTGAGATCAATAGATTTCTGGTAGCCAAAAGTGATAAGAAGGGTTAATAGAGTTGGGATAAAGATCAGCTATAATGTAATTGAATAGCGGAAAAGGCTTGAGGGAGTAAATGGCCACCTCCTGATCCTAAGTTCCATTGCCGTTCATAATTACTTAAACCACATCGCTTGGCAGCATTTTGACTAATGATTAATTAAGGGAACCTATAGGATTCTAGTTGTAACAATTTTTGAAATGGGAGTGACCCTTTAAGATGTCAGTTTGATGAACTGCCATGACAATGTCAATTACTGATTGTCAAAGGAGTCAGTGGACCTTATATTGCCATATTGAACATGTCACTGTTGATTAATCATGATGCAAATCAATCTTAAAGGGTCACTCCCATTTGGTTTTTTTCCATGTCCACAGAAAATTTTCTGAAATATATATTTAGGACTCCAATTGTGTTTTGTATGCATAATTTCCTTTGCAATAAATTAATGTAAAAATGTATTTTATTTTCATCAGATGAGGATATTATAAACCTCTCTGTATTTTGTTGAAAGAGTTACAGCTGTTTATTTTTGATTAAATCTGGGTAAGAAAATTTGAAATCCAGCCAGTCTGGAAACTTATAAAATAGTGCATGAGAATCCTATTATAAATCCATCGCAATTTTATCCCTAATTTTGTTTCTGAACTGTTTCAAAAGTGCAAATAAGTCCATTAACCATTTAATATTAAACTGCAAAGGCTTTAATAATTAAGAGTCTTGCGTTCAACATCCATTTATAGCCTCACAACTCCTAAGGGATTTACACTACAAAGGCTATGTAAATTAATAAGGCAAAAATCGTGATTGAGTCAAATGGGCACTTACATTAATTTTTTTGGCCTTTATGACATGAATATGAATGGAAACAAATACTAGTTTATATGTTTTGTAAAAAAATTATTCTGAGAATTTGATAAATCAGATTTGTGATATTTAGTGAATTATGAATTTTGGTTTTGCAACACAGTTGAACAATTTAATTGATTAATTTTATAGTGACCACTGCTTGTTGATTAATAGCTTTTCTTGCATAGTAAAAGATTTTTGGTTTCCATTTAGTATTTAACTAAATTGCTGATTGGTTCAAATCTAATCAATAGCTAATTAAGCCAAACAAAAACATGTCTGGCCTCAAACGAGCTGCACATTCAGCAAGTGGTATCCCTTTCTATACACATAAGGATCGCAAGCTGATGATGGGGAACACACAAGGCAATGCGGATGCAATATATGGTACCTTGGATCCTCGGGAAACCCGCAAAGTGGGTGAAGCATAGTGTACTTTTGTCCTGTTTCACTCTGTCATTGGGGAATGTGATGTATATATTCCTCCTGGTACAGAGAACCTCAGATACCTCCCTAATATTGGCAAACTGCAAACTATCACAGATGTTAGCTGTTATAGCCAGGAGCGACTCTGTGATGTATGTTAAGGATCATTGACCTTGACAACCACCAGCAATCCTATCCATGCCCTGATGTAGGGCTCAAGTTTTGGCTGCAGCTTTGCAATAGTCTCATTGGTGAAGTATTGACGCCTCATGTATTGCTTCTTAGTAAAATTGAGGTATGAGGGGTGCTTCCAGAAGATCCGCTTTGGGTATGCCCTCCTGTGGTGCTCTCTTAATTAATGTCAATCAATACACAACCAGAGAATATTTTACCTGTTCCAGTTTGGAGGGGTCCTTCTTTGGAAATCAAACTTTATGCTAGTTCTAGTCACTTATGCACTTTTCTCCAAATTAGTGAACTGAAATAATGTGAAAAGGAGGTTGAGTTGAATTTAGGGATTAAAGAGATTTGGTCATGTGCCCCAACTGGGAAAAAAAAACACACCATTTAATGTCTCACAGCCTACAGCCTTTTCAGTTTTATGCAAGTTGTACTTTGACTTGTTTATAAGGGGATGTATAATATGTTAGATTATCATGAAATGTCTTCCTTTTATGTTTTATTCTTGAGGTCTTACATGTGGTTATTTATGTCCCTCTTTAGACTAAGTAATTAGGAATTGTCCTTCAATCCAAGTTTTTTATGCTGCCCATTGCAAACCTTTTAATGTTTAATCAGCCACATACCAATCTAATTAAAGTCAGTTTAATTCTGCATTCTTTAATATATGGTTGAAATGTCTATAATTTTTGTTCTGAGTTTCTACTCTTTTTAGTTAACTTATATAGGGAGTTCAATTTCTATTTGTAAACCGTGTTCCCAAGATTCTACTAATTTCTTAAACTGTCTCCTAGTAATTACATGCATCACAGTTAATTACTGCCAGCTAAAGGATTTCGCAAGTTCCAAGGTATTCTGTTGAAGGGAGGCAACAGCGGAAGTTGAGACAAATATAAGTTTCAACATTTCATTGGTAGGTCATTGTTGTCTCTTTCAGTGAGAAAGCACTGATTTGAGATTCATTTTCAAACAGAGCATGGTTTAATATTAAACCTTTATTACATACATTGAACACAGAAATTAACTTAAAATGCTAAATATAAAATCTAGTACTTATTTGTTTTTTTCTAGATGAGTAAGTATTCTTTCGGCAAAGTAACAAATTCATACCATCAAAATGGACTGTCTTGGCAGTAATATCGAACGCTTTGGTTGACCTGATTATGGATAAATTTCATGACCTTGCTAAGTTGTTACTCCTTATTGACTCACTTATAAAAACTATAAAACAAAAATGGGGAGATATAAACTGTGCAATTCAAATATACTTTACTGATGTTATAAAAGCTAATCAAGAAGCATTTATGTTAAAGGATTATGTATTAACTTTGAAGAGGAAAATATCAGATCTAGTTGTTTAAGACTGTTTCTCATGACATACTGTGCAGTTTTGTTGAGATATTCCTCTGTTAGCATATCTGCTGAAGTGAACCAGCAAAACTGTTAGCTCAGCAACTAACGTAATTCCTAATAGATTCACTTCCTTTTTTCTGGATCCTTGTTTATCTTTGGAATTTCATCAGGAATACAAAGGCTGTTTGGAATTTTACTAATTCTTTGTTTACCCATGAAATATGGCGCCACTGATCTTTGAGAATCCAATTTTGGGGCTAAGTTTTATCATGGCATCATGTTTTGCTCCTGGATGTACAGGTATGTATGTTCTATATTAATTTGTTTTCAGTGACCAGAGCAGATAATGGAAATATTCAAAACTTATCTGAACCGTATGAATCATTTTATTTATCCCAGTGTAAGTTCATTTGATGCTTATCATATTTTGGATCAATGCTACCAGCACACTTTGATAAAATTGGTGTTAAACTCGATATAAGCTATATATGTATCGTAGTGATATCACGTTAAATAGAGTTTGTTACAATAACTTTGCTTCTGTTATTGCTTTGAATATGTGTTAAGAGAGCACCAGCTCCATTTAGCTTGTAAAAAGTCAACAAAGTCAGCTTTTAAAAGTCTACACTTCATAAATGTATACTTTCAGTAACTCAATGACTTTGCAAGAGCTTGATTAATATGTTTTTTGAAAGTGTGAATTGATACCACTCCCTCTCCCCCACACTATTGATTAAAGCCAATTAAGTACAATGATATATTTGGTTGCTGCATGGCAGGAAGGACATGACTTCAGATCAGGTTATTAATCACTGGGAAACACCTCTGCCTAACAGACTAGCAACATAAAACTTACTTGTGTCCAAAAGTGTTGATATTTTTATGATATAAACAGAATGTTGAAGAAATCCATGACTTTTACAATGATTAGAGTTACTCAAGAATGTATGAAAATTTCAAGGATGAAAAAGCCAATTTGCTCCATGGAGCTCATGTTGCCCGCATTCTAACTCAGCCAGCCTAGCTTCCAACTGCATTTTGAATGCCTGAATGTTTTTGATTCCATTCCCTTACCTGGTAGATTATACAAAATTGTTATGACCGATGCAGTTGGTAAGTGGAGTTATTTAAAAATCCCAGAGGGAAACTTTAAACAACTGTCATAACCTGTAATTTTATGTGTTATATTTGAGATGTGACTCTAAATGCAGGAATCAAACCACCAGTTCTCGAGGTTTTACATTAAACAAAATGAAACATTTGATTAATTTACACAGGTTAAAATATATGTACACGTGGCTACAAATTACTACTATCGTAACTTTTAACAAATCAGACTAAACCTCTATTTTAAAAGAAAAATATTTTCCAAAATATTAAGTACATTAATAGCTTCATGACATCCCCCTTCTTATCAGAAAATGAACTGTCATAATTCTAAAAGACGGCTTCATTTTAATAACCCATCTCACACCATCTCCTATACTCATTACACTATTACATTACCAGATGCATGCATTAACATAAATATATATATACACAAGTACTTAGTATCAACAGAAATCACTCCAGTTCAGTGTCCAGTTTTTTTTAAATGTCCCATTTTCCTGTAAGCTTCAAACTCTTGATAACACATCTGCGAACAGATTTTCTCTTCCAGCAATATGTATAATACATACATTAAATGGCTGTAATAATAGACTCTGTCTGAAAAGCCTTTCACTTTTGTATCGAAATTTGTCCAAAAATTTCAAAGGATTATGGTCTGTATAAACAATTGTTTCTGATGAATTGTTTGTAACATAAATTTCAAAATACTGCAACGCTAACACCAAACTCAAAGTCTCTTTTTCAATCGTTGAATATCTTCTCTGTTGTACATTCAACTTCCGTGAAAAATTCCCTATCGGTTTTTCAATTCCAGCACCACCTTCTCGTAACAGTACGGCCCCCATGCCTATATCGCCTGCGTCAACGGCCAACTTGAATTACTAGGCATAATTGGGTACTGCCAACACTGGTGTCAAAGTTAATACAGTTTTCAAACTATCGAATGACTTGTGACATTCAAGTATCCATTGAAACTTCTTGTTCTTTTTTAATAGTTCAGTCAGTGGAGCAACCACTTGGCTATAATTAGGTACAGATTTCCAGTAAAACCCACTAATGCCCAGAAATCTCAAAACTTCTCATTTTGTAGTAGGCACTGGGAAATCCATGATAGCCTTGACTTTCACATCTCTCGGAGCCACCTTACCATGTCCAATGGTATGGCCTAGATACGTAACTTGCGCTTTTGCATATTCACTTTTAGCCAAGTTCATCACCAAATTAGCTTCTTGTAGTTGAGTAAATCATTTTTCCAGATGCTGTAAATACTCCTCCCACATCTGACTGAAAACAATTAGATCATCAATATAAGCTGAACAATTGCTGAGACCCACAATTACTTTGTTTGTCAGTCTTTGAAATGTCGCAGGTGAATTCTTCACACCAAATGGCATGAACTTTAAACTGATATAGTCCATTTGGCATTGTGAAAGCTGATGTCTTCTTTGCTCTCTGCGACAACAGTATCTGCCAATATCTTTTTAGCAAGTCAATCTTTATGATAAATTTCGATTGTCCCACTTTCTCAATAAAATCCTCTAACCGTGGTATGGGATATGAATCTGCTTTTGTCACTGCATTCTCTGGGAAGAGTGTCCTGCAGTCAGCATCACGGTGAAGCAGTCAGTTCAAAAAGTGACTTCAGCACAAAGGTGAGAACGGATTGGTGAGCAATGGGTAAGTGTTTTTCTCCTGTTTTTTTTCTCTCCAGTTTAAAATAGATTAAGATAAGGAAAGGTAAGCGTTCTAGCTTTTATTTAAAGTACATAAATAATTTAACTTTTCTTTACTGTATTTAACTTAAAGTAAGGATTTTTTTTTCAACTAGAGGCATAGCAGGGCAGCTCAGTCCCATGCTATGTACCGCCTGCAACATGTGGGAGGTCCGAGACGTTCCTTGCGCTCTGACTGACCACGTGTGCAGGAAGTGCCACCAGCTGCAGCTACTTGAGCTCTGGGTTTCAGAGCTGGAGCGGCAGCTGGAGATACTGAGAGTTTCGTGGATAGCACGTTTTTAGATGTGGTCACCCCACAGCTTATGGAGGTGCAGACAGAGAAGGAATGGATGACCATCAGTCAGAAGAAAGGTGTCAGGCAGGTAGTCACGAAATCCCCAGGGTGCATCTCGCTCGAGAACCGTTTTTTTGTGCTGGAAAACGGTGAGAGTGACAGTTCCTCTGGGGAGTGCAGCCACATTCATGGCACTGTGAGTGGCTCAGCTGCACAGGGCGGGGAGGAAAAAGAGGGGGAAGAGCAATAGTGGTAGGAGACTCGATAGTAAGGGGAACAGACAGACGTTTCTGCGGCCGTATACGTGACTCCAGGATGGTATGTTGCCTCCCTGGTGCCAGGGTCAAGGATGTCACCGAGTGGCTGCAGGGCATTCAAAAGGGGGAGGGCAAACAAACAGAGATCGTGGTACATATTGGTACCAATGGCATAGGTAGAAAGAGGGATGAGGTCCTGCAAGTAGAATTTAGGGAGCTAGGAAGCAGATTAAAAAAACAGGACCTCAAAGGTAGTAATCTCTGGATTACTTCCAGTGCCACGTGCTAATGAGTATAGAAATAGGAGGTTAGTCCAGATGAATGCGTGACTGGAGAGATGGTGCAGGAGGGAGGGCTTTAGATTTCTGGGACATTGGGACCATTTCTGGAGGCGGTGGGACCTGTACAAGGCGGACGGGTTGCACCTGAACTGGAATGGAACCAACATCCTTGCAGGGAGGTTTACTAGTGCTGTTGGGGAGGGTTTAAACTAACTTGGCAAGGGGATGGAATCCTGAGAGGAGGTTCAGCAGGGAGAGATGCAACAGCCAAAATTAGAAGGCAGAGCAAGTGAGTCTGGAAGGCATAGAAATTATAGGCCAGTTAAGGCACAAGGGAGCTTGGCAAGGTTGGATGGTATTTATTTTAATGCAAGGAGTCTGATGAATAAGGCAGATGAGTTGAGGGCACAAATTATGGAAGTGTGATGCCATTGCTGTCACAGGGATATGGTTCAGAGAGGGGCAGGATTGGCAGCTCAATATTCCAGGATATAGGGTCTTCAGGTGAGACAGGGAAGGAGGTAAAATAGGAGGGGGTATCGTAATATTGATCAAGGAATCAATTACAGCAGTAAGGAGGGATGATATCTTAGAAGGCTCCTCAAATGAAGCCATATGGGTAGAACTGAAAAATAAAAAAGGAACAATCACATTGCTCGGAGTGTACTAAAGGCCCCCAAACAGTCAGGGAGAAATAGAAGAGCAGATATGTAGACAAATTTCAGTATAAAAATAACAGGGCAGTAATCGTGGGGGATTTCAACTTCCCCAACATTAACTAGGTTAGTCATAGTGTGATAGGTTTAGAGGTAGCGGAATTCTTAAAATGCATCCAGGAAAGCTTTTTAAGCCAGTACGTAGAAGGTCCTACAACAGATGGGCCGACCTGGACTTAATTTTAGGGAATGAAGCCGGGCAAGTGGTAGAGGTATCATTGGGGGAGCATTTTGCATATAGTGACCATAACTCCGTTAGATTCAAGGTTGTTATGGAAAAGGACAAGGATGGGCCAGAAATCAGAGTTCTAAATTGGGGGAAGGCCAATTTTAATAAGATCAGATATGATTTGGCCAGAGTGGACTGGGAGCAGCTACTTTTAGGTAAATCTGCGTCAGAGCAGTGGGACTCATTCAAGAAGGAAATAGGGAGAGTACGGGGCCAACGTATTCCAGTAAAGATAAAGGGTGGGACCAACAAATCCAGGGAACCCTGGATGTTGAGGGATATACAGGATTGGATAAAGAGAAAATGGGAGGCTTATGGCAGATACCGAGGGCTCATAACAGCAGAAGCCCTGGAGGGGAATAGAATGTGTAGGGGAGAATGTAAAAAGGAAATTAGGAGAGCAAAAAGGGAGCATGAAATAACATTGGCAGTTAAAATAAAGGAAAATCCAAAGTTATTTTACAAGTACATTAAGAGTAAGAGGATAACTAGGGAAAGAATAGGGCCCATTAAGGGCCATAGTGGTAATTTGTGTGTGGAGCCGGAAGACGTAGGTAGGGTTCTAAATGAATACTTTGTGTCGGTGTTCACAAGTGAGAGTGACAACATGGGTATGGAAATCAGGCAGAAGGACTGTGATATAATTAAACAAATTAGCATAGAAAGGGAAGAGGTTCTAAGTGGTCTGGCAGGCTTAAAAGTAGATAAATCTCCAGGCCCGGATGAAATGTATCCCAAGCTGTTGAGTGGGGCAAGGGAGGAGGTAGCGGGGGTGCTGGCAATAATTTTCAATACCTCTCTGGCCACAGGAAAGGTGCCAGAGGACTGGAGGACAGCCAATGTGGTACTGTT
Source organism: Cetorhinus maximus (assembly GCF_964194155.1). NCBI lineage: Eukaryota > Metazoa > Chordata > Chondrichthyes > Lamniformes > Cetorhinidae > Cetorhinus > Cetorhinus maximus. Next base: position 7,242,924 of record NC_135887.1, read on the forward strand.
ATTCAAGAAGAGAGGAAGGGATAAACCAGGGAACTACAGGCCAGTCAGTCTAACCTCAGTGGTGGGGAAACTATTGGAAGCAATACTGAGGAACAGAATTAATCTACACTTGGAGAGGCAGGGATTAATCAAGGATAGTCAGCATGGCTTTGTTAAGGGGAGGTCATGTCTGACCAATTTGATTGAATTTTTCGAAGAGGTGACCAGGTGTGTAGATGAGAGCAATGCCTTTGACGTAGTCTACTTGGACTTCAGCAAGGCTTTTGATAAGGTCCCGCATGGGAGGCTGATAACAAAGGTAAGAGTCCATGGAGTCCAAGACAATTTGGCAAATTGGGTCCAGAATTGGCTGAGTGGCAGGAAGCAGAGGGTGATGGTCGAGGGGTGTTTTTGCAACTGGATGCCTGTGTCCAGTGGGGTTCCACAGGGATCAGTATTGGGTCCCTTGCTGTTTGTGGTATATATAAACGAGTTAGACTTGAATGTAGGAGGGTTGATCAGTAAGTTCACGGATGACACGAAAATTGGTGGGGTGGTAAATAGCGAGGAGGATGGCCTTGGATTACAGGAGGATATAGATGGGCTGGTCAGATGGGCTAATCAGTGGCAAATGGAATTTAATCCGGATAACTGTGAGGTGATGCACTTGGGCAGGACAAACAAGGCACGGGAATACATGATGAATGGTAGGACCCTGGGAAGTACCGAGGATCAGAGGGATCTTGGTGTACATGTCCACCAGTCCCTTAAGGTAGCGGGACAGGTAGATAAGGTGGTTAAGAAGGCATATGGGATACTTGCCTTTATTAGCCCAGGCATAGAATACAAGGGCAGGGAGGCTATGCTGGAACTGTATAAAAAACTGGTTAGGCCACAGCTAGAGTATTGCATGCAGTTCTGGAATCCGCATTATAGGAAAGATGTGATTACACTAGAGAGAGTACAGAGGAGATTTACCAGGATGTTGCCTGGGCTGGAGAGTTTTAGTTATGAAGAGAGATTGGATAGGCTGGGGTTATTTTCCCTGGAGCAGAGGAGAGTGAGGGGGGACATGATTGAGGTGTATAAAATGTAGGGTAGACAGGAAGGAACTTTTCCCCTTAGTGGAGGGATCAATAACCAGGGAGATTTAAGTTAAGGGGCAGGAGGTTTAGAGGGGATGTGAGGAAAAATTTTTTCACCCAGAGGGTGGTGGGAATCTGGAACTCACTGCCTGAAAGGGTGGTAGAGGCAGAAACCCTCATAACATTTAAGAAGTATTTGGATGTGCACTTGCGATGCCATGGCATACAAGGCTATGGGCCTAGTGCTGGAAAATGGGATTAGAATAGTTAGGTACTTGTTTGACTGGCGCAGACTTGATGGGCCGAAGAGCCTTTTCTGTGCTGTAGACCTCTATGACTCTATTCACCTTTCGATGGTCCATGCATAGGGCAGAATTTTATGAGTTGGCAAGCGGGGGCGGGGCCCACTCGCCGACGCATAAAATAACACGCGGTGATGTTGGGGGGAACTCCTGACGTCACCGCGCCCCATTTAAATTTTCAGGAAGGCGGGAACACGGGTAAATCAGCTGCACACCCGCCAACCTGTCAACGGCCAATTGAGGCCATTGACAGGGTCAATTTAGTAATTAAAGGACCTGCCCATCCAACCTTAAGGTTAGCGGGCAGACCAGGAGCCCCGGCGGGGAATAGAAAAAACATGAAACCTCATCCACGGGCGGGATGAGGTCTCAGGTAGGGTTTAAAAAATTTTAATAAAGATTTTGTAAAAATTATGGACACATCCCAACTGATGTGACATTGTCACCTGAGGGACATGTAAGGGAAATTTTATTTTTCTATTTTTATCTTTTTTACATGTACAGCCGATCTCCCTGAGGCAGCACTTAGCTATTAATAGGATTACCATCACCCCCCCGCCGCACCTTCACAGGGAGCGCATAGTGCTTCTGTGCGGATGTCACGCTGGGTGGGCCTTAATTGGCCCTCCCACGTAAAATGGCGGCGTGCCTCCGATCAGGGGCGCTGATCGGAAGAGCACCTGTCATCGCCCGCCCATCAACTTCCCCTCCAATAGGGGGAAAATGCAGCCCATAGTCCTTGTATTCCATCCGGTTCTGGTACCAGTACAACAGGTGAACTCCAGTTACTGCAACTAGACTCAATGATATCATTTTGAAGCATGAAATCAATTTCTTTTGGTTCTTGCGATAACTTTGCCGGATGTAATCTGTATGTTTCAGGCAGTGAGTTCCAGATTCCCACCACCCTCTGGGTGAAAAAATTCTTCCTCACATCCCCTCTAAACCTCCTGCCCCCTACCTTAATTTTATGCCTCCTGGTTATTGATCCCTCCACCAAGGGGAAAAGTTCTTTCTTGCCTACCCTATCTATGCCCCTCATAATAAGATTGTTGCCTTATTGAAGATGATATTTCTATACATGCATCATGTAAAGCTAAATGTGTCTTTCCCAACTTACTTCCACAAATAGGTTTGTGTGACTGTAATAGCTTTTCCAAGGGCAGGATTTTTCTCCTGTTAGCGAGCAGGGAAGCGGAACTCCCGACGTCACCGCACCCCATTTAAATTTTCCAGTAGGCGGGGGTGCAGCAAAATTAGCTGTGTGCCCACTGACCTGTCAATGGCCAACTGAGGCCATTGACAGAGTAATTAAACTAATTAGTGGACCTGCCTGTCCAACCTTAAGGTTGGCGGGCAGGCCAGGAGCCCCGGCAGGAATTAGAAAAAGCATGAAACCCCATTCACGGGCAGGATGAAGTTTCATGTAGGTTTTTAAAAATTTTAATAATATTTTTGTAAAAATTATGGACATGTCCCAACTCATGTGAGGGGACATGTTAGGGCAATTTTATTTTTCTATTCTTAACTTTTTTACATTTAGAGCCAATCTCCCTGAGGCTGCACTTAGCCGCAGGGAGATGAGTGCGCTCTTTCGTGCACATACGCGAAAGAGCACACTCTCGATTTTGGGATTCCCTCCCCACCCCCTGCCTGCACAGACTTGAGCAGTTGAATGGCCTAATACTTGTTCTGATATTCCAAAAAACTGAACTTGACAGATTTGGACAATGTAATTCGTAGACAAATTCTGATACTTGGCAGTTATACTATATTCCAATTTATTGACATTTGAAATGAGTTTTTTTAAAATCTTATTTCCTTTCTCCTGAATGTTTTTTTTTGTTTGTGCCCTTCAAAATAGCTGTTCCCCATAATACTTTTTTGGGGGGTTTATAGTGGAGAATCAATTCAAAAACTTCCCTGTGCTGCCCAAAACCAACTACATGCTTTGTTCACCTAGTGCCTGTGAGCTACTAGATAAAAGAAATGTTTGGTTAATGGAATCAGAAACTCTTCACTTCAGTCTCCGAACTAAAGGACCGAACTAAAAGAAAGTGATTAGCAGATTAAACATTACTCAGTAGGATTTATAGATACAGCGCTTGTAATTCCATTACACTTGTGATCCAGAATTAGCCGTACCCCAAACTGAGCTGTTCCAATACAGCGACAACAGAAACATCCACCCACCAATGTGGAAAAATTACCCGGTATGTCCTGTCCACAAAAAAAAGCAGGTCAAATCCAACCTGGTCAATTATTGCCCTGTCAGCCTCTTCTTTTCTCGATCGTTAGCAAAGTGATGGAGAGTGCTGCCAAAGTTTGATTATCAAGTGGCACTTACACATCAATAACCTACTCACTGACACTCAGTTTTGGTTCTGCCAGGGCCACTCGGCTCCTGACATCCTTAGTTCAAACAAGGACAAAAGAGCTGAATTCCAAGGGTGAGGTGTGAATAACTGCCCTTGACATCAAAGCAACATTTGACTGAGTTTGGCATCAAGGAGCCCTGGCAAAACTGAAGTCAGTGGGAACTAGGGGAAACTCTCCACTGGTTGGGGTCATAACTAACACAAAGAAAGATTTTTGTGGTTGTTGGGGCCCAATCATCTCAGTCCCAGGACATCACTGTAGGAATTCCTCAGGGTAGTGTCCTGGGCCCAACCATCTTCAGCTGCTTCATCAATGACCTTCATCATCAGGTCAGAAGTGGAGATGTTCGCTGATGTTTGCACAATGTTCAGCACCATTTACAACTTACAATGGTCTGTGACCATATGCAGTCAGACTTGGACAACATTCAGGCTTGGGCTGATATGTGGCAAGTGACATTCATACCATACAAGTGAGTCAATGATCTCCACTAAGAGAAAATCTAACCATCTTTTCTTGACATTCAGTTGGGAATACCATTACTAAATCCCCCACTATCAACATACTGAGGGTTACCATTGACTATATATCGTCATATAAACACTATGGCTACAAGAGAAGGTCAAAGGTTGGGAATTCTGTGGTGAGCAACTCACCTTGTGACTCTGCAAAGCCTGTCCACCATCTACAAGGCACAAGTTAGGAGTGTGATGGAATACTCTCCACTTGCCTGGATGATTGTGGTTCCAACACCCAAGAAGTTCAACACCATCCACGTCAAAGCCCACTTGATCGGCACCTAACCCACCACCCTAAACATTCACTCCCTTCACCATCAACGTACTGTGGCACTGGTGTGTGCTATAGACCAGGTGTACTGCAGCAACTCACCAAGGCTTCTTCGACCGCACCTGCCAAACTTTCGGTTTCTACCACCTAGAAAGAAAAGGGCCGCACTGTGCACCATCTACAAGATGCAAAGCAGAAACTCACCAAGGATCCTTAGGCAGCACCTTCCAAACCCACGACTGCTACCATCTAGAAGGACAAGGGCACCAGATACATGGGAACACCACCACCTGCAAGTTGCCCCCCAAGCCACTCACCATCCTGACCTGGAACTGTACCACGGTTCCTTCACTGTCGCTGGGTCAAAATCCTAGAACTCCCTTCCTGACAGCACTGTGGCTGTACCTACACCACATAGACTGCAGCGGTTCAAGGAGGCTGCTCACCACAACCTTCTCAAGGGCGTTTAGGGATAAGAAATAAATGCTGGCCTAGCCAGTGACACCCACATCCTGTTAAAGGATAAATAAATAAATAAAACAACCGGGTGGATGCTTTTCATTTTCAAGATAGGCTGGCTGAATTGAGTTATCAAAGTAACCACTGTTTTGTCCTGTCACAAAAATATAGACTTTCATAATATTTTCATGTGGTAGAAGTTTCATGCTATAATCACTTTATTCACTCCTGGAGACAGTTGAATAACTCCTTTACAATACAAATTTATAACTTACAGTAAGGCTATTGTGCGTATTATTTCCTAAGCTGGTCCTTTTCTTGTTACATGTATATAAAATAAAGCTGTTCTTTCTCATTCAGGTGTAGATGTTGCCATTAATGATATCACAACTGACTACCGAATCACCAGGAATCTCTCAGATTCTCTTTCATTAACATGCACAATAGTCAACACCACCCAGGATGAAGAGTTAGTCTGGTTTCGTGGTGACAGAGCAATTAACTTGAAGTCTATGAATCGGATCAATGTTAGCACTGTCTGTATTGATCCACTTACAGAAAATGACGATGAAGCGACATTCAGCTGCCGTTTAAATAAAAATTCTAACATTAACACGACTGTGCACCTGGACATCAGATGTGAGTAACCTACCGATCTGAAGCCGGGAGAACAGAATTGTTGAAAGGAACTTACTAGGGAGAGGGATAAATGCCAATGAAGAAATTGAAAAGATTTCTACTTTTCATCTAGTCACAGTACTAATTAGTAGTGAATTTAATGACAAAATAAAGTATGCCATTAAAGAGCATGTAGCAAGGAAAAAATTTGGAGTTGACCAAATGTTGATACAGATAGTGTTGTCGCATTATATAGTAGTAGTTGTCAACACAACTTGAATGTCGTGATAAATCAGTCGATCAATAGATTGAAAATTCAACGTGACACACGTAAGACAATAGTGGGATAAGACTGGAGGCACGCTATCCGCTTTTGGTAATTAAAATTAAAATTGGAGATTGGCAAGGTACAAAAATAGACAACAAAAATGATGCCAGGTTTTAGCTATGAAGGAAGAGTAGCTGAGTAAAATTGACTCTCTTTGAAAAGCGGGTTGGGGGAAGAGGAGATGATATAACCCAAAAGCTTTTCAAGATGTGAATGAAATTGTTAGGTAGAATATAGAGAGAATATTTTCTCAAACCATTAGAAAAAATAACAGCTAAGGTACTGATGGTTAAAGTTAAGGGTATTTTGAGCTAATCATAAGTTATTGAATCGCAATGCCATTTGTGAAAATTATCTTTAGTAATCCTATAGATTTTGGCCAGAGTTTTTGGAGGATGTGGAAAATTTTGATCACAGGAGGAGATCAAGGCTGCAGGGACCTACCAAGGGCTCAGACTATATTGTATATACTAAGTGGGAGGCAAATGTCTGTGGCAGGCCACAGTGTGATGGTACCAGCTCTCCCAATGTGGGACATGCCAATAGACCCTAGCAATAGTTGTGGACTTTTAAGGCTCCTCAACAAATTAACTCAGATTGACAAAATGAATTGCCCTGAAATTAATTCTGTTTTAAAATAATGCTTTAGCTTATGAAATTGCTCACCCTGCAATCAATTGTACAGGTTATAGTGTCTGCTTCCTTTTGTTTTTAATTTCCCCACATTGGTATTGATGCTTTGCTGGTTTGAGATGGTACAGAGATGACCACCAATTCCTTTGTCACTGGCATGATGCCAGGAGTGTTATGGATATTCCTAGATCCAATATTGCACACGTACAAATGGCAGAAGATGCTTTGGATTTTATGTTCCCGTCATTTACATGCCATTAAAGTACACCCAACAAAATTTCAGAAAGGGTGGAGGTAGAGGTTCCCATTAGATATCCCATCACATCACAGTAAGCACAGAATGCAGACTTTGGTTGGAACATTCTGAAAATAGATGAACATGTTTCTGATTCAGTTGGGAATAAAAGTGTATGATATTTGTTGTGTAGGAGAGAGAGGATAATGGTATGAGTGGGTCATGTACATGAAGTTAATAGCAGCTGAAGCTAAATGTATTCCTAAAATCTTACAGAAGAGAAGGAACTCATTTGGCTCTTGGTGCCAGTGCTGGCTTATTGATAGAGCTATTCAGTTAGTTCCATTCCTCCGATCTTTTCCCATAGCCCTGTTTATTTTTTTCTTTCCAAACGTATTTCCAATTGCCTTTTGAAAGTTACTGGTATTTTGCTTTTGCCACTCTTTCATGTATTGCACTGCAGACCATGGCAACTGATTTTTTTAAAAAAATCATCTCCCTGTAGTTCTCTTGATAATTATCTCAACTCTGTTTGCTTAGGTTAAGACTCACTTGTTATTGGAAACAGTTACTTTGTATTTACTCTGTCAAAACTCTTCATAGTTTTGAATGCTCGACTTAAATCTCCCCTTACCCTTCAATGTGCTAAGGAGAACAATCCTAATTTCTCTAGCCTTTCCTCATTGCTGCAATTCTCTTTTCACTGGTACCATTTCAGTAAATCTCCACTGCACCCTCTCCAAGGTGGCTGAATGTTTTTTTGATAATCCTACATTCTATTATGAAGTGATCTATTCAAGTTCAAATAATTTAGCCCCAATGGATGTTTATAGTCCAAAATTTCTCCTGTTCAGCAAAATTGCTCAGGTTGGCAAAGTGCATTGCAGGGATTGAAAAATAACGTCACTGATATATTGTTGAGGCACCTGGAAGGCCATGTACTGTTGTTTTGCATGGAATGTCCAATATGCTTCTTAGAAACAGCACGAGCTTTTCATTCGTTAACATTCGGAAAAGCAGCTTAGTGTACATAGTGTGGGATTGTTTCAATAGCTATTCTGATGTTTTCATGTTTAGAAATAGTACATGAAAGTAACAAGTTGAAATAGCTTTACAATTGTGTATAGTATTTTGTGCTTAAATTGTTGCAGTTATCCCCATTCTGAGTAGGGATGGTGATAATCAAATAGAAGTATACGCAGGAAATGACGTGACGCTGACATGCAATGTGAAGTCCAATCCACCAGCTGTGATGTCCTGGTATAAAGATAATGATATCCTGAAGATGGTGGCCGGCAGGCACAGTGTGTACTGGGGCAGAGGTGTTTTTACACTATCTATTAAGAAGGCACAGAACATGGAAAATGGGACATATGTCTGTATGGCTAACTCTACACTTGGAAGCAGCAATTTGTCCTTCCACTTGAATGTGAAAGGTAGGAATGTCCAAACCTCATAGCCTAGATGAACAGCTAAATTAAAATGCGCAAAATTATTATTTCCTTTTCTTCATTCAATTTTGGTATGCATTGTACTGAGTTTTTTCACCCAATACAAGTAATGCCTTGTTCTAATGGCAAATACTGGTTTCTCTCCCTTGGCAGTTGTTGTTTGTAAAACTATAAGATATTGCTGAGCACCACTAGGAGCAGATAAATTGAAAACATTTTACCGAAGGTTTGCTATTATTCAGTGGCTACCTTTTTTAAAGGAAGCAATTGAAAAATGTTATTCATGAGCTGTCATGGCGGAGTTGAGGTGTCAGCTGGTAGTGCTCTCACCCGAGTCTGAAGATTGTGGGTTTGAGTCTCAATCCAGGATTTGAGCTTCACTGCGGCACTCGAGTGCTGCACTGTGAATGATGCCATCTTTCGGATGAGTTACTAAACCCCTTTTAGATGGTGCTACTTTGAATAAGAGCAGGGAAGTTATCCCCGACGTCCTGGCCAATATTTATCCCTCAATCAACATAACAAAAACAGATTATCTGATCACTGTTTACAGCGCTGTTTGTGGAAGCCTACTGTGTGCAAATTGGCTGCTGTGTTTCCAACATTACAATAGTGCTTACACTTCCAAAGTATATCATTGCAGTAAAATGCTTTCAGACGATCCATCCATCCATCAGACTATAGTGAGTTTACATTTTATTTAAATTGCTGCAGCTTATAAAAAACACTATTATATTCTTTGGCAGATAAACCATATGAAGTACCAATTGAACCAATTATTGCTGGGCTAGTGGTTGCTGGGCTGACTGTTCTTTTTGGAATGATTTCACGGAGAGAAAAAGTTATTCAGGTGAGTGTATGAAAAATGAAAATTTTTAGGACAAGAGCGGAATAGCGTTTAGAAAAGTGCAGCCCAGAGTATGGAGCGGTCAGTGTCCTGAGATAAAATTGTAGCACCCAGGTTAACGGTGAGGAACCCCAATACAATGGATTCTTAACCTTATCCATGGCGTCAAGGTGAAAAGGTTGAATGGAGAGCAACAGAAGCAGGAAGGAAAAATTGAAACAAGTTCCACTGCTTTTGTGCATCTAGCAACAAGGGGATGATTGGTTTGTAGCACAGATAAACTGAGAGAAAGAGATAAAAGAAAGAGAGAAACCCATAACCTGTGCAGAGAGACAATGGGCAGATTTGTCCCGCATTTGCACTAAGTGCGGTAGCGGGCAGGAAAAAGAATGTTTTACCCACCGGCTGTAGTGGCAACTTGTCATGCCATGATCATCGCAATCCTGCCTCATTAATCATGTTTCCTGGAAACCATCCATTTTGATGGTGGGCGGGCTCTCATTTGCCTACCACGCTGTCATCTTGCTGCTTCATCACGCCGGGAGCCACATTGAAAGTACAGCCGCACACACACTTCTCAGCGCTTCCGGCCCAGGGCTGCTACAAAGAAGACATGGCCCTGAAAGGCAAGAAGACTGCAGCCCCCTGATTCAATGATGTGTCCCTGGATCATCTTTTAGGCACCGTGGAGGCCTGCTGCGACGTCCTCTGTCTATTCTCTGGCCGCAGGAGGCCCAGCAATTTCACCACTCCGGCTTGGCGGGCGATGGCAGAGGTGATCAGTGCCAATGCTGCACAGAAGAGATTGGCCATCCAGTGCAAAAGGAGGCCGAATGATCTGATCCATGCCGCCAGGGTAAGGCAACCATCTCATCACTCTAAACTCACACACTCACAAGCCCATCACACATTCACTGGCATCTCACTCACTGCCAGCTCAAGGGACATCACCACTCACTCTCTCACACACAACCTCACATCTCCATCTGGCCTCATCTCCTCTGGAGACTGACTCCTCAGCCCTCACCGTCTTGAGGCCAATTACACTGATCAACTTGTGTCCCCCACACATACCCTGGGATACCCTCCTGCCCCCGTACAACCCTTGCCCCGCAGTCTCTTTTGCCTGAGGCCACTTCTCCCCCTACCCTAAACAAGCCCAGCCTTGCAGCCACTGAAAAGCCACCCCTGCCTTATGGCTGGTCTGGTAGGTAGAGACCTGCCCGTGAGCCCTCCTAAAAGTGATGTGGTGCTGCCTGTGAAGCCTGGCGCTGATGACCACGAGTGCTGCCCGAAGCAAGAAAGGCAAACAAACCTTGAAGTCCTGAGCAAAGTGCAGCTCGCCAGGTGCACATCACTTATGTACAGTTGTGAAACACGTCGGCGTGCAATCCTGCAGATGTGCCTGGATGGTCCAGCGTGGGGAGATGATTCCGGCGAGGTGAGCTTATAATGATATGCAGATGTATTATAACGAAGTTACCAGGAAATGCCGCCCACCATTGCCGGGCAGAACAGACGATTGCAAACTGGTTTCACGATGTCGTGAAACCGATTTTTGGCCTTCTCGCCATATTGTCCGCTCATTCCGCCAAACACGCCTGTCGCCAACGGGCACGGAAAATTCCGTCCTATTGTTCAAATCACAAATAACTGACTCAAGGTATGGATCGATTTATTCTTTTATTTACTGCAGAAAGTAGTCCATGAATCACACCTTCAAATATTCTACTTTTTTCTCATGCCCAATACAAAGGACCACTTTAACGGCAAACAGACACTTACCATGAACTGAAATAAGATTTTATATGTGAAGCAAGCTGTGATGTAGCAATCCCTGGGTCACCAGAAACCTTTATTTACTGTTAGCGTATACAATGGAAATGGTAATGTTGGACCTCTCCCACTGATGAACAGATAGAAGGCTCGACAAACTATAGGTCACACAAGAATTAAAAATCAAGTTTAATAAGAAGTAAAATGAGCAGAAGCTTAAGTAAGAACAATAGCAGAAAAGGTAAATCTGTGTTTTGCACCCAGCTTACAAAACCTATTACAAAACAATAATCATTTGGTAGTACAGAGCTTAAGTATTGCTGAAAAAAGAGACATGCTGTCAAACCTTTTTGTCTTGCATTCATCAGGACACTCCACAAGGATACCAACAGTAAAAGGAACAACAATTTATACTGCACGAGAAGGGAGTGCTGATTGGTTGGCAAGTGGACTCATTGCCATGGAGAATGCACCAGGGAGCAGTTAACTGCTAAACTTTTGTTCAAATTCAAACCAGGCAGGTCAACTCTGATTGGTCAAGACATTGCTATGGGGAATGAACCTGGGAATGACTGTCCCCCAAGCTTTTGTTTAGTTGGAAAAGATGCAATGTGTGGACATGCTCCTTCTGTCTGCAAAGGACAGGGCCCTGTGTATAAATATAAGTAGCATGCGTAAATGAGCCACATTGCAAACCCGACTGATAATCTTAAATTGGTTTTTAGTGTAATTCTTAGCACAATCAGGATCGCTTAGCAAATGTTGTTCCTTGGTACATTCTCCATGTCAACACCTCTTCCAATCAGAGTCCGCCAGAGTCCAGAGCAAACCAATCAGTACTCTCTTCACATAGCAGTATAAATTGTTGTCCCCTTCACTGTTGGTATTCTTGTGAACTGTCCTGATGAGTGCAAAACGAAAAGCTTTGACAGCATGTCTCTTTTCTTCAGCAAAACAATAATCCATTTTGGCCTGGATTTTGCGTTGCGAACAATGGTAATGTTAACAGCGCTCACCATTATTACAGAGTGAAATACAAAAATCCAAAACTTGTGGTCCAAGCTGCCCTGCTCTTCCACAGGCTGCAACAGAACAGTACCTCATTGATGGACTCAGCTCTGGAATAAACATAAGAGCATGAAGTTGCTATACTGACTCACTAAACGTGGCAGAAAACATCAGGACTGATGCATTCAGGTGTGATCAGTCATAATTACAGCCAAACAACCTCACTCCAGCATTGAAAATTTAATTTTATAAGTGTGTAGTCCCACTCCGTCAGATTCTCACTAGTGGCTTTATTTTTTACTTTATCTTTCTGACTCTTTTGTCCCTCTCTTAATCCCATCTTCCTTTTCCTTCTCTTTTATTTTGCTTCCTGTGCGTGATTTAAATCTCATTTATACCACTACTTTATACTTCCTGGTTTAGATGCTGCATGGCTCAGTGATTGGTTTAAAAACTTCACTATTGCTTTTCTGCACACATCACAGATCCCCTGTAGAGGGCAAAGTGCTAGACCACATGCCCCATGGTAGCAAGTAGCCACTCAAAAGCCCATGAGAAATCTGTGGATAGCTGTCAGAATAGTGAGTGGCGAGCGTGTACCTTTGCTGCTGACTGCAAAAATCCAGGCCCTTGAATTCTAATAGTTCTCTATGGTATCAGATTTTTATCTTGGACTGATGATTATTGATCTCCACCAGCCTCAGCTTGTCTGTTGCTGTAAAAGCAAAGTTTCACAAACAAAGCTTGATGTGGGAATCCAGTTGTAGACTTAGTTAGCAATACCAGTGCATTAACTCTCTGCCTCAGAGTATGGATCTGGAAGATAAAAGAGAGAGGAATTAAAAATTACTGTCAACCAAAGCAGTATTCAAAGAGACTACCTGATGGCTCTTCCTGACTTTATAGGCCCACATATTTATGGGGAGGCAGAGAGGAAGAGGGGGGTACATATGCGTGGTCAGAAAACCCAAAAATTCCAGGAAGGAGAAGGTCCTGCTGAATTTAATGGCAAGATTGCACTAGAATTTCTTTACTGCCTATCACACCCTGCACTTGGCCAGACTGAAGGCTGACTGGCTGCTCTGGCTAGGAAAACCTGCTGGAGAGGGCTGCATTTGGAGATGGCTAGGGACTGTTCCTGGCAACCTGAGGTTAGGGATCCGTGAGGGTAGTGGCTCGGAGTGAGGTGGCGAGGAGGGAGGGTGAGGTTGCCAGGTTGGGGGGGATGGTGGGGGTGAGGACATTAAACACCTGGGGAAGGCGGCTTTAGAGATCTCCTATTGGGGTGTCGGCTGATCAAAGGAAGGGAAAGATCGCAGCAGAAAGTTTGCTCGAAGAACTGGAAGCAGGTATTCTCGTTTCTCCTGGCCCACGAGCAGGGCTGGAGGAACACTTACCTACAGGACCCGGCAGCATCTGCCTCCCTTCAGCTGTTGGGAAATCTGGTCCACAGCAGTTGAATTCAGATGTCTCCCAAGCTCTTGAGGACAGTGACCTCATTTAACTATTATGATTACTGAGCTGGTTACTTGAAGTCCCCCAAAGCTGCTTTGTTAAACTGGAAGTCAACACATTTGTGGAGGTAAAAGCAAAATACTGCGGATGCTGGAAATCTGAAACAAAAATAAAAATAAAAATAGCTGGAAAAACTCAGCAGGTCTGACAGCATCTGCGGAGAGGAACACAGTTAACGTTTCGAGTCCGAATGACTCTTCATCAGAACTAAGAAATATAGAAATGAGGTGGAATATAAGCTGGTTGAGGGGGGTGGGACAGGTAGAGCTGGATAGAGGGCCAGTGATAGGTGGAGATTGCCAAAGATGTCACAGACAAAAGGACAAAGAGGTGTTGACAGTGGTGATATTAGCTAAGGAATGTGCTAATGGTGACATTAAGGGTAGAAAGCAGGACGAGCAAGTGACTCGAAACGTTAACTGTGTTCCTCTCCACAGATGATGTCAGACCTGCTGAGTTTTTCCAGGTATTTTTGTAACAGGAAGCCCTAGTGGGGGTGGGGTGGGGGGAAGGGATCGAAAATAGGCTGAAAGGTGGAGATAAAACAATGGATGGAAATAAATTTAAAAATAATAGAAATAGGTGGGAAAAGAAAAATATATATAAAAAATATAAATTATTGGGAAAAGGGGGATCGGAAAGGGGGTGGGGATGGAGGAGAGAGTTCATGACCTGAAGTTGTTGAACTCAATGTTAAGTCCAGAAGGCTGTAAAGTGCCTAGTCGGAAGATGAGGTGCTGTTCCTCCAGTTTGCATTGAGCTTCACTGGAACAATGCAGCAGGCCAAGGACGGACATGTGGGCATGAGAGCAGGGTGGTGTGTTGAAATGGCCATTTGTGGAGGGTTGGGTTCAGGTTTCACATTTTTTTACTGATTTAACTACCACCAACCACTGACTCCCCCCACTCCCCCTCTCTGACTACCTTATCCCAGCCTCCCACCAGCCATCATGGAAGGGTTACAGTTCCCCCCATAATGTGAAACAAAGCAACTGTTATAGAAACTAATAGCTGAATCCCCAATGGGTTGTGTGGCGCTGCCAATGGTGTTCCCCTATGATAGTTGTTAAGGAATCTGCCCTTGTCAGATTCAGCCAGCCCTCTTTGAAGTGACATTAAAACAGTTAAGATGGGTACTTCCTTCAGTTCAGAGAAGTAGTCCTCCCAGGAAGTTTTAGGGGCCTTTTTAAGATTTTATAAAACTGCCTATCTACCAATTTCTATGTTAAACTACCGAGTGCCTCATGAAACGAAGCAGGATAACATCCAACCGTTACAATAGGTTTTATGACCATCAGACCTGAGGTGTGGCTTATATACAATTGAAAGCTATCATTTGCCCTGGCTTATGAATCCCTGCAGCATTGTTTGTACTTTTTTTATGGTAGGAGTTATGATAAACTGATCACGGTGACTGTTCAGTGTGACACATGGCAATAAAGCACGTTCCAATCCTGCCGTTCCAAATACCTTCGGCTTCTCAATATCTTTTCTCATTACTCAGTATCATGGATGTATTTTAATGTCTAAAACACAATTTTAAGAGAGGCATTTTATGTCTTACTTGTTACAAATGTAACCATCTTTAATTTGGAGCGTTAATCATGGGTGGTTTTGTCCTCAACAAGATGGAGCCATGTGGCCTGATGTCAAAATGGAATTTGTTTGGGATTTAAAATTGCAAAGCTGAAGAAGGAACAAATTTCTCTCTACAATGTGTTTAAGAGGTGCACCCCAGCCCTGAAGTAGACGTGCTCACTGGTTCAAACACTAAGAGGTGCAGAGCATTTGAAACCATCAGTTGGAATGAACTTTATTCATTATTTTATTGCTCCAGGTTGGGTAGTTAAAACTGACACAGTTCTTGCCCTTTGCCAAAGGCATGGCAGAATCTGTTCAAGAGTCAATTAAGAGCCTGCAGTTCAATGGTTAATCCAGCTATAAATTGGCATGGTTGCATAAAACTCTCAATACAAAAGAAGTTAGAAATAACTCTAGATGAAAAAGAGAAGTAATTGAATTTAGTTTGTCTGGCTGAAGACTGATTCAGCAACATCAGTACAAAAGCTTTCTGAGCTACGCACTTATTTAATTTTAGGAGAGGTGTGAGAATTCAAACACAGGATTTTACTATTACATACCGAATGTTACATAGAATTAATGGCTCGTACTTTACACCTCACTTTGGTAAGGATAGCGTAAAGTATGTGTGCACTCTCAGCAATAGGGATACGCGTTGTATTGAGCAATGCTCTGAAAGTTCATGAACTTAAGGCTGGAGTTGCTTAATTATGCACTCCTTTAGTTAAATGTAATTTAACATCTATTGCTCAAGATTAGCTCACACCCAAAATTTTCCACATATTCTGTTGAAAACTTTTGGAATAAGATATTTTTATTGCAATTGTAAAAGAAGATTAAGACCAAAGTTCTTCCTTCCCTGAACACGGTAGCAAATCTAACAGGAGATGGATGAGAAGGAAACACGTGTTTTAATGGAAAATAAGTGAATCTGATTTTATTTTTCACGATCAATGTCTTGATACTAAAATTACACCCTCAGAACGTGCATTCTTCAAAACAATGTGTTTGTGCAACTTTGTTAATGGGTTCTTAATGCCTGAGGAGGTTGCATTCTCCCATTTTTACTAAAAGACGAATTGAATCCCACTCTGGTGGTTTCAGAACTGTCCCCTAAAGTCCTGTCAGTTCATGTTTTCCCTGTTACTTTCAATGTTGGCAATTGTCAACGTTGCAAAAACAACCCAGAATTTAATATAAGGTGAGTTTTGTGGTTCATTAAAAGGATAAGTGGGATCTTAACTACAATGCTACGTTTGTATGATATCGCTGAATGAGCTATTACTGCCTATTGTTTGGGGATTCTTTCTGTCGTACTTTAAGCAATATCTTAGCAGATTTCCTGAGCAAAATACCACTACAACCACAGAAAAAATTCACTTGGTGGAATTTCTTTTTTTAGCTCTGCAAAAAGAAAACCAACACCAATACATTTGTTGAGCATGATTCCCAATAGGAAGGCAAGACTGTAAGTACCATCTTCTGTTCTACTTCATATTTAATTAAAGACAAGCTATAGACACATTTTAATTATACTTTCCGCACTCATTACAGTGTAGCCTGGTGGAAACCCACAAATTCCCTCAAAGGAGATTTGATCCAAGATGAAGAGTTATTTTTCCTGCGGTATGTCAAAGGACCAAAGACAAAAATAGTGAAGAAAATCTTTAAAGCGTAAAGCAGCATAAGAAGAAGGAATATACTGATACCAACTTTATATAATATTCTTTTGTCCATGTAGGATTTCACTTGCTCTCTCCCCCTCTCAATTATTGGCATCAAACAGTTGAACTGGTACTTTGTTATTTAATTAGATTAAATGTGTTTATAACCTTCTCCATGGCATTTCATGCATAAATTAAAAGTCTTATATTCTCACAAAATTTTTTATAAGCCACGATTTGCCATTTTAAATTGTATTGTTCTTTAGTAAACATTGCAGTCATTTCACTGATTTTTATTTTCACTCATTGGTTTGATATTTGATTTTTTATTCATTGCCAATCAAAATTATTTCTGTTTTGCGCATTTATCTGAGGTAAAATATTTTAAGAATATTTTCAAAGCTGTATCAAAAAATAGACCAAGAATATACTTTGGGAAAAATATACTTATATATATATATTTTATTTTCTGTTTAAAATTTGTGAAGCATGATACACCTTTTTAAACTGATCATTTCTCCAGTGAAGGTTGGGCACTCCTTTTTAATTCAATGTATGATTCCTCCATATATGTAATGAGGATCTGATTGATCTACTTTCTCATATCCAGTTAGGAAAGTCTTCTGTAATGCGCTTGAATGATGGCTTGGCTCAGGTGGTAGCATTCTTGCTTCTGGCTAAGGTTGTAGGTTTAAACCCTACTTCTGGATCTAAGCACATAACCTAGGCTGACACTGAGCAACTACTGTGTTGTTGGAAGTACCAGAAGTACCATCCTTGACACCTTGGTTAAACCGAGACTCAGTCCCCTTGGTCAGATGGACATTAAGAGTCTTATGGCACTCAATAGAAGAATGAGAGTTCTCCTGGTAACCTAGCCAATATTGCCTCCTTCTGCCAACACCCCTAAAGGCAAGTTAATTGGTCATTCAACTCTTTGTTCTGCTGCACAGAAAATGGACACTGCCAATGGAATCTTGTGGAGGCAACGGGGGTCTTGGCTGACAGCTGGAGAGCTGGTGAGACTGCACCCCCACCCACCATCGTTGCCTCTTTTCAGGAAGGCCCTGCTCATCTTGTATCACTCAGGCACTTAACAGGCCATCAGTGGACCTTCCTGCAGAACCAAGGACCTTGGGGGCAAAAGTCCCGCCCGCTGAGCATTGCTGGCTCAGCAGCTCCACCAGGGCTGAGGTTGGCTGCCGATACTACCCCCACCTAAGGCCTCAGATTGAGGAAGGACCCAGGCAGAGGTGCTCATGCAGTGCCTCATGCCCACTTATTTAAAAACTGTCTGGTGGAGCTAACAAAGAATGAGGCAACTTCAAGGGCTGTGGTTTTGCGACAGGAGGAATATACTTTGGGTATCTGTTCCTTGGTATCTGGAAAATTGGATGGGAAGATGTAATTGAAAGAGTGATTGGCATGGGACATCGACGAGCTGCCTAGAAATAAGGGCACTTGGGAGAGAAAAGATACATCAGATAAGGGAGAGCTTGCTGCCGTGGATCCATGTCGACTTTGGCCTAATACCCTGACTAGTCCAAGACGACCGAAAGCTAGAAGAGACTGCCACCATCTGCAGCTGTGCAGTTCAACAGTCACTGCTTTATTCATCTCTCCATCTGACCTGGGACCAATAAACTGTTCTCACCTGTTATGGGTCATGTGGTTTTCTGTCTATTTAGCTTATGTATTGTACCAAAACCGTTGCTTCTTAATAAATTTTTAAAAATTGTTTGTGACCTCGACTCCCTTCTTAGGGTAATCTGTGCCTTGTGGACCAAAAAACTAGGTGCTTGCTAGGCCATTTCAGAGGGCACTTAAGAATCAGCCACTCCTGCTGTTGGCCTGGAGTCACACAGAGGCCAGATGGGACAAGGACAACAGATTTACAACAATCCCATAGCTTCATTATCACCATTATATTTTAATTCCAGATTTTTCAACGGCTTTGGTGGGATTTGAAGTCATATCTAAGAACCAACAGTCCAGGCCGTGGTATTACTGGTTCAGTAATGGTACCACTTGGCTGCTTTCATCCTACAGGCCTCATAGATTCCAAAGGGGAAATCTGTCAGAGCTATTAAAAGTGCAGCATAATGCTATTGTCATCGAGGCAGCTTTATTGTAACCACTAATTTAGAAAATTGCTAACATAGTCTTAGCACTACATAGCACTCAGCCCGCAACACCTCGAAGATAATGAGGGATAAATACAGGATGAAGATTAAAAGAAAGAACTTGAATTTATCACACCCCTCCAGGATGCTCCAAGATGTTTCACATTAAATTAACTCTTTTGAAGTGCAGTCTTGGTTCCATGAATGCATGCTATTAAGAATGAATAACAAGTGGTGCTCAGTTCTTGTCCAACTGCTCGTTTTATTGGTGCCTTCGGTCTGAATAGCAAAATGCGGAAATAACTTCCTTATTTGTTCACTGACCTTTCCTTGTCATACATGCCAGCGGTAGCAAGAGATTTCTCAACAAATTTGGAGCAGGAACATTTTTCTTTATTCGTTCATGGGATGTGAGCATCTTTGGCAAGGCCAGCGTTTATTGCCCATCCCTAATTGTCCTGGAGAAGGCGATGGTGAGCTGCCACTTTGAACCACTGCCGTCTACTTGGTGTCCACTGAGCTGTTAGGGAGGGCGTTACAGGATTTTGACCCAGTGACGGTGAAAGAACAGTGATATAGCTCCAAGACTGGATGGTGTGTTGGAGATGGTGGCACCATGATAATTTTATTGAACTAATAGTCCAGAGGCCCAGATGAATAGTCCAGAGACAGGAGTTCAAATTCTGCCATGACCACTGTAGGAATTTAAATTCATTGAATTAATACTTTGGGAATAAAATGCTAGTCTCATTAATTATGATCATGGAACTACCAGATTTTATTCAAAATCTATCTGGTTCACTAATACTCTTCAGGAGACAACATCTGCTATCCTTACCCAGTCTGCCTACATGTGACTTCGTACTCAGAGCAATGCGGCTGACTCCTGACTACCCCCTGAAATGGCCTAGCAAACCACTCAGGTGTACCAAACTGCTACAGAAAAATGTCAGTTTAGGTTTATTGATTCAGGAATTTTACTTATAATTTATTATTATGTGCCTGGCCTAACTGATGTTGCTAGCTGATCAGAATAGGCCATTTCCAAGGGTAGTTAAGAGTCAACCACATTGCTGTGAGCACAAAGTCACATGTAGGCCAGACCGGGTAAGGATAGCAAATGTCCTCTCCTGAAGGGCATTAGTGAACCAGGTAGATTTTTACTAAAATCTGGTAGTTTCATGGCAGTTTTTAGATAAATGGGCGTGAGGCACTGCGTGAGCACCTCTGCCTGGGCCCCTCCTCAACCTGAGGCCTTAGGTGGGGGTGGTACTGGCAGCAGCCACCTTCTCCCTGGAGGAGCTGCTGCACCAGTAGCACTGTTAAATAATATGCACAAAGGAATTGTGCCTATACATTCCTCTTAATACACTATCTATGTCCACCTGATTAGATGGCAAAGTGAATTTTGTTATTATCCCCAGCTGAGGTTACCCCTGGACAAGCCTGATCCCAGAGTGGAACCCAGCCTGATAGATCCTAATTTTTACTTGTTTGTTTAGATACGAGGAGAGGGGCCACTGAACAGAGTCACCAGAGTCAGCTAATGAGCTTTTAACAAAAGCATAAAACATTTATTAAACAAGATTATATTACCTATATTGCAATACTCCTTCACCCACAACCATACCATTTATGGATATATACAGATTTCTGATGATAACACAAGTTACAAAGGCTATCTTATACTCTAATGTTCACAGTAAGTACAGTCCATGTAAACCAATTGGCAACCTGTGGTCAGACACACCACATTCTGAAACCAAGTGACAGATGCCACCCCAGACAGATGCTATGGATCTCTCCTCAGCTGCCCCAGATGCTTGTTACACCATGGGCCAACCAGTCTCGCTGAACTCCGTCTTTCACACGCGGGTTTCCAATCTCCACTTTCCAAGTACCCCCCCCTTGGAATCTTCTCACAAACCAATGCTTTCTTTCAGATGCCTTCTGCAAGGGTTCACCTCCAGGTTTTGAATTCTCCTTCCGTTGTTCCTCTCCCCTGGGTCACCACATACATTCAAGCTTTCTTCCATGCACTGTCTCTCACTGAATCAGCTGCCAACAGTACACTGCTGCTTCACATGCCCATAGCAAAGAGTTACAGACCTTCAGTTGTGTCTTTGGGCCTCCTGGCCTCTTGCAAGCTGTTCTCAGTTTAAATCTGCTTTCTGCAGCTTTTGTCTCTTTAAATCTGAATCTTGGAGCCTTTCTCTCTGCCCCTCATTCTTAACCAGTTAACTAACCAGGACCTTTTCCAGGTTCCTGTCCTTCCTTTGACTAGAAGGTCTTCTTGGGACTTTCTCCTGTTCCAGTCCCTTGGATTTTGGGGTCTTTTCTTTGACTTGGGACTTGCTGTCTGTCCCCTTTGCTCCAGTCTCTCCTGGCAGCTACTTTTAAAACCAACTGAGCTCAAACAGCTTCCAACTCAAAACTGCTGTTTCTAGTTTCTTCTGTGTGTTTCTATAGGAGGGACCTGCTTCTATAGACCCCCATTGCTTGGCAACAGTCCAGTTTCTCTACTTTTGTTTAACTTAGCTCCAACAGTTGTAAAACTCTCATTAGAGATGCAAGCCTCTTTTAAAGTAAAACTCAACTTAACTCTTTTCTAACCCACAAATACAGAAATACAAATCAAACTTAAACTTTAAAGCTAAAACTCCTTCCTAACACCTACAAATATAAATATAACTTACTTAAACTATCTCTGTTTCCTAACAATTTGCTCTGCAATTATTAAAAGCTTAGAAGATCCCATGCATTCAATGGAATTCTTTCAGGCAGGAAACTTCATTCCTAGATTTACATGAATTAGAATGACAATGTTTTCGGTAATAAGAATTACCATACAGAAAGAAAATTGAATATTGCATTTATTTACACACAGGTTTTGTGTATAAAGAGTGAAAGTATCTTTAGGGATGCATTTATTTTAAGTATCATCTTTTGCTTGTCTTCTTGTACACTCACTATCAGAATAAACCAACTCACATGCAAAAAAGGTTACCTGTTTCTTTTAGCTTTTTGTTTTTACCTGTTTCTTCAGCCTCACCATATTCTCTACATACCTCTCTCAAATTTATGTTCCATGCTTCACAGCTGCAGTTCTGGATTTTAAAATAACACAATATACTTTTACAATGTAATATTTAAAATTGACTAATCATAGTTCTCTGGGGTTTCTTTTATATTATAATTCTTATCAGTATGATAACTTAACAGAAAATGTAGCCTTTTCTGAGTTCTTAAAGTCAAGGCAACTAATGCTCATTTTAAAGAGCATATAACTGCTTTAGGACAAAAAGTTTACTGGATAAAGATGAAAAGACAACAAAAGCAAACAGACGTAGAAATGGCCTATTGAGAACCTATTAAACCTACTTCACTAAATGGATGTATTTGATGTCCTTATAGTTAGAACAAACACATCTAGAGCTTTGGTGAAGTAAGACCATAAACATTTTTGAGGCTGCTAAATGAACATGAACACCAGCTCATAAAGTCAATAGCCTTACACATTGACGTACATTTTATAAAGGTTATTTATGGAGGAGTGAAGTCATAACTGAATTGAAGCAAAAGTAATTGCATTCTCGTTCATAGGACTTTGTTTCCCTATAAATCTGTATAGCACATATACATATGGTTCAACAAATCTAAGCTTGTATAAATATTTGGAAACATTTAATTGTGCAGTAGTACTTAGAAACATTTAAATGACATTTCTGTTTGTTTTTTAAGTAATATCTAGACTGCAGGAATGAAATGGCAGTGTTTTATAAAATGTAAAGAAGTGCTTTTTTAGAACCATCTCTTCATGATGGGTAGCGTGTGATGAAAGTATAATAACTTTCATAATATTTTTCTGGTTTATTGTGAAGTAGGTTTATGTGGGTATTATGGCACTACAGTTGGTAAAGGCTGATATTTAAAATCCCAGAGAGAAACTTTAAACAACTGTCATAGCCTATATTTTCAATTGGTATGTTTGAGATGTAGCTCTAAATTCAAGAATGAGACCACCAGTTCTTGAGAGGTTTTTTTATATCAAATTAAATGAGACATTTATTAATTTACAACAATGCATTAAACACATACACATGCCTAAAAATTACTACTGTCATAACTTTTAACACATTCCCAAAGGAATCTCCACTAAGGCAACTACAACTCATAAGCTTTACGCAGGCCCCAGGCAAAGCATTTTTACCTTACAAACTCAAAATGAGGTTCCTTTCAATTTGGTTCCTTTGCAGACAGTCGTAGGCTTACAGCTGCTTTGATGTCACATGCCTCTGCCCTGCACACATAGACTCCCCCAAGCTTATACCCAGCACTTCTCTTTGAATGTAAATTTTCATTGTATCACCAGACCCTTTGAACTCCTTTCATAGTACCAATTTTATTAGTAATATAAACATTGCTTGGTGTCCCCTAGCTAGGTGCAAGATTTCACTCCCCTTCTTGAATGCTCTATTCAACAAAATGCAAATGTACCCTTTATCTTGCTGTTTACATCTCAAAACTACTATACATCAAAGCACCCAGACTAGCTGGCTTTAATCCAATTAAAACACACATAGACACACCCACAGACTAAACCTCTATTTTAGAAAAATAATTTCCAATAACATTATATACATAATAGCTTCTTGACAGGGGGTAAGTATAGTTGGGTCTGTCTGTGTGGTTTAATTACATTTGTAGTCACGTAGACTGCAAACTTGAAATCATCAAAAAATGGAAGTGCTTGACATGCTAATGAGTAAACATGGATGCTGGCTTAGCATGCAAGGTATGAAGGGAATTTACGTTTTTAGATAAATGAAGGGATTTTTGGATTTCAAAGGGATCTTAGTCTGTTTACAACTAGCAAGATAAGCAGGGCTAAGGAGTGAGTTTATTTTTTCCCAAAGGTTACTGACAATATTGGCAACATGGAAGTTTTTATATTATGGGGAAGATACAGTTTCGAAGACATATGGAACAATAGAATTTACATATTAAAAAGGGAAAAATATATATATAAATGAGAATGAAAGGCTATCTGGCAGAAGACCATGTAAGATCTAGCAGGATTGTGTGAAATAGCCTTAATGAAGCCTCCAGCCATGTGTGCATAAGTCTGCTATATAATGAAATCAAAGTTGGGCAAAAGTCATTTGGAATTCCATGGTCAAGTGGATACTTTGTTAACTTAATGATTCTGTTTTAAATCTAAAATCTTTTTTGGATTGCTGCCTTAAAGGGAGTGGGTGAACTGGGGTCAGGTTAATTAGGAATTTTAGGAGTTATTATCATAGTAAGTAATTGTAGTCTTATGTATGTGCTTGAAATCATTTATATTTTGTTAATAAATATTTTAATTTAATTTCTTAAATCGCTAAAGATCTTGGTGGACTTACTACTTCTGAATTCAGTGCACACATCTTCTTGTAATAAATACAAATTGCAAAACCATTGTGATAGCACGACAAAGTTTCTCTTGTGGATTTGGTCCACCTGGCACATGTCATCTGCCATGTCACAACAAGTGTTACGATTTGGTTAGGGACTGTTAACATTTAAAAAGAAATCCGAATAACTCGTTTTAACCAGTAGAACTATACCACAAGATTTCACTTTTATTTTTAAACAAAACAAACATTATTCCATAGAAAAGACTTAAACAAAACAAGCACTATTAAGTTAACAATATGGCTTAGAACTATATATGTTATACACTCAGATTTAGTTCCTACTTCCAAGAGTTTTCTTATATGACACATCAATCTTAAAGTGATTTACTTCAGTAGGGATCATCCATAAGTATGCCACAGTCCTTTGGAGGATTTTCCTTAGCTCCAGCTATTCTCAGAGGTAAAACTTTCATTTACCCTCCCTTGACTGTGGAGGCCTTGGTCCTTTGTTCTGGTTACTTTTCCAATATTTCCAAGCTACTCTGCTGGTTACTTTCTTTTGCAATAAGACATTGTGAGGCTTATGTAGATTCTCCCACTAGCTTCAAACTAGGCAATCTTCCAGTTTCTGTTCCTCACAAAATTCGAACTGAGATTAAGCCTCACCCGCCTTCGTCACAGTCAAAGATGAAGTTAGTGTTTTACTCTACTTACAGTCATTTATTTTGGCTAACTTCTCTCAGTGACCTGCAAAACACACAAGGTCCAAACAATGGAATTTAGCAACTAAAAAACTCTCCCAGTAAACACCCAGATAAATTAAACCAGAAAGCCTTCCTAAAGTCCACACCATGCCCATGATGACATAGCCTGTCTGGGTAATCCTCAAACCAGCCTTTACTTTAATTATCCCTCATTTACAATTTCTTTTTTTATCTTAAATAACTGGATTTTTACAATGTTTCAGGACTTACTGAATGCTTTTGAATTAATTTGGCTCTAAGTCGCATAAGAAGAACATCTCTCTGGACTGCACTTCTTTGCAAGCAGTGCAGATGTCACATCTCCAGTTCTCCGGCTAAGTAAGCCCACCTGCTGTTTTATGATCTTCACCTTTCTAGCTGTTAACCTCTTAAAGCAGCATGATCCCAACCTTTTAAGTGTAATAGACTCCAAGCTGCTTTAATTGCATTTATCCCATTTTTCTACTGTTAAAAACTTTAATTCCTAAATTGAAAAATTATATACTAAAACAAGTGAACCATGAACTAGATTTTGGTAACAGTAGAATAAGGAAGTTGTTTGCAATATTCCTTTGCTGCTTCTGCAAGGATTTTGCTTTCACTAACTTTACAAGTACCCAGAGCAGCCATAAAGTGGATTAATATCTTTACAAAAACTGAGTCAAGGACCAAGGGTTGCAGAAAGCAAGTCACTGATGCAGTGAGCATAGGCATGTTCTTATGATTGAAATACCTCTGGTTGTGGTAGCTTCTCCTCCCACCCCATGCCATCTGTACATAGGCCTTAAATCCTGATATTTACCCTCCTAAGGATAGCTCCAGCCACCAATATATCAATATATTCAGTACAATTAACTGTTGTTGCTAATACCAAAAGTATCTAAATGGTTTCCAACAAAAAAATACTGAGTTTTGTTTATTCTTTCATGGGATGTGAGCATCACTGGCGATATTTTGCAGAGTTATTTGGCCATAGAAGGATTTGCAACCATCATCTTGACGTTGGCCTAGGCATACATACTTGCAGCCAGGACTAGAGGAGTAAAAGCCCCATTTCTTTCCTCCCTAAGTCAGGGTCACTGAAACTAATTGTAGCTCCCCCACTTGCACTTCAACTAATTCAGTACAGACCTGGGACTGAGAGTGGAAAAGGGACACTGCTCTCCATGGCTCAGCACTGAATAAATCTGCCACTTTTCATACGCTTTAGAGGGAGTAATGAAAATCTGTTCACCCCCCCCCCCCCTCCACCTTGACAGCATTTCCCTATTGCTAACAATTAGAGAAAATACACAGCCAGTTGTATATCCTGTTGGGGTAAGGAGATGGGAAGAATGCGTGGAAAAGTTCTTAAAAGTGCACTTTGAATGTAGGACCTTCCACTGAGTGTGCCTTCTGCCCTACCAATTTATGGGAGTGTCCTTCAACACCCATCAAAATACGATTATGAAATAGGTACATTTTGAAAGTTGGCATTTTTGTCGACCTTACAATATTCATTATGGGAGAGGGGGTTGTTTAATGTGCAGAAATATGACAGGATAGTGATTTTATTTCACTCCCATCCCACAGACAATAAAAATGCATGCAGCCTTTGTACAAGTGTAATGCATTCTGCTGCCAGGGTGTGGCAGAGGGTGTTTTTGTTTCCCCCCCCCCCAACCCCCTCCCCTCTCCCTTTTGCCATTTAAACCCAATAGTAAAGATGCAGCCCGGGAGTCCAAGCAAAGGCATTGTAGGTGGTCCTTACAGCGCCCGGGCTGCAGCAGTAGCTGCTGGTTCCTGACAGAATCCCAGCCTGAAATCCACTCTCTCTCTCCCCTGCCTGAAGTTGTTCTCTGTTTCCTGTTTCCGGTGGTTCCTTTAAGACGCTGCAGCAGCTCTGACTTCCTTGGCCAACCTTTCAAAGTTGCAGAAATTCAGCCTCTTCCGAAGAAGGAAACTTTTTCTCTCTCTCTTGCTGCAGGATGACACCGGGTAAGGAAGCAACCTTCTCTCTCTCTCTCCTTCTCTCTGGAGCGCTGCTGTGTCCCAGGCTCCGCTGAATCATCCCCTTGTGTCTCTGTGTGTGTCTATGTGTCTCTATGTGGGGTGGTGGGGCTGGTATATTGACTCCTGATGCAGCAGCTCTGTAAAGGTGCCTGTGTCGGTGACAGCGACTCCTGCCAGTGCTGGTCCGGCTTCAGGCTGAATGCACTCTATCCCTGCGCTCTATCTGTGAATGCAGTGTGTGCGGGGCTCAGTGAATGCTGCTGAGTCAGTGTTAAGGCCTGCAGGGCAGTTAAGCATTTTTTATTGAAGGGGGATTAAAGATTTCACCCCCCCCCCCCGCCCCCCCCACCTTTCCTTTGTACTAAATTCCCCCAAATCACTGTTGCTTCCTGAAGCTGCAACGCTCACATTTTGTAAAGGGGCAAAATGTTGTTCACTCGAAAGAATAAGAATAGAAAATGAGTTTTAACAAAGGGGTGGGTGGGGGGATGACACACGCTTTTAAGATCTCGATAGCGTTTCTTTCAGATTGCCAGTTTGTGCCAACATTGGGCACTTGCCAGTGGCTTGTGCACCTTGTGAATTTTTTTTTCGGGATGCCGGTGGCAAACTGCTCTATTCTGATCAACTGAGTCCAATGCAGGAGCGAGGAGCATTTTTCCTTCGGTGTAACCAGCGCTGGACATAATGCAGATCTCTCAAGCCAGATTCTGCAGTGAATTTACGTTGAGGCCAACATCTGTAAATGCAGAAACAACAGGAGGTTGCTGTCCAAAGACGTCCTGATCTCCCAGAAGCTGTGCCCCAGCTGGTATCTATCCAGACTGGACATTCAGATACATTGAAGCAGCAGGAGAGCTTTCTATACTGACATGGCAGATCTGAGGTTCCCAAGAGTTTGAAACAGTCACATTTTTAAAAGAGAGAGTTTCTGAGGTTTCCTCCTCTGCATTTCACAGACCTCCCCATGTGCTGTGTGGACTGCTACAGTATTGCTCCTCAGGCCACTATAATGTGATAATGAGTGATGTGCCATTCTGGAAATACATGCGCATGACAATATAGTCCCTAGTTCTTTAAAAATAATATAACAATGTAACAGATAACCCAGTCCATGTGTGAGAAAAAGTTGAAGCCTGTCCATTCCAGTGTAAGCAAACATTTAATGATGTGGTAATTCTTAATCATTGCCAAACAACTTCTCTTGGTGCTGAAAATTAACTTTTAAAAGTGGAGTCTCATTCCTCCAGATCCTAATCATTGGAGACTTAAACACATTTTACTTTTTCTTTCTGTCTGCCTGTCTCTTAATCCCACATTTTTCCCTCTCCATGTTTTGCTTTTGGTATATAATTTGACTCTGACACTTCCTGGTTCAGACTCTGCACTGCACATTAATGATTCTCCAATCTGATGGGTTAAGGGGAAATGCAGTTTCTTGCCCTACTCACACAGGTCCTAGGCCCCTATAGAGGGTGGCTCTCTAATTTACAGGGCGTTTCAATGCAAAAGCTCATAAAAAAAAAAGTCTTTGGGTAAATGTGATGAATGGCTGGCACCACCTGTTTGCTACTGATTGGCCAAGTTCCCTAACTGAAGGAACCAATGGGCCTAGTTGTTAATTAGTTTACAGGAATAGGCGTATGCAATTTGGGTTGTGCTGAGGGGTTACATCAGGGTGACATGTGATGACTCCCCCTTTTGTCTTCCTCTCATTCAGCTGTAATTCCCAGGTCTGTTCTTTTCTATTTTTTTTAAAAAAAAGGCACTTGCAGTTGGACAAAAATCACCCCTCTGCTTGTTCTCAAAGTAATTTCTTTGTCTTTCCACTACGCTTCTCTCTAACTAAACTGGGTGCAGTGCAATGTTCCCCATAAACTTGCATTGTGCAGCCAGTGTTTTCACGCTTCAATTATTTTGCTTGTGGTATTTATAGTGGAACAAGGCCTGCAAATGAGCTTCCTGGCTGCTGCATGACCATGCACGCTTGGGAATTAATAGGAGCATTGGTATATTTGATCATTCATAGTAGTTATACACAATTGTATGAATTTTGAATAAAACAAAATCAACTCTAGCTTACTTACCATCTTAACTCTTGAGCTATTCCTTCCATAACCATCTTAGTAACTAGTTTATATAGATACCATTTACAAATTATAGTTAACACTGACTTATAAGATATCGCATGAGTGTCTCAACATGTCACACAATGAATAGCTTTATTTGAAGTGACGTGGCTGCTGTATATTTTCAAAGTCTGAGTTTATTTATTGTTAGGTCACTTGAAACCGCAGTGATTTACTGCTGGCCATGAGCTTCAGGTGATGTTTCATGTCCTTTGATTCTGACTTATTTGCTTTGTCAGATGTCTCCATTCAATTCTTTATTAATTTTTTATTTAGGGTGAAGCGTAATTAAAGCGGATGTACCTCACCTACCCCCCCTCGTTCCCCTCCCATAGATCAATCCCAAAATATGGGAGGAAAGCTGAGAGTGCTGCAGTTCTGTTGTGAGAGATGCAGTTCCTGCCCCTCTGGGTTTTATGTAACCCATCACCTCTCCGTAGCAATTGACCGCAGGCACATAGAATGAATACCTTCCGTTGTCTACGTTTTGCGCAGACAGGTAAATTTGTTTAATCAGGTAGGAAGCACTGAAGCTGTTAATGATGCACAGCAACAGTTTTGCAAGACACTGCTCCTGGTGAACAGACCTGCTGAGTGAGGTTATGGCCCAAGATAACACTATAGATCTGATTCTGTTACCTTCTGCTCCCATCTAGCAAGTTTGCACGCTTCACCATATATGTCCCTTATACTTTGTGATGGCACTTGTGTTTATTTACTTGGAATGTGTTCTTTGTTCATTCCAAAATATGTTGCTAATTAAGCCCAAAGTTTTCTGATTATGAATATTTTTGTTTTATTTACTGTCTCCCAATAAAAACACCTGATGCCATCCTTTTTTAACCTAAATTAATACTCAAAGTGAAATCAGATAGGTGAGTTATGTTGCATTTGGGTATTATGTGGGAGTTAAATTAGATGCGAGCTAGAGCTGATCTATATAAAGGTACAAATAAGCTCACCCAGGGTAGGGGTTTTTTTTTGGGCAGAAGCATATAGTGAATATTTTGGCACAGTTAGAAAATCTTGCATCGCCCACAGATCTCCTTATCTAAACTTCCCAATATGCATTTGTGGTGGGTGTGGGTCTCAGCTATAAGTTTAAAATCGCAAAAAGTTACCGAAACATGATTTAAGCTTCTTGATTCTTACTTAAGGACAGTTCAAAATCACTGCTTGTGCAGTCTTCACATCACTTTCATAATTCTAGCCAGCATAGAACTACATTAAGTGACAGAATATAATCAAACAAACCCCATGCTTGTTAACTTAAGCAAGAACTTAAAGCAATTGTCTGCAAGACGTGAAACTTGACGGTCATTTTTGGTTATTGTCGTAGGCCTTTGTCCAAAGAAGGTGGTGGCTTTCACCAAAAACTTCAAGGCTGTGCCACATTACAATCTTGCCCAGAATGTAGCAACTGGTGGTGATCTTCTGCAAGCTTACCTTCAGCGGCAAGTTATCCAGGAAACATCGCAAGTGTTCAAGCATGTCATTCCTGCAGAAGGAAAGCCAGTTACAAACCAGAAAAATACAGGTAATTACTATCCAATGAACTATTCTGAAATAGAAACACACAGTGACCCTGACATTTAGTTTGGAATATTTGATATTATGCTAAATAAATGCCTCATTATAGTAATGATTTGGTATTCGCCGTAAATATATCTTGCATCTTACTAATTATATAACACCCCACTTATGCTACAGAAGTCCTTTATTTATAGTCTCCCTAATTCTTCAAATTCACCCCATTCCTATTTATGGGAAATAATTCCAAGGTCAGGATTGTGACTTCAGTTTGATTGGCTTAGACTTCTCCTGGTTGCTAGCAAAAATGCTTAGCAGCCAGCGATGAAACCAGCTGCAGCCTTGGTTTGAAAGGGTGTTCTGAGAGAAAGGATTAAATCCCAGTGTCCAGTGCTGTTGAAAACAGATGATCTATGTTTTCCAGAGCACCTGATGAAAGGTAATTGACCTGAAATGTTAACCCTGTTTCTCTCTCCACAGATGCTGCCTGACCTGCTGGGTATTTCTAACATTTTCTGTTATTTCAGATTTTCAGCAGCATCTTGCTTTTGGTTTTCACATTTGTGATAATGCGTACTTAACATATCAGTGAAACATGCATGAATCAACTTTGTTCATTCCTCTCTCTCTTGTTGTCTGTTTATAAAATACATGTGTGTGAGATGCACAGCACTTTGTGTCCACATGTATCCAGTGAACATAACCTTGCGAAATTTGTCATTTCCCATTGTCCAGATCCAGCAGGCTGGTGTCTAAGGTGAAAATCAAGGAATCTTGTAAATATATTATTTCTAGCCTCAGTTGCAAATATCAATTTCCCCAAACACAGAAATCCTCATTGTAAACTACATAGGGATTTTTTTAATTTAATGTCTCAAACTATATCAAACATTTGGCCTTTTTTCTGTGCCTGAGCAACTAGAAATCTCCAGCTTCAAAGTCCCAAGTGGAATTTTCAAATTAAGCCCAGCTAGAAGGTTGGGCATGTGTGTGGGGAGAAATTTCTTGTAGACGTTTCTAAATGACCAATGAAATGAGGGTGTTCAGTAACTAATTCCAGGCCTGCCCACCAAAACTGTGCAATTCCTGTTTAGTTAGTGAATGTATGAGCCAATTGGCATCACTGTTTTTTGCTCTATACACGTGCAACACCTTCTGAGATACAATTAAAAGCCTTGTCATTGTATGTTTGTAAAAACAGTGGAGAGATTGTGCA
Organism: Cetorhinus maximus; assembly: GCF_964194155.1. Classification (NCBI taxonomy): domain Eukaryota; kingdom Metazoa; phylum Chordata; class Chondrichthyes; order Lamniformes; family Cetorhinidae; genus Cetorhinus; species Cetorhinus maximus. Next base: position 7,274,705 of record NC_135887.1, read on the forward strand.
GAGTAGATTTTGTGGAATGTTACTGGGCACAAGAGGTTACATTTATGAAAACAGGTGAGAAATTAGAGCACTATTTCATTGCAATTGATGGAGAATGTTGAAGTCAAAGAACAAAGAAAAGTACAGCACAGGAAAGGCCCTTCGGCCCTCCAAGCCGAAGGCGATCATGTTGCCCATCAACTAAAACATTTTGCACTTCCAGGGTCCGTATCCCTCTATTCCCATCCTATTCATGTATTTGTCAAGCTGCCTGTTAAACACCACTATCGTACCTGCTTCCGCCACCTCCTCTGGCAGCGAATTCCAGACACTCACTACCCTCTGCGTAAAAAACTTGCCCCGCACATCTCCTCTATAGTTTTCTCCTCTCACCTTAAATCTATGTCCCCTAGTAATTGACTCTTCCACCCTGGGAAAAAGCTTCTGACTATCTACTCTGTCCATGCCACTGATAATTTTGTAAACTTCTATCAAGTCGCCCCTCAATCTCTGTCGCTCTAGTGAGAACAATCTGAGTTTCTCCAACCTCTCCTCATAGCTAATAACCTCCAGACCAGGCAGCATCCTGGTAAACCTCCTCTGTACTCTCTCCAACGCCTCCATATCCTTCTGGTAATGTGGTGACCAGAATTGCACGCAATATTCCAAGTGTGGCCTAACCAAGGTTCTATACAGCTGCAGCATGACTTCCCAGCTTTTATACTCAATACCCCTGCCAATGAAGGCAAGCATGCCATATGCCTTCCTGACTACCTTATCCACCTGCGTTGCCACTTTCAGTGACCTGTGGACCTGTACACCCAGATCCCTCTGCCTGTCAATGCACTTAAGGGTTTTGCCATTTACTGTGTAATTCCTGCCTGTATTAGACCTTCCAAAATGCATTACCTCGCATTTGTCTGGATTAAACTCCATCTGCCATTTCTCCGCCCAAGTTTCCAACCGATCTATATCCCGTTGTATCCTTTGACAATCCTCTTCACTATCTGCAACTCCTCCAACCTTAGTGTCGTCTGCAAACTTACTAATTAGCCCAGTTACATTTTCCTCCAAATCATTTATGTATACTACAAACAGCAAAGGTCCCAGCACTGATCCTTGCGGAACTCCACTAGTCACAGCTCTCCATTCAGAAAAGCACCCTTCCACTGCTAGCCTCTGTCTTCTATGACCAAGCCAATTCTGTATCCATCTTGCCAGCTCACCTCTGATCCCGTGCGACTTTACCTTCTGTACCAGTCTGCCATGAGGGACCTTGTCAAAGGCCTTACTGAAATCCATGTATATAACATCCACTGCCCTTCCATCGTCGATCATCTTTGTCACTTCCTCGAAAAACTCGATCAAGTTAGTGAGACACGACCTCCCCTTCACAAAACCATGCTGCCTCTCACTAATACGCCCATTTGCTTCCAAATGGTAGTAAATCCTGTCATGAAGAATCTTCTCCAATAATTTCCCTACCATTGACATAAGGCTCACCGGCCTGTAATTTCCTAGATTATCCCTGCTACCCTTCTTAAACAAAGGAACAACATTGGCCATTCTCCAGTCCTCTGGGACCTCGCCAGTGAGGATACAAAGATTTCTGTCAAGGCCCCAGAAATCTCCTCCCTTGCCTCCCTCAGTACTCTGGGGGAGATCCCATCTGGCCTTGGGGACTTATCCATCTTAATATTCTTCAAGACGCCTAACACCTCTTTTTTGAACTCAACATGATCCAGGCTATTTACACACTCTTCCCTAGACAAATCGACCGCTAAGTCCTTCTCTTTGGTGAATACTGATGAGAAGTATTCATTTAGTATCTCTCCCATTTCTTCTGGCTCCACACACAGATTCCCACCTCTGTCCCTGAGTGGGCCTACCCTTTCCCTGGCTACCCTCTTGCTTTTCCTTCAAAATTATAAGGGGTTATGTTATGTCAGATAGAGGAAGACTATTTACATTGGTCAACAAAATGATAATAAAAGGACACAAGTTTTGGATAATCACTGGAGAATTAAAAGGTAATAGAAGATTAGATTGTAGAGATTGTGATGAGGTCAGCTCCTGACCTCATTACAGCCTTGGTTCAAACAAGGACAAAAGAGCTGAACTCCAGAGATGAGGTGAGACTGACTGCCCTTGATGTCAAGGCAGCATTTGACTGAATATGGCATCAAGGAGCCCGAGCAAAACTGGGTTCAATGGGAATCAGGGGAAAACTCTCCTGGTTGGAATCATACCTAGCATGAAAGAAGATGGTTGTGGTTGTTGGAGGTCAGTCATCTCGGTTCCAGGACATCACTGCAGGAGTTCTTCAGGGTAGTGTCCTAAGCCCATCCATCTTCAGCTGCTTCATCAATGACCTTCCTTCCATCAAAAGATCAGAAGTGGGGATGTTTGCTGATGATGTTCAGCATCACTTGAGACTCCTCAGATACTGAAGTAGTCCATGTCCAATTGCAGCAAGACCTGGACAATATTCAGGCTTGAGATGATAAGTAGCAAGTAACATTCGTGCCACACAAGTGCCAGGCAATGACCATCTCCAACAAGGGAAAATCTAACCATTGCCCCTTGACATTCAATGGCATTACCATCACTGGATCACGCACTATCAACATCCTGGGGGTTACCATTGACCAGAAACTGAACTGGTCTAGATGTATAAATACTGTGGATACAAGGGTAGGTCAGAGGCCAAGAATCCTGACTCCCCAAAGCCTGTCCATCTGTAAGGCACAAGTCAGGAGTATGATGGAATACTCTCCACTTGCCTGGATGAGTGCAGCTCCAATAACACTCAAGAAGCTTGACACTATCCAGGACAAAACAGCCCACTTGATTGACACCCCATCCATAAACATTCACTCTCTCTACTACCGATGCATTGTGGCAGCAGTGTGTACCATCTACAAGATGCACTGCAGGAACTCACCAAGCCTCCTTAGACAGCACTTTCCAAACCCATGACCACTACCATCTGAAAGGACATAGGCAGCAAATACATGGGAACACCACTAACTGGAAGTTCTCCTCCAAGCCACTCACCACCATGACTTGGAAATATCTCGCTGTTCCTTCACTGCCACTGGGTCAAAATCCTGGAACTCCCTCCCCAACAGCACTGTGGGTGTACCTACACCACATGGACTGTAGCGATTCAAGAAGGCAGCTCACCAGCACCTTCTCAAGAGCAATTAAGGATGTGCAATAATTCTGGCCTAGCCAGTGATGCCCACATCCTATGAATGAAAATTTTAAAAAGTACTCTACCACATGCCATTGTTAATGATAATAAAAGGACACAAGTTTTGGATAATCACTGGAGAATTAAAAGGGGAGTTTAGAGAAAGTCTTTCCTAACAGATGATTAGATTGTGGAGTACTCTACCACATACCATTGTTTGCACAGATGCCATTAGTATTTTTGAATGGTATTAAATAGAATATTCAAGGACATTGGAAGCGGGCAAAACAGTGCGATGAGACTAGGTGGTTCATGTGGAGAAAAACAGTAGTATGAGCTATGTAGCCTGTTTCTGTCCTGTAGTGATCCATGTACACTTTCTATTAGAGTCAGTGCATAGTGACATCAAGTAAAAAGTCATGGCCATTTTCATCCCCACATTCCTTCCAGGGGATGGGAACAATTGTAGTTCTACCATTGCTGGTTGTGAGCAGATACCTCAAACACATTCTGATGGTCAAACTTGGGACCGACCTGAATATCTGGATTAGAGCCATATTAGACAGTATCTAATTACACCTACTAAGCTGTGGGTGGAAGGAACTAGCTGGAGGTAGCACAATACAGTGGTTAAGCAATCCCTTGCAGCAGCTGTTTCTGCTGCTTCTTAGCACAATGTTACCCTGACTGCCCTTCCACTTGGCCCCAAAACTAATCTTGTGATCATTATTGGTTTTCACTTTACGATTTGTGGGGTCTCTTTTTTTTTTTTCCTAATCTTCTGTTGGGGTGCTGGAGCACTGACATTTTGTTAGCCTGTGATTTGGATAAAAGATAATGACACAATTGGTCAGCAAAGAGCACTGCACTTCACCATCAAGGCTTTATAACCATCTTGCATTCTAGTAGATGAAGAAAATCATCAGCACTTGATCCAACACTGACAACCGTTAACTGATTTTATTGTCCAAACCCACAACTTTAGCTTACTCCTCAATTTGAAACTTTCACTGTCAGTTATAGACAGTGAAAATTGCTAATTGAATCACTTGGTTGGATGGTGTACGCTATGTTATTGCAGTTCCCTGATTTGTTCACCACGTTACAGCTCATCAGAATTTGTCATCAAGATTTTCATATTCTCAGCAAACTTATTGTCAGTACGGATTTAGCCCTTTTCTCTGTTATCTCAACATAGGCACTAGCCTGTGATCTTTTGTCTGCAACCCCAGTCACTGTAGTGGCTACAATGATTGTGTTAGTATTGGCACTTTTCAAATCATAACTCTTCATCCAGCGTTATCATCATGTCAGACACATATGACGGCATACACCAGGAGAGTGAAGCTTGAATGATTTTGAGGTTACCTGAATTTGATGCCTTGCGACATCCTTAAAACACTACCAGCATTTGTGTTATTGTAAAATACTAGCGAACCTTCTGTGGCGGTGCTCATGACAGAGGATATTATGAGGTGTGACATTGTGAAGTGTGACTAGACTGGCTTGCTTTGTGAATCAGCAGAAGGTTCTCACTAACCTTTTACCCATGTGAGCATGTCAGGAAGGTATTTTGGATTATTTGAAGAGCTGGATGGACTCGGATGGATCAGTGATGAACTTGGAAATGCAACAAGCGAAATCTTAGAACCCCTTTGTTACTGAGACGGGGATTGTTCAGAGGGGGTGAACACGGTCCCTATAATTACAGGGCACAAAAGACCTGTTATTTGGATCTTCCTGCTTTTGCAAACTGGATGTGGTAATATTTTTAATGAAGAAAAGTTATAACTCGAATAAAAGGGACAATAGCGATATGGGTACAAAATTGGCTGAATAACAGGAAACAGTAGAAGTTCATGGATGTTTTACAGACTGGAGGAATGTTTGTATTGGAGTTCCCCAGTGGGTCAATGTTTGGACCCTTGCCCTTCCTGATATATACTAGTGACCTGGACCTTTGTGTACAGGGCATAATTACAAAACCTGGAAGCATTGTGAACTGTGAGGAGGATAGTGTAGAACTTCAAAAGGATGTAGACAGGTTGGTGGAATGGACAGACAAGTGGCAGATGAAATTTTAATGCAGACAAATGTGAAATGACTCATTTTGGTAGGACGAATACAGAAGAGACAATATAAAATACAGGGTATAATTCTAAAGGGAGTACAGGAGTAGAGGGATCTGGGTGTGTATGTATAGTCACTGAAGGTGACAAGACAGGTTGAGAAAGTGGTTAATAAAGCAGACAGCATCCTAGGCTTTATTAATAGGTGCAAAGAGTACAAAAGCAAGGAAGTTATATTAAACTTGTGTAGAACACTGGTTTGGCCTCGACTGAAGTATTGTGCCTCATTCTGGGCACTACACTTTAGAAAAGATGTTGAAGGTGTTGGAGACAGTGCAGAAAAGATTCATGAAAATGGTTTCAGGAACAAGGAACTTCAGTTACATAGACTGGAGAGGTTGGGACAGTTTTTCCTGGAGAGGAGAAAGTTAGGAGATTTGCTAGAAGTATACATAATCCTGAAGGGCCTGAGCATAGCAGATAAGGAAAAACTGTTCCCATTGGTGGAAGGATTGAGAACAAGAGCGCACAGATTTAAGGTAAGAGGCAAAAGATACAATGGAGACGCGAGGAAAAACCTTTATCACACAGCAAGTGGTTCAGATCTGGAATGTGCTGCATGAAAGTGATGGAGGCAGGTTCAATCGAGGCATTCAAGAGGGAATTGGATTATTATCTGAAAAGGAAGAATGTGCAGGGCTATGGGAGAAGGCCGGGGAATGGCACTTGCTCCTTCAGGGAGCTAGCGCAGGCACGAGGGGCCAAATGGCCTCCTTCTGTGCTGTAACCATTCTGTGATTCTGTTGTAATTTAAGATTAAAGCTCACTGAATGCATGAAAGTTCCAGCACACTGATCCTTTATTCCACTGGCATCAAACCTATAAGTACATGCATGGAAAGCTTAATTAAAGAAACAAACTTTTCACAGGCGACCACTGTGGTCTGATGCTCCAGACGTGCAAGGAAACCATCGAGAGTTAAGCTCCTGGTCTCTAATCAGTCGGGTAGCGGAACTGGTTGTGGAGCAGTGGGAGCAGGGATGCCTGGCATCCTACAGAAGCAACTCGCAGCAAAGGAACGAGGTTAGGAGCCACCCCACTCGTGGCATTCCTATTGTTAATTCCCCTCCACTGTGTAAAACAGATTACCTTGCCATCCAGACCACGAAGGGTATCTCCCTCACCTCAGGGTTTCTCAGTTCTGTGCTGTCAAGACTGTCTTCCTTGGTCTCTGTGTGCCTGCTCCAATCCCCCTCACCAGTTCTCCAGACACTGACAGAGGCTTTGGGCTGCTCTATTCATGGCTGTTGCTCCTATCGTGTTGCAGCTCACCATTTGAGGGCTCCTGTTCTTCTGCCTGCTGTGTTTCTCCTGTTTTTCCTCTTTTTTTTTTTTTCCTCTTTTTTCCTCTCTTTTTTCTTTTCTCTCCCCCTCTCCCTTTCTTTTTTTCCTTTCTTTGTGGCTGCTGCCTCTGCGCTCAAGGCCCCTGGCTTTGCCACCCAAGGGCGCAGTCCTTCCCTCATCGGCACCTGTCAGCGGAGGCCCAGCTGCTGGAACTGGTGCAGTTGTGGGGAACGCCCCATAGAAGGTGGGGTCTGGTGCTGTCCAGCTCCCACGCTGAAGAAGGGGCTCTGCGGACTACCCTATGATTCTGTGAAGGAAATAGAGAAAATCGATTCTGCTTTTTTCACCTAAAGTCAAGTTCTGCAATTCTCTGGATAATATAGTAATCTTTTCTTTCCAGAATGTGAGGCTTCCGTTTTTTAAAAAAAAACGTTCTCTCCCACTTTATTGAATTCCCTGTAACCCAATGGAACTTGATTGAGGAGGGTAGACACATGACTTGCACTTAACCCTGCCAATGGCACTTTGAAACTGGCCTCTCCGGGTGGCCATGAGTCATTTTAGATGATTCTCCTTTTGAATGAATGTTGCCTGGGCTGGAGCGTTTCAGCTATGAGGAGAGACTGGATAGGCTAGGGTTGTTTTCCCTAGAGCAGAGAAGGCTGAGGGGGGAACTGATAGAGGTATACAAAATTGAGGGGGGTGGATAGGAAGAAACTTTTCCCCTTAGCGGAGGTGTCAATAACCAGGGGGCATAGATTTAAGGTAAGGGACAAGAGGTTTAGATGGGTTTTAAGGAAAGATCTTTTCACCCAGAGGATGGTTGGAATCTGGAACACACTGCCCGAGGGGGTGGTAGAGGCAGGAAACCTCTCAACGTTTAATAAGCATTTAGATGAACACTTGAAACACCATAGCATACAGGGCTACCAGAGCCAAGTGCTGGAAAATGGGATTAGAATAGATGGGTTTATGGCTGGCATGGACACGATGGGCCGAAGGGCCTGTTTCTGTGCTGTATAACTCTATGAATTCTGCCCTCACCCCCTGTGTGGAAGAGCAGGGTTGCCGATTGATACCTCCCTATCCTTGATAAATGGAATACACTCTATAAGATCATGGATGAATATGTGGACACTATCACTGTGATTAAAGTGTAATTTTCCACTCTTTGCCTTCCCATCCACCCTCCACCTCACAAGACTATGATTATTCATGTTAACTTTGTTTGCATCAAATATTTTCAGGACAATGTTGGATTTTCTCCTGCCTCAATGCGATACGGCTTCCACTGATGAAGAAATTCAATATTGAAGAGTTTGAGTTCAGTCAATCCTACTTGTTCTTCTGGGATAAGGTACTATAAAAACATTTCATGCATCTACAAAATGTATCATTGCTTTTGTGGAAGTGAAAGGCCTTAGATAGAGGCAATATAAACTGATTGATTAAGGTCTGAAGTGTAGTTTTGTATAAAGCATTGTTTACATGCCTGAATATATTGAATCAGTATACCGTAACCATTAAGATGTGATAAGAGATATCTGGAAGTTCTTTGACCTGTCAAATGTCTGATTTTTGAACCAACTGTGTTATGTGAGATCTTGCAAGTACCTGAGGTAAAAAAAGTAAGGCCAGTTATACAGAAGTTTTTAACACAAACGACAGTGACATTGAATTAAGATTACGATTCCCATTCAGTGCTGACTTTATGGTGTACGTTACTTAAATTCCTTCATGTACTTTGTAATTCTCCTAATCTATTCTAATAGCTCTGAGGTGGTCAATTTGAAGCATTTTCTTTGCTTCTCTAAAGATTTGAATTACTTTTCATTTGAGTTATATCTTTTGGAGTTGTGTGGATTATAGTGATGCAAGAAATGCTTTTCAGTTTTTGTCTGGGGAGCAAGTTTCCTGCAAATATTCACACCTTGCAGAGCTCCTGCTGATACCTGCACTCGTGGGGAGAATCCTAGGCAAGGATTCAGATGGTGGTGGTATAGGGAGTCGGAGTTGTTGTGGCCAACATGTACTTTTATATGGAGCTATGGATAGTGAAGGTAGAGGCTCCAACTTTTCCATCACATCTCTCAGGAATCTCTCCTGCTCTTAATGTCTGCCATTGGTGTGCGTTGGAAGGATTTTCAGGTTAATATCAACCTATTTTGCTGCATTATGAACACACAGGTCCTGGGTGGGACTCGAACCTGGAGCTTCTGGGTCAGAGGCAGGGACTCTCACATGGCACCACAAGTATTTGGATAACTGTTCTACTTTCTAAGTTGGTATTAGCTAGTCAAAGGAAAACAGTGCAGTGTATGTGGAACACCACAATTAAGTCAAATGAGCACGGGAAAAGGGGATGCTCAAGGCACTGTATCCATAGTGATGTTCTTGGCCAGTGTGAAAACCTGCGACATCGAGGTGTCGTTCTATTTTTGAGCATAAATATTTTCCTTTTCGCAGATTGAGCGTTGCTACTACTTTTTGAATGCGTTCATTAAGATTGCGCAGAGAACCGGCAAAGATGAAGAACCCTTTGATGGTAGACTTTTGCAATTTCTGCTAACGAATCCCACAAATGATGGAGGCCAGTGGGATATGCTTGTCAATCTCATTGGTAAGACCCATTTTTTTTATTTGTTTTAAAACTGAAATAATAATTATCTGGTCATGGGATAGAATCTGCTGTAGCAGGGCAATAAAAAGCACCCACTGTTATTTAGACTTGCTTATTTTAACTGTGATAATATTTTCCATCGCTAAATACCAAGTGGAACAGCGAGTGGATAGAGAGCAACTATTTCCACAGATTGGGGATTCTAGGACCCGGGGGCATCGTCTACAAGTTAGAACCAGACCTTTCAGGAGTGAAATTAGGAAACGTTTTTACATACAAAGAGTGGTAGAAGGTTGGAACTCTCTTCTACAACAGCAATTGATGCTGGATCAATTGTAAATTTAAAATCTGAGATCTGAGTGATTAGATTTTTGTTAGCCAAAGGTATTAAGGGACATGACACAAAGGTGGGTACGTGGAGTCGGGTGCAGATCAGCCATGATTTCATTGAATGGCAGAAGGGGCAAAATGGCCGACTCATGTTTCTAAGTTCCTATAAGTTGCTGAAAGTGGGAGCTGATAAGGATGCAGCGAGGGAAATTTGGCATCTAGAATCTGAGTCAATAAGCAAGTGACTGTATCTCCTTAAACAATCAGATTGAAGCAGTATGAAATTAACTGCATAAACACTACGAAACAAGCAGGAGAGAGAATGCAAAAGCAAAATACTGCAGCTGCTGAAAATCTGAAATAATAAACAAAGTGCTGGAAATAACAGGTCAGACAGTTAACACTTCATGTCTGTGACCTTTCATTGGAACATATTGTAAAAGAGAGAATAATTAAATTTAGCGAGAAACGAAAAGTTAAAAGAAAAATTAAATTTTGAATTTTTAAAATCTCCCAACAATTAAAACCTCAAGGAATGAGATTCCATGACTCCACACTTTGTAATAGTTAATTTTCAATGCCAGAGAGGTTAATTTTCAATGCCAGAGAGGTTGACTGGCAGTAATTAATACTTGTCACATTGTTAACCGGGTACTTGGACACAACTTGATATTCTGTGGCAAGTTTAGTTTGTATCTACAGCACAAATACAGCAACTTCATAATTCCTGCATTCCAGTATGAATCAGACATCTTTGCGAAAGCAGTATATCACTAACAGTGGAGTGGCACATCTGCAACAACAACCTTTGGATTTAATTGTGCACCTGCTTGTCGTCTGAAGTTGCTGTGGCGATTTGTTTGTTAATAGTGTTGGATGCCTTTAGCCTGGTGGTTATTTTAACAGTGAATGATGGTGCATTATGTTCCCTTTGTAAAGCAAATAGTAAAAATTGGAGAGGACCGGAATAATTTCTCTCATGTTTTTTACATTTCCATTCTACCTTCCCCAGCTCTTCTTGCCTCTTTTGTCGAAGCTTTCATATGTGATCTGAGTTAAGACCATAAGACCATAAGACATAGGAGCAGAAATTAGGCCATTCGGCCCATTGAGTCTGCTCCGCCATTCAATCATGGCTGATAAGTTTCTCAACCTCATTCTCCCGCCTTCTCCCCGTAACCTTTGATCCCCTTACCAATCAAGAACCTATCTATCACGGTCTTAAATACACTCAATGACCTGGCCTCCACAGCCTTCTGTGGCAATGAATTCCATAGATTCACCACTCTCTGGCTAAAGAAGTTTCTCCTCATCTCTAAGTATTGGACTTGGGTTCATAGAACATAAGAGTACCGACATATCGCAAGCTGTCCTCTGTTTACCATGTCTGTTGTACAAACTGATGAGGAAATATTGCAATGATAGCTGCTGGATATGAGATCACAAGTTCATGTTTCTAAAATGTAGTGCCTAGAAGAATTGAGTTTGCAGCGGAAGCTCCATAAATCCAACTGGTGAAGCTCTGCTTGATTGGGCAATGTTGTGTGTCTATATTTTGCAATACACTTAAACATTTTAAAGTTATTGTTTACTGCACCATGCCTTGCTATCTGCTTTTCAACTAGTGAGGGCTTGTCTCAATAATCTTCCTCCTGGTTAGTGGGGGAGGGGGGAAGGGCGCAGAGGTCCCATTTGGACATCCAGAATGAAGGACCCGGTGAGATGCCGCAGTTGAATAGGTTGCTGCATCTGTAAAGGTTCACACCTGAATAATGTCCTCCTGGGTTACTTGCTGAAATCGACCTGACCCTTGGGGAATTTTACTCTAGCAAAATCGAAAGCTTCATGATGAGGGGAAAGTTAATGAAAAGGGGAACGAATAAATAATTCTTTGGTTTTCATATATTGGAGCAAGAGAGAGTACAAAACAAACTCCTGAGTTATTCCAGTGTTTTAGAAGATGGCACCTGTGAGCTTGGATTGAGAAGTCCGATTTCTAAGCGCCCATGACCAGACAGGCAGTTGGATCAAAAGCATTCACGTACCATGCAGTCTTCTGAATAGAGCAACTTTGGGCGGCACTGGGTTAGTTGACTGTCCTATCACTCCTGATGTGTGTCAGGACACAATGTAGACCTGTGGAACTGAAGTGTCCTCTGTGCTGGCCTTGCAAGTTCTATTTTAAATGCGCTTGAGAAAATTCAACCTCGTTCTTATAGCCAGAGTTGAAAACTCATACTATGTGGTGCCACTGGACATTCTGAATCAGGAAACAATAGGATGGTTCCCACAGGAGGTAGAGTAATTCACCGTGCTGACTGAAGAAGCACAGATCTGAAATAGAAAGTAGAGGGAGCGACATGCACACTTACGGAGAAGGGGTGATTAGGTGACTTTAAAATCTACCCTGTGCTATTTGGAGTATTTGTTGCAGACATTAGGTGCACCAAGTGGAGAAGCCTTTCATGCACCTTTTTATTAAATCAGAACAATTATAAATTTGTAATTATCAATTAAGAAAGAGACCTCAGTCTTGAGCTTTAAAGAAGTAAAAAGAGGAAGCAAAACTGATGATATAAGGAAGCTCCTTAAACATATTTTGGGATGGAAAAAAAAAATCTCTTCTCTGCCTTGTAGAGAAACATGGAATTATGCCGAAGAGGTGCTTCCCTGAATCCCATAGTTCGGAAGCCAGCAAGGCTATGAATGATGTTCTGAATCACAAGGTACGAATAAGCTAACACGATTGCTGTAATATTTGCTGCATGCTTTCTACAAATTGTATTCCGAGCTGAAATCTTGGGAAGTGGTGCAAATGTCAGCGCAAAGGTGGCCCATGTGCCCTGTGACCGAGATCGGAAAACTATTGGAAAGTTTCATCCAGCCTGCAACGTTGCAGTGAGTCCTGGGGGAGAAATTTGCGTCCCAAGGGCGGGTGTGTGTGTCTGACCCGATCGGGCGTAAAATCGCACGAGATGACTTCGGGCGAGCTCAGCAGGCGCGCGCATAAGTCGAAAGCACATCTGACAATTAAGAGGGTAGTTAAGCCTATTAGCGGTGCAATTGTCTCCCAGTTTTTCGTGGCCCGTCCAACCTTATGGTTGACGGGCGGGCGGGTGGATGGGATCAGCCAGGCGGCTTTTGCATTTCTTCATCGACCCTCTTCATAGGGCAGGATGAAATTTCCACAATGAAATTAAAATTAAACATTTGTGGGACATCATTTTTAGCAGCTTTATTTTCAGGTGCTTGATTGTGATGCATGGACATTTATTTTTATTTTTGCAGTTTTTTTTTTAAACCTTTTATTTGATCATCTTAAGGTTTGCAGTTTGCTGTTTGCCTTCAGGGAGGTTTCTTGTTAAACTCCCAATAGTTGTTTTGAAACGAAGACCAAAACCAAGGCACTCCTTCAGACAGAGTTTTATTTTTTTTTATATAAAGTTTACTTATTTATAATGTTTATTGTCCCGTTTGGTCAAAAAAAACTTTGAAAATGTCCGCAACCAATGACTTTGATAGCGGCTTCAGCTGGGGTCAGTTTTGACCATCTGTTATCATAATCTTCTTGCTTCACGCTCCGATTCCAAAAGCACATCTCCCTCACAGGCTGGTCCTTTCACATTTCGAATGATGGGATGGTTGCTGTCATCCATAAATTCCACACGGACCTGAGTACACTGTCCCTGGGATCCTGTCCTTCCAAGAACTTGAGTAACCCCGGCCAGCTTGACGGTCCGAGTCCGTGGACCCTTAATGGTGGTGGTGGATTGCTTGTCATAAAACTCTCCACTAAGGACTAGCCTCAGCTGGTTATCCCTTTTTATACAACAAAATGGGTACTTAGTTAAGCAACCTAATAATTAACAATTGAACTTCTTTAACCGTTTCCTTCCCTAACATTTCCCGCCGTGCTCACCCACGCCCGCAGAAAGGTCATGGCCCACCCTCAACCCGCCCCCACCCTGGCAGCACTGAGCTTTTCACCGTTAATTGGCCGGCCAGCGTGAGATCACAATCGGGGGGCCCCTGCCCAACGTAACGTTCAGGCCTTAGTCTTGGAGGATGGCCTATTTAGCGTTTAAGGTAGCAATGACCGTATAAGTACGACCAAATGGGAAGAGACCAGGAAGGGGTGGGAGAGGAGACGTTCAAGGGGCTCAATGGCCTATTCCTCTTCACCATGTTCTTAAATGGACATCAGAAGAAATGCAGCAATAAAATCTGGAGTCGGTGCCATTTTTGCCTCTTGAGCCCGAAGGGTCCGGTTTCACGTCCCGTTCCCACTGAACACAAGTCAAAGCTGGCGCCAGCGCAGTACTGAAGGTGTGCTGCACTGCCAGAGGTGGCATCCTTTTGGATGAGACATTAAACTGAGGCTACATCTGCTGCTCGGGTGGATGTAAAAGACCCCATGGCACTATTTTGAAGAATTGGGGGTGGGGGTGGGGGGGTGGGGGTGGGGGTGGGGGTGGGAGGGGTGGGGGTGGGAGGGGTGGGGGTGGGAGGGGTGGGAGGGAGGGGTGGGTGGGGGCTGTTATCCTGGGTGTCCTGACCAATATTTATCCTTCAGTCAAATCACAACAAATCATCTGCTCATTTAAAACATTGTTTGTTTGTGGGAGCTTGCTGTGTGCAAATCGGCTGCCAAGTTTCCTATATTACACCAGTGGCTATGCTTCAAAAAAGTGCTCCTATTAGCTGGTTGTTAAGGGCTATGAGATGCCCTGCGCTCTCGAAAGATATAAATACAAGTCTTTTATTTTTTTCGTTTTGATCTTTGTGGTAACTGTTGCAATTGGATAATTTTACTTCCTTTTCTGGTGCCTAGCTGCGAGAATATTGTTGCCGTCTAAGAAAGCTGGTGAAAAATGGATCATCCAAGGATGAACTGTCGGCTGAAAAGGATAATATGATTGAGGAGGTGAGCTTCTTTCGTTAAGAAATATTGGTGATTCAATGTATTTTTGAATTTGCGGCTTTGGATTGAATTTGGAATCCTACGTCTAAGAATCCAATGTGACACCCAACTCTAGCCCCCCCTCCCCGACCACCTGACTACCCCTCGACCCGACCACTCGCCCGCCTAGACATTCGCTCACCCCTTCACTAACCTACGCTCGTTCATTAAAAGACATGAGACCTTTAAAAACTTACCTGAATAAAACAGCTACTTTCCTAAAAAGTAGAGGGGGCAGGGGGGCTTGTCTTCTCCTCTGCCCCTCCACCTTTTCTACGCTCGCTGGAATTATCCTGGAGTGTCTGCGCTGCCCATTTCTGCTTCAGCCGGGATCGGAAGAGACGGCTGAAAACGGGTAGTGTTATCAAGTCGGAGAAAACTTTGCGGGCAGCAGCGATGCACCCAGCATTGGCCTAAATCTCCCAGTCAGTGGCAATCATGGATTACTGCACCATTCATGAGTAAACTGTATGTAAACATCACACATCGTCTAACACCTCTGATATGCTTATCTCTTATTTCTGTTGTGATGAAGCAGAAATACTTACCTTAATCTGAAGCCAGAGGTCGGGAACTCCAGTTCCCGATGAGCCTCGGGCCTTTTACGCGTGTGTGGGCCTGGAAATGACCGCACGTGCGCAGTTTATTTATTTTATCTTCTTCAGGCTGGGAACCGGTCCTGTGCAGAAGCATGGAAGAGCAAACGGTGTGAAAAGGCAGGTCAGGTGACCTGACATGGGGTGCCATCATCTTGTAGGTGTCCCAGGGAGCAGGACACTGGAGAGGGACAGGGAAAATGTCCCAAACCAGGGAGAGCTCCCAGAAGGAAGTCCCGGGTAAGGGACAAAGGGACCATGGATCAGGACAGGTCCTGTTAAGTTAAGCTCAAAGAAAGAAGCAGAGAAACAGGCTGTGAGTTAAAGAAAGAGCTGCAGTGAGCAGACTGGAAGTGAAGTGGGCACGAGAGGAGCCTTGAAGATCTGAGAAGGCAGCTGAAGGTTGGTGACTCTGTGCTGCGAACCGTTGGGGAAGAGGTAGCCCTTTGAAGCAGTGATGTTCTGCTTGGCACAGCCAAAAATCTGAAATTGCGCTTGGACAGTGATGCCCCAGTGTCCTCGTAAATCCAGGGGAAAAGGAATCTTGGAAGGCAAGATTGAAAACCCGTGAAGTAGGCCATTGTTGGAAACCATCCAAGTGGGAGCGGCTTTTGGAAAGAATTCCAAGGTGAGATCTTCAAATGTGGAGATTGGAAACCCTTGGGAAAGGCACAGTTTCGGTGAGATTGATTGGCTCACAATGTGACAGGCGTCTGGGTGGATTGGTCATGAAATCCATGGAATCTGTTTTACTCACACCTGTTATTTATTGTGATGTGTTTGTTGTGTGTCGGAGAGAGAAGACAGGGATTTTAAACTCTCTGAGACGAGAGACTACAAGGCTTTGGGACTGTAGTTAACTGAATAATCAGTGCTAGGACTCAGACTGAGTTTAAGGAACTCATTTGTTTCCTCTGCAGTTGAGGATTTTAACTGAGTTGAAGAGTGCGATTTTTGGGTGTCTTGGGGAGAGATAAGAGTTAGGGGTAAAACATCAAGTGAATGCTCAGGAATTCACCTAAAGAAAATCATTTACAATTGTGCCAGTCCCAAGCAAGAAGCCGTTGTGTCAAGCTAGTGGTAATTCTTCACTGGTTTATGCGTCTATAAAGATATTGCTGGGGTAAAGGAACAGTGGGAATTGGAATCGCCGCCTTGCGTTTATATTGAGTCTTTCCAACCTTGTTTGTTTGGTGCAATTTAGTTCGCTTCTCTTGTTTTAATAAATGTTTTATTCTTTCAGCAGATTCCTGTGAATTTGTTCAGTAACCTACCTTTTTAAAAAAAAATGTTAGGATCATTCAAACCAGGTTTCACCCTGGGATCTGACTTGTCCAGTACTAACATCATCTGGGATCGTAACACTGTACTTGTCTAATTGTACACTTTATCGGCAAAATAGTAAGTACTGTATTAGTGGACTATTAGTTACTGTATAAACTGTGTGAAAGTCAAATTTTTGTGACCAGCTTTTTAGGCCAAAAGTCAAGGGGTCGACTTTTATGTGGGTAATGTGTTTTTCGGGATTGACATTTTTAAGGGATTAAGTGAGGGGAGATGTGGTACATTAAAGGGAAAGGACAAGGCAATAGTACAGCTAGCAACATGGATAACGATAACCTGAGTGTGGCAGGAAGGGACAAAGTGTACAAACTTTTTAGAGGGCACCAGCAGATAAGGCCAGAGTTTGACAGATAGTAACAAGACAGAGAGCTAAAGGCTGGAATTTTCTGCTTCCATCGGTGGCGGGTGTGAGCGGCCAATCTGGCGAGAAGGCCAAAAATCTGTCTAACACCGTCATGAAAACCAGTTTGCGATGGTCTGCTCTGCTTGTCAGTGCTGGGCCATGTTCTCCACTGCCGCTCGTTGAGAACCTAATTTCAATACTTTAGCATCTCGTTATAAGCCCTGTTTGCCGGAATCTCTCGCGCGCGCACACACACACACACACACGTGCGCACACGCTAGAGCATCCAGGCACGTTGGCGTGATTTCACACCGACTCGTTTCACAACTGTACATAAGCAACGTGCACCTGGCCAGCTTTCACTCGGGACTTCAAAGTGTGTTTGCCTACTTTGCTTCGGGCAGCACTTGCAGTCATCAGCGCCAGGCTTCACAGACAGCGCCACCTCACTTTTAGAGGGGCTCAACGGGCAGGTCTCTACCTGCCAGACCAGTCATAAGGCAGGAGTGGCTTTTCAACATCCGCAGGGCTAGGGCTTGCTTGGGGAAGGGGGCCTCAGGCAAGGGGAGGGGCTGCAGGGCGAAGGCTGTTCTGGGAAAGGGGAACATAGACGACCTTTCTGAAATTTCTCTTCGGGAAAGGTTTTGGATTGGAGTATCAACATCGGCTCCAATTTTGTGCCGTCCACCATACCGGATGGAACTGTTGTGCACCGCGTCTTCTCATGGCTGGTTGTCTTTACAAAGGAGGGTTTTTTTTCACCAACCTTGGCAATAGTCCTGTTTGTTGGCATCTCAAAGTTCAGTGGTGTTTCACCCATATTTCCGATGCAGGCCAAGCGATATGCATTCTTCTCTTTAATGTCAGATAACGAAAGGTGGAATCTGATGATATCATCGGGTTCAGGTGGCACATGGTATGAATGTTTTGCTTCCTGATGGAGTACTAAATCGCGCCTTCCCATGAATCTTGCGCACCACCCTGACACTGGCCTTGAATTCTGGAATACCACCTTTCTTCGCTTGTTTGAGGGCGTAGAGTTGGATGGCTCTGCACGTGATAATATGACCGTTTGGCGATTACTTGTTGAGCCATTCTGCCACCCACTCTGCCTTGTTCCTCCAGCTAGAGGCCACTTGCTTGGTCTTTTTCCTTCTGCTGGCTCATCTATTGCATGGCATCTTTTCTAGTTTCATTGGTATCCTTCTCCGTTCTCTAATTATTTTCTTGGAAACATTTAAATTCTCTTGCTGCTGTACAATTGTTAGTCGTCCTAGCGAATGCTACAAATTTCATTTTTAATTGAGCTGCGTACTTGTCATTTCTGTCTCAAAGGGGTTGTTATAGGTCATGTGTTTACACATTAGTCTTGTCAGCTTGGCTGGGAGATTGCCCGAGAACTTGAGTAACACGTCATGTGATAAAGCTGGAAGACCCAACAGCAGATACTAGATAATTACTGTATATATTATTGTAAAAGTCGATCTCGTGTATAAGGTGACCCCATGAAATGGCGAAACGAAAATCTAAAGGCTCCTGCATGTCCCTTCAAATTAATGAATTGTAACATTACCAGTGAGCAATTAATAATCACAGCGCGGTTTGATCGCCAAAAAACTAGGGAGTTGACGTTTGCACGAGGTATATGAAAAATTCCGATTTTTAGGCCAGTATTCATGGGGTCGACTTATACACGAAATTGACCTTTACAATAGTATATATGGTAATTAACCAGCATCTGCTGTTGGCTCTTCCAGTTTTATCACATGATGTATTACTCAAGCGCTCGGGTAACATCATGTGGTATTTGATGTAAAATTATGGCTTTTCTTTTTACTGTTCTCTATAATAGTACAAAATGTTAACTGTCCCTCTCTGCAGACCTGTCAGACCTGCTGAGTTTTTCCAGGTATTTTTGTTTTTGTTCTAGATTTCCAGCATCCGCGGTATTTTGCTTTTATCTTAGTGTTTAATTTGACTGCCACTTCTCTTCAAGGAATGGCTACCTTGAAGAAGTATTGCTCTTCTCTCCAACAGGATTTCCGTATCTCTCTTTTGCCCTGTTCACCTTCATTGCTTCCCATTTCTCTCCTGGTGTTTGACAAGGTGCTAACTAAAGCTCACCCCATTAGCACATTCCTTAGCTAATATCACCACCGTCAACACCCCTTTGTCCTTTTGTCTATGACATATTTTGGTTATCTCTACCTATCACTGGCCCTCTATCCAGCTCTACCTGTCCCACCCCCCCTTAAACCAGCTTATATTTCACCTCTTTTCTATTTTTCCTTAGTTCTGATGAAGAGTCATTCGGACTCGAAACGTTAACTGTGTTCCTCTCCGCAGATGCTGTCAGACCTGCTGAGTTTTTCCAGGTATTTTTGTTTTTGTTTTTAAGCTAGTCATTAGTCCTATTAAGCCACTTATTTCTTCTGCATAGACAATCTGCACTCAACAGGTAGTGAGATAGACTGTTATATCTGCTGTAGTTTTCAGAACTAACCAGTAGGTGGCACAGTGAGATAATTAATGTGATCGCTGTTCAGTGTGAAAATCTAAATGAGATTTCTCGTAGAATGGAGAGAAATATTCCGTAATGATTAAAACCCCTCTCCCCACTTATGTATTTAAGGGATGTGGAACTAAGGTGTTGGTAAATGGCACTAAGGTACAAATCGGCCAAGATTTCATTGAATGGCAGAGCAATATCCCAGGGGCTGAATGGCCCAATCCTGTTTCTACGTCTATATTTTTCATCCTAGCAGCTCTCTCACTAAGCTGCCCGAGCTGATGTTTCCTGGATTGTTGCTACTTGCTGTATTTTTTTTTTTGCACCTTACAAAGCAAATGAGGTGAGCGGAAGAAGAATATCAGGCTTGGTGTTGTTACAAACCTGGAGTCAAGGTGGTGCTTCTTGCTGCAGAATGATCCTGATTTCAAACCGATATTGTGCATGTTTTGACTGCACAACTGCACAATCCATGGCCTGCCCTGTGTGATGAAGACTGACAGAGTTCATACTGTATGACTGCATCAAATGAGGTTTGGTTGGTCCAGGTTACTTATACTGAATGGGATGTGCACGTCATGGTACCACTACATACAAGCACTAGCCTTTCCTTTGCTTATATCTTACGGATTGAGTTCTTAAAGTGCTGTTAGTAGTAAACACTGGCTGCCTGTACCAGTTCTTAGACAAGGGCATTTCACTACTGGGGAGAAGTCAGACAATCTTTCCTTACAGTCAGTTCTCCTCAGTTGGTTTTCATGGAGCAACACTGACACTGAGGGTGCCTGTGCCCCACGGTACTGCTGTTTATAAATTTAAGATCCATCATCCAGAAGGCTTGCATAAAAGGATAGAAAACGTAAAAGGAAGAAATTGTGTGCGTGGTGGGGTTATTGGCTCTTAACACTGAGAATGATTGGTAATCGAAATGAAGGGTTCTTTGTTGAAGACGAACAGGATTCCAGGAAAGCTCTTCATAAAGGTGTTACCTGCTGGTCAACACTCTTCCATCTACTATATCACATGTTCACTTGCATCACTTCCTGTGATGTATACCAAACTATTTACATATTCAGCAGCATGTCAATCAGTATGTAAATATACCAAGCTATTTACATATTGAGCAGCATGTTAATCAGTATGACAAAGCGATATCACAACAGGAGCCACAATATTGTCTGTGGAATATGGGATGTGGAACTAAGGTGTTGGTAAATGGCACTAAGGTACAAATCGGCCATGATTTCATTGAATGGCAGAGCAATATCCCAGGGGCTGAATGGCCCAATCCTGTTTCTACGTCTATATTTTTCATCCTAGCAGCTCTCTCACTAAGCTGCCCGAGCTGATGTTTCCTGGATTATTTCCTGGATTTGTGCTGCACTAGCAACTGCATTGGTTAAAAGTTCAAATTCCACCACAGCAAGGTGTGAAGTTAAATTCAGCTGATAATGTGTGAACTTCTGAAATCGGGGTTATTGAACCTGAAACTTTGCTGGATGTCATAAAAACTCAACTGATAAGCCAATACCTGGTTTCAGGTAAACGTCACTGCAGTCCTGCGGTCCACAGTGGACTCTGGACGCTCTCCAAAGTTGCCTAATAAGCTATTCAAATGTAAACTGTGCTGTGTCTTCACGGGATAGCTAGAAATAGGCCTCACCTGCCCATGAATAAATAGGGAAAGAGCCACAGACTAAAGCTGTAATAACAATTGGTTAAGTACTTTGCTCATTACCCTGAGACTGATGGCAAATATTTTTATAGAGATGCATTTGATGTGTGAAATTTACAAACCTAAAACGTCAACCTGACACAGAATTGCAAAGCGACTGACTTCCAGCTGTGCTGTCTGTTGGAGAGAATGGAGGAAGTCTGATGTGGTCCACTGAAACCTGACTGCTGTGCTAATTTGGTTTAAGTTTTTAGTACCCCCCCCAAAAAAAACCAGATGGTGCTTGGTTTGTTAAAGTGCTTAGAATTTTTTTGCTGCATAAATCGCTAAGTGAAATGAAGTGGTAAAAAAATGGCACAGACCATAGGCTACAGCCTCTTGGCAACTGTTAGCCCATGAATTCACTGCACACTTAACTGGCTAATTCAATGTATAGGGGAAAACAATTTATTTTAATGATGGAACAATTTATAGTACAATCTAAAGCGTGATATGATATCCTACTGGGAAGAATAAAGCTTCAGCTTTTGCCTCCGAATCCACTAGATGGGATGAAGGACATCTTTTATTTAATAGCTCTTCAAAAACCCCCAAGACAAAAGACTCATCTGTAATTTGACACCGATTGGAGAAGTTTATTCGGAGAGGCTTATAAAGATGGCTGGTGTGAGCAATGGATAAAGCCGCAGGAACGTTCCTGTTAATCCGAAATAATGAAAGGCATTGCGGCTTTCAAAATGCCGACTGAGTGTTCCATCGTACAGAATCTCACAGTAGCTTCTTCCACCTTCCGCTGATAATTGGGAGCCAAAGCATTTCATTCGTATTTTCAGGCGTATTCCAAAAATATATAACCTTTGGCATTGAAGCAATGTTGGCTGCAGCCCTCGAAGTGTTAATTTACGTTATTGGTGCAGCACTTTGAACATAGTGAGTGTATGATTGGTGTTATGGTTTGGGCTTTGGCGAAAAATTTTCCTGTACAGAGTGTCCAGTGGCCATTCCCCTCCCTGTGCTGTATCATTCTGTGACTGTCGCTTAAAACTAAACTCTGCATCTTTTATAAAAGCAAAAAAGTTCTGTTGAAGGGTCATGAGGACTCGAAACGTCAACTGTGCTCTCCTCTGCATCTTTTATTCACTGCCTGTGCAGCTCAGGCCGAACTCCAATCGCTGTTAAGTTGACTACTTGAGTTCACTATGAAAAAGTTGCCTGTGCTTTTGCCCACTGTGTGGCCAGGCTCGAATCTATTGATGAAATTGAAATCAGATGATTCACGAATGCCAAAGATGTAGACAAATTACTACCTAACAAAATAACTTTTGGTGCCTGCAATACTTGTAAGAATCCGTGGTCCCCACAACTCCTCTGGCAAACTTTTGAATGACTATTAATCTTGTAACGTGTAAATCATTTATTTATAGACCTCATAACTGCTGAGCTTCTGGGCGTCGTAACTTGGGGGGTGGGGCGGGACGGTACGCCGAAGATGCGCTGGGGAACCCACCCACCCCAGCTAAGGATGGCCCGGCAATTGTCCAGGATGGTCAAACGTTAGCTGGACAAATACCACCCTCCCTGACTGACCGACCCTCTTTTCCCCCAATCCTAGTGCTATATATAAAAACAAAAGGTAGCCTGGCCTCCTTACCTCCGACTCTCCGACTGGAGGCCGCGGGAACACGCTGCGCTACACCGTTCTCTCCCAGCCTGAGTCGGAAGGTCAGGCGAGAAAGGCTCCGACTCCGATTTCCGCTCCGTGGAAGTTCTGACCCACCGAATTTTGTGCACCCTTGTGTCAAATGTGACCCCTGAAAAATTCCTGTGTTTTAAGGAAACTTCCTCCTCCTGAAATTAAAAGCATTATATTTTTAAGATTGACCTTGGCAAATGATCTTGGCGAAAATGGAATACTGGCTTGGATTAGTCACAAGTCTCAGCCACAGTACTTACATATAACAATTGAAAATGACATTAAAGCCTGTGTAAAAGGTGCTGGAGAGGTTACACATTGAGGACAACTCTCGTAAAAACACCTTGCTGTGCACAAATTGACTGCCGCATTAACAACTCTGCAACGATGGCTACACTTCAAAAACGCGTTGGGACGTCTTGAGGTGGTGAAAGGTGTTCCAGGAATGCAAGTCTTCCTTTGTTACGTGTATGTGGAATGGTTTTATCCAGGAGGAAACAGTCTCCCAGTGGGTTTCAGTAAGTTGAATCATTATGGGAAGACTGATCTTTTTTGTGGTAAAAGCAAAATACTGCGGATGCTGGAAATCTGAACCAAAAACAAAAATAGCTGGGAAAACTCAGCAGGTCTGACAGCATCTGCGGAGAGGAAAACAGTTAACGTTTCGAGTCGGTCTGACTCTTCTCCAGAACCTGTTCTGATGAAGAGTCATACGGACTCGAAACCTTAACCGTGTTCCTCTCCGCAGATGCTGTCAGACCTGCTGAGTTTTTCCAGCTAATTTTTTTGTGGCATTGAATTGTATTAAATCCAACATCTCATTTTAAAAATAACATTTTTCACGGTGAGTCGAATCTCTATGTTTACAAGATGGCAACAGAATTGGAATAGGCTCAAAAAACTTGCTCTAGTGTCAGGCAATTGTCCATTGACAGAATTACCCCTATAAATGTTCACCTTGGCAGATTAAGTATGATTATAAACGTGTGACTAACTAGTTCGATAACCAAGGAGTCACATTCACAAGATTTCTAAGTGGTGCATGTGCTGAACTGAAGCGAAGGTTCAGAGTCATTTCTCTGACATTCTGCTGTTACTTAGCTCGGAGATAAAGCAAATGGCGTCATTCTCCCTAACAATATTCATTCCAATCCTGCATTCCGATTCTGACCGTATTCTTTGTATCTAGAGTAGATTTTTCTTTTCTCTTTAACTCATTCAAGATGCTATCTTGGGAGTAAAGGAGATCTATCGGTCTCCATTGGAAGAGTGAGCCTAGTGGAAGGAGTTTGTGTTCCTATAGAGCCTTTGTCCCAAAGCACTTTGTACTAGTGAGTACATTTGTTTGCAGTGTAGTTGTTGCTGTAATGTAGGAAATGTGGCAGCCAATTTGAGCACAGCAAGATCCCACAAACATTAATATGAGTGTGTGACCCGATAATCTGTGTTTAGGTGTTGGTTGAGTATTGGTGAGGTCACCCTCTGCCCCCCCCCTACCCGCACAGCTTCTCTTTAAATAGTGCTGTGGGACCCCTTGACCTCCACCTGAGAGGACAGACTTGCTAATTGTTTAATATCTCATCCAAGAGATGGCATCTCTGACCGTGCAGCACTCCCTCAGTACTGCAATGAAACTCCAGCCTAGATTATGTGCTTAAGCCTCTGAAGTGGGGCTTGTACGCACCACCTTTATGACTTCGAGACAAGAATGCTACTGTAGCATTTTTTTGAAAAGACGTATGTTTTATTATTTTCCATGTAGAGTTCATGCATAGCTTAATTAGCAAGTAACTGCTGGTAGGAAAATATTACAACTATGCAACTGCAAGCTGCTAACAATTTACTGGTGGTCGGGGCTAATATTGAGGGGTTAATTGACCATTCGTATGAGATGGTCTCCAGTAACCATATTGGGCATGTTTAGTTAGGGGGCGATGCGTTGTTACTCTTCTTTGCTCTGAATAGACAACGTTCCTGTTGTTAGGAGTGAAAAATTAAAGCTGAAAAGGGGAAAAAAAACACTGCAGGTTGTGTTTCTTTGTGGATGACCTGCATTCTGTCAGTGTTTGAACAGTAAACTTGGTAAGCACAGCTGTGCTGCAGCTGTCACAGGCATTCGAAATAAAACATCAGGGCTTTATGTGCTTTATGTGGTCCCTTGGATCTTCCCGCTGCGTTTAAGCACCGGCACCTGTGCCCTTCCGAATGCACTTTTGGACTCAAAACACTCTGCACTCTGTCTTAAAGTGGGTTTGCACATTTGGCCTTGCATCTCGAGAGATGTGGTTTACAATCCAGCCTGGGACTGATGAGATGGAAGCTTCTTTGTTTACTGTAAGAGTTCCAGGCAGAAGGAGCTTGGTTATTTTCAGTTCCGTTATTAGTACAGTTGGAACCACAGCATAAAGCAGGCTTTAATCGGTAGTTTCACCTTGAGGCCACGAGAGCCGCCTGTGCGAAGTGAGAAAAGTCCACAGGTACAATGGGTTCTTGAAGGGTGAGGTCTTGCCAACCTAATTTACTAGTTTTCTTTAAGGGTGTACCAAAGAATCCTGATGGTGGTAAGGCAGGGAATGTGGTGTACTTGAATTCCAGTGAAGGCCTGTAATACAGTTTCCTCTGGAAAAGCTGATACCTTAAAGGTGGAATCAGTGCATATATTTTACAGTGGACTAATGGTTTCCATAGAGTGTGATAGCAAGGAATTGACATCAGTCTGGGAGAATGTCCCCTGTAGAGTCCACAAAGATCTGTTTTGGTTCCTCTTTTTAATGAGTAATCTGGATCTGGGAGTCTCAAACATTGTAGCTAAACTTGCAGATGGTACAAGGCAAAACTAAACAGGATAAGATGCAGGTGGGTCTGAATATACTTGAGAATTGGACAGACGTGTGGGAAATGAGATTTGGTGTTGACAAGTACAAAGTGCTTCACTGGGGACAAAGGTGCAGAAAGATACAAAGGCAGCTGGAAGAGATATAGGGGATTTGATTGGCAATAAGTTGAAGCTATCACAACAATATTTTGGTGGCAATGAGTAAACCAAATCAGATGCTGGGAGGTAATAAAAGAGCAACATTGAGTTGAAATAATGAGATCATCCTGCCACCTTTTATAAATCATTGGTGCGACTGCACTTAGAATACTGTACACAGCTCTATTCACTATTGAGGCTACTGGAGCTAGTGAGGATATTTGAGGTTTTTAAAGGGAACAAAAGAGGGCAACCATTATGATTAAGAGGATGAAAGAATTGGATTCTGAGGGGTGATTATATATGGGCATCCCCACTAACCTATTTTCCTGTGAGAAGTGATATAAAGAGACTGGATAACGCAGACCATGATGAATTGCTTTACCTTAACCAGACCAGTAGAAACGTAGAACATGGCCTGCACTTGACTGGATGAATCGAAAATTAATCTGCAGAAACATTTTTGTGAGTGATTTTATATCTATGGAACAGGCTCCCTTGAGAGATAGTGGAAGGGGTCATCAACAGTGCTATCAAACGGCACTTCCTTAACAATAACCTGCTCACTGATGCTCTGTTTGGGTTTCACCATGAGCTTCTGACCTCATTACAGCCTTGGTTCAAACGTGGTCAAAAGAGCCAAACTCCAGAGGTGAGGTGAGAATGACTGACTGTCCTTGACATTAAGGCAGCATTTGATGGAGTGTGGCATCAAGGAGCCCTAGCAAAACTGGAGTCAACGGGATCGGGGGAAAACTCTCCACTGGTTAGAGTTATACCTAGCACAAAGGAAGATGGTTGTGGTTGTTGGAGTTCGGTCATATCAGTTCCAGTACATCACTGCAGGAGTTCCTCAGGGTAGCATCCTAGGTCCAACCATCTTCAGCTGCTTTATCAATGACCTTCCCTCCATCATAAGGTCAGAAGTGGGGAATGTTTGATGATTGCACAATATTCAGCACCATTCGTGACTTCTCAGATACTGATGCAGTCCATGTCCAAATGCAGCAAGACCTGGACAATATCTAGGGTTGGGCTGATGAGTGACAAGTAACATTCGCACCACACAAGTGCCAGGCAATGACCATGTCCAACAAAAGAAAATCTAACCATCATCCCTTGGCATTGAATGGCATTACCATCGCTGAATCCCCCACTGCGTCTACAAGGCACAAGTCAGGAGTGTGATGGAATACTCTCCACTTTCCTGGATGAGTACAACTCCAACAACATTCAAGAAGCTTGATGCCTTCGAGGATAAAGCAGTCTGCTTTATTGGCACCCCTCCCACAAACATTCACTCCCCCCACCACCAACGATCAGTGGCAGCAGTGTGTACCATCTACAAAATGCACTTCAGGAACTCACCAAGGCTCCTTAGACAGCACCTTCCAAACCCATGACCGCTATCGTCTAGAAGGACAAGGGCAGCAGATAGATGGGAGCACCACCACCTAGAAGTTCCTCACCAAGCCACTCACCATCCTGACTTGGAAATATATCGCCGTTCCCACTGTGGGTGTACCTACACCACATAGACTGCAGCGGTTTAAGAAGGCAGCTCACCACCACCTTCTCAAGGGCAATTAGGGGTGGGCAATAAATGCTGGCCCAGCCAGCGACCCCCACATTCTGTAAATGAATTAAAGAAAAAACTATTTGATGTATGAAAGCTGCACAAAGAGAGACCTCATTTGGGCATCTCAAAACATAAGCGTTATCTATCAGTAGATAGATAAACAACAGCTGCCGATTTTAGAGTGCCTTTTAATGGAGAAAAATACACGAAAATGTTTTGCAGAAGTGTGCGAAAAACAAACGCTGAGGCAATTGGAATGGGTGACCAAACACTTAGCCTGAGAAAACAGTGGCCAGCAGTTGAACATCGCGACCAGGGGCATTGCTCCCTCTATTTTTCTTTTGTGCTTCTTGTGTTTGTTGCACGGCTCAGTACGTTCTGGATCGCCGTCCGGGCCATGCACCCATCTTTCTTAAAGAGAAGATTGGACGGGGGACACCTTTTGCCACTCAATGACTGCCTGATGCAATATTCAGAGGGGCCTGTGAATGGGCACACCTGAACCATGTAAGGGCTGTTTCAATATGTGAGTCAGGGCCCTGAATGCAAAATTTGAGGTACAAATAAGCAGAGTTTGCACCCTTTTGTACCCAGCAGTAAAGAGGAAGAGGCCCCGAATGGGTAAGTGAAAGTTATTTTTGTATTCGCATGTACAATCGTAATGGCTCAGAAATTGCCCCTAGAGTTACTGATTTTAACATTTATTCTTACAATTAAATGCTTATTTATGATCTCCTGCAACTGGAGACAGGAAACACTACATTTAAAAGGAGAGCTATATATAATGGACCAAGTAATTTACACTTGAGGAAATAATTAGTAGGAAAGTTAAACATATCAGTTGTTCTTCAAAAGCAACCCACTAAAGATTAGCCCTGTGGTGCCATAGAGGCCTTTCAGTGGAACAATCCATCCACTAAACTCTTGGAATGTACGCACGTATTTTCAGTCTTCCCAGAATCGTTGTGTTTTCAGTCTTCCCAGAATCGTTGTATTTTCAAAGTCACGCACTTAAGGGATATTAGTTGAAATGCCATTGACGGTCATTTAAACTTTTCGAGCGTGGATGAATAACAGGCTCTGGCCCACTTCTCAGTGAGGAATTTTTAATTGAGTCTTGCACAGCCATTAATTAAAATTTGGGTTTTTATTTCCCTGCTTACCGACTAAATATTTAAGTTCTGAGTTTTAAATACCGAATGATATCTGAGAAATAAGAAGTAATGGAATGTGGGGGTTGCTGGCTAGGCCAGCATTTATTGCCCACCCCTAATTGCCCCTTGAGATTCAAAAATCAGTGACAACTCTGGAGTGTTATACTTATAGGATATCTAATAGGCCATCTGCTCAATGAGGGGCCAGTTTGCTCTGTTTGAAAGTAGTGGGCATTGCAAGTTTTGTAGCAAATATTGTGACGATAATGAGCCTGAAGTAAATGGTGAGTGAAAACTATTGATGTTTAAAGCCATGTTTGCAGCTGTATTTGCCCTACCACTGAACTGAAGAAAAAGCTGAAAAAATTCCACCTCTCCCTGTTCCTGCACATCACTGCTGAAGATGTTTAGGCTGCACTTGCACTGCAACTGTGGAATCATTACGAACGCCACACTAATATTACACTTGTAATGTAAATGCATTTCGGAGAAGCCTTATCCATACATTTGTACTTGTAGCGGGAGCAAAGGAAGAAGCTTGACATTCTTTAAGTGTTTTATAACTACGTAACAACAGAACCACGTGTCACTTAAATGTTAACTCGAGGATTAAATGAAAGCATCGATCGATTTATAGGGGAGACTTGTCCGATAACGAATTTAGATGACAAATGTATCATTGGCGTGAAGCAATTTCACTTCACGCCAGCGCCTCAGTTGTTGTGGTGTGAATGCAAACAGAATTCAATACCTGGATTTAACCCGAATGAGCTGCTTTGGTTTAGAGTTGGCTCAAGTCTTCACGCCCAGTTTATGCATCCCAAGTTGAGCACCTGTGCAAAGCCAAGACCTCTTCATACTGACAGTAAACTTGTAGTGTGAATGCACTGTGAAACATGTGAATTTTAGAGGTTTGTGTAGTAACTTGAAAATAAAATAACCTACAGCAAAAGAAGATGGACAGAGAGACTTCGTAGAAATGCTAATTATATTACAAATATCCAAAGACCTTTTGAGAGTGACTGGACTTCCTAACTAGGAATTAATTTGCAATGGCTACCATAAACAGCCTGAAAAATATTACATCTCCTTTTAGATGGGTACTGAAGCTGCATGTAAATTGGCCTAAAGTTCTATAGACCTGAAGTAACGCGTATAGGGTTACATCTACAATATGTAATGAATCCAGAAAAATTCTGAAAATCCCCACAGCTGACCCATTAACAACCAACATGTTAAGTTAACTTTTCTTTTTTCCAGTTTTGCTCGTTGATGTACTGTTTTGTTTCAAGCACTTGATATTTTTTGCAGATTTACACAGTTGGTGTTTTTTCTCCCCTCCTTCAGCTTTTAAAAAAAAAAAGCCTGTTAAATAAAACTCTATTAATAGATACTTGTGTTCTTTTTAACTGGCCTCATTAGATGCGTCAGCGTCTGTGGAGAGGACAGACAAGTCAATGTTTTGGATGACGTCCATTCTTCAGAACTGTTTTGAAGGGTCTTTATTCGAAACATAAGCTCATCTGTACTTTGACACACATTATGTTTTTCTAGATTTCTGTTTTTGGTTTGGGCTTTCTCGCATCTGCAGAAT
This sequence comes from Cetorhinus maximus, assembly GCF_964194155.1. NCBI lineage: Eukaryota > Metazoa > Chordata > Chondrichthyes > Lamniformes > Cetorhinidae > Cetorhinus > Cetorhinus maximus. The sequence continues at coordinate 7,304,664 of NC_135887.1, forward strand.
TTTGCTTTTTATTAGTTTCCTCTATTACGTGTAGGGATCTAGTCGCTGTAACTCGGGCAATGGTAGCCGCTCTGTACATTAATATCACATCTACCAGGACTGAAGACTCCCTGTGTTCTAGGATAGCGTTTAAGTAATACAACACTGAATGAAGGTTTACGTTTTTTTTTTACATGTTTGCACAACCGAATTGATTGGAAATGTTGACATTTCCTGTTATTGTTACACTGCAAAGTCCTATTTTTTTCCCTTTCATGATCAGAAGATGGTTCTGAGCCCCCATTGGATGCAAAGGTTAACTGAAACGTACAGGCCAGGAAAATAATGGGATTTATCCCTAGTCTCTACTGAGTTAGCTGCCCTAATTCTGGTGGTATTGGTGTATTACAACTGGCCACTGTGTTTATTTATTTTGGTTGAGGAGGGGAAATCAGCCACGGGTCAATCATGAGTGATATTTGCAGAGACCTTTATGGAAAGTGTGCAGATATTGGGTGTAAGGATAACAGGTCATTGCCATGATGTCCATGGTGACAGAGTGCTCCCTGTTATAACTTGTATGAAAAATGGAAACTTATGCACGCTATTGATGAGGTACCCTAACGAGAAGGGGAGGAAAGAAAGATTGCATTCTTTGCGAACGATTTGCAAGTTTCATGCCATTTAACTATGACCATGTTTATGTGCAGCTTCATGAAACTAGGATGACCTTTGGGTTAAATTTCCTTTTTAATGTGACATAAATAATTAGTTGGGGTTGTTTATCGTTGTAGCAGTTTTCACATCCCCAGGGTCATTCGCAGCCAATAAAGTACTTTTGAAGTCTAGCTGCTGTTGGTACTAGCAATTGTTTTGCCCTCCTACAATATATTGGCACTAGGCTGATTCCTCCAGTTAAAATCACTTTTTGTAGGTGTCTCACTCATACAACAATGCGAAATATTGTTCATTGTTTATGTTACACACTTGATCCTGGAAGCTTATGCCAGACTTGTCTTACAGGACAAGACAAACGTGAACTTATTAATAGATACTGATCCACATTGGGACATAAAGCAAAAACTTGATAGTTTGTTCATTGCAATTAGCTAAATGTACTAACCAGAGCCACTTTCTGGAAAACACTCCGAAGCATGTGTACATTCTGAATTTTTGCGCTGACAAGTATTTTTATTTTATGAGCCCTTTACACTACCAATAGTTTTATAGGAATTCTAGTCTTTGTGTACCAGTTAAGAACAAGTTCATTAAGAATAAAATAGCTGCTGTTCTATGTGATATCTTCATTTTGGAAAAATCATTTTTTTTAAACTTGTGTGTGTGTGTGTGTGTGTGTGTGTGTGTGTAGCTGTAACAAACGTATTAACTATAGGTATATTTTGACAACCTCCAAATTTTTTTTTCTCAAGACTAAAGATGTCCCATGGTGTGGCTTCTACCTGACAAATATTTTTAAATTTTCACTAAATCTCCTATGCAAGTTACTGCTGTAAGAAAAAGGTCCATTAGCGCATGTCTGCCATATGGTTGAATCATAGCATGCTTCATCTTTAACAGCAGAGTCAGAAGGAAAAGAATTCATCGTAAAATATTTCGTAACTGTATTCTTACTCTTGATATGGAACAGCCCTAGGAATTAACAGTCGAGTTGTCCACTACTTGAGTAGCAGCTTGTCTAACAATGTCATAGTTACTTAACGTAACTTCGTATTTATCTGTTCGGACTTGGTTAGATTAAAAAATCTGCCGAATGCCTAATAATTTAAACATTTTCTACCAGTAAGATTTTTTTCTTTGTAAAATTACTGTTTTTCTTTTAACTCACCACCAATTCATGCTGGGGCAAGGTTCAGCAGGTAGCTTGGCATCTTGCTGAATTTCCCATTGAGGCTGGACAAGCTTATTCAGCTTCGAGGAGGGTCACTGCTGACCCGATCCAATGTCTACACACATGCGTTTCCCCGGCAGTAGCTACTAGATACTGCCAAGAGCAGGAAAGCAGGCTGGATATCCTCACCCGCCCTTCCACTCTCCCATCGCTCAGGCCATTCGTAGCGTCACTTTGGTCAAGATCAACTTGCTCGACATAAAACCGTGGGTTTTGAAGAAGGGTTGTGCGTCTGCCATATAATAACTAGTTTTCTCCACAGCCGCTGATCTGTTTAAGTGTTTCCGGTGTTTTCTGTGTTTTTTTTTTGTTCTTGGTGGTGGGGTGGGGGGGAGAATGGTTCAGGCTTTGATCTTCCTGGTGTGTTTAGCTTAGCTCATCACTAAACTGTGGAGTTACTGACTGGGGCCATTGGGACAGCTCGGGCCATCTGTGAGCAAATGGAAATTGAAGCCATCATCAGTCACCGTCTCAAAAATGTGAAGAGCTCATAGGATTAGAGCCAGTGAAGCTGCTTTGGATGTGAATGACCTGTTGTATATCCACTTTTATAGCTGTTGTCATTTTGTAGTCGATATTTTCCATGCAGAGCCAAAATTGAATTTTTAATCTCACGTACAATTAGATTTCCCTGGATTTGTAATAAATAAAATGAAAGCAGTGAATATTCGAGGAGTAAAAGGATTAAGTTTTGAGTCCATATTTGCGTCGGTGAAAAATGAGTGGGATCAGTGATTTCATGTCAATATTAGGAATGACATTAATTGATGCCAGAATACCCTCTGGAATAGTTTAACTACTGTGTATTTTTTCTAAATAGGTTGATGTTATTTGTCAAAACAAGATTTAGGATGACATTAACAAGACATTAGTTTGTTTCGTGTCTCTGGCTGTGCACTCAGACATGAAAGGAGAAGCAGATTGTGCAGTGAATGCTTTTTAAACCGACATAATACAATGCAGTGGCAGCGATTAATAACCAGACAAAGCGCAGGTAATTATTATACCTTCCTTTTTGAACCATTTCCACAAACTGTACTCCAGAGCTAATTTTTTTCAGTGCTGTGGGCTTTAAAGTAAATCTGTAGTTTTCAACCTGCCCATTAGTTAGAAACCATTGGTGAATATCCACTGCTGTGCAAGCGTCAGTGCTATTTTCAAGCCTTGGGCTGGGTTTTTCCGGCTCTTGTCGTGGTGGGACCTGCCGTGGGGGATTCAGTGGCCCAGCCAAAAGCCCAAAATTCCGCTGGTGGACGGGGCCTTTGCGCATACATTTCCTGTTGGATGTGCAATCCCCTTCAAAATACCATCCATACGCCAAGTAGCTGAATGGCAAAAGGTCCCCCATAACAATGGCACCTCCAAGTTCACAGGTAACAATAACTAGCGCTAAACCCAATTTATGCGTTGAACCTTGGGCTTATGATTGTAGTGCCAGTTCGCTTATAAATACAGTATTACCAAAATAGGAATCATCCTGTAAAATTCAATGGCTTTTTTCTATTTTAAGTTTTTAAGATAAATGGATTTTGGTTGCATGTAAAATCAATTGATAGCAGTCGACTTGGCTCCCTCAGTAATGGAGTGTATAGTTGAGCTGTACAGAGCAGGAATGTCCCAGGTTTAATTGCTGATCATCAGGGACACTGAGGGTTCTACAATTGGTCTGTGCACATCTGCTTAGAGTAGAATCAGGCAGAATCATTGAGCCTGATTTTTGTTAAGTGATTCATCCGGTAGCTGTCTCTTTTCGGGCAGACACCATGAATGGTTTCTTTCCGATGAATGTCATCAGCAATTGAAGGGGATTACTGAGACGAGTGGCTGAAGCTAGGTCATCGGACTTTTAAGATGGTATTCTGGCAACCTGAAGCAAAACGGGCTGAGAGATCAGCTGAAGAAGATCTTACCTGGTGAGGTTTGGTGCATATTGGGGTCAAAATTTGTCTGCTCCTAAATTCAAAAACTAATTTCGGGGCACTTGCCCTCCCAACAGTAACCCTTAGCGAAATCTCTGGGTGGGGTGCGGTGGAGGGCAGTGGGATAGGACTGATCACGACCACCTAGCGTGTTCCACTTGGCTTCACGTGATATTGGAAAAATAAATGCTTACCTTTTGTGGTGGTAATCAGTTGCTGTGTTCCATCCATATCCAATGGAGTCTGCTGCACTTGGTACCCCAGTTTTCTTGAGAGATTCCCAAAACTGGTGTTAGGCACTGACGCTGTATTGTCAGGTGTTTTTCAAGCCTCCTTCGGTCTTCATCCTGCAAAATTGACTATTTTTTTGTCCTCCATTTTCTATCCACAAAACTGTACATCGATGACTAATTTTACTCCATTAAACTCTTACAGGTGCAATTCAGGTATGTCCCTTTTCTTGCAGCAGAGATTTTATTAAAAATCAGTTATATACTAGGTAGTTAAATATGATTGAGTAGAATACCCAAATAGTATTCGGAATGGGAACTGGAAATGGACGGCAAATGAAATCCTTCAAGTTCCACTTTTACATAACGTTGTGAAGAATACTTTTCATTTTTAAAAAAACTAACTCAAAGAAACGTTGCTAGATAGCTTAGAATATCAGAAATGCATCTTTGGCTGGTGTCACCGAATGGCGTTTACTTTAAGAAGAAGCACATTCCTTATTCAACAACTGTGCTATTTAGTACAAAAACACCGTGTTTGGCTCGTGTTATTTCATAGAATTTCCCTTGAGATGGAGCACATTCATCACACAAGGAGGCACTGTGCATTAGATATTATTTTCACTAGGAAATTGCTGCTTTTATCCCTCTTTACCGCAAGTTCAAGGCTTGACAAAATGTAAGCAGCTACCTTTCCACAAGTGGTGAAAATTGACAGTTCTCACGTGGTTGAATGAATGAGTCAAGCTGGTGAACTAATACACGTGAATGACTACAAGTTAATGGCAGATCATCAAGCTCTGAGTGGAATACAGCAAAGGAAGGCCTCAGGCACAAATGGCAAGCAGTGAGAGGAAGGGGTACTACTCAGTGCTCCCGGGCTAGGTGTAAAGCCTGGGTTTTAAGTGCAAAGTGAGTGTGAATCAATATCCAGTAAGAACAGAAACGGTTTGAGGCATGATGTGCTTGAAGGACACATGACTGGTAATCATTTGGGTCCAGGACAGCTCCTTGTCAGTGTCCTTATTAATGAAGTCTGTGCTAGCTATGTTTTTGTTACAAGAAAGGAAGAGAAAACTTATTCAAATCCTACAACAGACGAGAAGAGAGAAACTAGGATGCCCACTGATGCTCCAGTGATAGGCATAGTTTGGCACTTTCCTCCATGTTTTATGATCTTTGAGGGAATGGCCTTGGGTATTTGGCTTTCAACTAAAAATTCCATATCTACAATTGGTCCCTCTAAGTAAAGCTGGAGAATGGTGAACGGCAGAGGTCTAAACACTCTGTGTTGGTTTTCAGTGTTCTTGAAACAGTTAAAAATTTAATTATCTATCAAGCTAAAGGGGAGACAGTGGCATGGTGGTAATGTCACTGGATTAGTAATCGAGAAGCCCAGGCTAATGCTCTGGGGACATAGGTTCAAATTGCACCATGGTAGTGGAGGAATTTAGAACATCTGGAACAAAAGGCAGGTCTTAGTATTAGCGACGGTGACAACTATCATTGATTGTTGTAAAACCCATCTGGTTCACTAAAGTCATTTTGGGGAAGGAAATCTGCCATCCTCATATAGCCTGGCCTACATGTGACTCCAGACCCACAGCAATATGGTTGAATCTTAACTGCCTTCTGAAATAGCCTAGCAAGCCACTCTGTTCAAGGGCAATTAGGGATGGGCAACAAATGCTGGCCTTGCCAGTGATGCCCACATCCCGTGAAAGAATTACAAAAAAAGCTGTAAAAGAAAAGTGCCAGTTATTGAGAATCGTTATTGTTATTCCAACAAAGTTGTTCAAACGCCTGAGAATTGTGGAAAATGTTTCAATGATAAACCACTGGACAAAATATTTTACTAAAAATGTTTCCCACAGTGGACCTCTATTGGGTGATTACATAGATATTATTACGCCCTTATATAAATTGCCTTTGATAAAATTAATCCTTTTTTTTTGTCCCTAATATTTTTCCAGCTTCCTTGAATCTCTTCACAGAAATCTCCAGTAGAGTTTTCCCAGTTAAAACGACCTAAAAATCACAGGTACAAGATCAGTGGACCACACGCTCACCTAAAAGCCTGTAAAGTCAGCTTTTGGGAGGATTTGGGGTGTTCTAGGAGTACTTTCCTTACCTTCTCCTGGAAAAGCCTTCGCTTATTAGAGACATGGGGTAGATCTTTCCAAAGCTGCACACAACCGATCGGGGCCCCGGAGACAGTAGGCAACTTATCAGAAAGTCACATGCATTTTTTTCCTTCGCCAGCGTCAAGACGTCCACAATTTTCTGGTAAATCGACTGGTGCATGTGAGCACCCGCAGTCCCTTGGAGCTCAAACGTTCCACCCCTCTTAAGTTGCAAGATGATGATGCAGTTGCAGTCCTATAAATTTACAAGAATCTTCCCCCAGTGAATAAAAGTCTGCACCATAAAGTATTTCAGTTATATGCCAAGACTGTAGTTAAAGTGCATTAGATCATCATTGTTAATTGCAACTTCCTGTAAGGGGATTATTTTTATTACCTGTAATTTGCTGGGACTTGCAGAATCACCAGTGGGCTGTTTTGAAGACTGATATCATCAAACAACCTTGGCAACAAATCCCTGTACAAAGAGGTTAAAGACGTGGCAAAGAACTGTCTGCTCCTTATCAGTCTTAAAATGTTAAAGATAATTTTTCTATAATTAGACCTATCGTAGGAGATTATAATTTTACGTCAATACCGTTCACTTTATTCCAAGTATATTTAAGAGTCTTCCACTAGAAAATTACGTTCCATCCCTGAGATTGAATGACCCAAGCTGTATCGGGCGGTTCATAGGAAATAAAATGAGGCTATTAAAAATGTTGATGCTATCAAAAAGTTGCCTTAGTGTAGGATAACACATTCTGTCTGTCTCCCCAAATGATTTTGTATTCTGAGACTGGCTTTACAGTCAGAAAAATCATTCTTAAAAAGTTATCACTTGTTGTGCACACCCTTGCTGTGTGCTGCCACATCTGCTTATGTTACATCCGTGACTACACTTCAAAACCACTTCTCTGGCTACAAAGTGCTTTGGGATAACTCAAGGACTTGAAAGCGGCTGTGGAAACGCTAGCTCTTCCTTTCAAAAGGGAGCAAGTTTCTGAGAGAACGTTTCTGATTACAGTGGGGGAGTTAACTGGAATTTTGAGAGGCTATTGGCTGCTAAAGCATTCCAGTGTTTTGTTTTGGAGAGCTGGAGAGGAATTTTGCAATGGGATTTCTTTCTCCGATTGATTTTTTAAAAAAAAAACTTTGCCTCTCGGGATCAATAATAGACTCATAGAGTTTTATAACATGGAAAGAGGCCATTCAGCCATTGTGTCCACGCCAGTCATCAAGCCCCTATCTACTCTAATTCTATTTTCTAGCACTTGGTTCGTAGCCCTGTGTGCTATGGCATTTCAAGTGTTCATCTAAATACTTCAATGTTTAGGGTTCCCGCCTCAACCACCCTTTCAGGCACAGAGTTCCAGATAACCCCCACCCTCTGGGTGAAAATTTTTTTCCTCAAATCCCCTCTAAACCCCAGCATCTTACCTTAAATCTATGCCCCCTGGTTACTGACCCCTCTGTAAAGGGGAAAAGTTTCTTCCTATCTATGCCCCTCATAATTTTGCACATCTCAATCAGGTCCCCCCTCAGCCTTCTCTGCTCTAAGGAAAACAACCCCAGCCTATCTAGACACTCTTCCTGGCTGAAATGCTGCAGCAAAGGCAACATCCTGGTGAATCTCCTCTGCACCCTCTCTAGTGCAATCACATCCTTCCTATAGTGTGGCGACCAGAACTGCACACAGTACTCCAGATGTGCCCTAACTAATGCTTTATATAGCTCCCATCATAACCTCCCTGCTCTTGTATTCAATGCCTTGACTAATAAAGGCAAGTATCCCATATACCACCTTATCTACCTGTCCTGCTGCCTTCAAGGATCTACGGACATGCACACTAAGGTCCCTCTGATCCTTTGTACTTCCTAGGGTCCTACCATTCACTGTGTACTCCCTTGCCTTGTTAGTCATCCCAAAATGCATCATCTCTCACTTTTCAGGATTAAATTCCATTTGCTTTTCTCATTTTATGTATGGGGTTACACTGTTTGGATGGGATGATAACCTCTTCTTGCCTCTTTGCCCATAGGTTCAGTTCTAATTCGAGGTAAATTTAACATAATTCCCATAGAATTATACTGCATTCAATATGCCATCCAGTTGTAAAGCTACAGAAGAAATATAGGGTAGATTTTCCAATTTACAGTTTGAGTGTAAAACTAGTCCAGATTTCAATGGAAGTGACAATCGGGCAGTTTCTATAACAAATAAGCAATCAGCAAGCATATTGAAAATCTACCCTATGATATTTAAAATCCAGTTTACATTTATACCACAATGTGAGGGTTGACCCAATTAAGCCCCGCTTGTGTTTTTTTAACGCCAATGAAGACGGACATTTTTGTGTACATACGATATCGATAAAAATGTTTGTCTTTCTACAGATCTTTGTCTCTCAAAATAGAGGCACATCTGTTTCTATTTTGTCTGCTGAGTTGGACCAGTGAAAGAAACCAGAAGTGGCAGAGGTTGACGGAGGGTAACCGAGTATAACTATCAGAGGTTAGCAGGCATCAAGTTGCCTGATGCAGTTGGTCCAGGTTGACTGAGCAGTGGGAGGACACACTGAGAAAAGGCGTGCTTTCCACTGAACTGTAATGTGTTCTAAAAATGATTGTGGAAAGGCTTTTAAATTCTTTATTGCACAAGAGTGATTCAAATGTTTTGTATCTTGAACATGAATTTCAATTTGCACTTTACAAAAAAAAAAGCAAATTTACCTGCAGGTAAAATTTTCATTCTCAAATTCGCTTTTAAACTTTCGCTGATTGGAAAGCACTGGCTATGTTGATAATACAATCTGTTTTTAAGTTACTTAAACTGTACTTTCTTTCAGTAGCCTAGTTATATAATACTCATTCGTATCAGAGACATTGCTGGGATATAAATAAGAAAACACGGAATCCTTTTGGTTTTGTTCCATGCTGCTAGAGGTGGACGTAAATATCCTAAATGTAAGAGGTTACCATTACTGGCACTGGACAAGCTGGAAAGTCGCATGGGTCAGGGAATGGGGGTGGGGGGTGGGGGGAGGGGGCATGACTGCTCCAGCGAGGAGCCTGCCTGTATAATGCAGCTTCACATTACTGGTAGACACCGATCATTTTCCAACATTGCAGGGTAAGGGGCCAGAATCATAAAATTTAAATGACTTTAACTCAATTACATATATGCAAATCGTCGCCTAATGTTGCTGTAGAGAACCGGTGTGAGAAACCCAGCGCCACTGGTGACACTTCAAAACTATTGTAACCTCTACACACCGAAATGGAACTTGTTGGTTCTAGTAAAGGAATCATTGTGGGTTTTTTTTAAAAAAAAGATTTTTTTGCTTTGATTCAATTTTTATTTTATTATTTCTCTTTGAATGTGAGCAAAGCTGACTAAATGGAATTCAGTAGCCATCTTTACTTGCCTTGAGAAGGTGGTGGTGAGCTGCCTTCTTGAACACTGCAGTCCGTGAGGTGTAGGTACACCCACAGTGCTGTTAGGAAGGGAGTTCCAGGGTTTTGGACAGCGAAGGAATAGCGATATATTCCCAAGACAACATGGTGAGTGACTTGGAGGGGATGTTCCAAGTGGTGGTGTTCCCATGTATCTGCTGCCCTTGTCCTTCTAGATAGTAGTGGTCATGGGTTTGGAAGATGCTGTCTAAGGAGCCTTGGTAAATTCCTGCAGTGCATCTTGTAGATGGTACACACTGCTGCTACTGTGTGTCGGTGGTGGAGGGAGTGAATGTTTGTGGATCTGGCGCCAATCAAGAGGGCTACTTTGCCCTGGACCATGTTGAGCTTCTTGAGTGTTGTGGGAGCTGCACTCATCCAGGCAAGTGAGGAGCATTCCATCACACTCCTGACTTGTGCCTTGTAGATGGTGGACAGACTCTGGGGGAGTCAGGAGGTGAGTTACTCGTTGCATGATTCCTAGCCTCAGACCTGCTTTTGTAGCCACAGTATTTATGTGGCTAGTCCAGTTCAGTTTCTGGTCAATGGTAGCCCCCAGGATGTTGATAGTGGGGGATTCAGTGGTGGTAATGCTATTGAACATCAAGGGGCGATGGTTAGATTCTCTCTTGTTGGAGATGGTCTTTTGGGCTATACAAGTGCCAGGTAACATTACTTCCCACTTGTCAGCCCAAGCCTGGATATCGTCCAGGTCTTGCTGCATTTGGCCATGGACTGCTTCAGTATCTGAGGAATCACGAATGGTGCTGAACATTATGCAATCATCAGCGAACATCCCCACTTCTGATCTTATGACGGAAGGAAGATCATTGATGAAGCAGCTGAAGATGGTTGAGCTGAGGACACTGCCCTGTGGAACTCCTGTAGTAATGTCCTGGAGCTGAGATGACTGACCTCCAACAACCACAACCATCTTCCTTTGTGCTAAGTATAACTTCAACCAATTTTCCTCCTGATTCCCATTGACTCCAGTTTTGCTAGGGCTGCTTGATGCCACACAGTTAAATGCGGCCTTGGTGTCAAGGGCAGTCACTCACCTCACCTCGGGAGTTCAGTTCTTTTGTCCATGTTTGAACCAAGGCTGTAATGAGGTCAGGAGCTGAGTGACCCTGGTGGAACCCAAACTGGGCATCAGTGAGCAGGTTATTGCGAAGCAAGTGTTGCTTGATAGCACTGTAAATGGCCCCTACATTACTTCACTGATGATGGAGTAGACTGATGGGGCTGTTATTGGCCGAGTTGGATTTGTCCTGCTCTTTGTGTACAGGACACACCTGGGCAATTTTCCACATAGCCGGGTAGATGCCAGTGTTGTAGCTGTACTGGAACAGTTTGGTTAGGGGTGTGGCAAGTTCTGGAGCACAAGTCTTCAGTACTATTGCCGGAACATTGTCAGGGCCCATAGCCTTTGCAGTATCCAGTACCTTCAGCCATTTCTTGGTATTACGAAGAGTGAATCAAATTGGCTGAAGACTGGCATCTGTGATGCTGGGAACCTCCGTAGGAGGCCGAGATGGATCATCCGCTCGGCACTTCTAGCTGAACATTGTAGCAAATGCTTCAGCCTCGTCTTTTGCACTAACGTGCTGGGCTCCATGGGGATATTTGTGAAGCTTCCTCCTCCAGTGAGTTGTTTAATTGCCCACCATCATTCACAATTGTGTGTGGCAGGACTGCAGAGCTTATATCTGATCTGTTAGTTGTGGGACTAACTAAGCTCTGTCTATCACTTGCTGCTTATGCTGTTTGGCATGCAAGTAGTTCTGTGTTATAGCTTCATCAGGTTGATACCTCATTTTTAGGTATGCCTGGTGATGTACCTGGCACGCTCTCCTGCACTCTTCATTGAACCAGGGTTGATCCCCTGGCTCGATATTAATGGTAGGGTGGGGGATATGCCGGTCCATGAGGTTACAGATTGTGTTCAAGTACAATTCTGCTGCTGCTGATGGCCCACAGCGCCTCATGGAGGCCCAGTCTTGAGTTGCTAGATCTGTTCGAAATCGATCCCATTTAGCATGGTGGTAGTGCCACACAACACGATGGAGGGTATTCTCAATGTGAAGGCGGGATTTCGTCTACATGAGGACTGTGTGGTAGTCACTCCTACCGATACTGTCATGGACAGATGCACCTGCGGCAGGCAGGTTGGTGAGGATGAGGTCAAGTATGTTTCTCCCTCTTGTTGGTTCCCTCACCACCTGCTGCAGACCAGTCTAGCAGCTATGTCCTTTAGAGCTCGGCCAGTAGTGGCGCTACCGAGCCACTGAGCCACCAAGAGTACGTTCTGTGTCCTTGCCACCCTCGGTGCTTCCTCCAAGTCGTGTTCAACATGGAGGAGCACTGATTCATCAGCTGAGAGAGGACAGTATGTGGTAATCAGCAGGAGGTTTCCTTGCCCATGTTTGACCTGATGCCATGAGACCTCATGGGGTCCGGAGTCAATGTTGAAGACTCCAAAGGCAACTCCCTCCCAACTGTATACCACTGTGCCCCACCTCTGATGGGTCTAACCTGTCAGTGGGACAGGACATACCCGGGGATGGCGATGGTGGTGCCTGGGACATTATTTGTAAGATACGATTCTGTGAGGATGACTAAGTCAGGCTGTTGCTTGACTAGTCTGTGAGACAGCTCTCCAGCTCACTAGTCTCCAGATGTTAGTAAGGAGGACTTTGCAGGGTCGACAGGGCTGAGTTTGCTGTTGTTGTTTCCGGTGCCTAGGACAATGCCGGATGGTCTGTCCGATTTTATTCCTTTTTGCAACTTTGTAGTGGTTTGTTACAACTGAGTGGCTTGCTGGGCCATTTCAGAGTCAACCACATTGCTGTGGGTCTGGAGTCACATGGAGGCCAGACTGGGTAAGAATGGCAGATTTCATTCCCTAAAGGGCATTGGTGAACCAGATGGGTTTTTTTACAATCGTTTCATGCTCATCATTAGACTTTTAATTCCAAATTTTTATTGAATTCAAATTCCACCATCTGATGTGGTGGGGTTCGAACCTGGGTCCTCAAAGCATTACTCTGGGTCTCCGGATTACTAGTCCAGTATACCATCGCTTCCCCCAAGGATGAGGTGGGTGGGCGGAATGCTTGGATTTTGGTATGCTCCTTCCGCTGTTTTGGGCCTGGCGGAGACGTTCGGAATGGTTGGCACTTTGGCGGATGCTTATCTCCAGTTTGAGCGGTCTCGAACAAGAGATTCCCAGAAATCAGTGGGGATGTTGCATTTTTTTCAGGGAGGCTTTGAGGACGTCCCTGAAACATTTCCTCGGCCCTCCTGGTTACTGCTTGCCATGACGAAGCTCGGAGTAGAGTGCCTGTTTTGGGAGTCTTGTGTCAGGCATGCAGATGATGTAGCCCAACGTAGCTGATTAGCCATAACCAGTGCATCAATACTGGGGATGTTGGCCTGACGGAGGACACTGATATTGGAGCACCTATCCTGCCTTTGAATTTTTAGGATTTTGCGGAGGCATCGCTGGTGATATTTCTTCAGGGATTTAAGGTGTCTGCTGTCCGTTGTCCAGGTCTCTGTTGCATACAGGGGGGGTGGGTAGCACTGCAGCCCTGTAGACCATGAGCTTGGTGCTGGGTTTGAGGTCTTTGTCATTACTGTTTTCCTCAGATAGCCAAAGGCTGCGCTGGCACACTGGAGGTGATGTTGAGTTTCATCATCGATGTCTGCCCTCAATGAGAGGAGGCTCCCAAGGTATGAGAAATGATCCATGTTGTCCAATGGTTTGCCGTGGTCTTTATAGTTGGAGGGACAGTGTTGCACAGCGGGAGTGGACTGGTCCAGATCCTTTTGTCTTCCAGATGTTCAGCCTTAAGCCCATTTTTTTTTATCCACCTCCGTGAATGCGTCGACGAGAGTTTGGAGCTTGGCCTCTGAGTGACTCAGGTTTGACTGGATTTCAGCTTCAGTCTGTTCCTGACCATAGGTTAGATACGCATCTGCATATACACTCCCTGAAGCTGAAAACCCCATGTTTTCAGGCTCCCAGGATGGAGAGGGTTAGGGGCAACATTGTGCGTGTGCGTGTCCCTGTCTGTGCGACATACCCTGGTCACCGACCATCATTGAACCACTGCTGACTAATGGTGCTCCTATGATGATATTAGGTAGGAAATTCTAGGATGTTGAGCCAGGGACAATGACAGGACCACATATGCACTACTGACTACAAAGAAATTAAACAGCAGAACATCCACAGAAGATTACACCAGGGAAACATTTTTAAATGCCTCCACGGTTTGGTAGTACTTTTGGATAGTTAAGCAACCTTGTTTGTGATACGTATTAACATATGAATTAGGAGCAGGAGTAGAATACTCGAGCCTGCTCCGCCATTCAGTAAGATCATGGCTGATCTCATTGTAACCTCAACTCCACATTCCCACCTACCACCAATAACCTTTCACCCTCTTGCTTATCAAGAATCTATCTAGCTCTGCCTTAAAAACATTCAAAGACCTCGCTTCCACTGCCTTTTGAGGAAGAGAGCTCCAAAGACTCACTACACTCAGAGAAAAAAAATTTCTCCGAATCTCTGTCTTAAATGGGTGACCCCTTATTTTTAAATAGTGGCCACCCTTCCAGATTCCCCATAAGAGGAAATATCCTTTCCACACCCACCCTGTCAAGACCCCTTGTAAGAATCCCCCCTCTCTGGTCTAAAGGCTCTTGTCTCTACTCTTGATATCAATTGACAACAACAACTTGGATACCGTTTCACTAAATGTGAAACACCTTTATTAAATCTCTAAACAATAATACATACCCAAAATGACCCTGGTTGCTTAGGAATCCCAAGAACCCACCCTTGCCATCCAGGACCAACCCTATGTGGTCATATCCTGCCCTTAGCGTGGGAGGTGGGGGGCATGTCTCCAGGTGCATGCCAATAATGGGTGCGATCACAGTTTCTTGGGGCAGGAAGGAGGAGACTCTCACATTCCCGAGTGGCCATCGTCTGGTTCAGGTTCTGTAGACTGTGTGTCTGCCTGTCTAGTTGAAACTGTCTTTATTTTTATAAGTTCAATATGAGCCTCAGTGATGTCTTTGGTCAAAACTCTTCTCCATATCCCCATCATCTGATCACCATAAGACAAACTCTGCCCACAGGACTTCACCACAACCAGCTTACATTCATTAATATGAAAGAAATAAAAGCACGGTTACATGATTAATACAACACGGTTTAGATGGTGCGTTGACTTACACCTTTAGGATCTTATATGTTTCAATAAAGCCGCCTCTTAATCTTCTAAACCCCAGCGGATACAAGCCTAGCCTATCCAACCTTTCATCGTAAGACAACCCTCCCATTCCAGGTATTAGTCCAATAAACCTCTGAACTGCTTCCAATGCATTTGCATCCTTCCTTAAATAAGGAGACCAATACTGTACATAATACTCCAGATGTGGTCTCACCAATGCACTGTACAGCTGCCGCATAACCTCTCTACTTTTGTATTCAATTCCCCTTGCAATGAATGACAACATTCCATTAGCCTTCCTCATTGCTTGCTGTACCTGCAGACTGACCTTTTGCAATTCATGCACTCGGACACCCAACTTCCTCTGCACCTCAGCTCTACACTGTCTCACTATTTAGATAATATGCTTTTTATTCTTCCTGCCAAAATGTACAATTTCACATTTTCCCTCCATGGATGGATCCTTACACATTTTGCAACCTCACTTCACCCATGTTGTCATTGCATAATGTCCTCTCATGATGAAAGAATACTTTCCTCCTGTTTTAGGGGTTGCTTCTGAGTAAATTGATTCATTAGCAGATAATGGAACTGTTTGTTGTCTTTTGTAGGTCTTCAGAATAGTTAATATTTGTCTGGGCACCCCTCCTGAAACTTTTACCTGGGAATTCCGAGATAAAGAGAAGAACTACCAGAAGATTGGGCCACTGACACCGCTTCAGTTCTACACACAACATGTGAAGCCATTTTTCAACATGGAAGACAAGGTAGGAGAAATGACCTGTGGAGTTGTTGCCTATCAGAGATGTACTTGCTATTAATGGCTTTATTTTAGCAATACCTTCTCCTGTTTATTGACAGTCCCAACACCAACTCGGTTCTTGACCAACCAGAACCAATGTGCTTATTACACAGAATTTACAGCACAGAAATGGGCCATTTGGTCTAAGTGATCTAAGCTGATGTTTATGTTCCAAATGAGCTTTCTCCCATCCTACTTCATCTAACTCTCATAATATCCATCTGTTCCTTCCTCCCTTATGTACTTCTCTAGCTTCTTCCTGTGTTGGATTTCACCAGAAATAAAATCATTTTAAGACGTATTGATTTTCCATTTTCCAAAAATAAGTGACTGAGGAATGAAAGATATGGCATGACAATTCCTAAGCCTCTGGATTTGGTCAGATGAACCCATGATGTGCTTTCAGTGCACTGTAAATATTATTACAAAGCACAGTAATGTAAAACAATGCCAGAAAAGGCTGAAAGGCATCTAGTGACAGATATTTAAAATGGCATTCAACATTGCCTAAAGCTCCTTGATGCTAATTAGGCTTGCCCTAAAATAAAGGTCAATGGTGATGTTTAATGGTAATACCAGGCATAAAAACCTGATTTGAATATGCAATTTACACTTATGATCGGATGGTCAGTTAGAATTAAGATAACTGTTGTGTTTAGTTAGTAAGATTTGGTTGATGAAATACTTGCCCATTACTGACCACAATACTAAAGAATGATTTTTGCTGTTTGTTTTGTAGGTGTGCCTGGTTAATGATCCCAGATGTTTCAACCCCTATGGAAAACTGTACACGGTCGATTTCCTGAATAACATGGTGAATGCGAGGAAGACTTTATACATCAACCAGCCAATTAATGTATTAAAGCAGTTGGCTGCTGTTTCCATCAAGGATGGAGAGGTTTGCATATTCTAAATTTTAGCCTTCTATAATTACAATTTGTAGTAAAAATTAAAACATTCACTAAATTACAGTACAATCCACTCGTGTAAATCTATGGGAGCAAATGGCAGGTAACTAAACTGAAAATCTCCACAAAGTCTCAATTTGCCTCTAAATATTTATGATAAGGAAGTTTTGTCCGTCCCAGGAGGAAATTCAGGCTAATATGCCTCAGTTATCTCCCTTGTATCGCACTATATCTTTCAATTGTTCTGTTCCAAAGATGTCATGAGCAGAGACGTGGGGCATTGCATTTCCATCTTGCGCCTCGCAGGGAATGGGGAAACAATTGGAGGGCTGGACACATTGGGCTACTCATGTGCTCCTCGTAATGACACTCTATAACGTGGCCTCCTCTAGGAACAGGTCTTCAGTCTGTCCTTTCGGCTCCGATAAGTGAACAAGTCAAACTTGGAAGTGATTTTTTTATATTCGTGTGTGGGATGTGATGTTGCTGGCTAGGCCAGCATTAATTTTCCACACTAATTGCCCTTGAGGAGGTGGTGGTGAGCTGCCTTCTTGAACCGCTGCGGCCCATGTGGTGTAGATACACCCACAGTGCTGTTAGGGAGGGAGTTCCAGGATTTTGATCCAGCGACAGTGAAGGAACAGCGATATGTTTCTAAGTCGGGATGGGAGCGGCTTGGAGGGGAACTTCCAGGTGATGGTGTTCCC
This sequence comes from Cetorhinus maximus, assembly GCF_964194155.1. Classification (NCBI taxonomy): domain Eukaryota; kingdom Metazoa; phylum Chordata; class Chondrichthyes; order Lamniformes; family Cetorhinidae; genus Cetorhinus; species Cetorhinus maximus. The sequence goes on from NC_135887.1 coordinate 7,321,943, forward strand.
TTGTGTTTGCTGCCATTGTCCTTCTAGATGGTGGTGGTTGTGGGTTTGGAAGGTGCTGCCTAAGGAGCCTTAGTGAGTTCCTGCAGTGCATCTTGCAAATGATACACACTGCTGCCATTGTGCGTCGGTAGAGGGAGCGAATGTTTCTGGATATGGTCCCAATCAAGTGGGCTGCTTTGTCCTGGATGGTGTCAAGCCTCTTGAGTGCTGTGGGAGCTGCACTCATCCAGGCAAGTGGAGAGTATTCCATTACACTCCTGACTTGTGCCTTGTAGATAGTGGACAGGCTTTGGGGAGTCAGGAGGTGAGTTACTCGCCACAGGATTCCTAGCCTCTGACCTTTTTATAGCCACAGAATCTATATGGCTAGTCCAGTTAAGTTCATTGGCAAGCCCCAGGATGTTGATAGTGGAGGCAGTGGCACAGTGGTATTGTCACTGGACTAGTATTAGACAGACCCAGAGTAATGCTCTGGGGACCTGGGTTCACGGCATGATGGTGAAATTTGAATTCAATAAAAATCTGGAATTAACAGTCTGATGATGACCACAAAACCATTGCCGATAGTCATAAGAACCCATCTGGTTTGCTAATGTTCTTTAGGGAAGGAAATCTGCCGTCCTTACCTGGTCTGGCCTACATGTGACTCCAGACCCACAGCAATGTGTCTGACTCTTAAATGGGCAAGTAGGGATGGGCAATAAATGCTGGCCTAGCCAGTGATGCCCACATCCCATGGATGAATTTTTTTTTAAAAAAAGAGAAAAGATAAAACTACCAAAAATTATAAAGAAGGCAAATGCACATGGGGTACAGGGTAATTTGATAAGGTGGATTCAAAATTGGCTTAGTTGTAGGAGGCGGCGGGTGATGGCAAAAGGATGCTTTAGTGACTGGAAGCCAGTGTCCAGTGGCATACCACAGGGATCTGTGCTGGGTCCCCTATTATTCGTCATTTATATAAACGACATAGGTGACTATGTGGGGGGTAGGATTAGTAAGTTTCTGGATGACACAAAGATTGGCCGGGTGGTTAACAGTGAGGTTGAATGTCTTGGGCTACAGGAGGATATAGATGGGATGGTCAAATGGGCAGATAAGTAGCAGATGGAATTTAACCCTGAAATGTGTGAGGTGATACACTTTGGAAGGAGTAATTTGACAAGGAGTAATTTGACAATGACACTAGGAAGTTCTGAGGAACAAAGGGACCTTGGCGTGTGTGTCCATAGATCTCTGAAGGCGGAGGGGCATGTTAGTGGGGTGGTGAAAAAAGCATATGGGACACTTGCCTTTATCAATCGAGGCATAGATTACAAAAGTAGGGAGGTCATTTTGGAGTTGTATAGAACCTTGGTGAGGCCACAGCTGGAGTACAGTGTGCAGTTCCGGTCGCCACATTATAGGAAGGATGTGATTGCACTGGAGGGGGTGTAGAGGAGATTCACCAGGATGTTGCCTGGGATGAAACATTTAAGTTATGAAGAGAGGTTGGATAGACTTGGGTTGTTTTCGTTGGAGCAGAGAAGACTGAGGGGCGACCTGATCGAGGTGTACAAGATTATGAGGGGCTTGTGTCCTGGGGCTTGTGTCAAAATTGTGAGAGCTGTCTCACAGATGAGTCAAGCAACAGCCTGACATAGTCATACTCACAGAAACATACCTTACAGATAATGTCCCAGCCACCACCATCACCATCCCTGGCTATGTCCAGTCCCACCGGCAGGACAGAATAACCAGAGGTGGCAGTACAGTGGTATACGGTTAGGAGGGAGTCCAACATTCACTGTGGACCTCATGAAGCCTCATGGCATCAGGTCAAATATGGGCAAGGAAACCTCCTTCTAGTTACCACCTACCGCCCCCATGTCCCACTTCACATTGAGGATACCCTCCATCATGTTATGTGGCACGACCACTGTGCTAAATGGGACAAATTTCAAACCAATGTAGCAACTCAAAACTGGGCATCCATGAGGCACCATGGGCCATGAGCAACTGACTGGAGGAGGAGGCTCCACAGATATCCCCGTTCTCCATGACGGGGAACACAGCACATCAGTGCAAAAGACAAGGCTGATGCATTTGCAACAATCTTCAGTCAGAAATGCCGAGTGGATGATCCATCTCGTCCTCCTCCTGAGGTTCCCAGCATCACAGGTGCCAGATTTCAGCCAATTCAATTCACTCCATACAATATCAAGAAACGGCTGAAGGCAATGGATACTACAAAGGCAATAGGATCTGACAATAGTCAGCAATAGTACTGAAGACTTGTGCTCTAGAACTAGCTGGGCACTTAGCTAAGCTGTTCCAGTATAGCTAAACAATGCCACCTGCCCAGCAATGTGAAAATTGCCCAGGTATGTCATGTCCACAAAGAGCAGGACAAATCCAACCCGGTCAATTATCACTCCATCAGTCTACTCTAAATCATCAGCAAAATGATGGAAGGGGTCGTCAACAGTGCTAACAGGCAACACTTATTCTGCTCACTGACACTCAGTTTGGGTTCTGCCAGGGCCACTCAGATCCTGACCTCATTACACCCTTAGTCCAAACATGGACAAAAGAGCTGAACTCCAGAGGTGAGGTGAGAGTGACTGCCCTTGACATCAAGGCAGCATTTGATCGAGTGTGGCATCAAGGAGCCCTAACAAAACTGGAGCCAATGGGAATCGGGGAAAACACTCCACTGTTTGGAGTCATACCTAGCACAGAGGAAGATATTTGTGGTTGTTGGAGGTCAATTATCTCAGTTCCAGGGCATCGCTGCCGGAGTTCTCAGGATAGGGTCCTCTGCCCAACCATCTTCAGCTGCTTCATCAATGACCTTCCCTCCATCGTAAGTTCAGAAATGGGGATGTTCCCTGATGATTGCACAATGTTCAGCACAATTCGCGACTCCTCAGATACTGAGGTCGTCCATGCCCATTTGCAGCAAGACCTGGACAATAATCAGGCTTGGGCTGATAAGTGGAAATTTGTGCCACACAAGTGCCAGGCAATGACCATCTCCAGCGAGAGGGAATCTAATCATCTCCCCATGACATTCAATGGCATTACAATCACTGAATCCCCCACTATCCAGTGACCAGAAACTGAACTGGACTAGCCATATAAATGCTGTGGCTAAAGCAGCAGGTCAGAGGTTGAGGATTCTGTAGAGAGTAACTCACCTCCTGACTCCCCAAAGCCTCCACCATTTACAAGGTACAAGTCAGGGGTGTGATGGAATACTGTCCAACTGCCTGGAGGAATGCAGCTCCAACAATATTTGAGAAGCTCGACCATCCATGACAAAGCCGCCTGTTTGATTGGCACTCCATCCACCACCTTCAACATCCACTCCCTCCACCACTGATGCACAGTGGTAGCAGTGTGTACAATCTACAAGATGCACTGCAGCAACTCACCAAGGCTCCTTCGACAGCACCTTCCAAAGCCGCGACCTTGACCACCTAGAAGGACAGGGCAGCGGATGCATGGGAACACCACCACCTACATCCCCTCCAGGCCATACACCTTCCTTCACTGTCATTGGGTCAGAATACTGGAACTCCCTCCCTTTAACAGCACTGTGGGTGTATCTATACCGCATGGACTGCAGCGGTTCAAGAAGGCAGCTCACCACCACCTTCTCAAGTGCAGTTAGGGATGGGCTATACAAATGCTGGCCCAGCCAGCGAGGCTCACATCCCATGGAAGAATTTTTTAAAGAATGTGAGCAGCTCTTGTTCTGCCTCAGTCAGGAGCTTCCTCCACCCTTTCTTCCATTCTGGGTTTGGAGTCACTTCTAAGACCAGAAGACGGCTCTGTGAGATTAAAAATACTCACAACCATAATAATTTTTAACCTCCAGAAAAGCTACTCCCCAATACTCACAATGAAAACACATCCAAAACTTCCAGGCTACGTTAGAACGTAGCTTTGAAATTGTTTAATGGCAAAATGGCTTTCGGTTTCTTTGCTGCTGAAATCTCATTGCAATCATTACACTGTCCCTTTATTTTCTCCAGTAACATGTTAAAAAGAAGTGTCTTTGTTTCCATGGCATTTTCCCCACGTTCACAGACTGTGAACGTCTGTGAGTGGGAGCTGACACCTCACGCCCATTCCAGCTCCATTGTATGCTATATGTTTTATCTTCTTTGCTGTTTATTCTCTGGGCGATGTGGTATGCTGTTCTCATACCAGGCTCCCCCCCCCCCCCCCACCCCCCCCCCCCCCCGTCCAGCTCAGTCAACCTAAAGCTGCAGCTCCTGTTCTGGCCCCACCTCTGACCACCATTTTTTTGCTGTGCAAACTAAACCATTTCTGGATATCCTGTGGGTAAAGTCCCTGGTGCAGGGCCCTGATAACACTGAGAGGTAGCGTCAGGGAAGACTGGTCTCTGCTCGCGCTGTGACTTAAAGCCTATAATAAACAAACACAACCTTTTTATTGGTATAATAAATGAGTAATGGACCTCTCTGAATACCAACAGGTGTTGGCCTTGGATCAATGAGTGGCACTCATGTCCCTGAGCCAGACGATGGTAGGTTGAAGCCTTACTCCAGAGACCTGAGCACTGACACGTCAGTGCAGTACTGAGGGAGTGGTGCATTATCTTCCAGATTAGATATTAAACCAAGGTGTCCTCTCAGATCCCATGATACCATTTTAAAGAAAAGCAGGAGCATTCACCCTAGGCCATGGTCAATATTTATCTGTCACCCAACATCGCTAAAACAGACTACTTCATCGTTATTTATTGCTATTGTTGGACATTGCTGTGCCAAAATTGGCTGTTATGTTTCCTACATTACAACGGTGACTAAACTTCAAAAGCAGATCATTGGCTGTGATGCATTTTGAGTCGTCCGGAGGTCATGAACGCTGCAGTAAAAATGCAATTTCTGTGTTTCTTTCTAATGTTGTTAATTTCATGTTTAGGCAGTCTGGTTTGGATGCGATGTTGGGAAGGGATTTTGCAACAAGCTGGGGATTAATGATCCTCAAGTGTAAGTACCGAAACATGAAAGAAATAAAGTTGTGCTGTATAGACTGAAAGTAGCACAAACCATTGCTGTACGTTGTTAAGATATTTGTCTTGATAATAGCCCTACTTAACACACATACCCATTTCAGTGGTCCTATTTCTACATTAGCTTTGTTGACTGTAATGGCTTTTGACATATTTTCATTTATAGCCTCAAGTGAAAAGCGATTTTACTGGAAATTTCTGTTATGAATTTTACAAGATAAAATGGGAGGGATGAGCAAACATAAAACGTGCAGCGTCCCCTCCAGATGCTCAGATTTGAAGATCCCTGTTCTAGGTTATTAGCTGCATACCCAATAACCTCTGGGTTATGGAGTTCTCCCCCCCACTACAAAAGACTGCTCACCGGCCCCTGGAGGTACAGCTAGTCATCTGGCCAATAGAGCTAACCGGTCCCACTTTCCTACCATTGCTGGGGAAAATTATGTCACTCCTACCCATGACAGTATCTCGCAGTAACTCGAGGAAAACATTGTCATAGCTTGGTGCTCTGAGTGTCCTCGCTCATCCTCAATCCGTCTTCAGCACATCTCACCAGCTCCTTCTAAAACCTTCAAATTCAATTTTTGGCTTGGCCTTTTAAAAGTGATGTTTTTGGATTGTGCTGTTCATGCCCCTGCTTGGGACATGCAAAACCCAGTAAGTAAAAATTATAATTAGGCAGCCATGTTAAAATCTGATCTTCCAACCCACTAACTTCTCTTCCGGGTTCTGCACAGGTAATTGGACCCCCAACCCTTCCCCTTACTCCTGCCCATAACCCAGCTCTGCTTTAACATCAGGGCCAATCTCCTTTATGAAGCTCTGTTATTTCTGCCCTAAACAATAGAGCTACAGTGGATTGCATAAAATTGAGGTTTTAGAAAAAGTAACAAAAGAGAGGATTTAATTAGAATACCTATTCATTTTAATCAGACAAGATCGCAGTTCTGTTTCTTACCAATATTATTAAGTTCTTTTTTCGATGCAAGTATTTCTGCATGCATACACTTTTCATTTTTCTTTAATATCAGCCAGGTGAAGGTTTCAGTTCAGATGCAGTAACCCTTGCAAAAAGGCACTGATTTTAAGATTAAGAACCGTGTGTTCTTGTGTTCGTTCCACTCCAGAAGCTGATATGTCGATGTATAGTTACCATGAGTGGTTAGATATAGGCAGGATAGAAAGCTGAATAAATGAGTTGGTGCTGATTAATATAAACAACGCAAGTGCTGACCCTGTATCCTATTGGATAAATTGGATGACGACTCCCACCAAGGAGTGGCACTCAAAAGAAATTCTCCAATTTGCCAACCAACGCCTGCTTTAAGTAAGGCACCTTCCTGGGAGCAGGGGAGATTGCTGAAGTGACCCTGATATAGAAAAAAATATGTAAAATTCTGTTGCCAATGTGGATTACATTTTCTGACCTTTAGTGCATATCAGGAAGTAATAATCTAGAACTTTGTTATTGGAAGCATACATTCAGTAACGGCAAGGAAAATATGCACTGTATAATTTGAAAAGGTACTGTACATGCCTGTAATAATTTGGAGGCATCAGAGTTGTTTTAGTAGAAAGGTGCAGCTTTTAATTTCAAAGTTATGATTCGTGTCATTTTTGTGAAATAATACCAGGCATATTGCTTTGCTTCTGTGACTAATATACTAGATTTATGGTTTTTGGGCCTCATGTGCACCTTACAACTGTTAAGAATGTCAATATTAAACATTTTTTTGATCACCGATCTAAGTCCTGGTGTGGACTAACACCAGTTAGTGAACTGAGCATAGACAAATAGCCATTATTTATTTTTTGCATGGGCTGCACAAGTGTGCCTTGTTACGCAGATTAGGGACAAAGGTATTTGGCAAAGGCAAAAAGCAAACAAATAATAGAAACAAAACCAAATGGTGACAAAAGTAAATGCCTTTAAAAGTCAAAACATACTGGCCATTCACAAAACTTTGTCATTGCTGCAGACTTAACCGAGAGCTGCTGTTCGGAGTTTCACTGAATAACTTGGGCAAAGCAGAAAGGCTGATGTATGGCGAATCACAGATGACTCATGCTATGGTTCTCACTGGCTACTCTGAAAAGGTAACTTGCATTCAACAGTTAACTGTCTTCCCCCAGGCTTTATTTACGTAGGTGACTGGACCTGTCCAGAGCCATTTGATTTGTAGTGATGTTTTTCAGAGAGAGGGGTAACAGTGTATAGCCGCTCTTTCCTTCACAATAGTGCGCATTGTTCTACCAAAAGTTAATCTATTAGTTTTGAAATCTGACTGGTACACATCACTGCTATGTACTTTCAGCTTCAAAGAAAGCGGGATGGTGCCATGAACTTGCAATTTTTTGATTTGTCCGTAAACAACAGGCTGATAATCCTCTTCAAATCTAGTACAGCCAAAAGTCTTGTGCTTTTTAAGCTTTACCAGTGTATACAAAATTCCTCAACATATCATTGCATTTTGCACTTCTTTTGTTGTTCCTTCGATGCCTTCATTGAACTTGAATGCAATTGCAAAAAGAGTATGACTTTTTTTATTTCGATTGGAACCTTGTATGCCCTTTTACTAATGTTTGCATAACCCAAATGAAGTGAGGAGAAACTTGCTGAAACTGTAAACTCTTTAATACTTTACTTAATATGACTCGCTGACAGAAGAATACACTGTCAATTAGCATGGATGTAAAGCTCATTCAGCCTGACTCTTGGCAACAGAATCTGAGAGGTGAGCAAAGGAGAACGTAAAGATGTTTAAAAAAATAAAGGACCCAATGAGTCAACAAAATGGCAAACTAAAAAAAATTACTGCTTTCCATTCAATCACTAACATAATTATGAGTACAATAAATTTCAAAGGCCATTCATAAATCAAACTCAATTAAGAAATATCAGTCTCACTTTTACCATTTGAATAATGTTGAGTATAAAATGTTGCTAATGTCCATTTTAGTAAGGTTTCTTAAACCCATTAAAATGTGTGGGCATGTTTACATCGATGTCTATCCAAACCTCCTTTTCACAAGGTTTTTGATTACAATTCTCATGATGGACCAGGGTCCATTTTCTTTTCTTCGTCTGAAGTAGCCACAGCTTAAATGTACAAACACTTCCAAACCTTTTCGCACCAAACCCTGAGTTAATTTAAGGCGATCCTAGGGACAAATCGCCTTGTCTCTGACTCAATCACCTGCAGACATCGTTCCAAATACCTTCATAAAAGCGCGTTTATATTTGACATTTCTATAGATCAAGTTTTGGGAGGACAGAATTTATGGACGGAATTTTCCGTGCCCGTTGGCGACAGGCGTGTTTGGCGGCGTGAGCGGACAATATGGCGAGAAGGCCAAAAATCGGTTTCACGACATTGTGAAACCAGTTTGCAATTGTCCATTCTGCCCGTCAATGGCAGGCCACGTTTCCCACTGCCGTATGTTGGGAACTTCATTGTAGTACATCTGCATATCATTATAAGCCCACTGAAATCACCCCCCCCCCACCCCCCCCAAACACTGGATCATCCGAGCACGTCAGTGTAATTGGACGTCAATGTGTTTCATAACTGTACATGAGACGTGCACCTGGTGAGCTGCACTTCACTCAGGACTTCGAGGTTTGTTTGTCTACCTTTCTTCGGGCAGCACTCGCAGTCACCAGCGCCAGGCTTCACAGACAGCGCCAGGCTTCACAGACAGCACCACCTCACTTATAGGAGGGCTCAGAGGCAGGTCCCTACCTACCAGACCAGCCGTCAGGTGAGGGTGGCTTTTCGTGGCTGGAGGGCTAGGGCTTGCTTGGGGAAGGGGGAGAAGTGGCCTCAGGCAAAGGAAGAGGCTGAAGGGCTAGGGCATTACTGGGGGAGGGGGTATCCCAGGATGTGTGTGGGGGCACATGTTGATCTGTGCAAGTGGCCTCAAGACGGTGAGGGCTGAGGAGGCAGTCTCCAGAGGAGATAAGGCCAGATGGGGATGTGAGGGTGTGTGAGAGAGAGTGAGTGGTGATGTCCCTTGAGCTGGCAGTGAGTGAGATGCCAGTGAATGCGTGATGGGCTTGTGAGTGTGAGTTTAGAGTGATGAGATGATTGCTTTACACTGATGGCACAGATGAGATCTTTCATCCATTTTCTGCACTGTATGGCCGACCTCTTCTGTGCAGCGTTGACACTGACCACCTCTGCCACCATCTCCCAAGCCAGAGTGGTGACACTAATGGGCCTCCTGCAGCCAGGGCAAGGATAGAGGACATGGCAACGGGCTCTGAGGGTGTCCAGAAGGCGTCCCAGGGACGCGTCACTGAATCGGGGGGGGGGACTCAGTCTTCTTGCCTTTTGGGGCCATGTCTCCTGTGCAGCAGTCCTGAGTTGGAAGCACCGAGAGGTGTGTGTGTGGCTACACTTTACCTATGGCACCCGGCGTGCGGAAGCAGTGAGGTGACGGCGTGGTGGGCGAATCAGAGGCTGCCGCCAGCGAAATGGCCTGTTCCCCGAGAATGCCTGGTTAATGAGGCGGGATTGGGATGATACAGTGTGAAAAGCCGCCATTGCGGCCAGTGGGTAAAACGTTCTGTTTCCTGCCCGCTACCGCACTTGGTGCAAACCTGGGACAATTCTGCCTATGACTCTGCCTTCCTGTGCATACGTGGCTAAAAACAGGTCCCTTTTCTTAATGGTGTAATTTTATGCAGATTTTCATGGACCTGCAGTGCTAAAGGGAGAAATGAGTTCCGCTTGCTCACACTTGTACAGGCACCGCTAACCGAATGAAATCACATCTTTTTCCATCAGTTACACTATGTATAACAGTCCCGTGTAAAGTGACAGTCCTGCCTACAGCAGGACCAAAGGAAATGAGTGCAATCCAGCATGGACTCAATGGGCTGAATGGCCACCACCTCCTGTGCCGTAATGATACCCTATGGTTATGAAAAATGTATTCAAGTCAATAAATTGAATTATCCACTCAAGTGGCCAGTGCAAATGTATTGCAAAATAAAATTGTTATTCTTACCATTTTCTATAATCACTGATCAGTAACCATCTGGCTTGTACAATAAAACCCACTCGCACTGAATCCAGATCTGCTTTACGCTATTATGTATGTTAACCTCTGTTCAGTGACCTCTTAATATTTGCAGATAGAATCATCATCAATCACGTCTTCTTGTGGATTTAGTAGATAGCGCCAATAGTGAGCAGTGAGCACATCACTATTAGCTCACCACATGAGATGAGACAAAAATAAGTAAGTCACGTGAACAATTAAGTAGCGTAGTTGGTTAGCCACTGATATTACTGGGCCCTGGGTTCAAATCTGGTCTACATTAATGAGATGAAACTCCCCTCTTTCTGCGGGCTTTATGGATGCTGGCTTTATGGATGCAATGTCAAATGAGCTTGGTAGTCGAAGTCTAATTCCCTGTGGACATGGGCTTAAGCCCAAAAGTGGCTCTAATTCAGTACTAATTTGGCATTCTCTTGGACAGCGATTGGGGTAGCTGGTGCGGGGAGGCGGGGAAAGAAATATCACAAAGATATAGTGGTAGCTCTTCCCCTGAGGCTGTAGCTGAGATACATTATTGGGGCATAACATTATTGGGAGCTTCTATGTGCTTCAGGATATTCAGGATGTACATGACCTGTGCATGCTTGATGTTGATACTGGATGCCTGAAATGAGCAGAGATCCACTTTCTCAACGCCGACACCACTCAACATGATGCACACCCTTTAAATTATCTATACTGAAAAATTACCGTTTATGGCAGATATGAAGTTGTTCTGAATTTGAGGCAGAATTTGTGAAAGTGCAGAATTGGGGAAGAACAAACTAGCAAGAAAAAGTTGCAAAACAAAGCAGGAAAATCACCATAACCTCTTTGTGTAGCAGTCCAATTGGAGTTGTCTGACATGGTCATCGTTTCTGTTGCATTTAAAATGAAATTAAATGGATAACAGATAAACAGAAGTAAAATCCACATCCAATTAAAGGGAATCTGCTCTTTAATATTAGAGTCTGACAGAGCTCTGTACAAACATTGTTATGAGCCATATGAATGGCATCAGGAGATAAATAGATTACGTGACCCACCGCTGTTTAATACTAGTTGAAACAGAATTTGGTGAGTGACTTCCTGAAATTATTTTTTCTCTTTTTTAATCACTGCTAACCTTTAATTTGCGTTTGCGGTAAAGAAAGCTGATGTGGGTGTGAGATGATCATTAAAAAGAAAGCTCGTTTAGTGGCGATATGTAACTGCCAGGGATTATAGATATTGTGCACCCACTGTCAGAATATGGGACAGATTTGCCTCAATGCTGGATTTCTGTCTTTTTTTCTTCCCGCACCAAACCTCTCGGTCTCCAATTGAGGAACATTTTTGCCACGTTGGGAGGTTTTCATTCCCCCTACTATCACAAGCTGATCTTTCCAATGTCCATGTTGAGGAACCAGAGAGATGCCAGGTTCCAGGAAAGTTAATTTTTTTTGGCCTGTGTCAAGTGGCCATAGGACCACAAGATAAACTTTGAAGGAGGAATGGTGACCCTCTCGACTCATCCACAAAACTGTTGGAATCGATCACAATGAACTTTAAATTCCAAATTATTTTTCTTTAAAGGAACATCATTTCCTCGGGTGCATCTACACACCGACTTTGGAGTTAAAGCAAATCAAAAGATATGGCTGAAGCATTTGCAACAATCTTCAGTCAGAAGTGCCCAGTCTTCAGTCAATTTGATTCACTCCACGTGATATCAAGAAAGGGCTTGAAGGCACTGGATACTGCAAAGGCTATGGGCCCTTACAATATTCCGAAAATAGTACTGAAGACTTGTGCTCCAGAACTTGCCGAGCCCCTAGTCAAGTTCTTCCAGTGCAGCCACAACACTGGCATCTACCCGGCAATGTGGAAAATTGCCCAGGTATGTCCTTACACAAAAAGCAGGACAAATCCAACCCGGCAAATTATTGCCTCATCAGTCTACTCTCGATCATCAGTAAAGTGATGGAAGGGATCATCAACAGTGCTATCAAGCGGCACTTGCTTAGCAATAACCTGCTCACTGACACTAAGTTTGGGTTTCGCCAGGGTCTCTCAGCTTCTGACCCCATTACAGCCTTGGTTCAAACATGGACAAAAGAGCTGAACTCCAGAGGCGAGGTGAGAGTGGCTGCCCTTGACATCAAGGCAGCATTTGACCGAGTGTGGCATCAAGGAGCCCTAGCGAAACTGGGAGTCAATGGGAATCGGGGTGCGGAAGGGGGGGAACTCTCCGCCGGTTGGAGTCATATCTAGTGCAAAGGAAGATGGTTGTGATTGCTGGAGGCTGGTCACCTCGGTTCCAAGAATCACTGTAGGAGTTCCTCAGGTTAGTGTCAACCATCTTCTTCTCCAATGACCTTCTTTCCATCATAAGGTCAGAAGTGGGGATGTTCACTGATGATTGCACAATATTCAGCACCATTCACGACTCCTCAGATACTGAAGCAGTCCAATTCCAAATGCAACAAGACCTGAACAATATCCAGGTTTGGGCTGACAAGTGGCAAGTAACATTCGGGCCATACAACTGCCAGGCAATGACCATCTCCAACAAGGGATAATTTAACCATTGCCCCATGACATTCAATGGCATTACCATCACTGAATCCCTGACTACATCTACAAGGCACAAGTCAGGAGTGTGATGGATTACTCTCTACTTGCCTGGATGAGTGCAGCTCCAGCAACACTCGGGAAGCTTGACACTATCCAGGACAAAGCAGTCCACTTGATTGGCACCCCATCCACAAACATTCACTCCCTCCACCACCGATGCACAGTAGCAGCTGTGTGTGCCATCTACAAGGTGCAATGCCGGAACTCACCAAGCCTCCTTAGACAGCACCTTCCAAACCCACAACCACTATCATCTAGAAGGACAAGGGCAGCAAATACATGGGAACACCACGAATTGGAAGTAGCGCTCCAAGCCACTGACCATCCTGACTTCGAAATATATCACCATTCCTTTGCTGTCATTGGGGAAAAATCCTGGAACTCCCACCCTAACAGCATAGTGGTTGTACCTATACCACATGGACTGCAGCGGTTCAAGAAGGCAGCTCACCACCACCTCAAGGGCAATTAGGGATGGGCAATAAATGCTGGCCTAGCCAGCAACGCCCACATCCCATGAATGAATAAAAAAATCACTGCTTCACTGCAACACATCAGTCAGTGTTTAAATGGCGATCCTTATTGTCGATTGGACTACAAATAATACTGAAAAATGAGAATTGAGACCCTTAGAATTGTGCATTCTAGACTGCAGTGCAAATGGAGCCATCTAAAGTTGGGGTTGAGAAATGTACAGTACTATTGGGAGCATCCGTAAAATATTGTGGCATCAAGACACCAGAACACCAAACTGCCCAGCTTTTGGCCCTTCATTTACCATGATACCTCTGCAGTCTGTCACGATCTGGTCAGTCACATCTCGACCACCACATTTTGCTGTCTTTGTACCCAGTAAAACTCATCCTGTCTCCCACCCTAGTTATTCCCTGCTCCTGCCACACCAGCACGTTCCCCCCCCTCCACCCAAGTCCAAGGATTGCAGATTTGAGCATTTGTGATGTACAATTGGTTTAATCATTCATCGTCAGATCTGGTTTGACCATATTAAACACCATTGGGCCATGTTCTTCTTTGCCAAAAACTGCTCATTACCGTTAAGTGACAGCTTCTTTCCTGCACTACCAACTGTTGTCTTGAGATCCTCTCCCCTGCCCCCTCCACCAAAGCCTCCAAAAACAAGTGAGACATGGAGATTTGCACCATCCCTCCCTTCCCCTAGACCACCAAGGCCAACATCCCCCTCTCCCTCTTCACTAGCCCTGAACCCACATCTTTCACAGGTCGCTCCTTTCTCACCTCCTGCCCCCTCTATGCTCACCTTGTCTGTAACATTGACCTTCTACTTTCTCTGTTCTGTTCCCATTAAACTTTTGGGAATGTAACTTTCCTTCCAGATCTCATGTCTAACCGCAGTTCTTTAAAAATGAAACATCTGCACTAATACAGTTCTATGGAGAATGCTCTGAATCCTTCAATTTCTGTATTTAGCTTGAATGTTCATTAAATTATAAAAATGTCTCAGCAAAGCTAAATGGAGTTGCTCCTCCAGTTATGCTAATATAAAGTGACTTCAGGCCTGTGGTGCCTAAATGTTTGGTGGGATGGGGAGTGTTATGAGTGGGAGGTTTTATAAGATGGTTATGTTTTAAATTGTCTCATTAATTTGAGGTCAAATGAAGTAATGAAGAGTATCATGTGACCTGCTTCCATTATTGACAATAAGCCTGTGTGGCCTGGTTGCCATGGGAAAGGGGGGCCCAGGTCAAGCCTTATTGAAAATCAGGTACTAGGTTTAACACTTGAGCACGAAGGCATTGCTGTGGGTAGAATTATAGACGCTCGTCAGATGCAGAGATCCTTGAGAGAGGAAGAGAAAAATGCTGCCTTATGTGTGAAAAGTAGTGAAGCAATGGCTGAGAGAGCAGAATGCTGGTGAGAACAGATTTCCCCGTTTAAACAGATGGATCTAGTAGAAATTTAAAGACTGAGAAGTCGCCAGTGGGTGCCTTATTGCTGGATTTGATTATGCTCAGGAGGATTGAATGAAGCGGCTTTTTAAAAGGACTCTGGATGCTTTGTGTCAATGTACTGGGGGGAAGAGAGCCTGTGGAAGTGCTGGGTGGGGCTTGGGCTTTTAATAACAAGAATACATTTCTGCTGAGAGTGCGGCATAATGTATAAACATGGTGTGGGGTTATTGCTCATGTTAAGACACTAATAATGGATACTTTTTCTGTAATTAGTTGCCTACTTAGTAATGTTTAATTGTTGTTGATTTTAGTCTGTTTGTTACAGTAGAAGTCTTAAAACTTGAAATCTTGTTGTGCGATTCCTTTAAGTCGGTGACCAGGAATTCGAAAAGTTATCAGGCTTTACAGGGATTGTAATAGGGGGGGCCTAAATCCACACCAAGACATTACTAGTGTAGATGCACAAATGCATGAGGTTATTTTTTGCATAGTTGGAGGGAGCTATGGAACAGCGTAGGCTTTTGGCAGATAAAACTGTAAGAACATAAGAAATAAGAGTTGGAGTAGGCTATTCGGCCCATCAAGCCTGCTCCAGTGAGTGAGATCATGACTGATCTTGTACCTCAACTCCAGCTTCTCATGCTATCCCCATATCCTTTGATTCCCTTGGTAGCCAAAAATGAATTCATATGTGTGTCTCGGATATACTTAATGATTGAACATCCGCAGCTCTACACAACCGGGAGAAGGAATTTCTCCTCAATCCGAAATGACTGACCCCTTGTTCTGAGACTGGGAACTGTAGATTTCGATTACCCAGCCAGAGGAAACATCTTCCCTGTTAAGCCCCATAATTATCGTATTTTTTTTTTCATTTGAGGTCAGCTCAGTCTTCTAAACTTTAGGGAATATAAACCTTGTCCGTGCAATCTCTCAAAGATGTTGTCATGGAAGCAGTGAAATTTGCACGTAGCAACGTTTCAGCATAAAACTAGCGCAGCTGTTATACACAAATTTCCTTAGGAAAAAAATGGCGCAGTTTAGAAGTTCCAGGAAATTCCGGACCTACGTATCCCTGAAACATTCAGATCTAATCCGATATAGCATTAATGAAGTTCTTTTGTTTGAATGATACAGCATCAACTGACACTATCAAATCTGTGATATAATCATTTTATTAACAGAATGCTAAATGTCAGTTCATATACTGCCCCAAAATTGCATCTTTAGCTCATTCTAAGTTAGCCTAAAAGTTAGACTTTGGAAGCACAGCCTCTCTGAGCTGGGAGCCTGCACTTTTGCTACTGGATCCAGTCTCCTGGACTCCCAATTAAAAGGACACTATCAAAGGAATTGTTCAGTTACTGATTGGTGAAAATGTTGTTCAGTTGTAAGGGCTGTTATTCAGCATCCTCTCTGTGTTTGAAAGAAGCACCAGCACCTCCTCACGGTTTGTATTTCGTAAGGTACTTGTTGCGAGGAGGCTCAAATCAAAAGAATACTGAGGGATGAGAAAAAGTCATTTTTACCCATCAATGTTCGTTTCACTAGGACATTAACTCTTCCATTGTGGCACACATTACATTTTGTGTAACCCACTCTTTTTGCCTTTTAGTTAATTGGATAAATTATTCCAAGTATTTAATCACTCTTCAATCAAATAAGTCTTTCTTAGTATTTATTCTAAATCTGTTTTCATTACTTGCCATTTTTAAAAAAAAACATTCTCATGTTGTGGGTGTCACCAACAAAGCCAGCATTTATTAGCCATTTCTAGTTGCCCTTCAGAAGGCATTGGGAGCATCCCATATTTTGAAGGTATTCCCATAGAGCAGTTGAGTTCCAGGATTTTGACCCAGAGACAGTGAAGGAATGACCATGTGGTAAAGTGAGTACTTATGTACCTTTTAAGAGAATGTAGTTAATTGACCATGTGACTGTATTGACCAATCATTACACAGCGCAGGCTGCTTGGGTAACAGGAAGTCTAGAGCTGGAGGTGATTGAAGAAGCACACATGGTGTTAGTGCTCTGTTCTTAGTTCCAGTAAACCACCAGTGTTTGTTCAGTTAATCGGTCTCTCTGCCTATATTGTTTCAAGCACCAACTAATGTGTTAATATCAAGGGTGCAGCTAGCATTCGCCGGACAGAGGGAACCTGATAACCAAAAACATAAAAGACCATTTAGATCTTCTCGGGCTAATTTTGTGGCATACGTTGAAAGTGATATGAGTTTATTGATATGCACTTTGATATTTTGATGCTTGATATTTGATATAGTTTGAAGTCCATTTCCAAATAACTGTCTTTCTGTACTGCAAAGCTTATGTTTCTCTAACCTTCCATTGTATTTCACCCACTTTACACCGGAATCAATCTTGTTGCTGTTTTCTAATGAAAACAGATTTTGAGTTTTGTTTATCATGCCATAAAAACACCCTTAACATTCTAGGTGTGGCTTGACCAGTAGACTTCCAACTGACCCACCAAGTCAAACAGCTCTTAATTTTTTGTCCAATGATGAAAGTTCTCAAAGAAAATTTTAAAAACATACTATTTTTAAACTCCCTTTGATTTATTTTTTCCCCCTCGGGTTACTTACAACAGTGTCCAACAGATTAAACTTTAATTCCTGAAGTGTCCAGCACGTTGGTAGTCCCAATGTGATCTGAAATGAAGATGATGCAGGTATTAAAATAGAGATTTGGGGAAAAATGTCATAATTTTGGGATGACCATGAGTCATACAAAAAGAGATTTGTTTTTAATGTACAGAAACCAAAACCTAAGAAGGATTTAAAACTCATTCACTACTGGAATCATATTAAGTATCATTGCTAGTATAGCCACAGAGACACCAGATGGTATCAGTCCAGAATGAATGTAGATTGTAGTCACACAACTGAAAAGGATTGAAGTTAACCTGCAAAGTTCATGCAGTTGAGAGCTAAGCACCCAAAAACCTATTTCCACACGTACAATCTGTACATGTATGTTTGGTGGTGTTTGTAATTGAAAATACTCCACAATTTGTGTACAAGGCTATTGAATCGCACTATTCCAAAACTATTTATTCATTAAATTAATTCCCATTGAATAATATAACTAAAATCCTGTTGATGTTCTGTTCTTGTGTTCTTTGGCACACAGGGTGAAAGTGAAGCTAAATTTGAAAAGTGGAGAGTGGAAAATTCATGGGGAGAGGAAAGTGGTAACAAAGGTAAGTTTTTTAAAAATATATAATATATAAAAGATTGACTCATATCACACAGTTTGAACCCTGATGAAAGTATAACTAATGAAAGAAATGTTGTGCTTGGATCAGGGTGTCAGAGAACAAAAACAAACATTTTATGCAGTTCTGAATGATTGGAAATCTATGCTGTAATCAGGAATGTGGTCCTGTAGAACGCTGTATGAAATATTTTCAAATTGTTATTTGGTGACATTTACACACCACAAGTAAATCTCCACACACCAAATAATGAACAATGGAACCATGGTTCAACATTAAAAATTAGGTCAAGACACTTGTATCCACATAGATCCCTTTTTTAAAAAAATGTTTTTTTCGATGCAGGAGAAGGAGTAGGTCATTTAGCCTTCAACCTGTTGCTTCATAAAATCAGAATATGACAGATCTGTATTTTAACTCCACCTACCTGCCTTGGTTCAGGAACCCTTAAAATCCTTGTATAACAAAAATCTACCAATTTCAGTTTTGAAATTTTCAATTGACTCAGCCTCAATAGCTTTTTGGGGGGGAGAGTTCCAGATTTCCACTACCTTTCGTGTGGAAACAGTGCTTCCGGGCATCACCCTTGAATGACCTAGCCCTATTTCTAAGTTTGTGCCTCCTTGTTCTGGAGTTCTTCACTAAAGATAATGGTTTCTCATCTACCCTTTCAACACCCTTTTAATGTTTTATGTACCTTGAGTAGATCACCCCTTAATATGCCAAACTCATGTTAGATTTGTAAATGCACACCTTCATTTGGACACATGGCAAATACTAAACAAAAACAGAAACAGAAATACCTGGAAAAACTCAGCAGGTCTGGCAGCATCGGCGGAGAAGAGCACAGATGACGTTTCGAGTCCTCATGACCCTTCAACAGAACTAAGTAAAAATAGGAAAGGGGTGAAATATAAGCTGGTTTAAGGGGGGTGGTTTGTTGGGACAAGCAGCCAGTAATAGGTGGAGATAACCAAAAGCTGTCACAGACAAAAGAACAAAGAGGTTTTGAAGGTGGTGATATTATCTAAAGGAATGTGCTAATTAAGAGTAGAAGACAGGACAGTTAAGGTACAGATAGCTCTAGTGGGAGTGGGGGAATACTAAAAGGTAGAAATAAACAATGGGTGGAAATACATTTAAAAATAATGGAAAAAGGTGGGAAAAGAAAAATCTATATAAATTATTGGAAAAAACAAAAAGGAGGGGGAAGAAACAGGTGGGGGTGGGGATGGAGGAGAGAGTTCAAGATCTAAAGTTGTTGAACTCAATATTCAGTCCGGAAGGCTGTAAAGTGTCTGGTCGGAAGATGAGGTGCTGTTCCTCTAGTTTGCGTTGAGCTTCACTGGAACAGTGCAGCAAGCCAAGGACAGACATGTGGGCAAGAGAGCAGGGTGGAGTGTTGAAATGGCAAGCGACAGGGAGGTCTGGGTAATGCTTGCAGACAGACCGAAGGTGTTCCGCAAAGCGGTCACCCAGTCTACGTTTGGTCTCTCCAATGTAGAGGAAACCGCATTGGGAGCAACGAATGCAGTAGACTAAATTCAGGGAAGTGCAAGTGAAATGCTGCTTCACTTGAAAGGAGTGTTTGGGCCCTTTGATGGTGAGGAGAGAGGAAGTGAAGGGGCAGGTGTTGCATCTTCTGCAGTTGCATGGGAAGGTGCCGTGGGAGGGGGTTGAGGAGTAGGGGGTGATGGAGGAGTGGACCAGGGTGTCACGGAGGGAACGATCCCTACGGAATGCCGCCGGGGGGGGCTGGTGAAGGGAAGATGTGTTTGGTGGTGGCATCATGCTGGAGTTGGCGGAAATGGTGGAGGATGATCCTTTGAATGCGGAGGCTGGTGGGGTGATAAGTGAGGGCAAGGGGGACCCTATCATGTTTCTGGGAGGGAGGAGAAGGCTCGAGGGCGGATGCGCGGGAGATGGGCCGGACACTGTTGAGGGCCCTGTCAACCACCGTAGGTGGAAAACCTCGGTTAAGGAAGAAGGAGGACATGTCGGAGGAACTGTTTTTGAAAGTGGCATCATCAGAACAGATGCGACGGAGGCGAAGGAACTGAGAGAATGGGATGGAGTCCTTACAGGAAGCGGGGTGTGAGGAGCTGTAGTCGAGGTAGCTGTGGGAGTCGGTAGGCTTGTAATGGATATTGGTGGACAGTCTATCACCAGAAATTGAGACAGAGAGGTCAAGGAAGGGAAAGGAAGTGTCAGAGATGGACCATGTGAAAATGATGGAGGGGTGGAGATTGGAAGCAAAGTTAATAAATTTTTCCAGGTCCAGATGAGAGCATGAAGCAGCACCGAAGTAATCATCAATATACCGGAGAAAGAGTTGTGGGAGGGGGCCGGAGTAGGACTGGAACAAGGAATGTTCCACATACCCCATAAAGAGACAGGCATAGCTAGGGCCCATGCGGGTACCCATAGCCACACCTTTTATTTGGAGGAAGTGAGAGGAGTTAAAGGAGAAATTGTTCAGTGTGAGAACAAGTTCAGCCAGACGGAGGAGAGTAGTGATGGTTGGGGATTGTTCGGGCCTCTGTTCGAGGAAGAAGCGGAGAGTTGCCAGACCATCCTGGTGGGGGATGGAGATGTAGAGGGATTGGATGTCCATGGTGAAGAGGAGGCGGTTGGGGCCAGGGAACTGGAAATTGTTGATGTGATGTAAGGTGTCAGAGGAATCACGGATGTAGGTGGGAAGGGACTGGACAAGGGGAGAGAGAAGGGAGTCAAGATAGCGAGAAATGAGTTCCGTGGGGCAGGAACAGGCTGACACGATTGGTCTGCCAGGACAGTCCTGTTTGTGGATTTTGGGTAGGACGTAGAAGCGGGCCGTCTGAGGTTGGGCGACTATCAGGTTGGAAGCTGTGGAAGGAAGATCTCCAGAGGAGATGAGGTCAGCGACAGTCCTGGAAACAATGGCTTGATGTTCAGTGGTGGGGTCATGGTCCAGGGAGAGGTAGGAGGAAGTGTCTGAGTTGACGCTCAGCCTCCGCGAGGTAGAGGTCAGTGCGCCAGACAACAACAGCACCACCCTTGTCAGCGGGTTTGATGACAATGTTAGGGTTGGACCTGAGAGAACGGAGTGCAGTAAGTTCAGAGAGAGATAGGTTAGAATGGGTGAGAGGAGCAGAGAAATTGAGACGACTAATGTCACACCGACAGTTCTCAATGAAAAGATCAAGAGAAGGTAAGAATCCAGAGGGAGGGGTCCAGGTGGAGGGAGAATATTGGAGGTGGGTAAAAGGATCCGTTGAACGGGGAGAGGACTCCTGCCCAAAGAAGTGAGCACAGAGACGAAGACGGCGGAAGAAGAGTTCAGCATCGTGCCGAGCCCGAAATTCATTGAGATGAGGGCGTAAGGGTATGAAACTAAGTCCTTTGCTGAGCACTAAACGTTCAGCATCAGAGAGGGGAAGGTCAGGGGGTATAGTGAATACGCGGCTGGGGCTGGGATTGGAAGATGGGGTGGGGACGGAGGGACAAGCAGGGGTGGAGGGTCCCAGATGGGTGTTGGTGTCGATGAGTTGTTGGAGCTTGTGTTCCTTAGCACTTGAGAGAAAGAGAAAAAGTTTCTTGTTGAGGCGTCGGATGAGTTGAAGAATAAAATGAAACTGGGGGCACGCGCAGCTTTGAAAAAGGGTGCGTCGGTGCTGCTGGAGGGGGAGGTCGAGTGTGTTCATATGGCGGCGCATGGCACTGAGTGTGGATCTCAGAATGCGACGGGAACAGCAGTCCGAGAAACGTTTTATGTCCCGGAGATACCTGTAATCCTGGGTGGGTTCGAAACATGAGGGATGGAATTTCAGTTGAAATCCACGTGGGGTAAGTCGGAGACGGAGAAAGTCACTGAGAAAGGAAATATGGCTGTGAAAGCGGGTTTTAGTAAACACCTTGTCAAACACCAGGAGAGAAATGGAAAGCAATGAAGGCGAACAAGGCAAAAGAGAGATACGAAAATCCTGACGGAGAGTAGAACAAAACTTCTTCAAGGTAGGCATTTCTTGAAGAGATGTGGCAGTAAATTAAACACAGAGATAAAAGCAAAAAACTGCAGATGCTGGAAATCCAAAACAAAAACAGAAACAGAAATACCTGGAAAAACTCAGCAGGTCTGGCAGCATCGGCAGAGGAGAGCACAGTTGACGTTTCGAGTCCTCATGACCCTTCAACAGAACAAAATAAAAATAGGAAAGGAGTAAAATATAAGCTGGTTTAAGGGGGGAGGGTTTGTTGGGACAAGCAGCCAGTGATAGGTGAAGATAACCAAAAGCTGTCACAAACAAAAGGAACAAAGAGGTGTTGAAGGTGGTGATATTATCTAAAGGAATGTGCTAATTAAGAGTAGAAGACAGGACAGATAAGGTACAGATAGCTCTTGTGGGAGTGGGGGAATACTAAAAGGTAGAAATAAACAATGGGTGGAAATACATTTAAAAATAATGGAAATAGGTGGGAAAAGAAAAATCTATATAAATTATTGGAAAAAACAAAAAGGAGGGGGAAGAAAAAGGAGGGGGGATGGAAATGGAGGAGAGAGTTCAAGATCTAAAATTGTTGAACTCAATATTCAGTCCGGAAGGCTGTAAAGTGCCTAGTCGGAAGATGAGATGCTGTTCCTCCAGTTTGCATTGGGCTTCACTGGAACAATGCAGCAAGCCAAGGACAGACATGTGGGCAAGAGAGCAGGGTGGAGTGTTAAAATGGCAAGCGACTGGGAGGTCTGGGTAATGCTTGCGGACAGACCGAAGGTGTTCCGCAAAGCGGTCACCCAGTCTGCGTTTGGTCTCTCCAATGTAGAGGAAACCGCATTGGGAGCAACGAATGCAGTAGACTAAGTTGAGGGAAGTGCAAGTGAAAAGCTGCTTCACTTGAAAGGAGTGTTTGGGCAAATACTAGCTCGGTATTTAAAATCTTTCGAAGATTGTTTTGAATTATAGCTACGCTTTATAAATGCACATTTTCAAACTTCCATAATGAGTTTTCTGAACAGCTGGAGTGTGGGGATTTTGAATAGCAAGACTTGGAAAGTTAATGGAAACAAAAAATGCTGGAAAAACTCAACAGGTCTGACAGCATCTGTGGAGAGAGAGAGAGAGAGAGAGAGAGACAGAAATAACGTTTCGAGTCCGTATGACTCTTCTCCAGATCTTGGAAAGTTAATGTTAATTGCATGAAGTTAGTAAAACCAATTTCAATAAAAGTTGCTTTCATATTCTTTGCAGTAGTACATGACTATCCTTGATGAAGGCTCAGAGGTGGGCCAACTGACTATGGGAGATAGAAACCAAGTGAATTTTCTGTGAGCTGATATCAGAGCTACAGGTGTCCTCTGTGCTCCAGGGAGATCGCCTGTGCTTCTGGTCCGTATATCAGGTATTGACTGGGTAAGCTTGCTGAGCCAGGTAGAGCCACCCAGATTAAAACAATGACCTTCTTTCCAGGTGATGCTTTTGAGACAAA
The DNA here is from genome assembly GCF_964194155.1 of Cetorhinus maximus. Classification (NCBI taxonomy): domain Eukaryota; kingdom Metazoa; phylum Chordata; class Chondrichthyes; order Lamniformes; family Cetorhinidae; genus Cetorhinus; species Cetorhinus maximus. The sequence goes on from NC_135887.1 coordinate 7,345,260, forward strand.
GGGAATTTTGCCTGGATGGTGTCCTCAGCACACGCTTCCTCGGTCTGGATGAAAACCGTTGCATTTAATGTGTGCCACAGCCACAGCAGCCTCTGTCTTTCACACAGGCAACCTGAAGATTAGTTAAATGCTAAAAAGGCAACATTAATATCCAGTAACTAAGCTATACAGACCAGGCAAGATCCCCAATTCGTGTGTGAACTGGTCTCTACAGAAGGGCCTGCGAGAGTGCTGCAGTTGCTCCCTGGACTATTGAGTAGAAAAACAGGCGTGGTTCCTGATCTCAATCATTCAAACGTGATCTCTGCTGGACGTCCATATGTGTGCATTGAACAGGATTCAGTTTGACTCGAAAACCTCTGAAATTGAATATTTGACATCGAGGCTTATATGTGAATTATGACTAGTTGGGCAGGGTACCATAGAGTGACTGGCGCCGAACTGAACTCAAGCAAGGAATCTGTCTTCAGGAGAGGAAGCAATTGGAGAAAATTTACAGAGCAAAAGATTCAAACTGGTGCCCACACAGGTCAAGGGAAGTCCCAGGTGGCAACCAGTGCATTTGTTTTCCTTATCTGAGTTAGACCTATTTGCAGTTAATTTGTGATTATAAACACAACAGATGAAAGCCGCCTTGAAGGAAATGAGAAGTTCTCAGTGAGCTGGTGGAATGTTGAGAGGGCACATTCTTAAATATAAAGGTCTTGGCGTGTTTATTCTCTGTTTCCTTGTTTAAAAAGGCAATAGTAACTTCCATCTGCCAATTAACTACTTTAAACTTAGATGTAAATTTAATTAAGGATAGACTGGGCTTTCTCGCTGGAAAGTAAGAAAAAAAAGAAAGCCTTGCATTTATATAGCACCTTTCACGGCCACCAAACCTCTCGAAGTGCTTTACAGAAAATGAAGTACTTTTGAGATGCAGTCACTGTTGTAATGTAGAAAATGTAATTTGAAGTAAAAGAATAGAGATGGCAATAAACACAGAATGGACAGGAATACTTGTATAGTATCTTTGCATATGACAAAATAACCCACGGCACTTTTTATTCAATGAATAATCTTTTTCACTTTGCGTGGTAAATTGTTGTGTAGGTGAGGATGATTATTGTGCCATGGCAGCAGCATTTTATAAGCAGTTACCAGTTGAATAATCTGTTTCTTATGTTAGTACAATGAACATACCAAATTGACCGAGAGGGAAGAACTAGTTCCATTAAACCTGCCACACACCATGATGGCTAGAGCATCCTTTCAGACCCCTACACCCTTTCCCTTGGTAATCTGGGGGAGGCAAAAATGCAGAATAAATCCAGGATTTATAAGGGGGGAAAAAAGTTCAAAGCATCTTTCCGACCCTCCTCAGATGACCAAAACCATGGGCCAAGTGATATCTACAAAGGCACTTACTTTCTGTATAATATAATCTCCAACCCAGTCAAGGACCAATCCATCTCCCTCTTGTAAACATACAGAGAGTCAGCACCCACCAAAACTAGCTGGCAATGGCTCATTTTGGTTTAAGAGGGATGGTGGTCACAATAGCAGAAAATCTCCCTGCTCCTTAAGTAGTGCAATATGATCTTTAACAATCACCTGAACTGTTAGTTTTGGGCAGGTGGGACCATGGTTTAATGTCCCAGCTGAAGGACAGTACCTCCAACAATACAGCATTCTCTCTCAATACTGCATTGGACTATAGGCCTAGCTTAGCTACTCTAGTTCTGGCTTGAGTGGACAGAGTATAAGAGCAAAGAGTTTATGTTAAACTTGTATAAAACACTGGTTCTATCTCAACTGAAGTATTATATCCAGTTCTGGGCACCACACTTTAGGAAAGGTGTGAAGACATTAGAGAGAATGTAGAAAAAAAAATCACAAGAATGGTTCCAGGGATGGAGAACTTCAGTTACATAGATTGGAAAAGTTGGGACTATTTTTCATGGGGAAAGGAAGGTTGAGAGGAGATTTGATGGGGATATTCAAAATCATGAGGGGATTGGATAAAGTAGATGGGGAGAAACTGTTCCCACTGGTGGAAGGATTGAGAACAGGAAGGTGCAAGATTAAGGTAATTGGCCAAAAAAAAAGCAACAGCGACACAAGGAGTAGCTTTTTCATACAGCACGTGATTATGATCTGATATGCACTGCTTGAGATTGTGGTGGAGGCAGGTTCAACCGAGGCATTCAAAATGGAATTGGATTATTTTTGGAAAAGGGAGAACGTGCAGGGTCAGGGAGAAGGCAGGGGGGATGGCACTAGGTGCATTACTCATTCGGAGAGCGGCACAGACCTTGTCGGCTCCCAATCGAGAAAAGCTTTTGAGAAGCAACTGAGGAGAAAAAAAGAGGGGGAGAAAAAATCTGGTTTAAGGTATATAATAGCAATGTAAAGACAGCTTTGTTGCTATAAAACGTCTGTGAATTTGAATTAATATTTTTTCTCTGATTTTTGATATTTATGCCAGGACTATCCGTAATTTCCCTGGATATTTATCGTGAAGTTCCAGCTGAGCTGCTGTTCAGTATCCTCAGGATTTGTAGTGTGGGTGGACAGTCAATTAAACACAGTGAATAAAGTGGAATTTGTTAAGGGATACTCACTTCCTCCCCTTCCCCAGCCTCGCTCTCCCTCCACCTTTGATTCCATGGAGCAGCAGCAGTGGAGAATTAACAACACTGGGTGGCATCAAGATGAATTTCATAAAACATATTGGCTCCTTTAAACATATTCTCTCTTGTTGTGCCAATTCTATCTAGCGCTGCCCCTTAAACCAGTCCTAAGTTTCAGGTAACCAAACTTGGAGCAAGGCCATTTGGAGCAAGGTCAGTAGGGATAGGGAAAGCATTTTATATGTCACATGGAATAGTTCTGGAATAGTGTGCCTTCTGGTGAGGAGTGTACCCACGGAACTCAGGTGGAGTAGACTGCTGTTGACTGGCAATCAGACTAGCTCTTTGAAGACAAAGAGCTGAAATTGCTCATGAGGAAGACAGAGTTTTATAGAGTTTTGTAACTCATTGTGATCACTGATGTCTGGGTGGGTTGCTGAGAAATTTAAGAGATCTGTCTTGGCTGTGTCTGCCATTTAATGTGCAGTTTGTGATGTGTTTGACCACAGTTTGCAGTTAATTCATATGATGTTAATTCTAGATGTTAGAGCATACGGTAGATAGTGTTGACTGTTTGCTTTGCTGACTTTTGTAGAGTAAAGTTTCTTCTCTTTATTTAAAATCATGGAATCTTGTGGCTTTATTCTCCTAATAAGTAACTGGGATTTCAAATTTTGTCCAAGTTACTGTACTTACCTGGATTGTAACGCAATTGAGGTGTGATCTGGGATCGTAACAACATATATGTTGCAGAAGAGACTCTGGAAATGTTCAGCACTTCCCATACCTTGGAAGCCAGCTCTCTCAAAAGCCACCATTGGCGAGGAGGTCCAACACTGGGTCAGCTGTGCCAGCTCAGCCTTCTACAGGCTACAGCAGCAAGTGTTTGACAACAAAAACCTCCACAAGTCAAAAGTCCTAGTGTACAGAGCAGTTGCAGTCATCACACTTCTGGTTCTGAAGTGAGACCTGGACTGTACAATCAACGACACATAAGAGCGCTAGAGAAATTCCATCAGCAATACCTCTGCCACATCCCCGGAGTTCAATGAGAGGACCGTTGAACAAACACTAGTGTCCTCCTTGTAGCCAGCTTCACAGACATTCAGGAAAAACTCATGCAAAATCAACTATTAATGGACTGAACCCTGGATGGCCAAAAAGCGTCTTCCCCACCGCGCTCTTTTTTTCTCAACTCTCAAATGGCCAAATCCCTGGGAAGGACTTAGAAAATGCTTCAAAGACACCTCTGAAGCTCACCTTGAAGCACGGCAGCTTTGGCATTAATGACTGGGAGGAGCCTGCCACCAATCGTTCAAAATGGCAACAGCTTGTCCATCAAGCTGCATCACACTTTGACTCACAACATCTTACTGATGAGGCAGAGAGGCGGCAGAGAAGGAAGCAAATCCTGCCCTCCTGGATCCCACCACCTTGCGGGACATCCTGCCCTGTGTGCCCAAAGGTCAGCAGGTCAAGAAACTCTTGATCCTGGCAGAAACTCTTAACCCTGAAAGGATGTCATCCTCGAATGGAGGGACAGCTGCCAGTGACAACAAGGACAAAAACAGAAACAGAAATACCTGGAAAAACTCAGCAGGTCTGGCAGCATCAGCGGAGAAGAGCACAGTTGACGTTTCGAGTCCTCATGACCCTTCAACCCTTCAATAGTGACAGCAAGGATATTGGCCTTTCAGCTCAGTTGGTCCTTCCCAGTGTTTATGCTCCACATGTGCCTCCTTTCTCCCTCTTTATCTAGCCCCATTGCTTGCTGGTGACAATAAAAAGAGGAGACTGTACTCCTCCCCACAAAATGAAGTCAGAATTGTGTGTTTCATGGTACAGGTATCAACGTAGCAGTAGTTCAGTAATACAAATAGTGAGAATAAAGGGGAGCTTTCCAGTCCCACCCCCACCCCCCTCACCACACAATCTTTGCTGATTTATATTTATTTAGGTTAAAGAAATAACCTTAACTACACTCTCAATGGGAAATTGCTGATTTGGCAATAAGTCAAAAGAATTGAGAATGAAACCAGGAGACAAATATCTTTTCCTAATCTTGCAAAATGCAATGGGGAAGCAAGAAAGAAGCCAGCTTTGCCTCAGTGGGTACCTGTGAAGGCTGAGAGTACTCAGTGAGACGCGCTGAAATGCCTTGCGTCTTCCTGCCCTACTTTACCCTCAGCAGGGGGTAACACATCTCTGGACAACATGTGCACGTAGAGCTGGCAAGCTGAAAATTCAGCCTTTTACTAACTTACTGATTTAGAAACAGGATAGATTGACAAGGGTTTCATTCTTACATTGGTGTAATCTCTTTTGGCATTTAGAAGCTTTGTTTAAAAAGAATTTTTAAAGCACTTGGAACGACTTAGTCCAAGAAATGTAAAATAGATTGGGATGTGTTGTTGAATCATTATTCTGCCAGACGCTAAAAGAGTTTAATTCTACAGTCTTCTCAGTAGTTATAGCACACTTTGCTCCAAAAGATTAGACATTCCTGCCTTAATTTAGCACTAATTGGCAGTCAGACAGAAAAATCAATAGGGTGCCTGTCATGGGAGATGAAAACCTTAATTCCACTTCTTAAATAAACTTAAGGCATTTTCACTGCATTGGAGAAAATGTGCCAGTAGTTTGAAATTTGCAAAACACAATGCAGTCCCCAAAAAGTTAATTAAGAACTAAACAATTGCAAAATACTAATTTCAATCATAATGAAGACATTAACTAGTTTATTTTAAGTTCAAGAGACTGGAATTTGATATGAACAGTTTAAAGGTTCACCTGACAACATAGTTACTTCTACCCTTTATAGAAGAGATAGAAAATAGTTGTTTAATAGTATAGAACAGAGTCTTGTTGAAGAAAGAGACATGCTGTCTAAGCTTTTCATTTTGCACTCATCAGGACAAGTTTGCAAGAATGCCAATAGTAAAGCGAAAAACAATTTATACTGCATGAGAAGAGGGTGCTAATTGGTTGGCAAGTGGACTCTGCTAGGGGTGTTGCCATGGAGAATACACTAGGGGAAGTTAACTGCCAAGCTTCTGTTCAAATTCAAACCAGGCAGGTCGACTCTGATCAAGGTATTGGGATGAAGAATGAACCAGGGAATGGCTGTTCCCCCAAGCTTTTGTTTTTGTTCAGTTGAAAAAGGCACAATGCATGAACATGCTCGTTCTGTCTGCTTTTATATTCATTTTCTCCCATTTACAAAACCAACTATCCCGTAAGCTTTCATAACCGGTTATCAATTGGATTGCAAGGATATGATTTGTGATTGATACGAGAATTTGTTTCTAGAGGGATATATTTTGAAAGATAAAGAATAGATTGTTTCAGCTGGGGCATTTCACCAATGTAGGATATAACAGCGAAAGATATTAAAGGTGCACTTATTCATAGTATTAGGCAACATTCCAGGCCTTTAATTTAGGGTTCAGCAAATTGAATTACAGATACAGTGTCTCATCTGAAAACTGGAGATGTCTGAAAACTGGACATTTTTATAAGCTTCCACACGCGAATTCTTATTAAATGAGTAAAATAACTTACCGACTTGTTGGTCTAGGTGCTGCATTGGCACAGTGCCATACTGGGTGAGTTGTCAGCTTCATGCACCGGTCTTTTCCCGCGTTCTGAATGGTCCGAGCAACTCTTGAGACCATGTAGCCCAATCCGCGTGGAACCACTCAACTCTACTCAAACTGGCAAGATCTGAAATCCGGCAAAGACTCTGTACCTGAGGTTGCTGGTTTTGAGACACTGTACCTATATCAGATGAATTTTTGAAGAGCAGAAACATGTACTGCTTATGGTTTGATGCTCGTTGATGTAGCTCCAGCCCCTTGGAGTTAGGAATGGAGGCACCTTGATTGGCACCCCATCCACAAATATATACTCCCTCCACCACCAAAGCACACTGGCAGCAGTGTGGACCATCTACAAGATGCACTTCAGGAACTCACCAAGTATCCTTAAGCAGCACCTTCCAAACCCCACGACCACCACCATCTAAAAGGACAAGGGCAGCAGACACATGGGAACACCACCACCTGGAAGTTCCCCTCCAAGCCACTCACTATCCTGACTTGGAAATATATCGCTATTCCCTCACTGTTGCTGTGTCAAAATCCTGGAAGTCCCTCCCTAACAGCACTGTGGGTGTACAAACACCAGATGGACTGCAGCGGTTCAAGAAGGCAGCTCACCACCACCTTCTCAAGGGCAATTAGGGATGGGCAATAAATGCTGGCCTAGCCAGCGACGCCCACATCCCATGAGTGAATTAAAAAAAAAAACCTGTCTCCCCCCATTGCTTGCTTAATTGTAATTTTGGAACATGTTTATTGTTTCAATTCCAAAATTATCTGATGGCTTGCTGGCATCCTGTTTTTTTAGGAAATGGAGGGAATAGGTCTTGCTTAGAAATGTAAACATAAAATAGTAAATAATCCTGTAATCTAAAGGATTTCCGTTTCAGGCCTCCAGATGTTGTGTGGCAGCAGCACTATGAAATACTGATCAGTAGCGTTCACTGGCTAGCAGATGTTTGAGGCCATTGGCAGATTCTGGGTTTGCGATCTCTCCTGTGTCCATTAATCTTGTGGAAATCTTGGGACACATGGTTTGGAATCTATTCAAATATTTATCACAACACTGGAAGATTCATCAATCTTTCAAAAACAGCTGATGGTAATTTTCCAATAAAATCAGTTGCGGTTATAATGGAACCTAGGATCCCTCCCCATCCCCCCCACCCTGCTCCTTTAAAGCTGTTGGACTCACCAGATGTGCTACTGCCACACGCTACTTGGTCTTCGTTTGATGGAGCTCGTAACTGTGAGATATTATTGGAGATGGATCACTGCACTGTTTCTCTCTTCCTTCTAATATCCAGTGAGAGAAAGAAAAGGAATGCAATTAAGATCTGGGGTTACTTTAGCACGTTAGGCATCTGAATGAAATGTTGAAGGCCAGTGTTGGCTGAGGCTTAGTTGGTAGCCCTCCTGCCTCTAAATCAAAAAGTTCCCAATTCAAGCCCCACTCCAGGTCTTGGACACAAGGATCAAGGCTGACGCTCTAGTGCAGTACTGGGAGAGTGCAGCCCTGTCGGAAGTGCTTTCTTTTGGATGAGATGTTAAACCAAGCCCCTGTCTGTTCTCTGAGGTGGACATAAAAGATCCAATGGCAACACTTTGAACAAGAACAGGGCAGCCATCCATGGTAACTTGCCGAATACTTATCTCTCAATCAGCATCACAAAAATGCTATCTGGTCAATACCACAATGCTATCTGTGGGAGCTTGCTGTGTGCAAATTGGCTGCCATGTTTGCTACATTATAACATGACTACACTTCGAAAGGACTCGTTGGCTGTAAAGCACTCTGATATGTCTGATGGTTTTGAAAGCCACTATATAAATACCGACCTTTTTTTCATTATCTTACAGCACAAGAGGTTGCCATTCAGCCCATTATGCCTGTGCCAATTCTTTGAAAGTCTTAATAGAGTTATGAGTGAAGTTTTTATTTCCCTCCCCTTTCCAGTAAGGACTCTACTTAACTAATGCCCAGTGTAACAAATTTGAAATTAGGAACTCAGTGTCTCTGTACAAGCATTGACTTGACTCATGTCTCATTTCTCCATGATGTAGTGTTCCCGAAAGCGGCTGTTGAGAAAGATGAGTTTTGGCTTGTGATTCAGTGACAAAACATTAAGTGAATCATACTGATCTCATTGGTGGTCTTCTGTCTTGTAAGACGATGATTTGCGTCTTGGTGGTCAACTAGGCATCACCTGGTGTGGCTCAGGAGCCCCCCCTCTGGCATGACCGCCTCTGCTGGATTTGCTGCAGAGGAAGACAGTGGCTGGGAAGGTGTAAGATTCACTGGCCCCTGTTTTCTCTGGGTCCTCTTCTTGGCCAGCTGAGCTTTTACCTTCTACTCGCCTCTTCCAAGGCCCTTCCAAACGGTCAGCCTCCAGAGGTCACAGCTGTCATCAGTCACCTCCCAGTGGTCACTCTCAATGTCCACCATCTTCATCTCTTTCCTGTAGGCGTCCTTCTAGTGAAAATATGGACATCCGGGTGGTCATGACCTAGTGACCAGTTTTACCATACAGAAGGTTTCTGGTTCATCATCCATCCAATGAACGTGGCTGTGCCAGCATTGGCTTAGCATTGAGTTTATGCTGATGAAAATAGCACACTCCAGGACCCTTGAGTGAGGTGACCTTGTCCTGCTAAGAGAGGCCAAGGATATGTCTAAGACAGCGAAGGTGGAAACTGTTCAGCCTTCTCTTACCTCCTGCCTAGCATGAGTTGTCCATGTCTCACCACTGTAGACGAGTGCACTGGGGACGCAGGCTTGGTGGACTTGCAGTTTGGTTTTCAGTCAGGTTGCCATAGCTCCACATGCTGTTACTCAGCAAGGACGTTACAGCTTCAGTTTTGCAATGCCTGTGTTGATTTCAGCATCAAGTGACAGATTGCTGGTGATTGTGAAGCCGAGACATGTGAAACCATAAAACATGGTGTGGCCGCCAGTGGTGGAGCAATTAAAACCAGGGCTATCCAAGAGGCAAGAATAACAGAAATGCTGAGATCTCAGAGGGTTGTGTGACTGGAAGAGTTTACAGAGGTGTGGGGGGAGGTCACAGAGGAATTTAAAAGCAAGGATGAGAATTTTAAAAGTACAGTGAAGAGAGAGCATAACAAACCAGCCTTTTAGGGAAAACAAAAACAGAATTACCTGGAAAAACTCAGCAGGTCTGGCAGCATCGGTGGAGAAGAAAAGAGTTGACGTTTCGGGTCCACACAACCCTTCAACAGAACTAACAGCCTTTTAGGGAAATTTAAAGAGGAGTACAAGATTATAAGTTAATGATTAGTTGGAAACTTCAAAGAGGAGGGCTGGGAACAGTGATAACCTTTTAAGCTTAGAAAATGTGGAAATGCATTTAAATATTGAAGAGAAATACATTGCAGTTAGCATCAAAATTAGTTTTGAGACACCATGTGCAAAATCCCTGTAACAAATATATTTTAGTTGTCATAATTATAGTACATATATCGATATATATTCTCCGTCATCTATTGTACTATACGTAATCTGGGAGTTCTGATGTTGACATACAAAGTGTTCCATTCCACAGAAATATTTCACCTCACATTAATCAGCAGGGGAAAAAAAAAAAGGGAATGTTACAAATTCCAGTGTGGTACACAAACATAGGCCTCGATCTTCCAGCCAGCAGCAATGCTGGGCACATTGCCACTGCTCGATAAGATGTTACCCACCCGATTTATACTGCCCATTTCTCCAGGGATCTTCCAATCCCAGCTGAACGAGGAGTGGGCAGCACGGCATCTCCCATCGAAATCCGGCCAGCAGGATAGCGTTGGGGGAAAGGAGAGGACACGCCATGTTTCTAGGACACTAGCTGCCGTCTTCAGATAAGTTTTTTGAAGGTCCTGTCTTTTAATGAATGAGTGTGGGTGAGAGAAAGAGCGAGCGAACGGGGTGAGGCGGGTGGGTGGGTGGGTGAGGTGAGTAAACGAGTCTGGTGGATGGATCGGATTAGGTCGGGGGTGGTTTGGTCGGGTCGGGTCGGCGGGGGGTAGTCAGGTGGCTGAAGGGATAGTCAGATCCAGCCAAGGAGGGTAGTCATGTCGGGTTGGAAGGATGGGGTGGTGGGAGGAATAGTCAGGAGGTCAGCCAGCATCGGGTGGGGGGGTAGGGGGTGGGGTGATTGGGGGATGGCCAGTTGTGGAGTTAGACCAGGCTTTAATGTCTAACATTTCCTGGGAAACTATCAAAGCAAATCCCGTGTATCTAGCCCAAGTCTTCGCCCTGAGCTCAGGTTCGGAGACATTGACAGAGGGTCCCAGGCAGCAGGCAATCAGCCCATCAGAAGTTTAAACTTCCTGGCCAATTCCCATGTATGTCTGTATGTCAGGATATCCACAGGTTCCTAATGCACGTCTCCCAATTATGTCCCATCTCTGGTGATCTGGAGACTGGAAGATTTGGGCCATTATGTTTTAATTATAAAGGAAGTTTTTGCTAAACCTTCAATTTAAATGATTGTCCTGTTGAGATAGCATGAAGGGAAAAAAAAAATTTAAATTTGTTTCTCTTCCACATTCTCTTGTTTAAATTCCGTTTTTTTTAAAAATGGACAAATGGCTGGACTGATAAAATGGCCACTGGTGACCACATGATGGTAGTTCTGGAAGTTTCTGGACAAAGGCTAACACATTAAACCCCTGGAATGTAACACTCCTTGCATTTTGTAAACATTCCAGCCAAGTAATCACAAAGGATAGTTATGGAGAAAGGCAGAGCTTCTTGTGACTCCCCGTCTCCAACGTTGTGCGAATGGTTCTACCGTTACCTGCTCAAAACACGATAGGTTTGAACAAGGGTCTCGTTAGCTGAATAGCTCAACCTGCAACCGCCGGGTCACGTGACCAAAAATTGAGCTGTTTGAATTGCTTTAATTAAACAGCTTTTGGGTTTTCTCTTCAGCCTGTCGTTTCACATCTGACTGGCAGGTCACACACAGGCAAGCTCTGGCCAGGCTGGATAACCGGCTCCCATCTAACCTGACTCTGCTGGGAAGATTTTGTGCTGTTGCCCGCAGAACTGGTTCAATCTCTGTGCTTCTGCTTCATCTTGGGACATCGACACCACCAGAAAACCAAACCTGATACCACCGGTCTCCAGCCAGCCAACCTCTGCGGGGAAAAGATTCCCTCATTGGACTTTGATCTGGACTCATGTGAAACCTTAACTCTTATTTTTAATCATGGTCTTTGCCCTGAACCCCTTTCTTTTCTGTGTGTGTGTATGTGTGTGTGTGTGTGTGTGTGTGTGTGGTGTGTGTGTGTGTGTGATGTACACTTAGACTTTCTAAGCTATTTTATGGGGCAGGAGTAAGAATTTAATTCGAAAAAAACTAAACGCAATGGCCCGGATTTTCACTCCCGATGTGGGGGCGCAGAGTCAGGAAATGTGCCGACTTGCCGAATCTGTCTTGGGAGAAAGTGCCCCCGATGGCCAGAATTACACTCCAGGGAAGTGTCTGCATGCCGGACTTGGGCCCGCTGTTCCCGGAAACAATTCCGAGGCAACCACAGGATGGCCAAGTATTCCAAGAATGATGGTCGAGGGGGTGGGAGAGGGAGCTGTAGGATCGACTGGGAGAGGAAGAGGAAGAGGTGTCGGTGGGGGGGGGGGGGGGGGGGAGGTTAGGAGGGAGGGAATAAAGGCATGGGGGGAAAGAGGATGTGGAGGAGGGGGTAACGGGGGAAGAGAATGGCAACTGGGAAAGTAGGTGTAAGGGGGGGGCGAAGGTGTGAGGGGAGGGAGTCTGGGGGAGGGGGGAGGGAAGTGGGAGGGAGTGGGGGGAGGGAAGTGGGAGGGAGTGGGGGGAGGGAAGTGGGAGGGAGTGGGGGGAGAGAAGTGGGAGGGAGTGGGGGGAGAGAAGTGGGAGAGAGTGGGGGGAGGGAGTGGGGGGAGGGAGTGGGGGGAGGGGAGGGAGTTTGGGGGGAGGGGAGGGGGGGGAGTGCGGGGAGGTGGGGGAGGGAGTGCGGGGAGGGGAATGGGGAAGTGCGAGGAGGGGAGGGATTTTGGGGGGGGAGGGGAGGGCTTGCGGGGAGGGAGTGTGGGAAGATGAGGGGATGGGGTGTGGGGAGGGAGTGCGGGATATGGAGGGAATGAGGGGAGGGGATGAAGTGCGAGGAGAGGAAGGGCTGAGGGGAGGGGATGAGCAGAGGGGATGGAGTGAGAGGAGAGGGGATGCGGGGAGGGGAGGGGAGGGAGTTTGGGGGGAGGGGACGGGACGGGAGTGGAATGTGGGGGGGAGTGCGGGGGGGGGGGGGGGAGTGCGGGGAGAGGAAGGGAGGGGAGGGAGTGCGGGGAGAGGAAGGGAGGGAGGGGAGGGGGAGGGGAAGGGGGAGGGGGGGAGGGGAAGGGGGAGGGGGGGAGGGGAAGGGGGAGGGGGGGAAGGGGGACGGGGAGGGGAGTGCGGGGAGGGGAGTGGGGGGAGTGTGAGGAGGGGAGGGATTTTGGGCGGGGAGGGGAGGGAGTGCGGGGAGGGGAGGGGATGAGCAGAGGGGATGGAGTGCGAGGAGAGGAGAGGAGGGGATGCGGGGAGGGGAGGGAGTTTGGGGGGAGGGGATGGGACGGGAGTGGAATATGGGGGGGGGGAGTGCGGGGCGGAGGGGAGGGGAGGGAGGGGAGGGGAAGGGGCGGGGAAGGGGAGGGAGTGCGGAGAGGGGAGGGAGTGCGGGGAGGGGAGGGAGGGCGGGAGGGGAAGGAGTGCGGGGAGGGGAAGGAGTGCGGGAAATGGAGGGGATGAGGGGAGGGGATGAGGGGAGGGGGTGGAGTGGGGGAAATGGAGGGGATGAGGGGAAGGGATGCGGGGAGGGGGTGCGAAGAAGGGAATGGGGAGAGGAGGGAGTGCGGAGCGGAGAGCGGAGGGAAGGTGGGGGGTGCGAGTGAGGGGAGGGGCTGCAGTGGAGGCGAGGGGTGTGCGGAGAGGGGAGGGCATCTGGGGGAGTGCAGGGGAGGGGAGTGGTGGGGGTGGGGGTGGAGGGGTGGGGGGTAGTCCAGGGGTAATGAGAATGACCGAGGGCAGAGTGAGGCGGTAGGGTGGGAGGGTGAGGGTGCGATGGTAGCGGTAGAAGGGATGGCGAGGGTGGTTGGTGGGGACTCGGAGCCAGACACGGACCCTGGGGGTGTGAAGGAGGAGGTCGGGGAGGTGAGTGTGGGTGGGGGTGGGATTTTTGGGAAGGAAGAGAATGTGCACGTTCACCTGGACATCCCGGAGGAAAAGGGTTGTGGCTGGTAGGTCACCGAGGGGAGGTGGAAGGTGATGCCGGGGGGACAACTGTGATGGGGGAAAGGAAATGGGTGACTGGGGGAGGGGAAAAGACAGGGGAGCGCACATAAAACCGAATCCAGACCATGCTGTCCAAATCGAAAGTGAAATGACAGTCATGGTGGGTGAGATCAGACTGTATGGGAGTGTGGTCAGGGGGTGGGCGGAGATACAGGTCAGCTCAGATGGACAACTGAAAACAAACCCCAGCATTGAGAATGCTCAGGACATCCAAGTGACTATGATACGGGAAGGATCCACATGCGTGGGAGAGGCTTGCACAAGGCTCCGGAATGCCCTACCACACATACAATTCTCCCTCCAGAATCACTCATTGGTCAGCTACTCCCTCTGTGGTGACAGAGGGCGAGGCTGAGGGGCTCACAGGCAAAGGGGACTCGGAGGGAGAGGACAGCCTCTGAGATTCCTGAGTGGATGACGCAGGAGTGTCTAGCTGCTGTTCCTCCTTCCTTCAGGTGCTCGGGGGCCCCACCCTGACTCCTTGAGGGGAAGGAGCACCTGGAGGGACATCGAGGTGCCCGTCTCCCTCTCACATTGCCACTGCAGGAACTCACCCATGGCTCCCCCTGATGGAGTGCAGGTCTGCACACATCTCCGTGTTCTGCTGGACCAGGGTCTCCATGGAGACCTCCATACCGGCGCATGTGGGCACCACCTCATCAGAGAGCAGGCAGACGCAATCCTCCAATTCACGTGCCACTCTTCCAACAGCTCTGTGTGACGTTCTCACGCCTTCTGCTGACTCTCCAGGATGAGTTGGAAGGCCGAATCTAGACGCTCGTCACCTGACTCAGACCTCACAAGATGCTTGAGTCCCAGTAGTTGGCCGAGTGCCAGGGAGCTCACACAAACCTGACTCCTGCTGCTGCGGATATGTGTCTGCGCAGTGACCACCAGATTGTGAACCCAAGCCTGCTCTAGATCGAGGTCCCACCGAGGTGTGTGTCTCTGCGCTGGTGCAGAGTGTGGGTAAGCGCTGTGACAGGTCTTCCAGGCTGTTAAATTCCAGCTCTTCAATGGAGGAGGTGTCCTCTTGGCTGGAGGTGAGGGCGTGGATGGAACTGAGGGACCTGCTGGCTGAGGGTGTCGGTCGCTTGACGTTACTTTTCCGATGAAGAAGTCTAAGCCTTGTTATGGCCATGTGGGAAGAGAGCTGTGCCTCAGTTCACACAGCTAGTTTGCTGTTTATCCTTTTACAATGGGACCAAAACCAGTTGCGGGGGGGTGGGAGAGCAGGGTGGGGGCAGAAGGGGAGATGGAAGGCAGCGGAGAAATGGCAGGACAATGACTACCTTGAAATGAACACAATTCGGAACCAACTCACCTCTTCACATGTAGAGCAATTAGTGCCAATTCTCATTTAATGGGATGTTTATAATTAACTATTACAGCAGTTTAAAATTATAAATGATTTTGGATGCTTTTTCAAGTATTCAATAAACTCTCAGATTACTAGTGTGTGCCTTGCTTGTATAGTACTGTAGACAAATTCACACCAAGACTGTAGAATGTTGAACTACATAGCCAAAACATTAGAATACAAGTCAAGGGAGGTCATGATCAAACTATACAGGGCTCTAGTCAGACTGAACTCTTAAGTACTGTGTACAGTTCTGGTCACTGAGAAACAAGGAGGATATTCAAACGCTGGCAGCATTTCGAAGAAGAGCAATGAGCCTGATTTCTCGTAGCAGTTCTGAGTTATGAGGAAAGATAAAGAGACATGGGCTTTACACCCTGGATAGCAAGCATCTGAGAAAGGATCTTATAGTGGTATAGAACAGTCAATACTGTAAATTAAACTCTAAGCGCAGGATAAAGGGACACGGAATCAAATTAGTTATAACTTTAGGACTGATATCAGGAACTGCTTCATTATGTGGAGAGTCAGCCCTCGGAATGGACTTCCAGGCAAAGTGATAGGGACACATGTCCCAGGATCATTTAGACAATTAATGCAGCAGCGGGAAACGTAGGTTTGTCAGCAGCAGCAGAATTGAGAGGAGCCAAATAGCCTTAACTCATCCATACATATCTCATGATTTTATGAAGACTAGTCAATCTGCCATTGTGATTTAAGACCAAGTGGAGTCTTCAAGTGAGGAAAGATTAGAGGGTCAAGATAATTCAGCTGGGGTATGGAGACATAAGTCAGTCCCCAGAGGTATGCATTGTGTATTTTTATATTCCCATTATAAATTACATTGTCCACATTTAAAATGGAAACTGTTTATATGAACTTGTCATGCTATAATTACATTGTCTGCCATTAGTGGCACTGTAATGCTTCCAATGACAGAGGATGTAATCATGGTATGATAATTGTATGTAGCCAGTTTCCATTATAAAGATAGGAATTTTATTGCAGGAAAAGTAGACAGGAAGTGCACGCAGACATAAAAAAAATCAATAAATCACAAGTCCATCTCTTATGGCATTGTGTTTCAGGAGTCAGGACTAAGTGTAACTTTCAGGTAAAGGGGAAAGTGAGGGAGGGCACATTTGGACCAGGCTGTTCAAACACAATGTAGATTCCCTTTCAAAGTCGTAGATTTTATCCTTATTTTTGTATATCTATTATAAATCTCATGTTCACATTTATGATGGAAACTGCCACGTAAATATGTCATGTATTGATACCCACTCACCAATGGTGTTTCTACCACACTTTGAGGGGAGAATAGAACTCCAGTGTGACCAGTTGAAACAAGTAGTCTCCATTACAAGATGTAGAAATAGACATTTGTAATGGTAAAGGTTGAGCGTGCAGATGTAAGTTATTAAATGTATAAAATACAGATAAATTGCAGCCGTCAGATTGTGTCTGGGTGTGCAGTGGTATTTTATGACTCAAGGTAGGCCAATTGTTTGAACTAGATATCAATTTAATATATGTTCCTCGGGGAGTTCTGGATTCCTTTTAACAGCAGAAATATTTGAGATATAACGATTCCTTTGTAGCGTAAAGCTTGCCAAGTACTATATTGGATCTTTATCAAGTTCTCAAACTTGTGAGAAGAATAATTCCCGGCAAATCGGGGGCACCGGGGAGACTCGTTTGATTTAATGACATTAAACCTGGTGACACTGTACTTATGTAACAGCAACAAAAAAAAAAAACACCAGTTACATTACACTTCTGTGCTAGTGTATTGTAGTCATTGATGGGAAGGAGATGCCTGCACATGAGATGGAAACTTTAAAGGGCCTGGTTAACAGCTAAAAAGATTTAAATTATTCTATAGTCAACTGGTGTTAATGAGTAAATGAGTGGATAAAACTAAGGATCATTCCCAATCTGGGCAGTTATTGGTTTCTTCTCTGTAAGATACTGTTGTCAAATGCATCAATCCAACTATACATTAAGATGTGCCTCATTAGATTAAATTTTATGGTTAACTGTCAAACTACCCAAAACACACAAATAAACTGATCCCCAGAGTAAGCATCTGACTGACTGGTTTGGATCGGATCTTGCTCCTCTGTAATGTGACAAATGATGGCCCTAATGAATAAGACATCAGCCAACGACATACGAGTTTATATTTAGTAGCTGTGATCAGCTATGTTACTTCTGATAGGATATTACTGTGAACAATTGAATATGGGGTGCTTATGTAGTTTAGGGGTGATGCAATAATTTTGAACACAGGTGCAACTTGGTGCTTCGCAAATATGCAAAGGCATATTTGAATCCTTATTATGGGTTGCAGATTTTTTTATTTTTGCAGTGGGCCACTGTTGGATAGTAGAAACAGTGTCAATGTACCCAACATTGTTTTTACTGGAGTCTCCAATCCATATTAAGAAGGGTTCAAATATGCCATGCAGTTTGTATAGCACCAAATTGCATTGATGCTCAAAATTATTGCATCACCCCTAAACAATATAAGCACTCGCAAATACAGTTGTTCACGGTAATATTATGTGGGAAATAACATAACTGATCACAGCGACAAATTATAAACTGATTTGTCATAGGCTGATGTCCCATTAAGGCCATAATTTGTCACATTAAGAGAGGAGCAAGATCCTAACCAGCGGAGAGTCAGATGTTTAGTCTGGCGATTGGTTTATTTGTATGTTGGAGTAACTTGGACAGTTGGCATCAAAATTTATAAATGCTCTTCCATTAAGTTATCCAATTACAAGATGGAGGACATTTAAATACTGTAGCTCAGCTTTACATAAATACATTTAACAGGATCCTGGTTCACAGTCCTAGCAAAACACAAAATAGAACTGCTACTTCCAAGTAGCCTTGGAATTAAATTCGCAGTGTGACTTAGTGATAATGAACAAGTATCTTGTTCCAAACC
This sequence comes from Cetorhinus maximus, assembly GCF_964194155.1. Lineage (NCBI taxonomy): Eukaryota > Metazoa > Chordata > Chondrichthyes > Lamniformes > Cetorhinidae > Cetorhinus > Cetorhinus maximus. Next base: position 7,363,109 of record NC_135887.1, read on the forward strand.
ATTTCACAAGTTTGAGGAAATTTATCATTTTCATTCAAAGTTTTGCAAGTGTCTCAGTTGGACTTTTTAAACTAATTTCAGTGGCACTGCTTTCTTCATTCCTTTTTGCATAAGAATACTACAGTATAATGGCTCGGAGTCACTCTGTTACTTCAAGTAACTTTACGATTTAAAAGAATGCACTTTTTCAGCTCAAACCTCACATTTCACGAGAGAGAAGTCTACATATTCCATAAAGACCTCTCTATCCAATGCCTGGTTATTCTAACATGGGACTCCTCGCATGGATGAACCAAGTAGGTTTCTGCTGTGACTCAGTTGGCAGCATTCTCACCTTCGAGTAAGGAGACTATGGGTTCAAGCACCACTGCAGAATTTGAGCACAAAAATCAAAGCTGACACTCCAGGTAAACATAAAAGAATCCAAGGCACCATTTCAAAGAAGAGGAGTTATTCCTGGTCTCTTGGCCAATATTTCTCCATCAATCAACAGAAGACAGATGACCCCCGGACATTACCACATCGCTGTTTGTTGGACCTTGCTGTGTAAATTGGCTATCACGTTACCTACGTTACAGCCAGTGATGTGAAGTGTAATTACAGTAAAGTGTTTTGGGTGGTTGTGCGGTTAGGGCGCTATATAAATGGAAGTCTTTTTTTTTTACTAATCCCCTATTTAAGGGAATGCTAATTTCCTTCTCCAAGTTCCTGTCAACAGGTATCATTCCAACCCCTTTTCCAAGAGGAGGCTGATTGTGTTTCAGTTATCTACTTTTTGGGGGGATTCTATTCTCCATATCCATCATCCTGTGGGGAATTTTATTTTCCCACTCTCTAATATTTTTATGGCCTGGGTGCGTTCTAAACTATTTTTTCACCAAAAACATCACAAGCATAAAATGAATGAAAAAGAAATCAGTGACATAATTGAGGAATAAGGTTTTACAATTTTGCACAGAGAAGTTATTTATTTTTTTAATAAAATGATCGTTAATTAGCAGTAAAGGATACAATAAGCAGATTCTAAATAGGTGCTGTAACACAAAGAGTTGAAAATGTTTAATTTTGGAAAATGTGCCTTTTGCAGTCAAGAGTGTTGCAAGTAGAAACATAGTAAAATGAAATTCAATAAATGGAGTGTGCTGCAAAAACATTATAGAGCCTGTTCCAGATGAATATCATGTTACAGTAGCTATGTGTGAATAAACTTTAACTGCTAGAAAACTGGAAGATTTTATTTAATAATATATAATAGATTTTGTTCACATTACACTGTAAAAGCTGACACCTATTGTATAATAAAGTTTGTGTCATTTAGAAAGCTGGAGTATTAACCTGAGAGGACAGATGCAGGAATGCTGGCTTCAGAATCATGACTTGTCCTGCTCACAATTATTGGCAAATCTCATAGGGAACTGGCAACACAGGCCAACTCCAAATGAGAGTTACTCTGTTTTTAAAAAAAAACTCACAAAATTAGATTTTCTCTGTAGTGTAAAAATATTAACCATGCCCTGGGACTAAAATAACAAGCTATAAGTTATAGAATGGACTGCAATTACACTGTGGTGTAGACAGTGATTTAAAAAAACTTCCTATTTTAAAATGGCTACTCAGACATTCATTTTTTTAAAAAATTGATTTTAGAGATACCTCTGCAGAATGCAAAATTATTTTGTTAATTAATAGAAGCTCCCTTTATCAAAATTTGATGCTGTACTGAATGAATTTTGTAAGGTATCTCTAGTGTCACACACTATTGTTTATTCATCTGGTTCCTTTTATATTGTTATTGCTCTTGTGCTGTGTTTTTATTTGTTTCTTAGTAAGATTATGATCTTGAATTTTATTTATGCTGTCAGTGATACTGTCTTGTACTCCACTTACTGCCTGCACTTCATTTGAACATTCCAGTACCCCCTCCAATAATCAGCCCAGTTCTGCTCACAACACACCTCCTTTAACAGTATGGCTAACAGTTGCTGTGCTGAGTCTCAGCGATCACCCTGCCCCTTTGGATGTAATTTTGTTCCTGCTGGCTGGTTGAGCCAATGGATCCAAGCAAAGGAGGTCCCAATGCCTTTGAACAAGCTCCAATGAGCTGTAGCACAGAGAAACTTGGGGCATGTTTTCTTCATTAAAAACTGCTTCAGTCCACAATGGCAACACCTCCAAAGTTCCACTGACAGATGCAGGAAGAATTTCGCACAAATCAACATTTGATCAGACACAAGCTACAGCAAGTTCTTCCTTATTCAATTTCAAGACAGTGGCACATAAACTTTTGGCAGATAGGGAAGCAGAAGAGCATCAGAAGTAAAGTGGAATAAGGAATCTGTGAATCTTTGATGAATGGAAACAGTCTTTTCTGGCCTGAGATAGCCCAGTAGAGAGCAGTTAGCTCAGATGGTTAGCCTGTGGTTCAGAATAATGCCAACAGCATGGGTTTTGATTCCTGTTCTGACTGAGGTAAGACTTGGGACCTGCCTCTTTGTCCTGCCCATGAGAGTGGAAGGCAATGGCAAACCACCATTGACAAAACTACCAAGTAAAACCACTCGGGACAAAGTATCAGCAGACATTTGAGCCAAGAACCTGCCTTCAGGCAGAGTACGTGTGGAATGGAATAATCCAGGACCCCAAAGGAAATTGGATATATGAAAGCTTTTACAACTCAGACAGCCAGGCAGTGAAGGAGAGGATACTGGAGCCTAGTCTTTATTCACTTGCCAGCTTTAATTTACATACATTGCATACCATGCATCTCCAACAAAAACCTCTCTTAACCTGTTCCTCTATATATGAGAACAGGTGTGTCCCCAGTTATTGCCCATTACTTGTATAAGAAATTGGATAGTAATTGTATTCAATTAACATGAGGTGGGCTTCAGTTTAAGTCTGTCTCATGATGCATTGTAGGTAAGGTAACCTTGCTATCCTGCAGCTTACCATACATAACTGTATGGAAGTCAAATTTTTCAGACCAATATTTTAGGCAAAAATTTAAGGAAATTTCCCAGCATTATTTTAAATTGACCACAGGCGCTGTGATTCTTTTTATTTTTTCATCTTCCTGGACCTAAATTACTAATGAATGCAGGGGGTGTTACATGTGGTTGCACCTTTCGTAAGAGCTTGTATGAGGATTAAAGAGCCTGATGGTCCTTTCTCACCTTCCTTCTCATGGATTTGGATTTTTGCATAGAGAGGCACTGGGTATTACTGTGGGTTTTGGGGGCATGTTCAACTTTGCTCTGTTGCTCCTACACACACACTAGTCTGAAGCTAACTCAGGACCACTTTAGCCTCTTAACAAGCCATTATTCTACTTATAAACTGAAGCTACTTAAAATAGGTTATTAAATACTAGCAACAGCTAGCGATCACTGTTAGTTTGTTCGTCAAAAATACAACTGCCTGGAAGTAGGCTCATCAAACTTTCACTGGAAAGTCAGACTGTTCATAAGATTGTCTTATATATAGTACAGAAACTTTGTTAATAATAACATTCCAAGTTGTGTAAGCCTCATTTTATTTAGTGGCAGGGATAGATAACTAACTAACATACATATAAATTAGGAGCAGGAGTTGGCCATTCAGCCCCTCGAGCCTGCTCCGCCACTCAATAAGATCATGGCTGATCTGATGGTGGCCTCAACTCCACTTTCCTTCCTACCCCCCCGTACCCTTTGACTCCTTTGTCAATCAACAATCTATCTAACTCAGTCTTAAAAATATTCAGTGATGCTGCTTCCACCGCTCTTTGGGAAGAGAGTTCCACATACAACCCTCTGAAATACAATACCTACTTGGCTAATCTGTCCTTGATTGTTACACATATGTACTTCATTAGAAGAGAAATATTAGCATGGTTTAAGTGGTAAACCCAAGGGGCTGTTTGTATATTGAGCTAGGTTTTGAATAAGAATGAGGAGTTATCCCATTGTATAACTGACATTCTCCGCTCAACCAGATGGTCATTCGGGTCAAGACTGCTTGCAGGATGTTACACTGTGGGAAATGGCTGCCATATTTGCCTATATGAAAAAAGTTATTCCACTTCAAAGTAGCTTACTGTAGTTGGAATGCTTTGGCATATTTCTGAGGTACATGATGGGTTGCTATAGAAATGCTCTTTTTTTTTCCCCAATGTGTAAACATACATTGCAGCGGGTTCAATGCCTTATGTTTCATAGATTAGTCCATATACTTTTGCAGGCTTTGCCGGCATTAGAACAAAATTTCCCAGAAAGAAAATGCAAAGCCCTAATTTACCCCAAAGCTGGAGAACAGAGTCAGTATCTGATATAGTTATGATAATGTGGAAGGGGTGATTTTAATATTCCTCCAAGGAAATTCAGGTCTGTGGTCTTTCCTTATGTAACAGAGCAATGTCATCAGAAAACATTGAAATAAAATTGTGACGTGAATGGGAACACACAACACATGTAAGATTATTGATATAACAGGTTTGGTCAGTTTAGTATATGAAGAGACTAAACCATACTTTTTTATAATTCATTCATGGGATGTAGGCATCGCTGGCTAGGCCAGCATTTGTTGCCCATCCCTAATTGCCCTTGAGCAGGTGGTGGTGAGCTGTCTTCTTGAACTGTTGAAGTCCATGTTGTGTAAGTAGACTCACAGTGCTGTTAGGGATGCACTTCCAGGAATTTGTTCAGCGACAGTTAAAAAAAAAGGCAATAAATTTTCAAGTCAGGATACTGTGTGGTTTGGAGGGGAACTTCCAGGTGGTGGTGTTCCCATGTGTCTGCTGCCCTTGTCCTTATAGATGGTAGTGGTCGTGGGTTTGGAAGGTGCTGTCTAAGGAGGCTTGGTGAGTTCCTGCAGTGCATCTTGTAGATGGTACACACTGTTGTCACTGTGTGAAGATGGTGGAGGGAGTGAATGTTTGTGGATGGGGTGCCAATCAAGCGGGCTGCTTTGTCCTGGATGCTGTAAAGCTTCTCGAGTCTTGTTGGAACTGCATTCATCCAGGCAAGCAGAAAGTATTCCATCACACTCCTGACTTGTGCCTTGTAGATGGTGGACAGGCTTTGGGGAGTTAGGAGGTGAGTTACTCGCCGCACAATCCCTAGCCCTGACCTGTTTTTGTAGCCACAGTATTTATATAGCTAGTCCAGTTCAGTTTCTGGTCAATGGTAACCCCCCCCCCACCCCAGGTTGTTGATAGTGGGAGATTCAGCGATGGTAATGCCATTGAATGTCATGGGGCGATGGTTAGATTCTCTCTTGTTGGAGATGGTCATTGCCTGGCATTTGTGTGACGTGAAGGTTACTTGCCACTTGTCAGCCCGGGCCTAGATATTGTGCAGGTCATGCTGCAATTGGACAGACATACTTCAGGGAAACAGCTGTGAAATGTTTTCTGCGTTTTGGCAATGCACAGTGGATTTGAAAACTTGCATCTGAGTAGTGATATGAGAACAACAAAGTATAAATGTACTTCAAGGTTTAAAAAATAGGCAATTGACAGGTGATAAAATATAAAACAAGAAAAAAGCTGACAGCAGGGGGCAACAGTAAATAAATTCCACAGTATCTGAATGTGATATGAAAGATGAAAGATTAAAATCCACCTAGCGTTTTGAAGATATGTCTTATATGTTAAAACAGAATCAGAATGTTAAATTTTCTCCTCAAATATATTCAGTGATTAAATGAAGGGAGTTGTTTATAATTCTACTTTCTAGCCTTACAAGAAAAGACAGATGAGCTTTAGAGTGGTGAAAAAATAAATGGAGTCCTGGGCTCAGTGTGGATGCCTGAGTAGTGACATGAGAACAACGAAATGTACACATACTTAAGTTTTTTAAAGAAAAATCATGTGAGCAGGCATCTCTGGTGAAAAAATATAATTCAAGAAATAGAGCTGGCGATCAGGTAGCAGGAAGCAACAGTAAATAGATTCCACAGTATGTGGAAGTGATATAAAAGGTCAAGATATGCTGCATTTGGAATATGCTCTCAGGTAAAGGAATGACAGATTTTTCAAGAATTCCCCATAGTCTTTGTTTCCCTGTAGCTGTTTCCCTGTGGCTGTTTTCATAACAGCAGTGAAGTCTTAGTTCTGTTGAAGGGTCATGAGGACTCGAAACGTCAACTGTTTTCTTCTCCGCCGACGCTGCCAGACCTGCTGAGTTTTTCCAGGTAATTCTGTTTTTGTCTTAGTCCTATTCTCCTGTCAAGAGGATTCATTCATTTCTTTTTGTTTTTAAAAGGTTACCTGGTTTTATCGGATGAATGGTTCACTGAATATGTCTTTGAAGTGGTTGTGGACAAGAAGTATATACCAGCGGAGATTCTGAAAGTAATGGAGCAAGAACCCAGAGTTCTTCCAGCTTGGGATCCAATGGGTGCCCTAGCATAAACAATCAAGACTGTCTTCATTTTACATGGATGTTTTTACATTCTTCATGCTACTCTGTTAAAGTTACAAATAAACATACATTCGTTCTTACTCTTAGCTGGAAATTTTTTCTCACTGTTGAACTACCATTGTAAGATACAAAACTGTAGACTTGTGAGAGAAGTCTTCCTGTTTTGTCATCCTGAAGTTTAGAATCTTTCAAAAGATCGTGCCACTTACCCAACCTTGACAAAGACTAATCAATATTTTCAGTAAGTATGCATCAAGTCTATTTTCCGCTCATACATTGGGTTTGTTAAGTTGCTCATGACAAGGAACTGAGATGTTGCAGAATCGAACACCCAATGACTGTATCAAGTCATCTCTGAACAAGCATAGTATGAGACAGATGCAGTGACCAATGCCGCTATGGACAACAGTACGGACCTAAGTTATAGCTTTGCAGAACACCTGCGGTCTGTCCACAAGAAAGACCCAAACCTCCCTGTCGCTTGCCATTTTAACACTCCACCCTGCTCTCTTGCCCACATGTCTGTCCTTGGCTTGCTGCATTGTTCCAGTGAAGCCCAACGCAAACTGGAGGAACAGCACCTCATCTTCCGACTAGGCACTTTACAGCCTTCCGGACTGAATATTGAATTCAACAATTTTAGATCTTGAACTCCCTCCTCCATCCCCACCCCCTTTCCGTTTCTTCCCCCTCCCTTTTGTTTTTTCCAATAATTTATATAGATTTTTCTTTTACCACCTATTTCCATTATTTTTAAATCCATACCTGTAATGCCCTGTTAGTCTTTCCACCCCACCCCCACTACTAGAGCTGTACCTTGAGTGTCCTGCCATCCATTCTTAATTAGCACATTTTCTTAGATAATATCACCACCTTCAACACCTCTTTGTTCCTTTGTCTGTGACATCTTTTGATTATCTGCTCCTATCACTGCTTGCTTGTCCCTACAACCACCGCCCCCCCTCCACCAACTTCTCTCTCTCTCTCTCTCCCCCCCCTCCCCCCAACCTTAAACCAGCTTATATTTCACCCCTCTCCTAATTTTACTCGGTTCTGTTGAAGGGTCATGAGGACTCAAAACGTCAACTCTTTTCTTCTCCGCCGATGCTGCCAGACCTGCTGAGTTATTCCAGGTAATTCTGTTTTTGTTTTGGATTTCCAGCACCTGCAGTAGTTTTTTGTTTTTATCTAATTTATAGTCTCTCTACTCTAAACCTTGAGTAAAGTCTACTGAATGTTAGGTAATGACAATCTAAAGTAATTATACACATTCCTCAGTATATATCATGGAAGAGGATTTTTTTTTATCCTATTTTCTTCAACTGCATTCTGGCACAGATTCCCCGGGGGGAATATATGCTCTTTTTTTGCCCCACAGTCCATTCAAATTTTTCATTGCTCTCTCCTAACTTCTGATAAAAGAATTTGTTCAAAGCCCATTAATCAGAAATCCAAGAATCAACAATTTTCCACCCATTTTCGTTATTCTCTTCACCACGTTTGTCGTTGTTTTCCCCTCTCGCTAAATCTCCCAAGGGCTGTACAGCAATTCTCAGCTGCGAGCGAGGGTGAGATTCCCCACCCCCCCCACAAGGCCTCTGCTAACACCACAATGAAGCCAGCTACTAAAACGCGTACTGATGACCTATTGTGATGCACCTTTAAATTTCTTATCCGCCACTACTTGACAGCAGGGGTCTGGAACCTCAGTATGTGGAAATTGCCATGTCCTTGCAGTTCAGAGTATTTGTTGGCCCAGGCATTGTGCAACATCATTCTATATTTACCTTTAACTAGGTTCAAATGAAAGTCAGTTCTGAGAAACTGAACTTGAGAAAACACGATAGTAAATCTGACAACCAGATTGCTACACTACCAGGCCTAAACTACACACTCTTGTGTAAATGTTGGTGCAGGCTCTGTGCCCCATTATCTACTCAAATGTATAGAGAAAAAAATACCAAGAAACATAAAGTTGCTATTGAGGTACCAGAATAAAGATGAATGCAAAGCATTGTTACTTCTTACTGTTTTTATTGTAGTATCCTGTTACCACTTAAAATGGCATGCAGTTTTCTACAATGGTGACTATTCATGAGGGATTCTTCTCTTTGCCTTGAACACAGTAAAAAGGCACTTGAACCATCCAAAGTTATCAAGTGGGGGGGAGGCAAGAATCACCAGGAAAGTAGGATTTATCGATCAGTGAAGAGAGCTGAGAACAGACCCGCCAGGTCTACAAAATTGAAATGGTCATTACTGGCATAATAATTAGGGTCGCAAACGCTGCCTCACTTATGCACAGGCGGCCAAAACCAACGAGGGGGAAGCAGACGAAATGGTCAGTGTCACTACTATCAAGGACACTTGCAACCCTCCAACCACCAAGGCCTCCAATGAGCACAATGGGACAAAGGCGGGCATGGAGGGAGACAAGATGAAGGAAAAGATTGAGGCAGCAGACAGCCAAACGACTGCACTGCCCCCTGAACCTCCCACTCCTCAGCAGAATGAATCAATGGAGGAGGAAGCAGCAGACAATCATCTGGGGGAGTGGCAGCTGGTGATGAGGACCAAAAAAAAGGGGCTAAGAAGGGACCTAGCCACTTCCCAGACGAGTGGCAAGAGGTGTCTCCCTTCCGACACGGATGACAAGGGTTGCTGCTCTTCAGACAAAGAAGGGCAAGGGTGGCACCTGCAGAAGAAGCGGCAAAGCTCTAGAGAGCTGGAGGACGAGACACGCGAGCTCCAGAACACTGGAGACAATGAAGAGACCAGCGCACCCCAACTTCGCCCTCAACTTGAAGAGGCCACCACACCCCAGCCCCAGGAATCTTGGAGCAGTGAAGTGCTCAGCATACCCCAGCTCCGGGAAGCCGGGAGCAGCAACGCCCCAGAGGGTGGGTGGATCGGAGAGACTTCTTCAACAGAGGACATTTCAAAGCTCGTTCCTTGCATGAACCCCCCAGATGCCACCTGAGCAGAACATCTCCAATAGGGCAGTTCAGGAAGGTTCCCTCAGCCCATCCAAAGTGAGACAATTTGTGAACACTATGGGTATGCAGGAGCAGACCAAAGGACTGGAACTCTTAGAGACAACAGGTTTGGTAAGCGACAAAATGCTTTAAAAATGGGGATAAAGATTGTATACATAAATGTGCGTCGCATTAAATCTAATACGTGGTGTGTTGCGACCTTGGATTACCTTGCCAAGGTCAAAGCTGACCTGTTGTTTCTGCAGGAGTGTGCGATACCGCACCTCAGCTCCAACAGGCAATGGTCACCATGGTGGTCCCATGGGCCATTGATCTGGTCGGGCGGAAACGACTCTCGTTCCTCCGGCCTGGGTATTCTGCTGCGGGGAGGCAACTTCACCGTCTCCGAGGTTAAGGAGGTGGTGGGCGGGCACCTCCTCGTAGCAGACGTAATGTACAAGAATGCTCCACTCCGGTTAATTAACATGTTCACCCCGTCACAAGGGGCCGAGCGGCTGGAGGATTTTCAGCAGCTCCCACTGCTGCTGGTGACCTCCAGGCCGGTCATTCTGGGCGGTGACTTCAACTGCATCATCGATGTGACTGGACGAACAGGCAGGGCCGACAGCAGATTGGACGCTACGTCCAGATCCCTGATGGAAACAGTAAAGGATGCCGAACTGCACGATGTCTTCAACAACCCTGCAGACAGAGTGCAGCGTAGATACACCTGGTCGTTGCCAGACGGGTCCATCCGTTCCAGGATAGACTTCCTGTTTGTGTCCCATGCGTTCGCAGTCAGATCCACTGATGTCAAGCCGGTGTTCTTCTCTGACCACTGCCTCCTACTGGCTGACTGTTATTTACAGGAAGACCAGAGGGTTGGCAGGGGGACATGGGAGCTGAATGTGCAACTGCTGACCCCAGAGAACATTGAGGAACTCAGGAGGGATTACAAAGGTTGGAGAAACGTGAAACCCCTCTTTGAGTCCCTGACACACCGGTGGGAAACGATCCAGGAGAACATCAAAAAGTTTTTCATCCTCACAGGTGTAAAGAAAGCTAGAAAGGAACAGAGGGAAATGTCCCGACTCCAGAAAAACATGCAGAATCCGGCTGCAGTTGATGGGGGTCGATGTCAAGGAGGAACTCCAAGAGGTGAAGAGCCAGCAATCCTCAATCTTTGCCTCGGAGGCCTCCAAAATCATCTTCCATTCCAGAGTCCGCTCCGTGGAGCAGGATGAGACGGGTTCATGTTTCTTTTTCCAAAAGGTACACAGAGAGAGCTCTGTGATCAGCAGCCTGAAGGAAGAAGACAGCTCAGTGAAGTCATCACAGTCCGACATTTTGAGGATCAGCAAATCCTTTTATGCCGGATTGTATGACGTGAAGCCCACGGACAGCACGGCCTCCCTGTCCTTCCTGTCCTCTATCACGGAGGTCTTAGACGATAGTACACGGGAGAGTCTGGACAAACCGCTAACTCCTGACGAACTGACTATAGCCCTTGAGTCCTTCGAGAAGAGTAAAACTCCCGGAAGCGACGGCTTGCCGGCGGAGTTGTATTCAGTTCTGTGGGACTTGATCGGCCCAGACCTGCTAGAAGTGTACGAGAGTATGCTTCTGGCCGGCAGCATGTCAGAATCCATGAGGAAAGGCATCATCACCCTCATTTACAAGCAGAAGGGGGAAAAGAGAGAAAATTAGAAATTGGTGACCCATTTCACTGTTGAATGTGGACTATAAGATTCTGCCCAAGGTCATAGCCAACAGGGTCAAGTCTGCTCTGAAGTTGGTGATCCACCCTGACCAGACCTGCACTGTGCCCGGGCAGGAAGATCTCTGACAGCCTCGCGCTGCTCAGGGATACGATTGCCTATGTACAGGACAGGGGTGTGGACACCTGCCTCATCAGCCTGGACCAGGAGAAGGCCTTTGACAGAATATCGCACACCTACATGGTGGATGTGCCTCCAAAATGGGGTTTGGGGAGGGAATCTGCAAATGGATCCAACTGCTCTACAGAAACATCAATAGCACAGTTTCAATCAATGGGTGGGAATCAGAAAGCTTTCCAATTAAATCTGGAGTCAGGCAGGGCTGCTCTCTCTCCCCTGTCCTGTTTGTGTGTTGCATAGAACTCTTTGTTGAGTCCATCAGGAAGGATCCAGGCATAAGAGGAGTGACAATCCCAGGCAGTGGAGGCACTCAGGTCAAAGCCTCCCTGTACATGGACGATGTCACCGTCTTCTGCTCAGATCCGCTGTCGGTGCGCAGACTGATCCACATCTGCGACCAGTTCGAACTGGCCTCGGGAACCAGGGTAAATCGTGGCAAAAGTGAGGCCATGTTCTTTGGGAACTGGGGTGACCGATCCTTTGTCCCCTTCACCGTCAAGTCGGACAGCCTGTGGGTGCTGTGGATATGGTTCGGAGGGACCGGGGCATGCGTTAGAAACTGGAAGGAGTGAGTGGCTATGGTGGAAAAGAAACTGGGCATGTGGGAGTAACGCTCCCTCTCCATTGCAGGTAAGAACCTGGTCATCAGGTGTGAGGCACTCTCGCTGTTGCTGTACGTGGCGCAGGTCTGGCCCATTCCAGACTCCTGCACGATGGCGATCACCCAAGCCATCTTTCGCTTTATCTGGAGGTTGAAAATGGATCATGTTCGCAGGGACGCGATGTACAAGCCTCTAGATAAAGGGAGAAAAAACGTGCCCAACATCGCCCTCATCCTGATGGTCATCTTTGTGTGCAGCTGCATCAAGCTGTGCATAGACCCTCGGTACACAAACACCAACCAGTCGCTGAAGGTAAGCATGCAGGTGCAGCAGGCAGTAAAGGCGGCAAATGGTATGTTGGCCTTCACAGCGAGAGGATTCGAGTATAGGAACAGGGATGTCTTGCTGCAATTATACAGGGCCTTGGTGAGACCACACCTGGAATAGTGTGCAGTTTTGGTCTCCTTATCTGAGGGAGGATGTACTTGCTATAGAGGGAGTGCAGTGAAGGTTTACCCGACTGATTCCTGGGATGGCAGGACTGGCATATGAGGAGAGATTGAGTCGGTTAGGATTATATTCACTGGAGTTCAGAAGAATGAGGGGGGATCTTATAGAAACCTATAAAATTCTAACAGGACTAGACAGGGTAGATGCAGGAAGGATGTTCCTGATGGTGGGGGAGTCCAGAACCAGGGGTCACAGTCTGAGGATATGGGGTAGACCATTTAGGACTGAGATGAGGAGAAATTTCTTCACCCAGAGAGCGGTGAGCCTGTGGAATTCGTTACCACAGAAAGTAGTTGAAGCCAAAACATTGTATGTTTTCAAGAAGGAGTTAGATATAGCTCTTGGGGCGAAAGGGATCAAAGGATATGGGGAGAAAGCGGGAGCAGGCTACTGAGTTGGATGATCAGCCATGATCATAATGAATGGCGGAGCAGGCTCGAAGGGCCGAGTGGCCTACTCCTGCTCCTAGTTTTTATGTTTCTATGGAAGTGTCACTACGTGCTGAGGTTCTACCTGTCCCCGGTATTGCGAAGGATGGGTCTGGCCACGCTGCTGCGGAACGCTCCAAGTAGTTGGACCGTGCTGTACCACCTGTCCCTGGTGGAAAAATTTATGCAGAGAAACACCTTTGACCACAAGTCCATCAGGCAGTGATTAGCACGCAACATCCTAGAGGCCCTGCGGGAAAAGGAGAGGGTGGATCCTGTCAGATGGTTCCCTGAGCAGACTGTCGAAGTCATTTGGCAGAATGTCTCATCGCCAGAACTTTCCAACAAGGTGAAGCTCCCCGTCAGATCCTTCCTACACGCCAGGAGTCTCACCCCCTGCACATTGCCCTCGAGGTGGCTGTGGTGGGGAAGAGACAGTTGTTCACCTCCTTGTGGAATGTGCCTTTGCAAAGAAGGTCTGGAGAGAGATGCAGTGATTTCTGTTGAGGTTCATCCCGAGCAGTTCTGTGACACAGGACTCTGTGCTCTACGGGCTGTTCCCAGGGATACACACCGAGACAAACATCAACTGCAGCTGGAGGATCATCAACTCGGTGAAAGACACTCTTTGTTCTGCCCGAAACGTGTTGTCTTCCAGTGCAAAGAGTTGTCCCCGACCGAGTGTTGCAGACTGGCACATTCCAAGGTCCAGGACTACGTGCTGAGGGATGCACTAAAGCTTGGGGCAGCTGCCGCAAAGGCGCAATGGGGAAAGGTCACTGTCTAAGACCGTCCTGCCATTGTGCACCGAGGGGCTGGGAATTGCATAGACCCCTCGGGCTGTACGGCTCACAAAGACAGTATGTAGTGAATATTAAATGTATCATAATTGTATTGAGGCACCTCAGAGTGCAACATGATGTATGTCAATAACTCCAATACCATTGTACTGTCTGACTGTCTATAATATTCATTGATTGTATTGAAGCGCCTCGTGATCCATGTGTAAAAGTTGAATTTGATTGCACTTTTTGTGATGGCCATTTAGAAATGCTTTGTAATGTTCTTTCAGATATTTTGTGAATAAAGTATATTTTTCCAAAAAAAAACAATTAGGGTTACAAATGCAAACAAGGTGCTTGCTGAGTCTTCTAACACATTCCTGACTTCAGCTTTGTCCAGGTCAGGTGTTGAGCCACTCATTACACAGTACCCAGTCTCCATTCAGTTCTTGTAGCTGCCGTGGTGAAATTGCAGGTGAAAATCCAGGTAATTTGGTCAGTGGTAACCCCCAAGATACTGATACTGGGAACTCGATGCACTGTGACTTCAAAATGTATGACCTACTGGATTCACTGCAGCAATGACCAATAGCTATACTCTTCCCTGTGACCTCTACCGCAAAGCAGCAATGTCAAGTGGACATAATCATTTCCAAATCAAACACCATCTTAACTAACAAATTTGGCTTAAACTTTTGTGCAGAATGGGATTTTTTCTAACAAAGTCCTTCAGTTTGATAAAATAAACCTACCTGAAATTCCATTGTTAATATGTTTATAAATTGATTAATTGTAGGTTGGTTAAATTGAATTTAGAAATGAAGAAATAATGTTTGAAAAGTGCATTAGAGCTAATTGTTGTAGGGAAATGCAGTTTTGAAACCATCAATAAACCATTTTAAAAAAATTTAACTATAGGGGTCAACAATATAATAAATCAAATCCCCCTCTATTTAAAATGTGCTACTTTTACCAGGTAAAGGACCATCATGTAGAAGCCCACTTTTCTGAGTTACCACCTTCAAATGAGACATTAAACCAAGGCCCAGTCTGTCCTTTCAGATGGACAAAGAAGATCCCATGGTGCTATTTTGAAGAAGGGGAGTTCTCACTGTGCACAATGTTCAAGACAAAAACTCAAACTTCAAACAATATTTTCTTTACATTTTAGAGAACAGCAAGCAATAATTCGGTTGCTCTTTAAAGAGGCCAATCTGGTTCAAAGCAATAAAATATAATCCTTGCACTTCTGATTGGTCAGCTTTGCTTTTGTGCCATGGTACAGGCAGGCACAGGCCCATAATAAAAGGTTGTAAAAACAAAATGAAGAGGCACCCCTCTGTCAAAGGGCTTATTGAGAAAGCTCCTTTTCTACATTGGGTAGCATGAATGGGAAAAAATAGTAAACTGCTTAGAAGTATTTATGTATGTAAGTATGTAAAAGCCTGGAAAATTTGAGATTTTTGTTTTTGTTAAATATTAAAGAAGTGGTTCTTCCCTTTTCCCCTCAATAAAATCAGGTGTTGTTTACCAGTCTTGTTGGCAAGAAATAATCGTGTGCGTGTGCATATGAAAAGAACAGTCTTAAGACTTGCTCTTTGTCACACATAGCTCCTGCTATCAAGATTTAGTGACTTACAGGTAACATCTAAAGTGAAACAGTAAAATCTGCTTCTGTTACTTCCAAATGGTAACACTTCCATCTACTTTTCAGTACTCCCATCATCAGTGGTGTGATAGGACAAGTCGTCCAGTTTCACCCACCATTTTGGCCTGTTACAAAAAATGTGTTTCCTCCAATTAGATTTGTGCAAGGCCATGGGTGATATAAATAAGAATAAAATATTCTCCAATGTCTGATCCATAAAGAAGGGATCAATAAAATATCATGTACTTTCTCTCATATATGGAAGATATATTAATCCAAGTTAAGATATACCAGTTTGTGTGAAGCTTCCATTCAACTACAGATCAACAGTTCTGGGATATGAAAAGTAGTTTCGTCTAAGAAGCTGTTCAAAGTACTTTTATTAAGTTTAGCCTTAAACTGTAAATTACAGTTCCACAACAATAGCTTATACAGCACCTTTAATGTAATAAAACATCCCAAGGCATTGCACAGGAGCATTATAAAACCAAATATGACACTGAGCCATTTATTAGCTCAGATGACCAAAAGCGTTGTCAATGAGGTCAATTTTAAGGAGTGTCTTAAAGGAGGAAAGTCAGTTAAGAGAGATGCAGGGTGGGAATTTCAGAGCCTGGGGCCAAGGCAACTGAGGACAAGGTTACCAATGGTTAGAACACATTATAAGATGTCACAGTATTTTATCTTATATCAGTTTTATTTTTGTTTTGCTTCTGGACACATATTGAATGAAAAGAGTCCTTAAACTTTGAGGTACAGGTTGGTCTTACGTGGTTGGTCGTATGTCCCCTCTGCCATCCATATACACCCAAATCGGCTCCCGGGAACACAAGAATAGACTAATAAATAGACTCATTTAGATCACAGCCACAGGTACCTAACAAAAACTTGAAGTGCAACATCTGCAAGGGAAGTGTAAAATAGAATGGGGTGAATTTAATGTCAAATCAAGCACAGAAAGAGAAATAAAGGGTGGAATTTTCCGTGCCCGTTGGCGGTGGGCGTGATGGGTGGCGTGAGCAGTTTCACGATGGTGGGAAGGCAGCTCGCGATTGCCGTTGGCGGGCTGCGTTTCCCGCCATCGGTCCTCGGGAACCTCGTTGTAATACACCAGCAGACCATTTATCAGGCTCTCGCACCTCCGATGGATCGTCCGCCCGCGTCGGCGAGAAAGCACACCGACGTGTTTCACAACGTGTACCCGGTGACCTGCACTTTGGGTCAACTGGAGGTGAGCGCAAACAGCAACGTTTCTGCAAAGCTCCCCAGGGTCGCCGGCTGCTTTTCAGGCTTCAGGGGCACCGGTGGGGGGGGGAGTTGGGGTTAAGTGCCATCCTGCCTCGGAGGTGGCTTTTGGAGGGTGAGGGGGAGTTGGAGGGGTGGGGGGCAAGTGCAGCCTTGCCATTGAGGTGACTGGTGATGTGGGCAAAGGGCAGCCCTGCTTCTGAGGTGACTGATGGCTGGGGACGGGGTGGGGGAGGTGCAAGGGCAGCCCTGCCATTGGATATAGCACAAAAGCATTCGGCATGGGGGGGGGTGGGTAGGGTGGGCAGGGTGGGCGAGGGAAGTGGCCACACATTCAGGAAACCTGTAGAAAGTGACCATTCCTCTGCAACTGAGACAGTTCAGCCACAGCCACATTGAAGGGGTTGGGGTTCGTCTCCCAGCTTATCTGCCCACTCAAGCAACGAAGGGGCATCAAAGTGCCACCAAGTTCCCCAGAGCTCCCCCCCACCCGCCTCGGCACAGATAGCAAATTCATGGG
This sequence comes from Cetorhinus maximus, assembly GCF_964194155.1. Lineage (NCBI taxonomy): Eukaryota > Metazoa > Chordata > Chondrichthyes > Lamniformes > Cetorhinidae > Cetorhinus > Cetorhinus maximus. Next base: position 7,380,118 of record NC_135887.1, read on the forward strand.
CACTCTAGCAGATACAGAGCAGTTGGACTGCACAGGTTGTAAAATCTCCTTGCTAAATCTGGCCATGGAGCACTCACTGCCGGAGGTGCTCACAGCCCCTTGCATTGTCAGCATCCCGGTTTGGACCAGTCTCCCCTTGATTCGCTAACAGGGCAGCCATGCAGCGCACTAATCTCTGGCCATCCAAGTGGGGGTCAGCACTCTCCGGGAAGTGTTAAGGGGCCGTCACACTTAACCAGGACAGGTTCTTAGCACACCCATGCTAACCACGTGTCTCTCTCTTTCACCCTGCAGGAGGAGTATGTCAGGGCCCTGGAGCCTACTGAACTAGCTGTTTGCCTGATGGTCTAAAGAGCGTGAAGACGCCAGAGGAGAGTGTGACTGAGGCTCCTGGCTACGCAGAGGCAGGAGCAGCAACCTCAGGAAGAAGGGGCGGCTGGGGCTCCAGCACACGCTGCCCAGGAGCCACAGCGAGCCATCGCAGGCCAGTGCATAGCGACACCCAGGGTCTATAGACGCTGCCTGTCATTCCTGCAGATAACCAAGAACCAGTGGCGCCTATGACTGCGAATGTCTAGGTACCTGGTCGTTCACATCTGCCAGTTATTACAGGACTTGGCGCCAAGGGGACATGGAGGGCATCCAATGCCAGTGGCTGTGAAAGTGACAGCGCTCAATTTCTATGCCTGTGGCTTTCAGGGCTCCACAGGTGACCTTTGTGGGATCTCTCAAGCCTCCGCCCACAAATACATCCATGAGGTCACGGATGCCATCTTCTCCATGGCAACAACTTTGCACATTCCGCCCGGGACCGGGACAGCCAGGATGCAAGGGCCATTGGATTCACCCTGATCTCGGGATTCCCACAGCTGCAGGGTGCGATTGACTGCACTCATGTGGCACTCAGGTCTCCATCGCTACACTCAGTGGACTTCATCAACCGTAAGGGCTTCCACTCACTGAACGTGCAGCTGGTATGCGACCACCAGAAACACATCCTGCAGGTATGCGCAAGGTTTCCAGGGAGTGTGCACGACACCTACATCCTCAGTCGGTCACAGATCCCTGGAATTTTCCTGGGTCCACAGAAGCTGCAGGGATGCTCCTCGGGGACAAGGGCTACCCGCAGAGGACGTGGCTGATGACCCTGTGCGGCGGCCTCAGGCTGCAGGAGAGTGAAGGTATAACAAGGTTCATGCTGCAGTTCACAACTTGGTGGAGCAGACCATCGGGATTCTGAAAGTGAGGTTCCGGTGTCTGGACCGGTCTGGTGGAGCCCTGCAATATAGTCCACAGAGGGTATCACACATCATTGTTGTCTGCTGCGCCCTTTACAACCTGGTGCTCCAATGGGGAGACGAACTGGCTGAGGAAATGGAGGAGCTGCATGTCTCCTCCAATGAGGAGGGTGCCAATGGGGATGATGAGGAGGAGGTCCTCGGAGGCGATGATGATGACGATGAGGCCTTCGCACTGGCTAGACGAGGCAGGCGTGCTCAGGAGGCCCTCATAGCTTCTCGATTTGTGGAGGATGATGATGACATGCAGCGAGGTGACCCCATAGATCCTCAAATCGCATTTGTGCATGTTTGACTACAGTCTGACTTATTGCAGCATGAATACCCTCCGTGAGAATGCTTCTGTCATGGAGACTTGGTGGAGGCTCTAATAGTCGCTCGATTGCAGGTGGACAACATGCAGTGAGGACACTCCATAGATCTTCACACAGCCTCTGAGAATGTCTGACTCCTGTCTGGCCGAGGGCAGCTCACTTGTGCTCTGTGATCAGGGTCATATCGTGGAGATGCAGCCATGAAACTTTAGAAGCATCTGATGCTTTGTCCACCTTCAGAACCTGAGCCGTTCAGGAGCTGGAGCACAGCATCAGTGGTCACAGATGTTGAAAAGATGGGGGTCAACCCCCCCTTAAAGGTGCTGAGAGCACGCAGAGAGAATGAGAGAACACTAGTGGCGCCTGTCCACTACATTCTGGCAGCAAAGACCAGCACAGGCATCAGTAATGTCTCCAGGGAGTGTGAGGCTCAACCATCACTTTGATCTGAAGGTCACACAGAGCACAGGGAGAAGGCCCTGGTCTGAGATACCTGCCTTTATGTTGTGTAGAAAGGTTTCACATCTGAATGACAAGAACACTGCTCATCAGGACAAGGAGTCATAAGCAGGGAGACATTCTTGGGAGTTTATTGACAATAGCGAATAGTATGTACAATTGATTAACACTCATGCCCAGGCTGTGCAACTAACTCTCCTTAACTGTCCTAACCCTGCCGCTACATCTTGGTGCTCACCGGACATCCACAGTGGAGGTGGGGTAGCCCTGCTGACTGTGACGCCCTGTCTGTGATGACTTTGGTGGGTGTCCTCTGGAGGGCTGAGACTTGGAGGTCCCCGGCCTGCTTTCAGGGTCCTGCTGTGTGGCAGTGGCACCCTCCTCTGCCTGTGGAGCTAAAGCTGCTGAGGTCACAGGAAGAGTCACCTGGATGGATGGGCCCGGAATGTGCACCTGCGGATCCTCCGCCCTATGGGTGCCCAGGGGCCCCAGGCTGACTCCTTGAGGAGCAGGGGAAGCTGGAGTGAGATCAAGCTGCCCAGCACTCCTCTCGGGTACACACTGTTGGAGGCCAACTATGGCATCAGCTATGGAATTGAGCCCGCGCAGCAGTGCAGGAGTGACATCCTGGACAAAGGTCTCCATGGCAGCCATGATCCTGCCAGCGCTGACCTTGGTGCGTTGGCATACCGGCGCTATCACCTCAGACTGAAGGCGGACGGACTCCTCCATCGTGTCTTGCAATCTGAGGAGTGCAGCGGACATCCCTTCCTGTTGTTCCCGAGCTTGCCTTTGCAGCTCCAGCAACAGTGACATGACCGAGTCCAGAGGTTCATCACCTGACTCGGACTCAGCAACTTCTGGCCTCCAGCAGCTCCTCCGAGCGCCGGACACCTGGGAAGTCCCTGCCACCGCCTGCTGTGGATCAGATAGTGTGATGTGCTCACCAGGTTCTGTCCCGAGGCCACTCTAAAACTAGGTCCCACCAGGGCGTGTGTCTCTATGCTGGTGGAGGGTGTGGGTGAGCGCTGTGACAGGACTTCAGGGAGGGTGCCTCCACATTCCTCTTAAGAGGGCTCTTCGGGGCTTGATTGGAGGCCCTGGGTCATGGACTCTGTCGGCTGTTTGGCAGATGTGCCTGCGAAAGCAAGGAGAGATAATTAGTCCAGGCAGTGGCCTGTGAAGGAGGACACATCACTCACGGTGTCGTTGTCTGATGGATGTTGCACTGCTGGATCCTCACTTGGTAGAGCAGCGCCAACCTCACCGACAGCACAGGACCGGTTCAGATCCTTGCCGGCCAGCTGGATGGCTCTGTTTTCAAAGGCTGTGAGGACCTTGATTCAGGCATTCTGCCACTGGTCTGCGACCCTCTCTCTCTCTCTCTCTTGCTGTTTGCCAGCTTGTCCTGCATGGATAGAGATGGAGAAAGTGTAAGCAGGACGCCTGCCAGGCCAGATGACAAGTATGACCGGCATGTGTGGGTGGTGAGTGGTCCCATGGATGGAATGAGGACAATGAAGGTGTGTGTGAGAGAGTGAACGGTGATGTGCCTTGAACTGTCAGTGAGTGAGGGCCCTGTGGATGTGCGATGGGTTTGAGAGTGTGTGAGTTGAGAGCGATGAAAAGAATGACTTACCCTGGCCGAATGGAGGAGATCATTCATCCTCTTGCGGCACTGGGTGGCTGTCCTCTTCTGAAGGGCGTTGGCACCATGTAAATTGTGTGTTTCCTGGGAGTGCAAAAATTGAGGCGAGTTCGGGACGATATGGCGTGAAAACCCACCACCTCGGCCGATGGGTAAAACATCCTTTCACTCGTCCGCTACTGCATTTAGTGCAAATTTGGGAAAATTCTTCCCTAAGAGGAGGAAAGGTTAAACTAAGAGGGAATGAAGAAAGAGGAAGGAAAAGTAAATTTTAAAAAAATCAGATTTGAGATTTTTAAAATTTCAATTAAGAGACTCCATACATTTAATAGTTAATTTTCAAGGCCAGAGAGGTTGATTGGCAATGATTAAAATTTCATGTAGTTGAAACGTGCTTAAGCTTGAAACGACAAGACTTAGTTTTTGTGGCATACTTAGTTCATATCCACAATACAAATTTCAGGCTGTCTAATGCATTTAAATGGCGAGGCAGAAAGCTAGATATTATTTTCATAAAGTTAACCACGGAACAGCACAATTCACAGCAACTTTTGAATATTGGCAATAAACCACACACCACCTCTTGCCTAAAGTTTCTGTACCATTTGCGCTTAAATAACAATGAGCACAGTTAGACTCACTGGACCATTGCGCCATGAAATAGTAGAATATAGCTCCTTACATGTGTTTTTCATCCTGGATGTGCCACCAAGGGAGATAACAAATAGAAGCCAGAGGCTCTTCCAGAGAGGTACAAAGAAAAGGTCAAGAAAGTTGCACTAATTAACTTTGGAAAAGCAGGGATACTGAAGTCACTTCAATGAAGATTTCTGGACTATAAATCGAACTGATAAAGCTGTTGTAATGAATTATTCAAATACTAACGGGGTACCACTTAAAAACGAGGACATTACAAGCAATGAGGGACATCAAGTTGAACTTTTACTTGTGGAATATTAAGCAGGTAGCATGTACACATTCCAGAGTGAAAAGCAGTGTATCACAAGCAGAAAGGTTCTCTCTCTACCAATATTAACTTTGATGGCAAGAAGGGAAAATCGGGAGAATGTACCAATTTAGCCAAGTTCAGGGAGTTAGAAATAAAGATGATTGAAGCTAGAGTCACTTTCAGCCATGTTAATCATTGTAACACTGATCAATCGCTGCACGTTCTGAACATTATATTTTAATTAGCATTTTCAGACAAGTGCCAAATGGTACAAAGTTAAACACAGACTTATAACAGTAATTTTCAATTGATGAACAGGAAAGAAATGCACACAAGGCAGCAGAAATAGGGAGTTATAGTGATCTTTCAACGGAATAAGAGCTTGTTAGCAAGGAAAGCAGTTCATTAACTGAGTATTGATAAGGTATATGTTCTAATTAGTTTCTTTTTCTATAGAGCTGTTTTTATCATTTGATGCAACTATAATCAGGAAAATGCTAATTGTTACTTAGAAGTTGCAAAAGAAAATTATTTGTTGGGAATTGTCAGGAGGATTAGGATTAGAAAGATTCAATCAAAATGTATTGAGCTCAGGACCGGATCCCCAACCATCAAGCATAATTCTGAGTAATATTTTAAGTGTATGCTTCACTACTGTTGCACTATATACTTTTACAGACAGAAAGAGGTGGTAGGATAACTTTCTCCCCTCTTGGCTGACTACAAAAAGATGTATTTTTGAGAAAGAGTTTGTAGCCCTTTTGAGTGCTTTGATGCTAAAGAACAGATATGAATAGGCTTCCTCGTAAGTTCAAATCAAAGGAAAGGATAAACATTTACTTTCACAACATCTGAATGTAAACATAACAAACACTAACTCTCAAAACAAGCAGACAAACACACACACAAGAAAATATGAGTTCTAGAGATGCAACATGCATTTAGATCACTAACAGAATAACAGGAAACAAGGGAGGCAGTGGCACAATGGTATTGTCACTGGACTAGTAATCCAGAGACTCAGGGTAATGCTCTGGGAACTTGGGTTCAAATCCTATAATGGCAGATGGTGAAATTTGAATCCAATAAAAATTTGGAATTAAAGTCTGATGATAACCATTGCTGATTGTTGTAAAAAAAAAACCCATCTAGCTCACTAATGTCCTTTAGGAAAGGAAATCTGCTTCCTTAACTGGCCTGACCTACATGTGACTCCATGCCCACAGCAATGTGGCTGACTCTTAAATGCCCTCTGAACAAGGGCAATTAGGGCTGGGCAATAAATGCCATCCTAGCCAGTGACACCTGCATCCCATGAGCAAATAAAAAAGTCACTTATTTTAAACCTTTAAGATGGAGGTTGAAAAGTATTACAGGTCTTAAGGATTCTCTCCATTCTTTAAAGACAAATGGAGGTTGGAAGTTTCTCGCTTTCCATGAGCTAATCATAACTGGAATGCTGAAGGGATATCAATTACCCCCCCACTGTGTATCAATCAGCTCAGCTCCAGCCCATTGTGTGGACAATGGGGTCATTGATATAGCCATCATATGACCGAAACTATCTGGAGAGCTGACCAATATTTTATTAATCCTCAGATGAAATCGTAGCCAAGCTCCTGTACAGAAGAAACGTAATCTTGCAGGTCAAATGAATTAGCCCTTTTCTCTGCCTGAGTTGACTGTTTTAGGCAGGGTTCTTATCTTCTACTAGGATGTGATCCCTCTGTGCTGTTGGTCTCAGGTCTTGCTGGCTCCATTTGCGAAAGACTATTTGATATTCCATCTCCATGGGGCCAACAGGCCTGGTAGCCATTGACTTTTAAATCTCTTCCATTGGAATGATGAAGGGACATCAACTTACATCTGGAAAACCCATTTGCATTTTAAAGTAACTTCCCAGACATACTCCACGGGATTTTCCAGGACTAGAAATTCCCTCCCAAAAGTCCGGACCTTTGGCTGGTCTGTCAAATTTTCCATCCCACCCCGTGATTCCCACCATGGGCGGGACCAGAAAATCCCAATAATTGCCTCTGTCTGTTCAGGAACTACAAACAGAAGTCACCTGACTTTCTGAAATCTATTTTGAGAGGTACGATGTCCATTATTCCGTGTTGTGTTCTTTTTTTAAAAGTACACTGTCTGCTGTCCAATTATGATGTGACCGTCACAATACTTAATACATCTATGAATGCTTGAATTCAGTGTTTAATCCTAACAGGAAAAAAAACATCTTCTACCAAATAGTTCTCAGAATTTATATGACCCCCTTCTCTGTTTTTCCACACTCAACTCCACTGAAGCCACTAACACAACAAACCTAGATTTTCTAATTACTCTAATTTGATTAATCATTGTTTCAATTGGTTATGGGTACATTGGTGCACATATACCTGAAAAAACATTTCAAAGCAATCGACTCAGAAAAGTTGGCAAATCAATGTTGACTCAGGTTTCGCTGGATCTCACTGTACCTGTATCTTGCTACATGCCTCGTTAGTTAGAACTTTTCCCTCATCCTTCAGCCCAATTTTCTTTTGCTCTGGAAGTTACTGTGCAAACTGATGATGGCACATTGAGGACAATGGGGCATCTGGGACCTTGGCAAATGGAGGCACCAACATTCTATTTCCTTATTCAGTGGGTTTAGGATTGAGAAAGAAACAGGAATGACAGAAAAAGGAATCATGTTAATTAGAGTTGAATTAAGTTCAAAAAGGAGAATGTAAAGACAGATTGGATTAGGAGAGAGAAAAAAAGTGACAGAAAGAAAGAGTAAGAAAAAATTATAAATTATAAATTTAATTTTTAAAATCTCTAACAACTTTATTACCAGTAGGAAAGAACCTCCACAAGTTTCAACTTTTCCCTTTTTGGGCCTATTATGCCACAGCCAATGGTAAATGATGAGCTGTTCAAATCCCAGAGGGATTTTACTTAAAACAACTGTCATAACCAATTTTTTCAATTTGTATGTTTCAAGATGCAGGCTTTGAATTCAGTTATAATAAGACCACCAAGTCTCAAGAGGTTTTTTTATAAAATTAAATTAAACATTTATTAATTGAAAGATTGTACACACATACATATGCCTACAAATTACAACTATAAGAACTTCTAAAAATCCCCTAATTAACCTGACTCCCAGCTACACCTCCATTAAGGCAACAGTAAAACACAGATTTAAATAGACCCTTGGCAAAGCACACCCTGGACAGTCGCTCTCAAAATTAGTTTCTTTCAGCTCTGGGTCCTTATAAACAGCAGCTTGAGGCTTACGGGCTGGAGGCTTTAGGCCTTAGAATCCCTCCTCCTTTACCAACAAGCCTTTTCTTCCCTTATACATATTTTCCTCTTTGAACGCAAACACTCATTGTATCACTAGGTCTTTGAACTTCACCTCTTCCATCAATAAAACTCCTTTCATAGCACCATTTTTATTAGTAAGCTTTGGAAAAAATAAACACATTGTTTAGCTTCTTCTGGCTAGGTGTGATATTTCACCCATTCTTTTGAATGGTTTATTTAAAAATGCAAATTGCCCCTTTTTCACCTTGTAACTTCCTCATATTTACCTAATTACCATTTCCAACCTACTTCCCTTCTCTACATCAATGCATCTAGACCAGCTGGCTTTAATCCAATTAAGACATACACATATACATAGACACAGATACCATTAAACTCTATTTTAAAATAATCCCCAATAACATTTTAGACATTGTTATATCTTTTTGACTGAGCCAGAGAAGTTGAGTGGCATTGCAGGAGTATAAGTTTAAATACGTTGTTAAATACTTTCTGTGGCAATTAATATTCAAAGTCAGCAATTTCTTTAAAGTCATAGGGAAACTAAATGTGAGCTGCTGTTTCTGCAAGGCTAATAGCAGAGGTGATGCAAATTATCCAGCAGTTTGTGATGACACAATTCACTTGGTATCTCTTCATTGCCATACCTCTATTCAATGAAACCCACCCCAGCTTCATATGATGAATGTGCCATCAATTTAGCTTTTAGCTGGGAGCTGTGTGCCTAATTCCCTGTTGTGCTTACTGCAGCATATTCTCGTTAGGAAACCAATGGAATTGGAAGCAAATTAGCAACAGTGAGATCAGTGCACTAAACAGCAAGATTTAAGGTGAATATTGCTAATCTTGCCATTACAGGAAATTCTGAGCCAATATTGCACTGATACCTCTATGCTTAATGATGCAAAGACAAATTGACATAGAATTTTTTAGTACAGGAATGGGCCATTCAGCCCAACTAGTCTATGTCAGTATTATATTCCACATGAGCTACCTTCCACCTTGCATCATCTCATCTTATCAACATATCCTTCTGTTCCTTTCTCCCTCATGAACTTATCTAGTTTCCCCTCAAATGCATCTATGCTATTCACCTGACTACTCCATGTGGTAGTAAGTTCTACTTTCTGATCACTTGGAAGTTTCCCCTGAACTCATTACTGGATACAATATTAGTGACTGTCTTACAGTTAAAGCCCCTAGTTTTGGGCTCCCCACATCTTCTTTGCATCCACCCCACTGAACTCCTTTATAATAATAAAGACCTCGGTCAGGTTACCTCTTTGTCTTATCATTATTAGATCTTCTTGTAGCATTGTTTAAGAATATAACATATCCACTTGAAACATTATTACTTTCCTCTGTTGTTTTAATGTGCTAACTGTGGATATAAAATGGGCTTTGAAACCTTTATAAATGCTGTGAAGTACTAAATACTGGATGTGCCCGGGTATTAAGTGTGCATCCAATATCTTGTTTTCTTGCCCCTCTCACCTTTCCATGGGGAATTGCTTGGCTCCGCTAACTGCCTTTCCAAAGGGCACTGCTGGGATGAGGATAAATGTGGGAATTCTTACATTCTTATATTTCGGAATACCAACCATAAAAAAGCAACAAAAAAAAAACAGAACATCAAAAAATTACCCGTCTGCCTATTGCAAGAAAGAATGACCGTACTGAATGTGCCCGACAAGTAAATTTTTAGCATCACATTAGCTGTTTGCCCTGATCAAATAAGATACTGCTGTTTAATTCTGAGAACACTTTGGCTGCACTTAAGAACATTATTGTTCAAATGGAGTTGAAAATTGAGGTCTGACATGCACAAGGAACCTTCCAAAGAATGTTCTTGACTATTTTATGGTCAGGTATTATACACATAGCCATCTGGCAGTTGGTTTATTCATCTAAGAATGATTTCCTGTTAAAAAAAAACTTGTTTATCTGTCACAACGTGAAGGCTTTACTAAAGCTCTCCACTACCAGAGTGGATTAAATTGATCTGAGACAAAGCACTAGATTATGGCCTTCACTTTGAAATGCAGTGTTTCCTATAAACATGTTGGATCAGAATTCACAGGAGGGGTGCTGGGGACACAAACCTCTGAGATCTTGAGGAAAGTATCAAAGTCCTTTGGGGATGCACAAAGTGTCCATCTTTTCGAAAGGTTTAGATGGCCCTTGAGGCAGTAAACTTTACTGTAGCCTTTTGTTAGTGAAAAATTTCTGTTTGCATTGAATGCGCCATGTGAACAAAATGTACACTTCACAACGAAACCACACATGTTGGAGTTGTTGGGAGATAATGAATAAAACCTGAATTCGAAGTACTCAAATATCTTATCAAAGTTACTTGCCAAGACTCTGAACCTATAGAGTATTAGCAAGCATAAAAGTCAAATATACCCCATTTCTGATCAAAGGCGCCAGTAGTTTCTTAATTTCACACAGCTTTTTGATAAAAAGCCTCTCCAATCTTCAAATGCAATCTAGGCTTTTTTCACTGAGCAATGGCATGTATCAGTAGAAGAACGAAGCATCAAAGCAGAAGGTTACTTTATAAAATTTTCTTCCATTGGCCGACAGATCTATTATAACCAAACATTGAATTTAACCCCTTCATTTTTGGTCACAAAAATGTTGCCTACGTTAAAATTTAATTCTGGATGATTTAAAACCTTTATTTCATGACAAGAAGTATTATTTCCACCTTAGTAAAACATTTATAATGCACTTGCACTGAAAATGGATGGAACAGATTCAAAGCAACGGTATTAAACAGAAGTAGAATTCCCAGGAAGAGAAGGGGTCAAATTAGAATTATAAAGTGCCAGTGTCAGACTGATATAGTCAAGGGAAAAAATATGGAATTTAACTGAGGTTTGGAAGATCTGGAAACTGTTAAAACTTACAAGACACGCTTTTGGAAAGAATTATGTTCGCGATACTTATGGAAAGATAAATAATCACAAATAGGGCCATGATCACAATCTGTGGCAAATAGCTGAATTTAGTCATGTGTACTGTACAATATTGACCCTGTGTTTGGTTTATGTTTGGCAAATTTGTAACTTGTTATACTCTAGAATTTCTTTGGCTGTTTAATTCATTCATCAATAAAAGAAAATCATAATCTTGAGAACCTGTGTAAGATACTGTGGTCATGAAATACAGTCTAGGAATTACCATTCACAAGAATAACATACAAAAACACTTGATGCAATTAATTGACATTCCAATGTCTGCTATTTTTAACAGATATGTGTCAATTCATTCACGTTAAATCTAAATGCTCCCATTCAAGTAACCTGCAGATGATCGCTGTGTGAACATGTTAAAGCTGGTCCATTATTCTCGCCAACTTTTCTAGCCTTAGGTATGAACAAAATCAAGGAACTTAATATTTCAAGAATTCCTAAAATTAGATCAGTGCAAGTTATTCAGTCCATATGTTGTTGCAGTGGGATAGACAGAATTTTTGTTATCACTGTTGAAGTATTAGAGATGGAATTTTGTAATAATCCTAGTTAGCATTAATCACTTTCAAACCAAGTATAACTTCAGATAGGCACAAAAAAACATCAGAGGGAGTCAGAGAGCAGTTTTCTAAAGTGTTTTTTTTCCCTCATTGGTCCAAGACTTTTATCTTTTGCTTGGGTGTCCCAGGGGATTACATGGGTGTGGGAGGTAGTCGGGGTGCAGAGGGGTGGGGGTGGGGCTAGTGGGCAGGGTCGTGGTTCGGAAGTGTATGGTAATGATGCACCAGCTATCATTAGCATGGGCCGACTTGATGAAGCAGCTGATCTTTTCCTCCCTATGTTCACAATTGTTTATCCGTGCTGGTTAAATGTTCACCAGTTTTGCCCTTAGAATTCATATGCTTTCTATTTAAATGTGGTTCATACATTTATGCAGCATTACCCAAACATCTGAACTTTCAGGTTATCATCTCTCATAGCTGTAATAGATACTGACATACCTGGAATAAACAATAACTATAAATTATTCCTAAAGGACCACGTGGAGGTACTGTTATCTTTTGTTAAACCAGGTTTGATCAGGTTACCCTATATTTTAAGCAGAGGCAAACCACTGCAGACAGACGTTAGCTTTAAATGTGCAAAAATGCTTGTATTCATTTAGCCTTTTATCGTATCACAGTATCTTGAAGCACATCAGGCATTGAATGTCTTGGGAACAAGTATTACTCAAAAGAAAAGATCATTTCAGTAACAGTTACTGTTCTCTCCATGAATTGCTATGTCAAATACAATTGATGGAATTTAATTGTTTACCTCAATATATATCTTTTTTTTTTTAAAAATCAGTAACTTTGAATATCACTATGAGAATTGGCCAGCTTATAAAAAGATCATTATGCAAAGATGGAATCTATCTTCAGTTACTCATGCCCTCATCCAGATTATCTGCTTTGGAGGTAATGGCAATTTGTAGCTAGAATTGACAAAAATGATGTCAACTAAAAATACTTAATAAGACACAAAACATATGGACTTGCAGCAATTATGACCTTGGTCTACATCCAACATTTCATTGATCCCTTCAGGAATGCTAAGTGTATGTTTTCCTCTGTGTCACAGGGGCCGAATGTAATGCTCTGAAGCAGTATGCTGTAATTTTGGACTGGCATTTCAACTACCAGCCAAAAGGATCAGATGAAGTACCTCATAGTGATTAATGCATCGCAACCATACACAAGGCAGGCGTAAGGGTATTTGCTGCCCTAGGCGAACCTTCAGCCTGGTGACCCCCCCCATTAACTTTTGAAAATGAACTTCTTACGGGTAGTGGTTATCAGCGACCTGCCCTCACTGGGGGTCTCAGCCTCCCACTGTTCTGCAGCACCATGTTCCCTTGGTGCCCCTCAGTAGATTCCCACGCTCCACTCCTCCACCTCCCACCAGGCCCTCAACGCCCGCATCGCCACGATCACCCAGGAACTTTCTGATTGGTTGGAATCATTGGTTGGATCACCCACAGGACACACAAACTGGATAGACAAACAACCTTTAAACAGCAAAAACAAACTTATAAATTAACTTTACATTTATATTATCTAATCGATTTCGATCCAATATATGAAAAGGTTTCGATCGCATGCTGAAGTTTTAAGTACAACGCTTAGTTGGAGTTAATGTCTGAATGTCATTATTTAAATTTCTGAATGAAATATTAAGTTGAATTCATTTTACCTGTGTGACTGGGCGAATGGTGCGCTGAAACTTTGGGTGAGGGAAGACAGAAAAATCCAGACTCGCCTGTCTTTGTTCCTAGGCTTTAATGTATTTTCAGGAGCGATTCGAATGTTTTTAAACATAAACTTTTTTCCCCTAAGAATCCAGAAATGAAGGAATGTGGCTGTCTTTACAGAAATCCTGGTTTTACACAGAGATTTCTTGTCCTGCCCTTGAGGAGTTGTTCGATATCTTTCCTCCCCTCTACCTCCCTCTTACTTTCTGTATCTCTGTCTCTCCCTCTCCCCCTTTGTGTGTCTCTCTCCTCGACTCTAACTGTCTTTCTTGTGTTCTCTCTAGCTCTTCCTATGTCACCTTCACTCCTGTGTCCATAGGGAGAGATTGCAGTGTGAGTGTCCTGTCATCGATACCTTCCCCTCGATGCTGACTGCATCCAAATACAGACCACACCACAGGGCTATTCTGCTAATCTCTACCCAAATTTCAGTCACTGTCACAACAATAATCCAGTTTGGTAAAACAGGAATACATTTCCTCCTGAGAATAATGATTGTCCACTGCAAAAGGTCTTTTCTGATGCCTCGAGAGCAATAATGCCCCCACAATTTTATGAGAAATGAAATCAAAACGATATGAACAATGTTAAAGTTAACCAGAAACAAGATGGCATCTTCACAGTTAAGCGATAAAGATTGTTAACGCCCTGCAATCCAATCTGATGAAACATTGGCTGGTTAACCTTTAACTTTCGGCTTTAAAGCGTTGAATGTGCGGCTGCATTTGGAGATCATGAGCGCGCTTAACTTCCCGAACATTAGCAGGAACGGAAAAAATATTTTAAAATCCAAGTGAGACGATGCGGGTACATCTAAGATTATGTTGAATTGTCTAAGTGTCCGGATGGACTCAATGGAACCCGGCAGCTGGCACCATGTTTAACTGAAATAAAAGCAAAATACTGCGGATGCTGGAAATCGAGAACAACAACAAAAATACCTGGAAAAGCTCAGCAGGTCTGACAGCATCTGCGGAGAGGGATACAGTTGATGTTTCGAGTCCGTACTTAGCTCGTTTAGCTTGACTGGATCAGCTGTCAGGAGAAAGTTTGGAGACATTTGTGACCTTATGGAGCTACACAGCAGCCAGATATTAAACATGCTGCTATGTTGGTAGTGACATCCAGCACAGCTCGTAGGCATGTAGTGAAGTTTCTCCCGTGTGAAGTAAGCACTGATTTATTTTTCCAGTGGTATGTTCATATCTTGGACATGCCCTTTTGCATGTATAAAACGAACGTTCATGCTTTTCAATCCACCTGCCGAATCAGGAGCATTAAAGAAATAGGTGCAATGAGTTTCAGTACAAAATAAAGCTGAATTAAGTACAGAAATTGAAACAAGAGACAACAGATTTTAATTTATACCGATTTGAAAGTATAATACTGTAATAGTTATGACCAGGATATATGGCCAGGAAACAGGCATTGCAGCTTAATTGATATTGCTGCCTAAGAAAATGGGTATTGGTAATTTATGGACCCCAGGATAGAGATTTTGTTTTTCCCTTGGAATTTTCTTTTTCTCCCTCCGGCTTGGTTGCAGCCTCCTCCGAGCTGCTAATGTGTAACTGTAAATCTGCCACATCCCTGCATTCTGATACTCACAATAAGCACCTGTCACGGAAGAATGAGTCCAAGCTTGTCTTTTACTTCAAGCCAGTTTATTCTCAAAAATGCTCTGCAGTGTAGCAAACTCTCCCAATCCCTTCCAGACTGGAGTGTTCCAGCTGTACCCATTTATAAGGTGAACCAATGCCCATCACCCACTTTAACAAGCAGTTGTCTTAACAATGTAATTGCTGTGCAATGTGATTTCCAGTCAACAAGAAGATTGTGATTGGACCTTGATGATGTAATTACTGATGCATCCATTCAGCTTTTCCAACATGTTCAAGAGCTGTGGGTTCATGAGAAGCCGTGAGAGGGCAGTCAACTTTTTCCAAACACAACCACAACACATCGAACATAGCGAGCAGCTCCTCCAATCACAACTCTGCCGTCATTTCCCGCTCTCAGCTACTGTCAGAAACCGACAGAGCGGGAACCGCTGCTTCTGACTTTCGGGCGGCTTCGTGGGTTTCTGGCCTGCTTTCAGTACAGATTTTTTTCAAAAAGCCGGGTCCCCACCTCCAAAATTTGCTACTTAGTCGTTGCACCCAGCTATGACCATGCAGCTATGTACTGACATGGATTCAGGCCCTTGATTTAATGGACAATTGGCTAACAAAAAAAAAGCTTTGATAGGTAGAAAAGACTAGTCAAACAAAAATTCAGAGTATGGCACCCTGGGGCTGAGATGATTGGCCTCCAACCACCACAACCATTTTCCTCCATGCCAGGTACAACTCCAGCCAGTGGACAGCTTTCCCTCCCAATTCCAACTGACGTCAGTTTTACTAGAGCCATTTGATGCCAGACTTAGTAAAATGCTGCCTTGAATTTGATTGAATTTTTCAAAGAGGTGACCAGGTGTGTAGACGTGGGCAATGCATTTGACGTAGTCTCCTTGGACTTCAGCAAGGCTTTTGATAAGGTCCCGCATGGGAGACTGATTATGAAGGTAAGAGCCCATGGGATCCAAGGCAATTTGGCAAATTGGATCCAGAATTGGCTGAGTGGCAGGAAGCAGAGGGTGATGGTCGAGGGGTGTTTTTGTGACTGGATGCCTGTGTCCAGTGGGGTTCCACAGGGATCGGTGTTGGGTCCCTTGTTGTTTGTGGTATATATAAGCAATTTAGACTTGAATATAGGAGGGTTGATCAGTAAGTTTGCGGATGACACGAAAATTGGTGAGGTGGGAAATAGTGAGGAGGATAGCCTTAGTTTACAGGAGGATATAGACGGGCTGGTCAGATGGGCTGATCAGTGGCAAATGGAATTTAATCCGGATAAGTGTGAGTTGAAGCACTTGGGCAGGACAAACAAGGCACGGGAATACACGATGAATGGTAGGACCCAGTGAAGTACCGAAGATCAGAGGGACCTTGGTGTACATGTCCACTGGTCCCTTAAGGTAGTGGGATTGGTAGATAAGGTGGTTAAGAAGTCATATGGGATACTTGCCTTTATTATCCGAGGCATATAATTTAAGAGCAGGGAGATTATGCTGGAACTGTATAAAACGCTGGTTAGGCCACAGCTAGAGTATTGCGTGCAGTCCTGGAATCCGCATTATAGGAAGGATGTGATTGCACTAGAGAGAGTGCAGAGGAGATTTACCAGGATGTTGCCTGGGCTGGAGAGTTTTAGTTATGAGGAGAGATTGGATAGACTGGGGTTATTTTCCCTGGAGCAGAGGAGATTGAGGGGGGACATGATTGAGGTGTATAAAATTGTGAGGGGCATAGATAGAGTAGACAGGAAGGAACTTTTCTCCTTGGTGGAGGGATCAATAGCCAGGGGGCATAGATTTAAGGTAAGGGGCAGGAGGTTTAGAGGGGATGTGAGGAAGAATTTTTTCACTCAGAGGGTGATGGGAATCCAGAACTCACAGCCTGAAAGGGTGGTAGAGGCAGAAACCCTCATAACATTTAAGAAGTATTTGGATGCGCACTTGTGATGCCATGGTATACAAGGGGCCTAGTGCTGGAAAATGGGATTAGAATAGTTAGGTACTTGTTTGACTGGCGCAGACTCAATGGGCCGAAGGGCCTTTTTCTGTGCTGTAGACCTCTATGACTCTATGATGTCAAGGGCCGTCAGTCTCACCTCACCTCTGGCATTCAGCTCTTTGGTGCATGTATGAACCAAGGCTGCAGTGAGGACTAAGGCCAAGTGGCCCAGGCGGAACCCAAACTGAGTATTGATGAGCAGGTTATTGCTGAGCAAATGCAGTTAATAACACTGTCACCAACTCTTTCCATCACTTTGCTGATGATCGAGAATAGTCTGATGGGTGCTAATTGGCTGTGTTGGATTTGTCCTGCTTTGGGTGAACAGGACATAGCTGGGCAATTTTCCACATTTTCAGTTGGATGCCAGTGTTGTAGATGTACTGGAAGAGCTGAACTGGGGGCACTGCTAGTTCAGGAGCACAAGTCTTCAGTACCATAGCCGGAATGTTGTCAGCGACCATAACCTTTGCAATATCCAGTGCCTTCAGCCATTTCTTGATATCATGTGAATCAAATTATTTGAAGACTGGAATCTTTGACTCTGGATACCCCAGAAGGGGGCTGAGATGAATCATCCACTCAGTGCTTTTGGCTGAAATAGTTTGCAGATGCTTCAGCCTTATCTTTTGCACTCATGTGCTGGGCTCTGCCATCATTGAGGTTGGGGATGCTTGCGGACCCTCCCCCTCCAGTTAGTTGTTAATTGTCCACCATCAATCACGACTGGGTGTGGCAAGACTGCAGGTCTTTGATTTTATCTGCTGGCCATAGGATTGCATAGCTCAGTCTACAACATATGCTGTTCCACCATTTAATATGCATGTGGCCCTGTGTTGTAGCTTCACCAGATTGGCACCTCATTTTTAGGTATGCCTGGTTTTACTCCTGACATGTTCTCCGTCCCTCTTAATTAATTCTTCAGCTGAGGGAGGGTGGTGGTAATTGGTAATTAGCAGGAGGTTTCTTCGCCCATGTTTGATTTAATGGCATAAGACTTCATGGGATCCAGAGTCAATGTTGAAGAGTCCCAGGGCTATTTCCTCACAACTGTATTCTACTGTGCCAACAGTTCTGTCCTGCCAATGAGACAAGTCATACCCAGTGATGGTGATGGGGGAGTCTGGAGCATTAGCTATAAGGTATGATTCAGTGAGTATGACTATTAGGCTATTGCTTGACTAGTCAATGGGACAGTCTGCCCAACTTTGGCACATCCCCTGGTGTTATTAAAGGAGGGCTTTGCAGTTTGACTGGGAAGGGTGTATCTTTGTCGTTTCTGGTGCTATATGATGCCAAGTAGCCTGTCCAGTTTTATTTTTATTCAACTTTTCTGCAGCAATTTGATACAACTGAGTGACTTGCTAGGCCATTTCAGGGAGCAGTTAAGCGTCAACCACATTACCGTGGTTCTGGTGTAGGCGCAACCAGGTAAGGATGGCAAATATTCTTCCCTGAAAGACATCAGTGAACCAGGTTGGTCTTTACACCAATCCAGTAGGTTCATGATCATATGAGACGAACCTTTATTCCAGATTTATTGAACTTAAATTCCCCTAGTGGCGGTGGCTGGATTTGAACTCATGTCTCTTGTGCATTAGAGGCCTTTAGATTAGAAGCCCAGTAGCATTATCACTATGCTACCATGCCCAGGATCTGAGCACTTAAGTTCACAACCGCTTCTTTCTAATGTGTTCAGGGGGAAATGAATTCTCCTCAGTCTTACATATGTAGTAGTTGCAAATGAAAGACAATTTGGGAGCAATGGACCATTATTTACTGTTCATGTTAGTCTTCCATTAATTCAACTTGAGCTTTGTTTTCAGTAACTGGTACACCTCCTGTGGCATTGCTCATGGTATCTCAGAGTATATAATAACCCATTATATAATGGAGCTACAGCACCACCTGGTGGTCCCAACTTTCAACAATAGTGTCATCAATATCAGTTTACATAGAAAATTCCAATTAAAAGAGGGGGGGGTGGGGGGCAGCAGGTCCTTAGCCTTGTTTACCCTGTAGCCATGACGCTCCATGAGTCAATGTTCAGGATTTTCAGAGACAGGTCCACCGAACTGTAGACTAGTGTACGTGGCCATGGAACACAACATACTCAGGAATGGTGATATGAATCTTAGATATTGGCTACTTGATATGACTTTGTAAGTAGGACTCTGTTGGGCTGTTGCTTGATTAGTTAGTAATACCACCCTCCCAACCTGGGTAACTATCACCTGGTGGACTATACAGAGTCAAACCTGCTGGCGTGAGTTTTATCCTGATTTTATCTGATACCTGGACCATTGCTAATTGTATTTTATAGCAGTTGTTTTACAACTGAGTAGACAGCTTCAGAGGGCATTGAGGGTTTATCATTTAGAGTAGGACTGGAGTCACGTGAAGGCCAGAGCACTTATTGGGTAGAACGTTCTCTTCCCTACAGACATTAATGAATCAACTGGATTTAAACTCACTACCATAAGATTGTTAGTCCAGTGCCATAACCTTTGGACTATCATATCAAATCAATCAAAAGATAAATATACTTGTTAAACTCACTTTTCACTAATGTTATTAGTTTAATGTTGAAAAGGTCAGTGCTGAATCTGAATAACTTATCCATATCTCATTACAACCAACCTTCCACCAATTCCTTCTTACTCACCTACCCTTTTCTTTGACTAAAATTAACAAAGAAAAGGAAATATTTGGTTGGTTAGCAATGGACCAACATATATGTGGCCTTTAGTTTGATAGGCTGATTTCTTTTTGCCCAGGAAATCAGTTTAAATAGAATAAGAAATTAATATCCTGTCATGCTGTAGGTTTTTCAATGAGATAATAAACTTAAGTTTATTTATTTGTAAGAGATAAATAGGCATTCAAATATTGCATAGAAATGGGCAGATTAGTTAACTATTTATATTAAATGCAGAGACATTGGATGTGAATGGTTGAAAGATGAAAATGCACTGGTCTACCCTTGCCAAAGATCCATAATAAACTATCCTAATTTATTAGAGACTAGCTAGCTAACTTGAAAGAGAGATCAGGTTTGTTTAACAATTAAATTACTCATGTTTAATACTGAATACGTAGAACTGAGAACCATAATATAAAAACAAATAGAGGATATTGGCTGTCTGGCAGAGGATTATACAATAATACCAAGTTGTTAGGTTTGGACAATGTTACAAAACACAAGAGAAAAGCTTGAATGTTTATTTTTACCGCAACTGGACTGCTAAACTAGATTATTGTCTGTGGCCCCCTGTTGGAGATGTAATGCAGTTTAAAATTAAATTAAATTAAATTAAAAAATAATACTGGTAGCTGATTTTTTTTGATACTGCAGGCAAGTGCCAAGTGACAAAGGACATCACAGGATATTTGGCTAATTTGGATGATGGAATAACAGAGAATTCACCACCTTCCTCATAAGTTATTTATAACCAGTACAAACCTCAAACTATGCAATTTTAGAAAATCATGTTATTTGAAACCACTGCGTGAATCCATTATTGGATGTTACTTATGTTTCAGAGTGGGTCACAGTGATGAATGAAAGCGGTGAGAATTGATTCTTTGTAAAGTTTAATTCAGAGTTATTTGGATGCTTCACTCTTGCACACTGCCCTAAGAAGTTACTGCTTAGTGCAACATTGTAGGCTCAAAGAGACAATGGCATTCAACAGATATAGCCGAGGCCCTGAAGAGGGAACAAAAATGTAAGTTTCTGTTTAGTATTGCAGGGCCAGGATGGTAGGATTGCACAAATACAGCCTCAGCTGCTGCTACTCCAGGTCATTGTCCACGTCCGATCATAACCCAATTCCCCACCACCACCACTTCCCCCTACCCCCGCTCGCCCATCTCCCCGCCCCAACACTGAGATTGTCCTCTCCACCATGGATCTACTGTCAGTTGGCCTGGAGGCTGGTCAGGTCACTCCATTTGTGGCTGCTGGCAGGATAGCACAACAGCAACAGTGCTTTTATACTTACATACTTAATTTATATGTAGTAAAATGTCCTAAGACAATTCAAAGGAGCATTATCAAAACAAAAATTGACACCAAGCCACCTAAGGAGATATTAGTGCAGGTGGCCAAAACCTTCGTCAAAGAGGTAGGTTTCAAGGAGAAAGTGATGTAGAGAGGCCAAGAGGTTTAGGGAGAAAATTCTAGTGCTTAGGCCCTTGGCAGCTGAAGCACGGTCACCAGTGGTGAAGTGATTCAAATCAGGGATGTTTTTAGTGATCTTGCTTGTGGCATAAATATCAACCAGAGTACTGGAGAGAATGCTCAAAAAAGTACCATGGAATCATTTACATCAGGGAGGAGGGCAGGTGTCTTGGAGGGTTGTGGGGCTGGAGGAGATTCCAGAGATAGTGGGCAGAATTTTACGGCCCTGTTTCGGCAGGGACTGGGCCGTAAGATGCGGCGGGGCCGTTATAAACCCCATTGACGACAGCGGGAATGTAAAATCCCGCTGTTGTAAAATTCTGCCCAGGAAGTGGGCTGAGGCCATGGAGGGCTTTGTAAACGAGATGACAATTTTAAAAATCAAGGCTTAACCAGGAGCCAAAGTAAATCAGTGAGCAGGGGTGTGGTGGGCGAATGGACTTTGTATAAGTCATAACACGGGCAGCTGAGATTTAGATGACCTCAAGTTTGCAGAGTAGAATGTGGGCGACCAGCCAGGAGTGCATTGGAATTGCCAAGTCTAGAAGTAACAAAGGCATTGATGAAGTTTTTGCAACAGATAAGCTGTGGTGATGAGGGGTCGGCTGATGCTACGGTGCAAATAGGCAGTCTTAGTGATAGCGTAGATGTGTGGTTGGAATCTCATTTCAGGGTCAGATATGACACCAAGGTTGCAAACAGTCTGGATCAGCCTCAAACAGTTGCTGAGGAGAGGGATGGAGTAGATGGCTAGGGAATGGAGATAATGATGGGGACTTTTGGTCTTCCCAATATTTTGTCAGAAGAAATGTCCACTCACCCATTATTGGATGCCAGACAAGCAGTCTGGCAGCTTAGAGACTGGAGAGGGGTCAAAAGAGATGATGGTGAGGTAAAGCTGGGTATCACCAGTGTACACGTGGAAGCTGATGCTGTGTTTTTGGATGATGTCATCCAATCGCAGCATAAAGATGAGATACAGGAGGGGGCCAAGGATAGAACCTTGTGGCACACCAAAGGTAATGGTACGGGAGAAAGGAAGAGAGGCCATTGCTGGTGGTTCTCTGGCTATGGCTGGATAGATAAGAATGGAATCAGGTGGGAGCAGTACCCTCCCACAACTGGAGAACATTGGAGTGGAGTTGGAGGAGGATGGTATGGTCAACTGTGTCAAAGGTTCCTGCTTTTCCACCCACAACCCACCCACCAATGTTAATGAAGTCTGGCTCTCAAAATGAATCCACAGGCAGTTGGCGTGCATGATTCAGCAACTATCCGCCCACAGTCCACTGGAGTTGAAGATCTGACCCATACTCTTTTCAGCCAAATGCCCAAGTATTGCAAACAGTGAATTCATTGAAATCACAGCTAATAAGGAAGAAAGAGAGAAAGAGAGAGAGAGTGAGAAAGAGAGAGAAGGAAAAAACAAACAAACAAACAAACCTTTCACAATCTCAGGAGGCCCAGAACATTTTACAGCTAATGAAGTACTTTTTGAGATGCAGACAATTTGCAGACAGCAAACTCCTATAAACAGCAATAAGGTAAATATTTTAAAAGATGATAAATGTTTTTAGTGATCTTCCTTGTGGCATGAATGTTGACCAGGACACTGGAGTGAACTCTTTTCAAAATAATGCCATGGAATCTTTTACATTCACCTAAGAGGGCAAACAGTGCCTTGGTTTAATGTCTCCTTTGAAAGAGTGCACACCCTCAGGGCTGAACGGGATCGCACGCCTAGATCCTGTGCTCGAGTCTCAGGAACGGGATTTGAACCCACAACCTTTTGACTCTGAGCACTGGGTGACACCGAATAATTGAACAAGTGCAGTCACAGAAATGATTGGGTGAACTGAAAATTTGAAAAGGGATTTATACATTTAATCTCATGCGTTACTCAAACCACTTTCCTTATCCTGCTTTGAAAGCTTCTGCACATGATTATATATGAGGGATTTCAGATAACAATTTCCGACTGATAAGTCTGCTTCTCTAGGGTAGCAGAACTGCAGAATCATATGCAGCATGATTAATGCCATGAATTCTTATGTGGTTATGCCATGTATATTATAACATTGAAATGACCTTGACACCAGTGGTCAGAACTGTGCAACAAAGCCTCAGTGGTTACATTTAAGACAAAATGGGTATTGGATAAACTATTGGCTTTATATACTTCTATGCATGAAAGCAACAAAAAGCATGTACTGACTCAGCACCCTTCTTTCTTTGGGACACTTATCCCAACTGGCCTGAGACTGAATGTATGAGATAGACTATGCACCTTAAAGGAAGGTTATAACACGCATTTTGTATCAAATGAAGCAATTGTACAAATTAAGCTTAGACAGGTAGTGGAAAACTACCTCAGGGGATATTTTCAAATACCTTCAGCTCCACATACGCGACAGATACAAAACTTCAGTGAGCTATCAGAAGTCCGACCAAATACCTAGGGGCCTGGGAACTTTTAGAATTTCATTTTTCACTTTTTTTTTAATGTTAACAGGGAAATGACCATTTCTTTGTTAGTGTTAAAATGTAACTGCCTTTTACGAACTGCTGAATACAAACTGGGCCAAACCTGTTCAGAAAAGCTGAATTGCAGAGATGATGGGCAGAGTTTTATGGCAGTGAGATTTTATGTTCTTACCGAAGTCAGTATGAGTTTAAAATGGCTCGCTGCATTTTACGACCCTGTCCCCACTGCAACACGGCCATAAAATTCTGGCCGATGCATGAACAACTGCCTTTGACACCAGGACAGTATTTTATCAAATAAGGCACTAAGGAGCCATTGAAAAAGCCATTGACTGAGGATCAAGTGTAAGATTCTCAAATAGTTGTAGTCATACCTAACATACAGGGAGGTGATTGGCAACTAATCATCTCAGCCCCAGGACATCACTGCAGGAGTCCAAGCAAGCACAAGGACAGCCGCTAGTCACTAAGTACAGCTAGTTATAGAGTCTGAGCTCGGGAATTTGGTGAGTGAGGGAATTTAAGGGCTAATTTTAAGGATTAACCTTTTACTAAAATCTAGTCTAGTTGACATTTAGAATTTAACCACAATTTACCGTTAAAGCTGTTTTTTTCAGTCTTGGAGATAAACAGGAGAGGCAACTGCAGCTAGTTAAATAGGTAGCTAGCTTGAACTAGGTTCTCTAGCCAGTAGTGCTGATTCATTGCTGTAGATCTTCAGCTAGTATAAATAGAGCTGGTCTTGCTAAGTGCATGAAGTAGGCAAGCACGAAGACTGCAGCTGGTCACTGAGTGCAGCTAGCCACAGAGTGTGAGTTTGGGAATTTGGTGAGTGAGGGAATTTTAAGGTTAAATTTTAAGGATTAATCTCTTTCTAAAATCTGGTCTGGATGCATTTAGAATATAACTACAATTTACTGTTAAGGATAATTTTCTTTCAGTCTTAGGGATAAATAAGCTTCCTACAGCAGAGGCAACTGCAGGTAGTTAACTAGATAGCTAGATTGAACTAGATTTTCTAGCCAGCTGTGTTGACTCATCACTGTAGAATTTCAGCTAGTATAAATAGAGGTGATCTTGCTAAGCGCACAAAGTAAGCAAAGTTACAAAGACAGTAGCTGGTCACTGAGTGCAGCTAGTCACAGTGTGTGAGCTCGGGAATTTGGTGAATGAGGCAATTCAGTACAGTGAGGGGGGATATGCTGTTCACGTAAGTATCTACCTTAACTTTGATTTTAAAAGAGAGTGCAGAACGGTGGACCAGATTAAAAGAACTAGGGGGCTCAGTCTCTGGGCTGGCCTTGTTCTGAGAAAAATCAAAAGAGTGATGTCAGAGGGAAACGGGTAAGTGATTAGTTGGTGAGTATTCTGCTCATTTATATTTCAAAACTCATGCAATTTATTAATCATTGTAAAACTTTCTTAGTATTAGTAAGGATTACTACTGTAGTAAAGCTTATAGGGAGTAGTAGGGTTTCTTAATAATAAATTAATTTATTATTATTTTCTTAATTAACACATGATAAAGATGGCAGGGCTAGTGCTGTGACTACAGAATATGGGAATTCCAGAACACCAGTGTGATCCAGGGCAAACGCGTCTCCAATAAGCGCCTGCAGCTTGAGCAGCTTCGGCTCAGAGTCATTGAGCTGGAGGCTGAGCTGCAGACACTGCAATGCATCAGGGAGGGAAACAATTATCTGAACACTTTGTTCCAGAAGGCAGTCACATCACTTAGGATAGGATCTTCTGACTTAGTCAGTGGTCAGGGACAAGAGGGTGTGATCGTGAGAGTGGACAAGGCAAGACAACAGTGTAGCAATAAGGGAAATGATAATCAGAATGTGGCAAGAAGGGATAGAGTGTACAGACAAAAGAGTGCCCCAGTAGATAAGGCTAGAGGTTTCGAGAGAAGTAAAATGACAGCACTCAAGGCTCTGTATCTGCACGTAGCATTTGCAACAAAATGGATGAATTGAATAGAAATAAATAGAAATAAACATGTATGATCTGATGGCCATTACAGAGATATGGCTGCAAGATGACAAAGGCTGGGACATGTATATTCAAGACATTTCAGAAGGATAGGAAGCAATAAGAAAAAGTGGAAGAGTAGGTCAATTAATTAGGGATGACATATGTACATTAGAGAGAGATAACCATAGTTCTAAAGGTCGAGATGTAGAATTAGTTTGAGTAGAGATAAGAAACCATAAAGGTAGGAAGTCACTTGTGGGAGCAGTTTATAGGCCTTCTAACAGTAACCACATTGTAGAAGAGGGTATGCAGGAAGAAATAATGGAAGCTTGTGACAAAGATATGGTGATAATCATGGGTGATTTTAATCTACATATAGATTGGACAAATCAGATAAGCAAAGGTAGTGTAAAAGATGAGTTCATAGACTGTTTTCAGGACAATTTCTTAAAGCAGCACGTGCTAGAGAGCTGACTACTCGAGATCTGGTTATGTGCAACAAGGCAGGATTAATTAATGACCTCTTAGTAAAGGCACCCCTAGGTAGCAGCGATCATAACATGATTGAATTTCACATTCAGTTTGAAGGAGAGAAGAGTGGGTTTAAGGTTAAAGTTTTAAAGTTAAACAAGGGCAATTATGAAGCTATGAAGACAGAGCTGGCTAAAGGGAACTGGGAAATTAGATTAAGGGATAGATCAGTAGAGATGCAGTGGCAGACATTTAAGGAGGTATTTCATAACACTCAGCAAAAATATATTTCAATGAGAAAGAATAACTCTTGGAGTAAGACACACCATCTGTGGCTGAGTAAGGAAGTTAAAGATAGTATCGAATTGAAAGAAAGAGTGTATAATTTTGCAAAGATTGGAGGTAGGTCAGAAGATTGGACAGAAAATATAAAAAAGCAAAGAATAACTAAAATATTAATAAGGAGGGAGAAATTTGATTATGAAAGAAAGCAAGCTAGAAATATAAAAAAACAGATAGTAAGAGTTTCCTTTCTAGTAAAAGGAAAAGAGTTAGTAAAGTGAGCACTAGTCCTCTAGAGAGTGAGTCTGGGGAATTAATAATGGAAACTAAGGAAATGGCGGATGAACTGAACACATATTTTGTATCAGTCTTCACAGTAGAGGATACAAATAGCATCCCAGAAATAATTGTGAACCAAAAGGTGAAGAGGGAGGAACTTAAAACAATTCTAATCGCCAGGGAAAGGGTGCTGAGAAAATTATTGGAACTAAAAGCTGACAAGTCCCCAGGACCTGATGGACTTCATCCTAGTGTCTTAAAGGAAGTGGCTGCTGAGATAGCAAATGCATTGGTTATAATTTTCCAAAATTCCCTAGATTCTGGAAAGGTCCCACCAGATTGGAAAATAGCGATTGTAACATACTAACATGGATAAAGGATTTGTTAGCTAACAGAGAACAGAGAGTAGGCATAAATGGGTCATGGGCTGGCAAGATGTAACGGGTGGAGTTACCCACAGGGGTAAGTGCTGGGGCCTCAACTATTTACAATCTATATCAAAGAATTGGATGATGGGACCGAATGTATGGTTGCTAAATTTGTTGATAACACAAAGGTAGGTAGGAAAATAACTTGTGAAGAGGACAGAAGGAGACTTCCAAGGGCTATAGATAGGTTTTTTTAAGTGAGTGGGCAAAAATTTTGGCAGATGGAATATAAATTGGGAAAATGTGAACTTGTCCACTTTGGCAGGAGGAATATAAAAGCAGTATATTATTTAAATCGAGAGAGAGAATGCAGAACTCTTCAGTACAGAGGGATATGGGCCCCTTTTACAATAATCACCAAAGGTTGGTATGCAGGTACAGCAAGTGATTAGGAAGGCAAATGGAATGCTGTTGTTTGTTGCAAGGTGGATGGAATATAAATGTAGGGATGTTTTGCTACAAGTGTACAGGGCATTGGTGAGACTAGATCTAGAGTACTGTGTACAATTTTGGCCTCCTTATTTTGACAGATTCCAGGCATGAGGAAAGGTTTGACAGATTGGGTCTCTATCCATTGGAATTTAGAAGAATGAGAGACTTGAAACATATAAGATCCTGAGGGCATTTGACAGAGTGGATGTTGAGAGGATGTTTCTCCTTGTGGAATTTTCCGTGCCCACTGGCAGCGGGCATGATAGGTGGCAGGTGCAGACAATATGGCGCAATCTGGCTCACAATGGCAGGAAGGCAGGTTGCGATCATCCGCTCAGCCCGCCAATGGGTGGGCCACGTTTCCCGCCATTGTAATACATCAGCATCTCATTAAAAGTCCATCCGCCAGGCTCTGGACCCCCATCGGATTGTACATCCACGCTGGTGGGAAAGCACGTCGATGTGCTCCACGACGGCACACAGGCAACATGCCCTTGGCGGCCTTCACTTTGGGGGAACTGAGGTCAGTGAACAGTATCGTCTTCCACAACTCAGCAGGGTCATCTGTTGCTCTGCAGGCTTCAGGGGGCCCTGGGGGACCTGAGTGAAGTGCCACCCTGCTTTCAGGGTGCAAGTGGGGGGATGGTGTCCGGAGGCAACTGCTGCCTGGCCCCTGGAGGTGACTGTACTCGGGGTGGGGTGGGGTGGGTGGCGTCCAGGGGCAACTGCTGCTCTGGCGTTGGATCCTACGCAGAAGCAATTGAGGTGGGGGGCAGGATAGGCGAGGGAAGTGGCCACGCAGTAGGGACTCCTGTATAAACTGACCATCCCTCTGCAACTGAGACAGTTCAGGTGCAGCCACAGTGATATGATTGGGGTCGGGCTCCTAGCCTGCCCGCCCATGCAAGCAATGCGGGGGCACCAATGTGCCACCAAGCCCTCTAGACCTTACCCCCCACCACTCCAGCACAGGCTGCAAGTCTGCAATCACTTTACTGGAGCGTGCAGCAGTTGCACTGCACAAGTTATACAGTCTCCTCGCCAATGCTGGCTTTGTAGCAGTCACTGCTGGAGGTGCTCACAGCCCCCTTGCAATCTCAGCATCCTGGTTTGGACCAGTGTCCCCCACGTCGCAGGTTAACAGGTCAGCCATGCAGTGCACTCATCTCTGGCCATCCGAGGGGTGGCCAGCACTTCCTGGGAAGCGTTAAGGGGCGGTCACACAGGACCAGGAAAGGATGCTAAGTACACCCATGCTAACCACGTCTCTCTCTCTCTCTTTCATGCTGCAGGAGGACCACATCAGGATCATGGACTCTGGTGACCTAGCTGTATGCCTGATGGCCTACAAAGAGCAAAGAAGATGGAGGAGAGAGCGACTGCGGCTCTTGGCTGTGCAAAGGCAGGAGCAGCAAGCACAGGAAGAAGGGGTTGCTGGGGCTCCCTCACACACTGCCCGGGAGTGACAGTGAGCCGTGGCTGGTCGTCACCTAGCAACACCCAGGATCAATAGGCATCGCCTGTCATTCCTGCAGATGACCGGGAACCAGTGTCGCCAATGACTGTGCATGTCTAGGGACCTGGTCATTCACATCTGCCACTTACTGCAGGACTTGGCGCCAAGGGGACATGTAGGGCATCCACTGCCAGTGGCTGTGAAAGTGACTGCAGCACTCAATTTCTATGCTAGTGGCTCCTTTCAGGGCTTCACAGGTGACCCTTGTGGGATTTCACAAGCCGCCACCCACAAATGCATCTATGAGGTCATGGATGCCATCTTGTTGAGAGCACACAACTTACATCCTGGGACAGCCAGGATGTAAGAGCCATTGAATTCACCCAGATCTCAGGATTCCTACAGGTGCAGGGTGCAATCGACTACAACCATGTGGCACTCAGGCCTCTGTCGCTACACATGGTGGACTGGTGTGCGACCACCAGAAACGCATCCTGCAGGTGTGCACACGGTTTCCAGGGAGTCTGCACGATGCCTACATCCTCAGTCGCTCACAGATCCCTGCAGTCTTCCAGAGTCCACAGAGGCTGCAGGGTTGGCTCCTTGGGGACAAGGGGGACGTGGCTGTTGACACCCGTGTGGCAGCCTCAGACTGCAGCAGAGCAACAGTATAACGAGGCTCATGCAGCAGCTCACAACTTGGTGGAGCAGACCATCAGGATGCTGAAGGTGCGGTTCCAGTGCCTGGGTTGGTCTGGTGGAGCCCTGCCATACAGTCCGCAGAGAGTATCACACATCGTCATTGTCTGCTGCGTCCTTTACAACCTGGCGGTGCAACGGGGAGACGAGCTGGCTGAGGAGGAGATGGAGGAGCTGGAGGTTTCCTTAGATGAGGATGATGGCAGCGGGGAGGAGGGTGAGGAGGTCCTCGGTGGTGATGATGACCAGGATGAGGCTTTCACACTGGCTAGACGAGGCAGGCGCACTCGGGAGGCCCTCACAGCTGCCAGATTTGTAGAGGATGATGATGACATGCAGTGAGGTGTCCCCATAGATCTTCACATCGCAGTTGTGAACGTTTGACTCCAGTTTGGCTTATGGCAGCGCCAAAAGCCTCTGTGAGAATGCTTCTTTCATGGATATGCAGTGGAGGCCCTAATAGTCACTCGATCGCAGGAGGATGATGACAACATGCAGTGAGGATACTCCATGAATCTTCACATAGCCTCTGTGAATGTCTGACTCCTGTCTGGCTGAAGGCAGCTCACTTGCTCTCCATGATCAGGGCCATCTCATAGAGATGCAACCGTGAAATTTTAGACGCATCCGATGCTGTGTCCACATTCACCACCTGAGCCCTTCAGGAAGGTGCACAGCATTAATGGTCGCAGACGCTGGTGTGATGGAGACCAGCCCCACCTTCAATGTCCTGAGAGCACAGAGAGAATGAGAGAACTCTGTGACACCTGCCCACTACATTCTGGCAGCAATGACCAGCACCGCCGAGGTGCAGGCATCAGTAATGTTTCCAGGGAGTGTGAGGCCGGACCATCACTGTGGTCTGAAGGCTGCACAGAGCACAGGGAAGAGGCCCTGGACTGAGACCAGCCTTTAATCTTGTGCAGAAAGATTTCCCGACCAAGTAACAAGAACACTTCTCATCAGAACAAGGAGCCACAGGCAGGGAGACATCCTTAGGAGTTTATTGACAATATAATATCATTAAATATATAATTATAATATAATATATAATTAAAGAAATTAGCATAAAAGGGGAGGAGGTTCTAAGTGGTCTGGCAGGCTTTAAAGTAGATAAATCTCCAGACCCGGATGAAATGTATCCCAGACTGTTGAGTGAGGCAAGGGAGGAGGTAGCAGGGGCGCTGGCAATAATTTTCAATACCTCTCTGGCTACAGGAGAGGTGCCAGAGGACTGGAGGACAGCCAATGTGGTACCGTTATTCAAGAAGGGAGGAAGGGATAAACCAGGGAACTACAGGCCAGTCAGTCTAACCTCAGTGGCGGAGAAACTATTGGAAGCAATTCTGAGGGACAGAATTAATCTACACTTGGAGAGGCAGAGATTAATCAAGGACAGTCAGCAGGGTTTTGTTAAGAGGAGGTCATGTCTGACCAATTTGATTGAATTTTTCGAAGAGGTGACCAGGTGTGTCGATGAGGGCAATGCATTTGACGTAGTCTACTTGGACTTCAGCAAGGCTTTTAAACATGGCGGCCATTGTGATGCAATGATGGGAGGGCGAATGAGAGCCCGCCAGCTCGCCATGGAAATGGCGTGTTTCCCGGGAATGCATAAATAGTGAGGCGGGTTTGGGTCAATATGGCGTGAAAACCGGACATCGCGGCCGGAGGATAAAACACAGTTTTACCCGCCCACTACTGCATTTAGTGCAAATCTGGGAAAATTCCACCCTAGGACGAGGGGACACAGTTTAAAAACAAGGGGTCTCCCATTTAAGATGGAGAGGAGAAGAGTAAGTGACAGAGGTGGCAAACTAGTGTCAGACAATGATCTTCTCCAAAAAGAGAGTGCATAACAACTTTGCTTTGACTTTCAGTGATAATATCATCACTAAGCTCTCGATATCAACATCCTACAGCCAGAAACACAACTGGATCAGCCAAATAATTGCTGTGGCTACTTATCATCATTGGAATCCCTTGTGCAGAGGAAGGAAACTGTGGCTGTTAGAGCAGGTCTGAAACCGGCTAATCTATGGTGAATGACTCACCTGATTCTCCAACATCTCTAGTCACAAGTCAGGTGTGTTAGGGACCCCACTCAATGACTTAAACAGTCCGATATCTGCATACCTTGGCTGCAGTGTGCACTATCTACAGGATGTATTGCGGCAACTTCTGAGGCTTCCTTGGCAGCACCTTCCAAACTGGTAACCTCTACCACCTAGAAAGACAAAGACAGCAGATGCATGGAGGGGGCACCAAAACCTCCAAGAACCTGAGGTCAGACACCACTCTGACTTGGAAATATATCGTTGGTCCTTCACTGTCCCTGAGTCAAAATCCTGGAACCCCCTTCCTAACAGCACTGTGGGTGTACCTACACCACATGGACTGCAGTGGTCCAAGAAGGCAGCTCACCACCACCTTCTCAAGGGCAATTAGAGATGGGCAATAAATGATGTGCTAATCAGTCACAGCCACATCCTGAGAATGATAATATATATATATATAGGAATATTTATGTTTTGGTAACAATGCTTTGAATAGGCCACATTTAATCTAAAGATAACCCCCCACCTGTTGTCATTCTATTTTAAGAAAGGGCGTGGTAGCATAGTTTCCAGTGATATTTCCGTGGCTCTTTAGACCACTTTAATACATTGGGAATGCTGCCTCTTCCTGAGGTGTATTGACTTTCATTTTTAAAAGTGTTGCAGAAGGACTATTTGGGTCAGAGTTCATTTGGAGGTTAAATTCGCAGAAAACGCACACATGTGTAAATGTATTGCAGCAAAAACTTCCTCCGGTTAGGATATGTTGAAACGTTTCGTTATTTCAACTTCCGTCATAACCCAATCTCTGAACGATAGCGACTCTTGTACAATAAATAATTGAATGACTGCTTAGAGCGAGTGTGCCAATGGCAAGTTTCACATTCCAGAAGCAACAGTACATTTCAAGTGAATTGTCATTGACCTGCGGTGCATTTATTAAAACTGGAGAATGTTTTTTTTTAATAACTCTTTGGTTCAAATTCCTATTACAGTTAATTGTTCTGCATATCTCGTAGTCCGGCTGTTCCACTTTTGCAAAGCGACATCAAACCTCAGTTTGCATCCATTGTTTAAAGTGCATCCATTATGAATCAGCATTTTCCTGTTCGACTCGCATTTGGTTAAACAGGTCGAACTGAAGCCATTCACAATCACAAACTCTTGTTATGTACGTGCACAGACTTCGACAAACCTTCAAATCTTTGTGTGGTTCAGAACATGCAGACACTGCTTAAAAACAACTTGATAGTACAGCACTCCCTGGGTAAATGTATATGGGTTGGTAACCGATTTTAATCTTAATTTAATTGCTGGTTTGTACAGGTTCGCCAAAGAATCGCTGTTGGCCGGCATGGGATAAACATTGGGTCCTTGTTAGCCAATCCACAGAGCTTTAAAAAAAAATCAACGACCGTCCTCGTTTGGCAAAGCCTAGAGTATTGATTGTAAAACATAAATTTTTGCCTGGGGTAATATGACGTGAATAACGCGCTAAAGAGCTCTTTGGCAGCCAGATTATCTGAAAATCAAACCATGTGAGAGAGCTCGTCTACAAAAGCTCTGAAATATGTTGGGTAGCCCATATTTCCTGCGGGGTGGTGACCGAACGAACTCAGGTTACCAACAAGCACAACTTCAGAGGCAAACTTCCACTCTCATCCAGACCCAGTCACCAGCGAGCCAGTGAAAGGTAATGTGTTTAGGAGCAAGCATTTTTTGTTAGGTGCTTTGGAAAGTGCAGTAAACATAAGAAGTCAGCTGTTTGCAATTATTGCGACAGAAAGAGCGGGTCTTGTCAACTGTGCTTCGAGTGCCACTGAAAGAGAGTGTGTTATAAGTGAGTGCGCACACGGGACAAGGTGAGTCTTCACAGTAAAGGTGTTGTCTTAATTGCAAATGCAACGAAAGCTGCCGGAATAATTATGCTTTTAAGGTGAATGCGTTATTTCGAGGGCAGGGCAACAAAGAAGTCTTGCTTTCCTTTAGCATGCAGTGCTGGGCAATGTCAAATGCCCACTGAGCGCATTTGGTAAATGCAATTAAAAGGAGGCACGTTTGTTAACTGTGATTACACTTCAGAAAGGACCTGGTTGGATATGAAGCGCTTTGAGGTCGTGAAAGGCATTATACATAAATGCAAATTTTGGTTTTCCTAAATGCAACTGTCCTGGGTGATTGAGAATGTACTGCTAATGGCTGGAGATGCAAGGAAAGTTCTTATAATCAATTCCAGTACAACAGGAAACCAGTGCTTTGGAAACGGAATGAAGGGCTGAGCATGTTTTTTTTTTAACTTAAAATGCAATGGGTAAGCAGGGTACTAACACCGTATAAACCGACAACTCGTATTTCAATAGCACCTTTTAATAAATCGCCGCAAGGCACCTTTACCAGGAGGATTATTAAAATATTGACAGGGAGCCTGAGGAGATGTTAAGACAGATGATCAGAGCGCTGGGTTTTAAGGAGTGACTTACACGAGGGAAGCGGGGAGAAACCAAGTGATTATCAACAGCAATAACTCTTGGGAGGAATATTATTTCCTTCTTTAATTCTGAAGGGGGCTGACTAAGGTCACTGGTTACATTTGCGAGTCAGTTACCACCAGAGAGATTTGTTAGGACTTACTGCATGCGGCCTCGTCATAATGGAAACCCCAATTTTCAAGTAAATCCTGGGCTGCCGGTAGCTTCGCAGCGGCCGGGAAATACTCGTTGACCTTTTTTTATTGCGTTTCTAATTTCGCTTTTTGTTGGTGTCACGTTCAGAAGGAAAGTCTATCGGAACGCCCTTTGCAGTGTCTCGTGTGTTTGTTTGCAAAGGCGCCTGAACTCTGCCTCGCACAGTTTGCGTACATTGTTGAGAAATCCAGATGTTAAGGCACAGTTATTCCTTTATCCGAGCTAACCAGTTAGAGAAATTAGTTCCGTTTATTTTTACGGCCTGCACTTCTATATTTCAACATTCTCACGGGTGGGTTCCAGGAGCAATAGTACCACATTCAGTTTGTAAACTGTGATTTCACTTTAATACATTTAGAATAAGCATCTGGAAGAGGTCTAGCAACAAGAGCGGGACATGAAAGCAGGTGTCTATAATCCAAATCTTAACTCAGACAAAATACCCAAGCCATTTAAATCCCCTCGCAATCGACCTAAATGAATCGAACTTAAGACCCCAACACAATAGCAGAACATTGGTTTAAGATTATAGGAGCGGTGCTGCAAAGGGGAATAGTCTTGGAATTCTTATTTTTCAATAAGACAATTTCTCTTCGACTGATCAGCCCCAGAATAGAACCAAAAGTTCGCTCAGTGGTGCCTGCAGTTGTCTTGGTATACAGCATCGCATTGAGCAATGCAGTGATGCCACTATACATTTGAGGGACCACAGGTTAAGCCACGGCTGCATGTGTCTTATTTCTAAGGAGCACAAACTTCCAATTTCAAAGTCGGTCTTTCTGGAGTTTGCAATTATAAATATGGGTATTTAAAAGGAAACTATGGTTGTCGTAGTTGGGGCGGTGCTGCCCATCCCAATCCATACTGGAAAAAGGTCAATGTGGGTTTTATCCAGGCGAGCTGCTGTAAGTCAGTACAGCTGAGATCTTCCTGTAGAAACGCTCACAATATCCAATCAACTTCCTTAAAAGGTAAGCCGTTTTGTAGAAATTGGATGTTTTGAACACGTTGATGGATTCTTAGTCCTGGAGCCTCGGAGGCGCTTGACTGGAGTTTAACATGATCGGCCTCGAAGGAGTTCAAATGACTAGGTTAGATATGGCTTCTGCTGTTATATAGCGAGCCCAGTAGACCGTTTAATTACAGCGTTTGATCGTTAATTCCTCATTCAGTACAGTTGTCAGTTTCCGACAGCCTACATGAAATGGGAAATTCGGAGGGAGTCGGGCAAAATAAATTGAATCTAGATGAAAGATTTTCTTCTCTTAAGGAGATGGACCAGCAAAATCATCGGCTACAATTTCCCGCACAAGCAACCAAAAGCCCTGACCACGTATCGGCCAGTTTATTTCTGAAACAAGTAACATAAAATCATTGACAGGGAAAGTGTAAGGAATGGGGAAATTCAGGGGCAAGTCAGGCTTGGAACAAACCTTTAACAATTCAAAATGAGGCACCAATTCCTGTTATCTCCACGTCGTCCAGTATCACAGTATGTCACACGCGTGTTGCTTAGTCTTGTTATAAAGGAAACGCCTTAACCTTGGGGACTTGTTTAACTCATATTCACTTTGTGTGTTGTGTGTAATCTCCAGGCGCGCAAGGAAATTCCAGCGCAAGTGAGGAGTATCGCTAGGGTGGACCGACGCTGTCTCCCAGTAGCTCTTTCTACCGATGGACATCAAAACAGTCCCTTAAACCAGCGGAATGGCGGTGATTCTTCCCTTAAACAACGAGATTTCTCATCTCAACTCCGAAAAAGGTTCATCGGACACCCTGAAGGACGAGGATTACAAAGAGAATGGAGTTTTGATTAAGAGCTCCAGGTCCACTGGCGAGCTTTCGGAGGAGGGCAACAAGTCCCCCTCCAGCAGCCTAGAGAAGGGGGAAGCTGGTCAGATATCCAATGGTTACTCGGCTGTCCAGAGCCCGGTGGGACACCATGGGGGCAGCGATGGAGACGGGGCTTGCCCTCTGCCATCGGCCGCCTGTGAACTGCAGGAGCTGAGCAAGTCCACGACCCGGGAAACCTGGAGCAAAAAAACAGACTTTATGCTCTCGGTCATCGGGTATGCGGTGGACCTGGGGAACGTGTGGCGTTTTCCGTACATCGCCTACCAAAACGGAGGCGGTAAGTGCTTGCTAACACTTGTTGCAAACTGAGCCTTTACGATGCCTTTTTGTTGTGTACCTCACGGTGCACCCCGCCTAATATTCCTGGAGTTAGCAGCACAGAAGGGTCATTCGGCCCTGTGCTGGCCCTTTGGAGCAGTTATCCAATTGGTTCCACTCTCTTGCTATTTCCCCCGTAACTCTGCAAATGTTTTCTCCTTCAGGTATTTATCCAATTCCTTTTTGAACGTTACTATTATGCACAATCCTTTTAGACGGTGCATTCCCGATCACAACTCCCTCCTCATAAAAATTCTTCTTATCTCGCCCCTGGTCCTTTTGCCAATCACCTTAAGTCTTTGCCCTTCCTATACTGGCACTCGTGCCACTAGAAAAAGGTTTCTCCCTTATTTACTCTATCAAATTACTTCATTTAAATCTTTCATGATTTTGAACATTGTTAAAATGCCCCCTTAACTCACGTGAGGAGAACAATGTACCCCACTAAACAATCGCCTAGTTACTTATTACAGACTCCTTCAGTTCTTGGAAAGGGGGAGAGCTGATCAGTTACATTTCCTTCACTCTAGTGATTTCACCATTTCAGTCTTGTGCTGTTTGGCCACAGTTCAGCACACATGAAAAAGACTTTCATAAAAGTCAGGCCAGTGCCCATCTCCAAAAAGGCTCTAGTGCTTTCAAAAGAAACTTTACTCAGACACAAACTTAGCGGCTATAGAGTTCCATAATATTTTGTGAAATGGTAACTAGATTGTCAGAATCTTCACTCTGTACACCAAAGAGGCTGCATGTGCAGCCAAATTCATGTTTGAGCATATCAGACATTGCAAATACCCAGTCCTGATTTCTGCTACAAAAGTATAATTTATCCTGTATTATCCAATGCCTGACTCTTTGATCTGCCCTTGGCTTCCCTTATGATTGTTACAGTTTAGCATTTAGCAATATCAGCTTGTCTACGAATATTGCTTAAACAGAAGTGCATGGTGTGGTGTGCATTCATTCCCACACCTTAACTGGATAACCAGCCAATAACTTTTCCATAATAAATGTCTATAATAATAAATAATGCATTTTCCATAATAATAAATGTCAGTTTTCCAATCCCTGTTTTTAGTAGGTATTGGTGATACTGTTCTCACTGCAGGAATTCTAGGCAGAATTTAAGCAGGGCAACTCGCTTAGTGTTCACTTGGTTTCCTACACTCCGGAATAAGTTATCACCAATACTTCAAGAATCACCAGGCTGCCAAAGCTGCTTCAGAGGTTCAGTGAGTCAGTACACTGCCCTGTGAGCAGAATCGGACAGATAAAGGTTCGAGTCCAATTCCAAGTCCATTTAAAATTGATTGAATCTTTGTGGCGGCATTTCGATTGTATTTTTTTCCTTCCCAGGCTGGAAGAGCAGTAAAGAATCGTGTCAACATTCCCACTTCTAATTATTATCCAGTGATTGCTGTTTGAAGATGTGGTGAGGGCAAGATCAGGCTTGACTGTGATGATGTCCCTTTATCTCTAATCCCCTCAGTAGTAGTATGGCTGTATCCATATTCTGACCTCTTATCTGCCTGAAGTACGGGAGAGCTTCCAGTGCCCATAGCCTGTACCCCAGCAACAAGCAACACCCTTCAGAGAGTAGAGAGAAAGATGAATGGAAAACATGTAGAATATCCCTCTTATGGAATCATTTTGTTGCTGCTGTTCCCCTTGGGAGAAAACCCTTAAACATAACTTGTGACTTGTGTGTATTTCTTAAAGGCGCTATGTAAATACAACTTATTGACCTTTGTGTTTCTGATTCTCCTGAAACATTCATTTTATCTTTAATGCATCACTTGGCAAGGAATGCTGTGTTTGAATCAGGACTGTGCTGAGGGTCAGACATTATGTAAACCATTGATAAAAAGAGCAAATCTTTACATTGAAAGCCATTTAAATCATACACTCAGCATAAAACAGAATAGTACATTTCGCACAAAGTGCCTGGATTGCTAAAATGGGCAACAGTCTTGATGAAATTTAGCAATGGATTAATTGCACTTGACTCAACAGTGAATTAGGACATAATGTCTCATTCAGTATTTTTATTTGTGTATTATATTTGGATTTTATGTACCAGAAGAGGTTCCAGATATAAATCAGAAAATTCGCATTGATTGTAATAATCAATGTGACAATATATTATATTCAGGCTACAATATTAAAGACAAATTGATGATAGTAATGATAATAAGTGTCATTTTCACCTTTGGCACCACAAACGAGATGAATAATTTTCCCATATACAAAGCAACAGAACAGGAAAACTGAAATCTTTGTACAAGGAAAATCTCTTTTGTTATCTCTCACTCGCTGCTGTCAAAACTAATTAATGATCAAACATAGTTAACATTTACGAACATCAATTAAATGATGTTTATCATAGAGCCTTCTGCCCCACATGCCTATACCCGCTCTTTGACAAAGCTATCCGATTAGCCAAACTCCCTGCTCTTTCTCCATAGTGCTGCGATTTTTCTTTTTTAAGTATATATCCAGTTCTCTTTTGAAAGTTCGTGTTCTCACCATCCTTTCAGGCAGATCATAATAACTCATATTTTCCCTCTGGTTCTTTTGCCAATTAATTTAAATCTGTGTCCCCTGATTACCGACCCTCCTGCCAATGGAAACGGTTTGCACTGATTCATCATTCATTCCCCATTCCCGGCAGGTGTATCTGAAGGTTTAAGACATTATTGACCTTATGACCATCTGAACTGAGACAGATAGAGAATATGTGGCACCTACATTGAGAATATATAAATGAGGATTTCAGAATAGTATTGATTTTCTGACCAAACACTTCTATTCACATCAGAAACATCATCCCACTAGGTGCCAAAATGCAAAATGATTCCCTCTTGAGTCTTAGGCTTGGACCTACTAGACTTATATACCAATGAAGGAGTTATGAAGGGTTGTTGGGTGAAACAAAATATTTTGCAAAATTGTTACACTTTCCCTTGTTACAAAATGTTGAGCTTGAATGTTTAAAGTTTGGATTCTAGAATTAGATTAAGTAAATATTGTCTCAAGGATTCAGAGAGCTGGACTATTAGTCGAGCATTTGAGGTCAGTTGAGTGGTAGGAAGCATTCCCGCCACCTCCCTTCAGCCCATAATCATTTCAAAGTTGTCTTGGGGAGGTACCTGCTGGAAGCCAGACATTTGTTCTACGAGAAGGCTGGAAATGATATAGGGAGTTACACATGCTAATAGCCAGATATAGATTGACGCACAGGCACTCGAGGGCGACTTACCTGCTTATCCTTGTGGGGAAGAGTCAAATAGGGAAAGTACAGGATTTTTTTTCAAGAAAAAAGGAGACTGCATTCATGAAGTGTACTTACCCCATTAAATGTGGATTTTTAATAAAAATGCAATTAAAACATTTAAAAATATGCCCTGAAACCCATGAGTTCATGTGATATGAGATTGGTATCTATAATGTAAACAGTATCATACTGAATGTGATAACCCTATGGCTTAATACACATTCAAGGTTTGAAATAAAATTAAATTGAATGATGTGTAACATAATGAGGAGATTCAGTTGCTTGGACTCACTGCCACTTTTGAAGTATCACACTACATTTGTCATGAAATTTACAAGAAGGTAGCTTTATGGCCAAGGATTGTGAATATTCTTAATTTTTATGAATGCAAAATCAAAGAACATTGTGAAAACCAAATTAAGATAACCTCAAAATTGATTTTTGCTAAAATGGCTTTGATGCAGGATTGTTACTGCATTAAAATGAGCTACACACTAAAGTGCACAGCAAGTTTCCAAACCTAATAAGAGCAAACATTTTTTCCTTTATTCCTGCTACATTTGTTAATTGTTTTTCCTCCATGTATACTCTGATTCCAACTGCAATTAAGCTTTTTCTTTCACTGATACCTGCTGCTGCAGTTTAAATATGGCTTCAGTATTTTGACGCTTTGTGACAATAACTTCTGAGTCATTAGGATGAACACTTGAAACCTGATCATTTTTCATATCTTGTTGTGGAACCTTGCTGTGCAGAGATCGGATGCTACATTTGCCTGTATAACAGTGGTCATTGCATATCAAAAGTGATCCATTGGCGCTTAAAGCATTTCGAGATATCCTGAGGCTGTGATAAATAACTAGATACATGAAAGTCCCTTCTCAGCCGCCTTCATGATATCCTTTCCTTTCCCCATTTACATCATTGTTTCTTGCCCTTTGCAGCAACTTCGCAGCTTAGACCATTCCCTTACTAGAAGTTAGGCAAGCGCTTACTCTGTAAATGCTGCTAAATAAAAAGAGGCTAGGAAGTGTATGAATCTGGCTTGGGTTGACTTGTCCAATTTTCCTGTCCTCCCTGTAATAAAGAGCTTTGTCTGTTCAGCTGAAATTGTAGGCATAAATCACCTACTACCACAGTATATCACACTACAGTTCTCTATTCTAAGTAAGTTTGGACGATATTCTTATTCAAATTATGAGAGGGCATGTTAGAATTTTTCAAAAAAGTGTTCTCAGGACATGAACATGGTCAGCATGGTTGACATTTATTGCCTATCTGTAGTTGCCCAAAATTGTTTGAAAGCTATCAAGAGTTGGTGTTGGTGTGGGATCATGTATATGGTTCATACTAGTTTCCTTCACCAAAGAACATTAGTGAACCGTTTGGGTTTTTTCTGATAACCCATCAGCTTCGTTGTCGCTTTTATTGGTACAAGTGTTTTATTATTTCCCATTATTGTAAACTGAATTAAAATTCCCAAACAGCTATGTTGGGACTTGAACTCATGTTCGTTGGATCATTCGTCAAGGCCTCTGAATTACTGGTTCAGTAATATAACATAATTATACTATAACTGTTGATTACAATCAAATGTACTCGATTCCAATGACTATCTAAATATTAAAAAAACTTGATAAAATATTGATAGCTATCAGATTTGTGTACCCCATTTTATCACATAATTGGAAAGTCAGCACTAAAATCATCACGTTCTTGAGTTGATTCTTTGTCCTCGTACTGCTCAAGGTGACTTGTGCATTTCATAAAATTCCAGGGGCCTTCCTCATTCCATATCTCCTGATGGCTGTGTTTGGAGGCATCCCACTCTTTTATATGGAGTTGGTACTGGGACAGTACCACAAAAATGGAGCAATTTCTATTTGGAGGAAAATATGCCCAATTTTCAAAGGTAAGTGTATTTCTCTTCGTGGTACCGAAGGACCTTTCATGCTTGCTTCAACCTTATGCTCTTAATAGATGTAATTTTAAGGAAAACGTGACTTGACCGAAATAGCTCATGAGCTGATTTTGGGAGGTGTGGAATCAGATTATGCACAAAGTAAGAGAACATCATTTTATTAAAAAAGGTTCATCAAAGAAGTTTAATCAACAAAGACCCAGACACAGATGTTAAATTTCATATATACTATGTAAATTTCAGGTCCTACAAAACGCTGCTGCCCATATCCTCTGTTGTGCCAAATGCCACGTCCATCACCTCTCCTCAGTACTCTATGTTGGCTCCTGGTCCACCTACAACTAGAATTCAAAATCCTTATCCTCAATTTAAATCTCTTCACGGCTTCACCCTTCCAAATCTTTGTAGCATCCTCCAGCCATACAACCTCCCACAGATTTCTTCATTCCTCTGATTCCAACAGCTTGTGCATCACCCCATCCTTTGGCACATCATTGGTGATTGTGCCTTCAGCCCTCAGACTCGAATTCCCTCCGCAAACCTCTCCACCTCCCTCTCCCTTAAGACTGTCCTTTAAAATTCAAATCCTTTTGATCAAGCTTTTGGTCACATAAGAATACAAGAAATAAGATCAAGAGTAGGCCAAACAGCCCTTGCAGCATGCCCTGCCATTCAATAACATCGTGGAAGAACTTTTGGTGCCCAAAATCTATCAGTCTCTGACTTGAATATACTCATTGGCTGAACATTCCCATACATAAGAGGTGGAGAATTCCAAATATTCACAACTCTCTGAAATTCTCCTCATCTCAATCCTAAATGGCCAACTCCATATCCTGAGACTATGACCTGGAGCTCTAGCCTCTCAGCACCTGTCCTGCCAAGCCCTCTAAGAATTATATAAGTTTTGATGAGATCATCTCTTATTCTTCTAAACCCCAGAGAATGTAGGCCCATTATACTCATTTTCTCCTATTAAGAGTATCCTCTCATCCCAGGAATCAATCTAGCCAAACCATTGTTGCACCCATTCTGAGGTAAGTGTATCCTTCCTTAGTTAAGGAAACCAAAACTGTACGAAGTGCTCTAGGTTTGAGTTCACCAATGCCCTAAATAATTGCAGCGAGACTTCCCTACTCTTAGACTCCAACCTCCTTAAGCTAACATACCATTTGCCTGTCTACTTGCTTGCTGTACTTGCATGTTAACATTCTGTGATTCATGTCAATGGTTACCCAGATCCCTAGCATACCCGTATTTATTAGCCTCTCATCTTTTCAAAAAATAAC
Source organism: Cetorhinus maximus (assembly GCF_964194155.1). Classification (NCBI taxonomy): domain Eukaryota; kingdom Metazoa; phylum Chordata; class Chondrichthyes; order Lamniformes; family Cetorhinidae; genus Cetorhinus; species Cetorhinus maximus. The sequence goes on from NC_135887.1 coordinate 7,423,071, forward strand.
TTCTACTTTACCGTTCTTCTTACCAAAGTGGATAATTTTGCACTTGCCCACATGATGCTTCATCTGTCACCTTCTTGCCCAATTACTTAACTGGTCTATATCACTTTTCATCTTTGCATCCTCTTTGAATCATCCTCACAGCTTACTTTCTCACCCAGCTGTGTATTGCCGACAAACATACTACACTCGATCCCACCTCAAAGTCATTGATATAGATGGTCAATGGCTAAAGTCCATGCATCATCCTTGCAGCATCCCACTGGCTATACTGGGTCATTCTGTAAATGGCCCATTTATTCCTACACTGTGTATTCAGTCCATTACCAAATCCTCAATCCATGTTAATATCCTCAATTTCATGAGACCTAACCTTGTGTAGCAGCCTCTGGTATGGCAACTAATCAAATTTTTTTTTTTTGAAAATCCGAAGTTCATCCACTGGTTTTCCCCTTGCCTATCCTGCTAGTCACCTCCTCAAAATAACTCTAATAGATTTTTTTTAAAATGGTTTCTTTTTCAGAAAACTGCGTTAACTAATCATATTGTGGTTTGCCAAACGCACTGTTACCTTAATAATAGATTCTTGCATTATCCCTACTACCGATGTCAGGCAAACTAGCCTGTGTTTTCTTCCTCCCTCCTTTTTTGAACAACAGGGTTATATTTGCTGACTTCTAGTCCGCAGGGGTCATTCTAGAATCTAAGGAATTCTGGAAGATCAAAACTTATACATCTACTATTTCTCCTGTCACCTCTTTTAAAACCCTAACGTGTAGAGCCTCAGATCCAGGGGTCCATCCTAACATCTCCTTTAGCTGGAGGTTAATTGTTTGCAATTATACCTCTGCCAAGTATCTTGGGTTATTTTTTCTATGTTAAAAGTGTTCCATAAATGCAAGTTGTGATGGTTTAGGGCGGCACATTAACATAGAGCGTGGCAGCATCAGTAAGCTATGCCAGAGACTGGTGGGAAGATAATTGTACCCATGCTTCTTCGTGTGACAACCCAACAACACAATCACAGGAAAAAAGGGAGGAAAGTTAACGACTAACTTGAAAACAATCTTTTATGTTATTATTAAGGATTAAAAATAATGATCATTTATAAAATAGAAGCAATGATAAAGCGGAAAAATACAAGCCTCAATGATAATGGAGAAGAGGAAACAGTGGGGGGGGTGAAAAAGAAGGAATGAAAAATAAAAATGTAACTCCCCTGCCTTTCCTCCTCCAAACTAGGGGCGGGATTTTCCACACCTGCCTGCCGCCTGCATCTTCCGGTCCCGCCACAAGTCAACGGGCTTCTGGCTGGGGTGCCGCCTTCCCCTTGGCGGGTCCCACCTATGACTGGGGCCAGAAAATCCTGGTCTAGGAGTTAAAATAAATATACCCTTTTTACCATTTTTTATTTTATTCGCTCATGGGACGCGGGCGTCACTGGTTGGACCAATGTTTGTTGTCCATTCCTAATTGTGCTCCAAAGGTGGTGGTGAGCTGCCTTCTCGAGCTGCTGCAGGTACACCCACAGTGCTGTTAGGAAGGGAGTTATACATTATACAGATGATAGTGAAATCTGGATTTTGTCACACTTACAACATATAGCTAGCCCCCTTTTTGTAGCTCAGGGGCCCCATCAAAAGTAAATTCAGGGTGTCATTCTCCTGCTATTAAAACAGCCTATTTATAGAGTGGCAAGTTTTCTTGGGCAGAAAGATTAAAAGCAGCAACCAAGGGGCATGTGTACCATCATCTTGAGTGACTGAAGCCTCCTGTTTGCTTCCTGCTATGGAGCTTCTGCAAATAGTTGAAGAAGTGGTTAGATTTTCTAAAAGCTTTATACTTTATACGCTTGGATAAAGTTATGTCAGTGTTCTAGAAGTGCAGTTCTTTTTAAGTATAAAAAAGCAAGCTAATTTTATTCACAGTTTCTCTCACTTCTGGGGAAGCATTGTAATTGTGCAAGCCAATCTCTTAACCATTTCGTGGTTGACCTTTAATTCACCCAAATTATTATGCCGTAGACTTTCATCTGCAATGTCATCCAAACCTTCTTTTAGAAATTATTACCCAATCAAAGGGATGTCACTTCCTCAAGAACAGTGTAGCAGGTTGTTCAACTATGGACTGGAATGTCACAGCGGGAACTATGGTGGACGGGCCTACTTAAGTGCGGGAGAGGACCCGCGGCAGGGTTCCGGTGGTGACAAAACCTCTCCCCTCGATTAAGTCGGAGGGCGGAAGGGGCTGTTGCAGGATTCCTGGCCGGTGGCAGCAGGATGTCAATTACGCTCATTAATGAGTCAATTGACACCCAATATCCCTAAGCCCACTGCAATTCAGCGGTGGCTCAGGGATTGAATGGGAGACGCATGACCAGCGGACCCCTCCCCCACTCCCCCCGTACCGCAATTCCCATCCTGCCCTCACCCACCTTTAGCCTGGGGTCCCTACGTAATCCTGGGCCCCTGGAGGGTGCATTGTACCATTGAGGTCCTGATCCCTGGCTGGTTGTCCGACTGGTGGGTGAGACCTCTGGCGGGCTGATTAAATTCTACCCATTGTCTCCCACTTCTGAAGTCAAGTTAAGTGCTGTTTACTAGGTTATTATTATACTGGTAAGCCTTAAAGTTTCATTGCTGATGGATGGCTAATGCCTGGCTCTAATTTATCACCTTAACATGAAAATATTCTATTTATAATAAAGTGAGAAACAGATTTATGAGTTAACTTGTGCCCCATTTCTACTGTAAATAGGGTCTGATGATGGGCCTGAATTTAACGCACTCAAAACCCATTCGAATGCACAGAATTAAAATTGGGCCCAATAACTCACTTTGGCCTTCAGTAATCCCAGTCTGGCTGTCATAAATTATATTATCATCATGTATCAAAAAGGCGTTCATAGCAGTATGTGTCCCACTTCAACATTACAGACTTATTTGTGAGAATCTCGTTCTGGAATATTTGCCCCTCACAGAAAGCAGCATCAAAGCTAAACCAGACCTCACTAGAACTGTATAACCTTTTTATTATTTTGCACTCTGACCGCTGAGACTGAGAAGATAGTCACGCGAGCAGTTAGCAACTGAGACCTTGACTGATTTTGATAAGTGGAATGTCTAATTGTCGCAATGGTCCTTCAGTCTTTGAATAAATGCTTCTTCTGAAATATCAATTTTAGATGGTTTCAAACATTATCTCTTTCATTCTCTGCAGGGATTGGATATGCAATCTGTATAGTAGCTCTATTTGTTTCCTTTTACTACAATACCATTATGGCCTGGGCTCTGTACTACCTCTACTCATCACTTACTTCCGAGCTCCCGTGGACCAGCTGTAACAATGCATGGAATACTCAGAACTGTACCAACTACTTCCTAAAAGATAACGTCACCTGGACAAAGTACTCCACCTCTCCTGCAGAAGAATTTTATATGTAAGTGCATGTATGTGGATGCTGTGCATGGGGCAAGACATTTCAGCCAAGTTAAGAATCTGTCTTACCAGTCACTTCCGGGAAGCAGGAGTATACATTTAACAAAAACACTTCTGACCTCAGATCACCCAATGATTCGTGGCAGAAGTAGCCTCAGCCTTTGTCACTTTAAAAGCAGGACAGTGGGATCCATTTATCAAAGCTTGGCCAAGCTGCTCCATCGGTCAATTAAGATTTCCATTGTTGCTGGTACAGTACTGACGGGCCAAATGGCCTCTCTCTCAGCTGCGCGATTTTGGGATTATCCCAAATTAACCGAGCACAGCGCTTACGGAATGCTTTATGGTGGTATTAATTGAGAGCAGTGTGTTTTGGGAGGCTCGCTATTTGCCCGGATTTTCCTTTAAGCGGCGAAGCATCAGCATTGGCTGCTATTGAGGAAGGAAAATATGGGCCATTGTCTCTGTCAATCTAAGAACAGCAGATCCAATATCATTGAGTGTGTTCTGCCAGATTACCTTGTATGCTTGTACCTTGTATAATTGTATTCTGCAGCACAGCTCGTCACAGCTAATTCTTAATCATCTTCAGCCACTCCTTCATTAATTGTGGGTACATTGTTCACTCAATGTGATGTACGACTATGATGTATTTCATAGTGAATATTCCATTCCTGAAGTCCACAAGTTTCTATAGGGTAAATGGGAAATCTTCCCTAGTCACCACTGAAGCATTGAGTGCTTCAGGTCAATTATAACAAGAATTTTTATTTAGGGGATTTATTGTCTACGAACACTTGGCCACAATTGCTTTAATATGCCATTTTGGTTCTTGCCCAGCTGTAACCTTGGTTTTGTTTTTTTCAGGCTGTTGATGGAGCAGGTGCCTGGTTTTGGCACTGTTTTGGCTTCATCCAATTATAGCTCTTTGATGTACAAGAGTGAAGTTTATTGATTTTCCAATCTCTCCTGTGAATACTTAGACATAAATCTGTGTTGCAGTCAGTAAGGAGGGTTTCTCCTCCTCCCTTCCCCCAGTTTCTCACACTAACAATCCTACAGAGATCTTACTCCCTTTTTGTACTCCAAAACTTGCAATGGCTTAACTAAAAACATGTTGCATTCCACAAAGTTGAGGAAACAGGCAACTGCTCCAATACCAATTAAATGTTGCTTGTGAAAAGATGTTGATGCACTTTACTCCATTTAAAGTCTCATTTGTGCTGTAAAAATGGCTGTAAAAATCTCATTTGCCTAAATGCGTGGATATATTTTAATATAAACATATCAGTGATAATGGGCAAAAGAAGAATGATTTTGTTTTAAAACAAATAATTAAATCAACAGTGCAGCAAAGAGAGGAAGGGGTACGCAGAAGACCAGGTTTCGAATGGTCTGAGCTGGAACATAAGAGTAGGAGAAGGTTGCAGAGGACATGATAAGACCATAAAGATGTTTCAAAACAAGAACAAGAATTTTGAAAGCAATTGATTGGAGGACAGAGGGCCAATGGAGGTTGGCGAAAATAGGATGATGGGTGGGTGGGTCGGTCTGAGTATAGGATCGAATGCGGCTTGGGAATTTCTAATTTGTACAGGGTGAAGGCTGGGAGGTCGGCAAACTGTGTTTGAGAAACTGAGCTTGGAAGTGACAAGTGAAAATTCTGCCCCGAATTTCCCCTTTGTAAGCTTGAAACACTGAAGGAATCATGGAACTTACTGCACTCTATTTTAGAAAAAGGTCGGAAAAGGGTAGATATACCCGTTAGAGTGAAGCAAAAAGATATTAGCTAGAAGTAAAAAGTCTCATTGGTGGTGAAATTCATCTTGGGCGGTTGAACAAAGCAGGCAGTGGTCATTTGGAAATTGGTTTTACACTCTGCCTGACTTCCTTTTCCAACAATGCAAATATAAAATGGGTTACTGATTCACTATCACCTCTTGCGCCATGATTTAGGACAAACTTCAGCCTTTTTTAAACAGAAGATAGTGGGAACCAATGTTATCTTTGGTTGAGGGGAGATTTGAGTGAAATATAAAAACCAGCAGAGACTAGCTGGGCTGAATAGCCTGTTTTTGTTCTGTGTATACAATGTAATATTTATGAATTATAGAATTTGTTGCATTTTGAGTTTAACCACCCCCCCCCACCCCAGCCCCTTACTGTAGCTACTTCTTGCTTCCAAACTTCATATCATCCACACAAACAAGGTTCATCTGACAAACTTATCTTCAAAAAATCTGGATTAAAATGCTTTGGCTTTAAAGAGGCAGGTTAATAACTTCTGCTAAAGCAATAATCAGAGCCAAATCAAATTTTAGTAATTAGCTGTTAAAATGCTAGAAGTTGCCAATCAGATGCATACCTGAATAAATGTTTCAACCGAGTGTCTTGGATTGTCCCATAAGCAGACTGCCTGGCAGCTGAATGGCACTAACCACTTTAGTTAAGTTTGAATATGATTTCCGTGAATGAGGTAGGTTTTGCCTAGGTTGTTTGAACTGTTAAACTTGCTATATTTCTGTAATGCTAGATTGAGCAATTTTCTCAAAAACAAACCCATAGCCTGAAAGTTCATTTAGACCCGTTTTGATGTGTGTGTTAATTATCTAGAAATAGAATTATGTACCTTCTGAAATATCTTGAGCTGTTGTAAGATTACTTCTAAGATTTGCTTTATTCCGTTCTCCAGAGAAGCCTGCTTATGTAGAAGCTAGTAAGACTTTTGCTCACGTATTGAAGGATAGGCATGGAACTCAGGGTTATCAGGCATGGCTGAACGGGTAGAACTATCGCCTCTGAGTTAGACGTTTGTCTGTTCATGTCCCCTGCAGAACTTGAGTGCAGCAATTTCAGCGGGCACTGCAGTGTAGCACTGAGAGATTGCTGCATTGTTGGAGGTTCTGTCTTTCAGATGAGATGTTAAACCAAGGCCCTATCTGTCGTCTCAGGTGGATGCAAAAGATTCCATGGTGCTATTTTGAAGAAGAGCAGTGGAGATATCCCTGTTATCTTGGCTTATATTTATGCCTCAATCAACATCACAAAAATAGATAATCTGGTCATTATCACATTGCTGTTTGCAGGATTTGATGTTTATGGGATCTTGCTGACCACATGTTGGCTGCCACGTTTCCTATTATGATTACACTTCACAAAATAATGAATTGGTAGTAAAGCGCTTTGGGATGTCTGTGGTCATGAAAGGCTATACAGGTGCACGTCTTTTCTTTAATTTCCTTTATAACTGACAGCTCAGCAGCTGAACCCCGATTTAATTCACCTAAGAGGAATCCATGCATTTGCTGTCTTTCTTTCTTTCACACAGATACACACACGTGAATATAGCACACACAAATATACAGAGGCTGAACTATGTACTCATGGTAGCAGTAAGAAGCTTGCTATGTTTTAAAAGTATGGACATACATGGAGGCTTATCTAGAGCAGGTACACTAATGTGGAAAGAGACAATGAATTGCGTTTTTATTATTTTTCATAACCAGTGGGTGTAGGGAAATTGATAATATATGGCTCACTCATATATTTCATATAAATAAACTAGTTCATGTTTTGAAGGTCTTTCTTGTCTCAGTAAAATGTTATTTCAGACTGTTCTCAGTAAATGGTGAAGAATTCAGCCTGTGACCCGGACTAGATTTTAATAGTTACTATTCATGAGTATTCTTTGTTACAATCCCTGAATTTTATTATTAATTTGCTAGATATTAGGAAGAAAAGCAGCATCCAGTTTCAAGGGAACGTGAACTCTCTCCATCGGAGTGACAATTAGTGTTGAAATAAAGGAAAAATTGTGGCAAGTTTTATGACAGAAATAAACAACCCAACATTAAGCTAAAACAGACTGATTATTATATTTTCACCATTTTCTGTTTTTAAACCAATGGAAGCTCAAAATAACAATGCTTTTAACTGGCTGAAAAAACTTTTAGAATACTGAACTACAGATCAGGCAGGAGATGAAATGAGGAGGAAACAGTCTAGTTGACAGGGTGCTAGAAACACTTAACGCTAACCACAATGCAGAGATTTCAATCCCAGATAAATAAATTTATCATTTATTAATTTTTGTAATGTGAGCATTGCTCGCAAAGGCAACATTTATTACCCATCTCTAATTGCCCTGGAGAAGGTGGTGGTGAGCCACCTTCTTGAATTGCTGCAGTCCATCTGGTGTAGGTACACCCACGGTGCTGTTAGGGAGGGAATTCCAGGATTTTGACCCTGTGACAATGAAGTAATATATAGTTCCAAGTCAGGATGGTGTGTGACTTGGAGGGGAACTTGCAGGTGGTGGTGTTCCCATGCGTTTGCTGCCCTTGTCCTTCTAGGTGGCGGATGTCATGGGTTTGGATGTTGTCGAAGGAGACTTGGTGAGTTGCTGCAGTGCCTTGCCGATGGTACACACTGCTGCCACTGTCCGTCGGTGGTGGAGGGAGTGAATGTTTAAGGTGGTGGATGGGGTGCCCACTAAGTGGGCAGCTTTTTCCTGGGTGGTGTCAAATTTCTTAGTTGTTGTTGGACCTGCACTCATCCAGGCAAGTGGAGAGTATTCCATCACACTCTGGACTTGCACCTTGTATATGGTGGACAGGATTTAAGGAGTCAGGAGGTGAGATACCCGTTGTGGGATTCCCAAGCTCTGACCCGCTCTTGTAGCCACAGTGTTTACGTGGCTGGTCCAGTTCAGTTTTTAATCAATGGTAACCCCCAGTGTGTTCATGGTGGGAGATTCAGTGATGGTAATGCCATTGAATGTCAGGGGGAGATGGCTTGATTCCCTCTTGGTTGAAGCTGGTCATTACTTGGCACTTGTGTGGCATGATTATAACTTGCCACTTCTCAGCTCAGGCCCAGTTGTTGTCCAGGTCTTGCTGCATGTGAGCTTCAGTACCTGAGGAGCACCCAACACTGCAGTCATCAGCGAACACCCCCGCTTCTGACCTTATGTTGGAGGGAAGGTCATTGATGAAGCAGCTGGTCAAGCCTAGGACACTTTGCTGAGGAATTCCTGCAGCAATGTCCTCAGGCTAAGAAGACTGACCTCTAACAACTACAAATAGGTGAGCTTGAACTGTGAGTCAGCCTATTAGAATGTGTGTGATGTCTCTTGGAAGAGAAAGGATGAGAGAAGGTAAAAAAACCAATGCTGTTTGGCCCTCCCGAATTACTGCTAATTATTTACTTAATGGCATTAATTAATAATTCAAAGGCCCAGATAATCCTGTCCTGGAATTCAGCTAAAGGAGCATGTTAAATAGCGAGCACTTTGTGGAGGAGGGGGAATGGGAGATTATAAGAAAACAAAACTGCCTTGGGACTGAAAGACACCAATGATGCATTTTGCTCCAAATTTACATTTGAAAATATCGTTGTAATTTGCGACATTTATTTTCATTTCAGCCGCCAAGTACTTCAAGTTCACAAATCACACGGACTGGAGGACCTGGGCGGCATCAGTTGGCATTTAGCAATTTGCCTGCTCTTTATATTTATCGTGGTGTATTTCAGTATTTGGAAAGGTGTAAAGACTTCTGGAAAGGTAGGTGGAGCTAAATCACGGGAAAAAGGGAATGTTGGCTTGCGCTTGTCCATATTGCATCATGAGTTTGATATTTTTTAAAAATATTCTTTTCACGGGATGTGAGCACCACTGGCTAGGGCAGCATTTATTGCCATGCCTAATTGCCCTTGAGAAGGTGGTGGTGAGCCGCCTTCTTGAACCGCGGCAATCCATGTGGTGTAGGTACACCCACAGTGCTATTCGGAAAGGAAGCTGCCCAGGCAATGTATGGCACGCCTGTAACGCACTAATAAATTAATAGTAGTAATACATTGAGTAATTGGATTCAGTGCTAGCCATTAAAGAAGGTCAGTGCTTTTGGAACTTTTGTGGTTATTGGTAAAGGTATTTAGACCACTCTACTGGTTCACTTTGGTAAAATTTGGCATGGTTAGAAGCTACATTTTTAATTTTAATTCTCTCAAGTTGCTGCTCTCACAGTGATTGTAGACACAGGCACCCTAAATTGTACGGAATTTCCTTAAAGGATATCTAAGAAATCATTAACTTTCTTAAGTGAAGCAAATCAAAAGAATTATGTCAAGAGCAGGTACAATTCTCCCCAAGTACTCAACATATTCCTGAGTCTCTCCTTCAACATATATGGCAGGTAGAATATTTAACTGACCAGGCGTGGGTTGACATGAGTTTTGTTTTGGCAACATTCAAGGACAGGCTGAGTCTGTTGTGTGCATAGGACTAGGAACATAGGACTTAGGAGCAGGAGGAGGCCATTCAGCCCTTCAAACCTTCTCTGCCATTCAATAAGATCATGGATGATCTGGTTGTGGTCTCAACTCCACTTTCCTGTCTGCCCCTCGTAACCAATGACTCTTTTGGCTATCAAAATCTGTCTAAATCTACTTTGAATGCCTTGGGAAGAGAATTCCACAGACTAACAACCCTCTGAGAGAAAAAAATTCTCTTCATCACCATCTTAAAAGGGAAGCCTCTTACTCTTAAACTGTGTCCCCTAGTTCTAGTCTCTCCCACAAGTGGAAACATCCTCCCGGCATCTACCCTATCAAGTCCCCTCAGAATGTTATGTTTCAATCAGATCACCTCTCATTCTTCTAAACTTCAATGGTTATAGAATTAATATATATATATAAAAAACATATAAATTGAAGAGATGAAGAGTGGCTTGCAAATCTGGTACAGAGTGGGCAACGACACTGTAGTCATCCGCAAACTGTATATCTACGGTGGTCAATTTAGTTTTGACATGCAGGTGACTGGGGTTAAAGAGTTTTCCATTTAAGTGGTATTTAATACTCACACTAGAGAGCAGTTGATCCATGAGATGAATAACTAATGTCAGGTAGATTATAAATAGTATGGGAGATTTCACACAGCCTTACTTGACATTGGTCTGGATTTTGAAGGTGCTGGTTTCAGGTCTCCCACTCGAGAGTTGCAGTCATATCATCATGATGCAGCTGCAGGATTGTGATGAAGGTTTTTGGACATCCAAATCTCTGAAACACATTTCATAGAGCCTCGTGGCTTACTGAGTCAAATGCTTTGGACAGATTGATGAATGCAATGTACTTCCCATACCTTGGTAGCCACCTCTCTCTCAAAAGGTTACCACTGACAATGAGGTCCAACACCGGATCAGCTGCACCAGCTCAGCCTTCTACAAACTACAGTAATGAATGTTTGACAACAAGGACCTCCACAAGTCAATAAAAGTCCTAGTGTTCAGAGCAGTTGGCGGCACCATGCTCCTGTACTACAATGAGACCTGAACTGTGTATCCATGACACGTAAGAACTCTAGAGAAATTCCCTTATTAACACCTCTGCTGCATCCTCTGGATTCAATGGGTTGACTATCAAACAAACATTAGTGTCCTTCTTGAAGTCATCTTCTCAAGTATTCAGGCAAAACTCCTGCAAAATCAATTATGATGGACTGGACACTGTGTCCGGATGGCCGGGTCTTGTTTTCTCAACTCTCGATGGCCAGCATTCCAAGAGAGGGCAAAGAAAGCGCTTCAAAGACCCTCAGAAGCTCTCCATTGGGTGCAGCAGCATTGACCTTAATGACTGGGAGGAGCTTGCTACCAATCATTCAACATAGCAACAATTTGCCTCTCAAACTGCATCATGCTTTGAGTCCAAATACCTTCATGATGAGGCAGAGCAACAGCGGAGCAGGAAGGAAAAAGAAGCAAATCCTGCATTCCAGATCCCACTACCTCATGGGATGTCCTGCCCCATGTATCCAAAGATCTGCGGGTCAAGAATCGATCTGTTCAGTCACATGGAGACCGATGGCAGAGATTTGCGACTTTGAGTAGACATCATCCTCAAATGGAGGGACTGCCGTCACCAACTCATTCACCCCATAAAATCATCTCCAAACGTGATGAAAATATGATGTTATGAAGCAGTTATTGTTCTCATTAAACTCAGAACATTTATGAAAACTGATTCAGATGACAGCCTGATTGAAAGCATACTTGTTGCCTTTCCTCTGGTGGTTTCTATTTCTGCTGCTGCCAGAACACCCTCATGTTTCTGTTTTGCAGTCCTTTCCTACCACATCAAAGGTGTAATCACTTGGACTCAATCAGGCTTGATAGAATCAATGGACTTATAGGTCCTTTCATTGGGAGTTCCCAGTGTTAATTCTAAGTGTATGTTTTCAGCAGTGACATCTCCCTGGAAGTGGACTAAAGCTCAGTCTTACAGGTTTATATTGTTTTGCATAAATCAACTCTTCCGTTGATTCTCTGACAATTCCGTCTCCATTTGTCACTTATTAAAATATGTGCCAAGCTAGTTCTCCAAATTATTTGACCATATCTGTTGAGCAGTAGTGCTGGCTGTGCCTCCACTACATTGATGTCATGATTATGAATGACCATGGATCTTGGCTCATCACAACAATAATAATTTGACTTGGCCAAGGCAATCTTGGTTTAGGCTCAACTAATCTCATTCTTTTGTTCTTTGAAATTGCCATTTTTGGCCCAAAACATGCCTTCTATTTCCAGAAAAACAAACTCTTAAGTGAAACTATATGAAAACGATCCCACGAGAATTGTAATTTGGGAACACAGAGGAACATCTGTTGAAATTCTTGGACTTATTTTATCTTGCCTGCTCTGAGATGGAATTTTTGCTTCACTTCCATTGCTAAAGCTTGGTTTACAATATTTTATGCTTAATACTTTCTTTCCATTCTTAACGCCACAGGGTCAAACATGGAGATCCTCTCTTCCAAATTTACAGATGACACAAAGATTCTTTTTAAAATATTCTGTCGCTAGGCATCTAATTTGGTTTAAAAATATTGCAGAAATCTTAAACTCACTTCCATAGATTTCTCCATACGAACGTACGAAATTGGTGTCGAAGTAAATCATTTATAGCCCCCCAAGCCAGCTCCGCCATTCAATACGATTATGGCTGATCTGTTTGTGTTTTGAGTTCCACATTTCCAACTACCCCTGATAACCTTTGATTCCCTTGCAAACAACAATCTAACTCCACCTTAAAAAAATATTCAACAACCCCGCCTCCACTGCCTTCTGAGGCACACAGCCCTCTTGAGAGAAAAAAAATTCTCCTCATCTCTGTCCTAAAAGGGTGACCCCCCTAGTTTTAAAACAGTGCCCCCTTGTTCTGGACTCACCCACAAGTCTATGTCTATGTAAAAGAGGAAACATGCTTTTCACATCCACCTTGTCGAAACCGTTCAGGATCTAATATACTTCACCAAGTCACCCCTCACTCTTTTAAACTGCAGCAGTAACAAGCCCAGTCTGCCCAACCTTTCCTCATAAGACAACGCTCATTTCAGGTATCAGTCTAGTAAACCTCTTCTGAAACGCCTCCAAAGCATTTACATCCTTCCTTAAATAAGGAGACTAAAATTGCACACAGTATTCGAAATGTGGTCTCACCAATGCCTTGTACAATTGAAGCATAATATCCTTACTTTTATGATCAATTCCTCTCATAAAGAATAGCATTCCATTAGCCGCCTTAATCACTTGTATACCTGCATACTAACCTTTTGGGACTCATGCACTAGAACACTTAGTTGCCTCTGCACCTCTGAAATCTGCAATCGTTCTCTATTTAAGTAATATTCTGCTTTTTACTTCTTCCTGCCAAAGTGAACAACTTCACATTTTCCCACATCATACTTCACCTGCCAGATTTTTGCCCATTCACTCAACCTATCTATATCTGTCTGCAACCTCCTTATGTCCTCTTCACAACATACTTTCATACTTATCTTTGTGTCATCTCCAAATTTAGCCACCATGCCTTCACCCCCACACCCCTCCCACCTGTCTAAGTCATTGATATAAGAAAGTTGAGGCCCCAGCTTAGATCCTTGTGGAACTCCACATGTCCATCCTGCCAATCAGAAAAAGACCCATTTATGCGTACTCTGTTTTCTGTCAGCCAGCCAATCTTCTACATATGGTAATGTTACCCCCTACGCCATGAGCTTTTATTTTCTGCAATAACCTTTGATGTGGCACCTTATCAGATGCCTTTTAGAAATCCAAGTCCAGTACGTCTACAGGCTCCATTTTATCCACAGCACATGTTACTCCTTCAAGAACTCCAATAAATTGGTTAAACATGATTTTCCTTTCACAAAACCATGTTGACTTCTCCCGATTACCTTGAGTTTTTCTAAATGCCCAGCTATAACCTCCTTAATGATTGATTCTAACACCTTCCCTGTGACAGATGTCAAACTAATTGGCCTATAGTTTCCAGTTTTCTGCCTCCTTCCCTTCTTGAGTAGAGGGATTATATTTGCTACTTTCTAGTCTGATGGAACCTTTCTAGAATCTAGAGAATTTTGGAAAATTAACACCAACGCATCTACTACCTTATTAGCCACCTCTTTTAAGACCCTAGGATGAAGTCCATCAGGACCTGGAGACTTGCCGGCCTGCAGCTCCATTAGTTTGCTCAGTACTGCTTACCTAGTGATTGTAATTTCCCCAAGTTCCTCTCTCCCTTCTGCCTCCTGATTTACAGCAATTACTGGAATGTTTTCATATCCTCGGTGAAGACAGAAACAAAATTTCATCCGCCATTTCCTTATTATTTACTATTAACTCCCCATTGTCACTCTCTAGAGGACCAACACTCACTCTACTTACTCTTTTCCTTTCTAAATACCTGTAGAAACTCTTGCTGTCCGTTTTTACATTTCTAGCTAGCTTCCTCTCATACTCTAATTTTTCTCCTGATTAACCTTTTGGTCATTCTCTGCCATTTTTTATATTCTGACCGATCATCTGACCTGCCACTCATCTTCGAGCAGTAATATGCTTTTTCTGTAAGTTTGATGCTTTCCTTAACTTCATTAGTTAATCACAGATGGTAGTCCTCCCCTTGGCATTTTTCTTTATAGTAGGAGTATACTTATTCTGAGTATTCTGAAATATCTCCTTAAATGTCTGCCACTGCTTCTCTATTGATCTATCCTCTAACCTAGTATCCCAGTTCACTTCAGTTCGCTTTGCTTTCATGCCCAATCTTCTCCCTTTCAAACTGGATGTAAAATTCAATCATATTGTGGGCGCTGCTACCTAAGGGGAGCCTTTGCTCTGAGGTCATTAATTAACCCTGTCAGCTCCAGTTCCATTAAGTTTGGTAAACAAAACTCTCCCAGATTAGGCACACAAACGTGAAGTTAATTAGAGGCTGAGTGTACGCTGTAGGTGATCCAATTTTTGTTAAAACTTCAATAATCACAGACCTGGATGAGTTGTTGCAATTCGCATTTTAACTGCTTAAAAAGTCTGATGATGCACAAAGTGACGAGGGGGATAAAATTAATTTACACTGTGGCCGGGATTTTCCGGTCCCGCCATGCCGAGACCCACAGCGGGAGATTCGGCCGCCCAGCCAGAAGCCCATGATCCTGGCAGTGGGTGGGCAGGGCAGGGAAATCCGGCCCTGTGTCTTTCATGACCTCAGGAAGCTCTAAAGTGCAGAAGTGCCACAGAACAGTTCAAGCCTGGGGTCTTTGCCCTGCCATTTGCACCAAACAAGACCATGAAGGACAGGATGGGTTAGAGCTGAGATCTGGTATTTCCTACCCTGGAGATCCCACGCCGATGGCCTTTGAAGGAACTGGCATGGAAGCCAGGTATACGGGCTGCTGAACAGTGGATGTGAGGCCCATCTTGGAATCCAGCCCAGGAACACGAAGACACACCTTTTCATATAAAATTCATAGGTGTCCCCCTTACAGCAAGGAGTGTGAAACAGCTCTGATCTTTTGAGGTATAGCAGTGGTGGGAGGTGGAGCCTGAAGCACTGTATGGACCTAACCCTTTCCCACTGGCTACCAGTCATTGACTATAATTTCTGGGCAACGCAATTTTAAGTGCCCTAGGTACTCCCCTAGTGGCATGGGCACCTACCTTTCCAGTGCTAATGAGGGAATATCCCACTGGTTTCAGAAGGTGCCAGTGGTGGAGAACTTAAGAAATAGGAGCAGGAGTATTCTCTTTACTCCAACTCTTTACCCATCCGTTGATTCCTTGAGAAACCTAAAACCTAAATTCTGTCAGTGACAGAGCATCCATAATCCCTTGGGGTAGAGAATTCCAAGGATTCACAATCCTTTTGAGTGAAGAAATTTCTCCTTGTTGCAATCACTAAATTATCGGCTCCTTATTCTAAAAGTGTGCGCCCGTGTCCCTAGCATACGAATCAGGAGCTGGAATAGGCCACTCGGCCCCTCGAGCCTGCTCCACCATTCAGTAAGATCATGGTTGTAACCTCAAATCCACACTCCCACCTGCCCCCAATAACCTTTCATTCCCTTGCTTATCAAGAATCTATCTACCTCTGCCTTAAAAATATTCATAGACTTTATTTCCACCACCTTCTGAGGAAGAGAGCTCCAAGAAAAGAATTCTCCTCAACTCTGTCTTAAATGATTGACCCCTTATTTTTAAACTATGACCCCATTTCTAGATTCTCTCAGAAGAGGAAACATCCCTTCCATATCCACGCTGTCAAGACCTGTCAAGATCTTATACGTTCCCCAGCCAGAGGAATCAGCCTTTCAGTGGTTTGCCCTGTCAGACATCTTCAGAATCTTGTATATTTTAACGAGATTATTTATGCTTTTTCTAAACTCCAGAGAATATAAACCCAGTTGACTAAGGCTCTCATCATAGGACAACCCCCTGATCCCAGAAATTACTCTAATGAATCCTCACTGTACTGCCACCAAGGCATGTATTTTCCTGTTTAAATATACAGGTCAAAACTGCACACACTACTCCAGGTGTGGTCTCATCAAAGTCCTGTATGATTGTAGCAAGACTTCCTTTATAATTTTACTCCAAGTCGTTGTAATAAAGGCCAATATATCCTTTGCCTTTCTAACTGCTTGCTGTACCTAGATCCAAGCTAGATGGACTGCAAACGTTCAAGAAGGCAGCTCACCACCACCTTCTCGAGGGCAATTAGGGACGGGCAATAAATGCTGACCTAGCCACCGATACTCACATCCCCTGAATGAGTAATTTTAAAAAATGAAGTAAAAACAAAACAGATCTTTTCCTTGATGATAGGTTTATTCACAGGATGCAGCATTACAGATCTCTGCCTCCTAACTACTAACCCCCTAGTGTCCTAGCAGTCCCTTTTTATACGTGCTCAAAGACAATTAATCAGTACCCACTACCCATTTACCCTTAACCTTAACTATATAATTGGCGTGACGTTAACAGCATATGCATGCTAGCTTTCAGTGTCCCTTGTACAAATACACCCAAGTCTCTCTGAATGTCAACATTTACAAATTTCATGCCTTTTAAGAGACATTCTGCTTTTCTATTCTTACTACCAAAGTGAATAACCTCACACTTCCCACATTATATTCCATCTGCCATCTTGTTGTCCATTGATTTAACCTGTCTATATCTCTTTATAGCCTCTTTTGTGTCTTTTTCCCAGCTTCCATTCCCACCTAGCTTTAGATCATCAGCAAACTTGGATACATTACTCTCAGTCTCTTTGTCTAAGTGATTAATATGGACTGTGTGTAAGTGAGGCCCCAGCATTGATCTTTGTGGCACTCTGCGTGTTACAGCCTGCTAACTTAAAATATCCCATTTATCCCTACTCTTTGCTTCCTGTCTGTCCATAATATATTACTCCAACTCCAGGGGGCCGTTATCCTGTACATAACCCTTTGTGCAGCTCTTTATCAAATGTCTTTTGGAAATCCAGTTTTACTACATCTGCTGGTTTCCCTTTACTCTACTAGTTATGTCCACAAAACCTCTGATAAATTTGTCAAACACGATTTCCCTCTGATAAGACTATGTTGACTTTGTCTGATCATATTGGGCAGGATTTATCAGTCGGCAGGCCCGACACGCCGAATAAAATGATGCGCGATCGCGTCAAGCTTGCTTCCCAGCGTCATGGCGCCATTGTGCGATGTTTCGTTTGGCGGGCGCCGGAGTCGGCTGGGCGCCTGCTGATATGTAAACGGCCTATTAAGGCCTATTAAGGAAATGATTCGTGTAATTGTTAACACTGCCCGTCCAATCTTAAGGTTGGCAGCCAGGCAAAAAGGCCAAGCGGCCTTCATGTTTTTTTAGGAAACCTCATCCACGAGCAGGATGAGGTTTCCTAAAGCTTTTATTAATTAAATATAAAATTTTTCCTCAATGTAAAAACATGTCCCATCTCATGTGACACAGTCACATGAGGGGATATGTTTAAATGCATTTTTAATCCATTTATTCATTAATTACAATAGCGATTCAATCTCCCTGAGGCAGGGAGATTGAAGCGCTCTTTCGTGCACATGTGTGAAAGAGTGCTGGCTCCGACTCTCTCTCCTCCCCCCCGCCCGCAAAGGTAGCGCTGAGTGCAATGGCTCACGCCTTAATTAGCCTGCCCATGTAAAATGGCGGCTCGGAGCCGATCGCGGGCGGCGATCAGCTCCGCGTCTGCTCCCGCCGAGCCCACCCGCCGCCTGGAAAATTCAAGCCATTATGATTTTTCTAAAAGTCCATTGTTAAGACTTCCTTAATAACAGTTTCCAGCATTTTCCTAATGACTGATGTTGGTCTAATTGCATAGCAGTTCCCTGTTTTCTCTCTCACTCCTTTCTTGAATAGCGATGTTACATTTGCTTCTAATCCATTTGGATCGTTCTAGAATCTATGGAATTTTGGACAATCATAACCTGTACATGAACTATCTCTTGCAGCAACCTCTTCTAGAACCTTAGGATGTAGGCCATCAGATCCGGAGAATTTGTTGGATTTTATGTCTGGATCTGGATGAGGTCCCCAACTTGTTAATTTCCCTGACGAGATTCCCAATTTGTTACGACCGGAATGGGACCCCAAGTTTGTTATGATCCCGGGTGAGGAGGAATGACCTGGCTCTTTTTTTTTGAACCCCCTTGGTTGGTCGCAACAAGGTTAATTTAAAAATCCTTTCCCCACGGATACCTCTTCCCAGTTCAAATGTATTTACTTTTTATAAGGACCAATTTAATCAGGTTTTCTTGAGTAAAAGAAAGAGTAAATTTTAGTTACTAACACTCGAGAAAAAATAATAAAATGGTGCAACACAGATAAGAAATGAGAAGTTAAGAGTCCAGATAAAAAATTTAAAAATATACAAATCAGTCTTTGGCTTGTCCGTGAGGCGTGGATAGTGGTACATTGTGGCCGTTAAGTTGGGTGATTTCGGTAGAGCTGACTTTGGTAGATTTGCAGTCTGTTGGAGACACTTGTTGGCTTGTCCCGGGGCAGGAATCCTGGTTCTCTCTTCAGGGTAACTGAACAGCTGTCTTGTTTCTTTTTACTTGTGGTCTCTGCTAGAACACACTTGCCCCCAGCGAAATAGAGAGAAAGATAGAGAGAGAAATTGCCTGTTTGCCTTTGCAGGGGTGACTGACTGGTGTTTCTTCTTGTTGCCATCACTCACAAACACTGGTCTGCAGCCAGCTTTTTAACCCATTTTTCTTATGTAGTCCCGGGAGGGGAAATAGTTGTGTGTTGCGCCCAGAGTCCGTTTTCCTTCCATCTCAGACCCGTTTTACACATTCTGAGATATAAATCAACAGGAGATGGATTTTTGGATGACTGCTGTTATGTGGGAATCAGTCTCCGTTGTCTCCGCAAACACAGGAGATTAAAAGCCCAGCCTTTTGCATTTTCCAAATCTTCTTTTCAAGTGTCTCCGTTTGAAGTAGGCCTTGACACCCCTTCAGGTGCGACTTTCCATGTTCTCTCAGGACCAGCCTGTCAAGTATAATCCATATAGGAATTTTCCAGAAAGCGGTCACTTTATATTATCAGTCATCTTTTGATCAGTCTTTACTTGCATTTCTTTTAAAAAACACAGGTCTTCCATTAAAAAGCTCAATATGGCCGTAGGTAGTTCGTAGCTGTTGTGAGAATTTTAGTCCCTTAAGTTTTTCCAACACTTTTTCTCTGCTAATTTAATTACTTTAAGTACTTCATTCTTATTAGCCCCTTGGTTATCCTCTATTTCTTGTGTATAATTCATGTCTTCAAGTGTGAACACAAAATATTTGTTCAATGTCTCTGCCATTCCCCGTGATAATTTCTCCTGTTGTTGCTTCTAAGGGACTGACGTTTACTTTAGCTACTCTTCTGTTATATACTTGTAAAAACACTCATAAAAGCTCTTTTTATATTCCTGGCTAGTTTACTCTCATATCTATTTTCCCCTTTTTCATCAACTTCTGGTGTCTCCTTGCTGGTTTCCAAAATACTCTCAATCCTCAGGTTTACTGCTATTCTTTGCAACATTATAAGCCTCTTATTTTAATCCATCACTATCGTCAACATTCCTAGCATTCCAGGGGTGGGTCTTTCCTGCTGAGTTTTTGTTTTTTTTAATGAAATGTATTTTTGAACATCTTGAATTGTTTCTTTAATGTTTCCCACTGTTTATTTACCTCCATACCTTTCAGTCTAGTTACCAGAGTTAGCCAGTTCTCTCCTCATACCTATGCAATTGGCTTTGCTTAAGTTTAAGAATCTTATTTGAGATTGGAATATGTCGCTTTCAAACCTCAGATGGAATTCAGTTGCCTTACGGTCACCTTTTCCCAGCTGATCTTTTACAATGAGATTACTAATTAACCCTGAGATAAAAACAAAAAACTGCGGATGCTGGAAATCCAAAACAAAAACAAAATTACCTGGAAAAACTCAGCAGGTCTGGCAGCATCGGCGGAGAAGAAAAGAGTTGACGTTTTGAGTCCTCATGACCCTTCAACAGAACTTCAACAGTTCTGTTAAAGGGTCATGAGGACTCGAAATGTCAACTCTTTTCTTCTCCGCCGATGCTGCCAGTCCTGCTGAGTTTTTCCAGGTAATTCTGTTTTTGTTACTAATCAACCCTGCTTCATTACACAATCCTATATCTAAAATAGCTCTACCCCTAATTGGTTCCATAACGCGTTGTTCCAGAAAACTGACATGAAAGCATTCTACAAACTCGTCATCCAGACTATCTTTGCCAATTTGATTGCTCCCTTCTACATAAAGATTTAAATCCCCCAACAATTATTACATTATCTTTGTTACAATCTCCAATTATCTCTTGCTTAATGCTCTGACCACCTGTATAACTTGTTAGGGGGCCTGTACACTACTCCCACTAACATTTTCTGACCTACTGATTCTACTTCCTGACCTTCTAAGCCAGTATCCTTTCTCACTACTGTCCTTATGTCACTCTTTACTATCAGGGCTGCTCCCCCATCTTTTCCATCCATTTCTTTTCAAAATATTGTGTACCCTGGAATATTTATTTTCCAACCTTGGCCTCCTTCTAACCATGGCCGGGTCACTTAGAGTAAGTTTGGAGGTGGTGCGGGGGTAGGAGCGTAAAATGGGAGCAGACTAAGGAGAGGGCCAGCCTTGGGCTGGGCATGTCAGAGAAGGGTGAAGAGGGGCATGTTAATAGACGCCTGCATCCTGAAGAGGCTGTCCCCAGGAGAGAGTGTATCACTTGAGGCTGAATATTCTCCAAATGTTCAAACACGTCAGTAAAGATTGCAGCTCTCCAGGGCGGTTGTTACCTGGAGGATGAGCTGAGACCCATGGGGATTGTTGGACACCTATTACCAATGGCACTGAAAATCACCCTGGCTCTCAACTTCTACAGCTTCACTCTTTCTAGGGGTCCACTGCGATATGTGTAGGATCTCCCAGTCTACATCCCATTGGTGCGTCAAGAAGATAACCAGTGCCATTTTGAAGGGGGCTGCTGATGATGTGTGCTACTACACTGATCTGGAAGGTCCAGGGGACAGGGCCATCAGTTTCAGCTGGATTCTACCAAGTGCAAGGTGTCATTGACTGCATGTGGCCATCAAGGCTCCCACAGACCAGCCAGCAGCCTTCATTAACTGGAAAGGCTTCCAATTCCAGCAATGTCCAACTGGTCCGTGGCCATCAAAAGTGGATCCTGCGGGTGTGTGTAGTTCCCAGGAAGAGTCATGACACCTACATACATCGACAGTCCCAGTCGCTGCAGCTTTTCTGGTTCCTTATGCATCTTCAGGGATGGATACTTGGAGACCAGGGCCATCCACTAAAGACATGGCAGCTTACACCTTTGAGGGATCCTTGCACGAATGCTGA
The DNA here is from genome assembly GCF_964194155.1 of Cetorhinus maximus. Classification (NCBI taxonomy): domain Eukaryota; kingdom Metazoa; phylum Chordata; class Chondrichthyes; order Lamniformes; family Cetorhinidae; genus Cetorhinus; species Cetorhinus maximus. The sequence goes on from NC_135887.1 coordinate 7,444,748, forward strand.
GGAGAGGTATAACCCCTGCCATGTATCAAGCCGAGTGACTATTGAGCAGGCCATTTGCTTCTAAAGATGTGATTCAGGTACCTAGATTGAGCCATTGGGAGCCCTTTGGTATGCTCCCCTGAGGGTTTCATGTTTGGTGATGGTCTGCTGTGCTCTGCACAACCTAGAACTACAGAGGGGAAGCATTGAATAATGAGGACATCACTGAGAGAGATGCCCCCTCCGGCAAAGAGTGCATGCAGGAGTCAGCTGACCAGGAAAGATGATGACCCCTTAGATCACAGGCAAGCGCAATGAGATTTGCATAAGGGAGGCTTGGGACGCCCGAAAACAGAGCTGTTCCCTGTGACCCTATTGCGCTTTCAGAAAGATTCCAATAAAACCTTACCTTCAGTCAGCTGTCACCTCCTTCATCCTGCACTTCCGCGCCCAGTATCTCCACCCATCACTTCCAGCCTATTGAGGGACGAAGGGTGAGATCTCAAAGCAGCAAAATTTGGAATGAGTGAAAAATACAACAAAAACAAGGCATAACATCAACAGATTATAATCAGCCATCAACCCCAAGTGAAGCTAGGTGCTCCTCTTAACTCCCTTTCGAGTGCTGCTACGAGGTGCTACTCACCTCCTCCCTGCAGCTGAGGAGGAGGTTGGATGCTGATCCTGATGCCCTGTGACTTGTGCGACCTTTCCGGCCATCCTTTGGCTGCCTGAAGCCTGGCAGGCTGAGGGGCTTAGTACAGGTGTAGCAACCTCCTCTGTCACCCTGGCAACCTCGAGCTGCTGGTGTCTCTGGTAGAGGGGCTGAGGAACTGCGGTCCACAACAGCAGTGCCCTGAGAGGAACTCCAGAAATAGAAGGCAGGCACTCCTCCTTCTACTTTGCAAGGCACACTTGTACCTCCGTGCTGACCTGAGAATGACGTGGAGCTGGTGGAGAATCCATGTTTCTCTTGTCACTGTTGTGTTGAGCTCATAGACAAGGCTATCGGAATGCAGGTTTGTGCACATCTCTGATATCCACTGACTGCTGGAGCTGGCTCTCCATGATGGTCACCAATCTCTTGAAGGAGGAAGCCATGCACACACATGCATGACTCAGGGCCTGGTTGAACTCCTCCATCATCCATGCATGGGTGTACATAGCTTCTGGAAGCTCCACCAGAGCTTCTCTGTCACCTCAACCCTGCAGCTGCAGCAGTTGCCATGTTGTGGCTGACTCCAAAGGCTCAGCCATCATCCTGGGGCTCAGCATGGCCCTGGCCTCTCACAGTCCTCGGACTGCCAGTGGTCTTGGCTGTCACAGCCAATGTCAGCAGCTTGGCGGATCGGTGATGCGCTCACCAGCTTGTGACCCTGAATCTCATTGCTGGTGCATACCCACCAACATGAGTATCTGCAGGGTGCAGGGAAATGACATGATGCTGCACCCTCTGAGGAACCCCCCCCACTCCTCAGAGGCGCCAACTGGTCCCTGGGGTCTCACGCTTGATTACCTCGGCTTGATCCTGACTGGCATGAGAAAAAATAACATGTAATGGTTAAAGGTTCCCATTTCCTCATCCTAACCATGCTTGCTTTGCACCTCCATGTGGTCATGCGAGCACTATGCCTTGTGTGTGCCATATGTACCCATGTGCTCCTGCACTTTTTTTCCTTCCCTCTCTTGTTTGGCACTCCTGCCTTGCCATCAGCAATTGAACGGTCGACCTGGTGCCCCACCAACTCCAGGGCTACCTCCTCCATGGGGGTGACGATGTGGAGGTACAGCAACCCTCCGCCAGTTTTAGCCTGCTCGTTAATGTTGCGTGTTGTCTGGAAGCACGAGAAGGAAGAATGCCAGTTTCCCTACAGAGACAAGTGCAATATCTCGGCAGGCGGGTGCCCACTTGCCCATGATGGGGGCACAGGAATGCCACCTGCATTTGGCCACCCTTGAGAAACCTTGTGGGGGTCAGTAAAGACAGACGGACATCTCTCACTGAGATGCAGCCATGCTTCTGACAGGATATGCGGCTGCCTAACTCCTTGCCACTGACTGGGTGGGCACTCCGTTGGCACCAAGCCAAACCTGACGGACCGAATGAGGTAATTGATGGGCTTGCGGCACTGGATGCAGGTCCAGGGGGTGACCCCATGGCTGGCTACCTCCTCTGCGATCTCTGTCCATGCTTGCTGGGTCAAGCAGAGCCCTCTTCTCCTCCCCTCCCTGGGGGAAGAGGACCTCCTGTCTTGCCTTTTCAACCTGGAGGAGAGCCCGCCAGGTGACATCACTGAACTGTGTGGCCATTCAGGGTCTTCCTTCTGTCACGCCGTGGCCTTCCGGTGAGTCCAGGAACTCAAAACACAATGCCTAGGCTGATGGGGGCCCACTTGTCCACAATGGGGGCACACACATGCCACCTGAATATGGCCACTCTCAAGAAACCTTGTGGGGATCAGCAATGGCAGACGGGTGCCTCTCACTGAGATGCAGCCACAGTCTTATGGATGCAGATCTGTTCTGAGTGGACAGTCAGGGAGCAGCAGTAGAAGGATGGGGGTCTTTGTTCAGGCAACAATGAGTGCAGGGCTGGAAGTTCCCCTCCAAGCCATCCACCTCCTGACTTGGAAATATATCGCTGTTCTTTCACTGTCGCTGGGTCAAAATCCTGGAACTGCCTCCCTAACAGCACTGTAAGTGCAACTACGCCACGTGGACTGCAGTGGTTTCAAGAAGGCAGCTCAGCACCACCTTCTCAAGGGCAACGAGGGATGGGCATTAAATGCTGGCCCAGCCAGCGAAGCCCACATCCCGTGAATGAATAAAAATAAATAAATATGGTGCAAGCTGACGCTGATCCTGCCACCTGCGTTCCCGCCTCTGGCCTGGGATTGTTCGACCTCCATGCCTTGCATTCCTTAATTGGCTGGTTTTTGTGAGAATATGTGGGGTTGGCCACTTAATGGGGAAACGGAAATGGAACCTGCTTCCGGTACCATCATCGTGACCTTCACCTTTAGCATAAAGTTCAGCCCCATATTTCTGTAATGGCGATTTGATTTAAATCATTTATTTGAGCTGCTGGTTCATCTAATTGCAAATGCTTTGTGCACTCAGGTAAAGAAATTCCCATGAGGTGCTGGGATTGCTGTCTCTCTGACCTGTGACCCTATTGTCTTTTCCCAGACACTGGGTTCTAGAGAACAGTTAATTTGTTTGCAGTCCAAATATTTGAGATACACATTTAATTTTGTGTTATATTACCATGTTCCAAAAGAAATGCTCTCAAAATTGAAGAGTGAGGTGAGAGTGACTGCCCTTGACATCAAGGCTGCATTTGATCGAGTGCAGCATCAAGGAGCCCTAGCAAAACTGGAGTCAATGGGAATCAGGGGGAAATCTCTCCGCTGGTTGGAGTCATACCTAGCACAAAAGAAGATGGTTGTGGTTGTTGGAGGTCAATCATCCCAGTTCCAGGACATCACTGCAGGAGCTCCTCAGGGTAGGACTTGGCCCAACCATCTTCAGCTGCTTCATCAATGACCTTCCTTCTGTCATAAGGTCAGAAGTGGGGATGTTCGCTGATGATTGCAGAATGTTCAGCACCATTCGCAACTCCTCAGATAATGAAGCAGTCCATTTCCAAATGCAGCAAGACCTGGACAATATCCAGGCTTGGGCTGACAAGTGGCAAGTAACATTCGTGCCACACAAGTGCCAGGCAATGACCATCTTCAGCAAGAGAGAATCTAACCATCCCCCCTTGACATTCAATGGCATTACCATCGCTGAATCCCCCACTATCAACACCTGGGAGTTACCATTAACCAGAAACTGAACTGGACTAGCCATATAAATACTGTGGCTACAAGAGCAAGTCAGAGGCTAGGAATCCTGCAGCCAGTAACTCACCATCTACAAGGCACAAGTCAGGAGTGTGATGGAATACTCTCCACTTGCCTGGATGAGTGCAGCTCCAACAACACTCAAGAGGCTTGACACCATTCAGGACAAAGCAGCCCGTTTGATTGGCACCCCATCCACAAACATTCACTCCCTCCACCACCGACACACAGTGGCAGCAATGTGTACCATCTACAAGATGCAGTGCAGTAACTCACCATGGCTCCTTAGACAGCACCTTTCAAACCCACGACCACTGCTATCTAGAAGGACAAGGGCAGAAGACACATGAGAACACCAAACACCACCACCTGGAAGTTCCCCTCCAAGCCACTCACCATCCTGACTTGGAAATATACTGTCGTTCCTTCACTGTCGCTGGGTCAAAATCCTGGAACCCCCTTCCTAACAGCACTGTGGATGTACCTACACCACATGGACTGCAGCAGTTCAAGAAGGCAGCTCACCACCACCTTCTCAAGGGCAATTAGGGATGGGCAATAAAAAAGCTGGCCTAGCCAGCAATGCCCACATCCCATGAATGAATGAAAAAAAAGGGTTGTGGTGCATCATTTTGGAACATCAATATGCTGTATCATGCCTGGTAAGATTGGAGGGAATGGGGGTAAAAGAGTAAACATAGATTTTAATCTGCATGTCACTGAGGTCCTGAGCTCCGCTCTTTGTTATGAATAGTCTCCTAAACCCAGGCACCTTACACATTACTGGGGGGGTGGGGGAAATAAGTCAGAAGAAGAGTGATTCCAGGCCATTTGCTGATATTATATTCGGTAGTAAATGGTGCTGTAATGTTAATCTGGAATACTATTTTAATTTAACCAGTGGGAGTTGAACAAGGAAACAGATTCAAGTGTGCAGTAGGTAACATTAGAACGGATATCATCAGGTCCTTTTCAGACTTTTGGGCAGAGTGATGGAGACATGAAACCATGAAGTAATTTCACAAACAGTTTGATACAGCAATGAATGGGAATGCAAGGCTTTTCTGGAGTGAATTAAGGTGGGCCAGTTGGCCTTTCCTCATCTTGTGACTGTTAGCCTGCCCCTCCTGGTGACCAACTCAGAGTGGCAGCTTGCTGGAGCAGGATATGCTGTCTTGCCTGTAGCCGGTGCTCAACAATCTTCTGACCTTGACTCTGGAAGGTTAAAGAGTCCCCATTCAAGAGAGAGCCACAGTCAAACGTTTCTTTGTGCAGAGTGCAGCATAACGAGATTCATGAGGTCACCCATGCTTTAAGAAATAACTTGCACCCTGCAATGCTGCCCTGTTATTCTGATCTGAGGCAGCATGGGTTACAATCTATATCTGCACTGAAACATGCATTCACAGAATTCTGATTCACAAGGAACCTTGTTCCCCAGCAGAACAAAGCCTTGCTCCCAGCATTTATTTTTTAAACAGACCTGTACCTTCATGGACAATACCATGAAGTTATAAATGCTACTGGTCAACTTGGAACTTTCACAGCAGTTTAATCTGTTCAGTGTAAATATTTCTGGCATAGATTTTTATTCTTTGAACCGCCTAAAATTTTGTTTCTTCTGCAGGTTGTATGGGTAACAGCCACTCTCCCCTATCTTGTACTGTTTATTCTCTTGGTACGGGGAGCCACCTTGCCTGGAGCCTGGCGAGGACTCCTCTTCTATCTTAAGCCTGAATGGAACAAACTGCTTACCACCCAGGTGAGTCAACCTGAGCCATATTGGCCCTAGCTTCTATACTACTGATTCACTACACTTCAGACCCTCTGTGTCCTACCAGACAGCCATAGTATATCACTGCGTAATGTCTGTGGTTCAACACCCTAAAGTGTGTTATGTCTATAAAATTAACTGTAGAACTATATTTGTATAATGCTGTCTTTGGAACCATCACATTGACATGGCGTTGCATCAGAGTTCTTTTAGTGAAAGAGATGTAAGCAATATTGAGTTGTGGTGTTATTGCAGTATGCCCCAGTAAGGGAATAAAGTAAAACCTCCCACTCTCGAAACTTCTTTGTCTCCTCAACCTCTCCCTCTGTGTTTTCTTCGCACCTGAAGGAGCTGGTTTGAGCTGGGATGGGGTTCCAGAAGCACCAAAAAATGGCCCCTTCCCCCACCTGGGATATATGATGCTGGAAGCTGAGGTGATTTACCTGTGGAGGATGAGATCACTGAGTTAGAAGTCATGGGGATAAAGCCCTGCGACAGGACTGGAGTGAAACTCTAGGCTAACAAGTTGGTGAGGTGCAGGGGGAAGACTCTGTTCTTGGAGATGTCTTTTTTTGATTCTCTAGATCTTTGCCAGCCTATCTTTTAGAAAATAATAAACATTAAATAAGGAGGTGCGGGGGTGGGGGGGTGTGGGGGTGGGGCTGGCTGCAGAATTAAAGAATGTAAAGTTTGGGAAATAACAAAGCTGGAGTTCAGTCCTTGCAAGTGATCTCCAAAACACTCGGGAGTCAGGGAAAAGGGCACCACCACATGCATGACCAATACTTAATCAGAACATCACTAGGGCCGAAATTCTACATAAAATGTGGGAGCCATTCTAAACTCCATTGACTTCGGCGGGAATGTAAAATCCCGTTGCCTGTAAAATTCCGCCCTAGGAATGAGCCTCCGAGAACCCTCACTAGATCATTAGAAAGGAATTATTTCTGGAATTTCATGAAAAATCCAACTGCAAGCTTCAAGTTTTACTGATCAGCTTGCTTTTAAATTCATCTTCTGTCCTCAAACTATGGGGTCGAGATTCTACTTACTTGTGCTTTTTTTTTTGGCTGCAATTCACTGAAATTGGCCTAATGTGCACAAAAGATTGAGGAATTTTAAGCATCAATTAGGTTTGGCGGAAATCAAGTTTCCGTGATCTTTTGCATTGTTGAAATAACATTGTGCTTGGAGCTGACCCCGCCCACACTCCCAGCATGTATGAATCTACTTTGGGAGTTTCTGTTAATTGTGTTTGTCTGCAGGACTCAGGAGAGGCAACAATTAAACTGGTCCTTTTGGTGCTAGGATACTAATGGAATGTTTAAATAATTTTTTTATATTTTTAAAATTTACTGAGAAACTGATTATTGTATCCCAGCAGGTTCTAGTTCTGCATATTTTTGAAATCTTTTTCAGTCAGATACTGTGATTAAATGTGATTATTTTTGTGCTAACCTCATTCCAACTGCATTAATCAAAGTGCACCAGGTTACCTCAAGAATATCGAGGAATATTAAAATTCTGATTGTGCTGGTTCATTGGCAGTTTCTGCTTTTAGCAATATGCTCAAACGCCTCAAAACAGGTGCAATTTTGAGCATAATTTGCGCCCAGATCATTGGCTGTACCTAAAGCTAATGCTCTATTTGCCGTATAGCTAGGCAGCCCAGTGTGTTTCCTCTCCCGAATCACTTCTTTAGGGTAAATAAATGGACAGAATCTAGTGCAAAAGCAAATAAAGGGAGAAGCTTGACTGATATTTGCTGCTGAAATTTAGAACGATGTTGTAATCAGTAGTTTCTTCCTTTGTTTATGTTTAACATGACATATTTTTCTAACTATTATTGTTCAGGGATTTCTGTACTAAGTCATGGAGAAGGTCACATCTTCTCCTGTAAGAAAGGTCTGCAATACAGCACTCCCTCTCCCTCAGTACTACACTGAAGTTTCAGCCTATATTATGAGTTCAGCTCCTAGAGTGAAACTTGACTCTGATTTAGATGTGAGATCACTACAGTACACCTGCATTAGTTAGCTAAAGACAGTTCCATAACTGGATGAAACTATGGAGAAAACCACCAAGGTTTAACTTGTTCCTTGTGACATTTGTTCTGAATTTATTATGCAATTGCCTTTGACTATCTGCAATTCAACAAAACCTGTCAGCTGCATAACTTCAGTTGTTATTACCTATTCAATACTGACAGTTCAGCTCTTCTTTTTAAAGCTTTTAAATATATTTAAACTGCTGTTTTTCTGACTCCAAAAGCGTGAGCAGTTCTAGTCCTGACACCTGGAATCAGAATAACAGCCCAGGTGCATTTCCCTGGTCTTAGGTCAGATGTCAGGGTGAGAGATATCATCTAGGAACTAATTATCACACTGCAGAAGTTGGTGTTCAGCAACAGGGTCAGACAGGGAGATAGGCAGCTACAAAAGCAAAATTACACCCATAAGAACATTTACCCAATGTAATAATATCCCCAGATGAGCTGGGATAACCCTCTCTGCCTTCCTGTCCTAGTGACCGGGAATAAAACTTCTAGCTAGAATTTTAGTATTCAGCATTTTAGCAAATGGTGGCCATGCAGGTTGGGAAATGCTGCTGAAAATGATCTGACCATTAATTTTATGCATGGGCTCTGGCTCAGTGATTAGCCTCTGTGTCAGAAGGTCAGAGTTCAAACTTGATGCTAGAGGTTTTACCGTGAAATCCTGATACTGAGGTGCAGCATGGGGTAGTGCTGCATTGTCAGAGATGGCGTCTTTCAGATGAAATTTAACACCTCCTCAAGTGAATGTAAAAGATCCTGTAGCACTATTCAAAGAAGTGCAAGGGAGTTCACCCAGTATTGCAACCAGCATTTCTCCCTCAACCAACACCATTAGAAACAAATCATCTGGCCAAATATCGCATTGCTATGTGCGACACTTTACTGTGTGCAAATTGGCTGCTACATTTGACTACTAAACAACAATAACTATATCTTAAGATGACTTAATTACTTCTCATAGAGCCGTAATGGCACAGGAGGCCATTTGGCCCATCCAAGAACTTTGGGATCTCCTGCCATCACAAAACAGGTTACATGTTTATTCCTCAACCAGCATCACTAAAAATAAAATTATCCCCTTGCTGTTTGCGAGACTTTGCTGTGCACAAATTGGCTTCTGTGTTTCCCCGCATTAAAACAATGACTACACTCCAAAAGTACTTCACTGGATGTAAAGAGCTTTTTGATCTCGTCAAGGAAGTTCTTTCTTTCTATGTTTTTTTAGTTATCACTTTCTAATGATTGGATAAACATGGGCTGCGGTCTGGAATTTTGGGAAACTCAGTAAGCTTTACCCACCTCATGATCATCCTGCATTTGTATTTAAACCCTTAAATATTCCTGTGGCATTCCTTGGGACTCAGTGGGTTTTATCGAGTTAGATTGACTGATTTGCCATTGTTGTAGAGTTCAGTCATCAGCGGGTACATGTAAGAGGCGGCGTTTTCCCAGGTGTTTGAAGATGAACAGGGTGGTCAGTTCAGGAGGATGTGGCCGGACACAGGGAAGTCTGCACTCACCCTGGAGACAATCTCACTTTCGGAGACCCAAAGAAGTGCATGGGGGCGGGGCTTGGCTATGACGGCGAGTTTGTGTGTTCCACTCCATGCTGTTAGGTGCCCATTGGTGGGAAAGGTCTTAGTCTCTAAAAGATGAGACACTGTCCAGCTCTTATAATGGGTTCAATTAGATCGTTATAAGTGGTGGGGCCTGCATTAGCAACATAGAGATATTGCTGAAAAAAGACATCTGTTGTCGAAGCGTTTCAGCTTGGACTCATCGGGACATTCACAAGAATACCAATTATAAAGGGAACAACAATTTATACTGCAATTTATACTTGTTCCCTGTACAATTGGTATTCTTGCAAATGTCCTGATGAGTGCAAGCCAAAAAGCTTTGATGGTATGTCTTTTTCAGCACTACTCAAATTCTGTGCTACCAAACGAATAAACTTAGAGATAGTGAGTTCAAATTTCACCATAGCAAGCTGTGAAATTGGTTTCGACAAACCTGGTAATTTTTGGCCTGGCACCAGAAAAGATAACCATATTGGTTATTGGGTTGCCATTAAAAAAAAAAACAAATTGGTTGGTTAATGTCCTGCTCAGAAGACAGCCTGTCACCCTTATCCAGCCTGGCCCATAGAAGCCCCCACCCACACGATGGCCGGGATTTTCCGGCCCGGCCGCAGGCGAGGATCATGGCGGGACGGATAATTTGACGGAATGTGTGACACCGGAAAATCCCAGTCAACGTGGTTGACTCTTAACGTCCTCAGAGCAACTTGAAATGGGCAAGAGGTTGACTTGTCAGCGTTGCTTACAACTTGAGAACAATTTTTTTTTAAAAGGGAGAAAGGAGGAGAATTGCCTTTATTAAAATTAACTACAAACTTTATTTGTTTACCACAAGACTGATAAACAGTTAGTAGGACCCCAGCCACCTTCATATATAAAGATGAGCCCCAATGATTCCTTTGTATCTAGGGTCATGGACAGGATTGATACTTCACTAAAAGACAGGGAGACAATTGTACTTTCCTTCAAAGTAGGTATTTCTCAGAGCTATTACTAACATCATGATGAGTATTTGTGTATTAACAATATCTGCTCCACCCCATTTGTTCGAACCGCTTTTATAAGGATGTTATTTTCTTCCTAAGAGATCCAGGAATTTGTTGTGATTTCAAAGTTATCTTCACTGAAGAAAGTGAGAGGTTGATGTTTAGTGTATTATCTGGAGCTGTTAAAATATGCAAATATTTTACACCACAGAGCAGACGTAAAGCTTCATGTATGAAATTTATGACTTGATATGAAATTATACCATCAGAACTGGAGTTGATTATTGCAAATTTAAAAAATAAATTTATCTGACCTAAACGAAATAATGCCTCCCAGTTGCCTTAGAAACTTTACTCCTCCCCACCGACTTAAAATTGAGGGTGAAGTGTCCAGACTTAATTCTAACTGACTCCTCCCCAACAAAGCTACTTCATTGCCCCGACCTCCATAATGTAGAAAGCGCAAGATTCTCATTTCGTTCATCATGTGTCACCAACCCTGATTTTAAAAGAATTCCAGCATTGGTTTTGTGTAATTGTGAACGTGCAACCAAATGTGTAAACAGGAACAGTTCCTGGGCAGCTGTTGGCCTTGTGGCCTTGCTTGTGTGTGAAATCCCTCATTGTGATTTGGATATGGTTTGACAGTAGGTAACCTTTAGAATCAAAGCACTCTGAGATAGTAACCCTGACAGCAATTGGAAATAATGCCATAAAACTATTGGCCCCACTCTGTTACTTGGAAATGCATAATAACTCAAGAGTGCCGATTTAATCTGTGCTTTAATTAAACTGGACTTGCAGCTTGTGTTCAATGTAACTATAAAAGGACAGAAGTATTGACTTGGCAGGCAAACAAGGTGCCAGTTATCACTTGTGTAAACTTGTCACCTCTCCAATAGTCCCAGTTTGCAGGGTTATATTCTTCATTGACTGTATTCCTAGTTTTATCAGGGACTGTTACCTTTCGCCAGGGGATGAAGTGGTCATCAGATCCACGTGAAGACAGAAAACTAGGGTTGTGGGGAACTGATAATTGAAATGATCTCATCTGATTGGCTATTCAAGAGGCATTAAAATAGAACTATAGATATCTTGGACTGGGCTGTGGAGTTACATTACTGGGTAAAAGAAGGAACTTGCACTTTTATAGCATTTTTCATAATCTCAGAACATCCCAAAGTGATTTACAGCCAACGAAGTACTTTTGAAGTGTAGAGTGAGTACTCTGGTGAGGCTCTTCACTACCTGGTATAAACGGGTGGATTGGGTGTGCTGGGTACCCGCCCGTTTGTACCTGCCAGTTGCAAATTAGCTTCGAAAAAGGGTGTAGGAACTTGAATTGCATGAGAACCAGCCTACTGCTCAAAACAGATGTTCAACAATGTACGGGCCAAGCTGCAAATTGCATTAGGTGGGCCTTGGCCATCTATGGGGTGGGCAAAGGACCCCGACTGCATGATTTTCAATATCCTTCTGCTGAGAAACAGGCGAGATTCGAGCAGCCAATGTTTGCATGAATATTGAAGCCTCCCTCACCTCACACAGTTCCTAGAGGTATTGGTTTCCCACAATGCAAGCTTTATTATCTATATTGCATTGCTTATACACTTCCAAACATATCCATTCAACAACAAAAACAATGGTTGAACCAAAGAAAAAAGTCATTAGGATTTAAAAATCAGCTGGCATGGAGTAAAGTTCAATCATTCAAATCCAAAGCTGGGCTAACTGTACATTAGAACAGTGTCATCCTTGGGTCCACAGTCAGGGGAGGACTCTTTTCTGCTCCCTCCCTCCCCCTCCCCCCTCTCTCTGTCTCTCTGGTTACAATGGTGAAGAGTGAGTAATCCAAACTATCATCTCAGAGGACATTAGATAGAACAAAGCTGACCCATAATTGGCCATCATTGGGCACGGAATTGGCAAACTCATTCATAGAGGAAATAAAGAGGGCTGGTGGTGAAGTTGAAAGGTTCATAATGGGGTGCTGCTTCAGACAGGTTTCAGACTAATTGATGGTGATAGGATAAAAAGAGCTTTATTTTCCATATGAAACTGGGTGACAAAAGTGAAGCTCGTTGTCTCTCATTCACATTTTGGTACTGAATTAGGCTATCAGAGATGCTAAAATATAATACTAGGGAATGGAATAAACTGTACATCATTGACCTATCTGAACAGCAAAAGCCCAAGTGGGAGACATTGATAAGCCCCACAAAGAAACAGACAAAATGATTCAGTCATTGAGTTTTATGTTTATGATTTGACCATCATCAGACTCACCTAATTTGAATTATATCCTTGTAAGTCATTGCCATGAATTAACCACTTTACACATAATTTCCAATTCAAACAAACAATTTTTGATTTTGACATTCAACTTTCCCACTGCGCCATCACACTTGGATGTTCATTTGCATTGTAAAAGCCATTAAATTCTTCTGATGGGTCAACGGCAGAAGAGTTATTTTATGCAGTGTGTGGCGAGGATTGTTGTTACTCCAGTTGTGAGATGATGAATATCATTATAGGGATGAGTTGGTACCGATGACATTTAAGCAGTTTTATAAGCACAAATGTGTGCACTAATGCAGCGACATGACCACCTCACTAATGTTGAAATAATGATACACTCACATATTTCAACAATGTTAAATTAAAAAAAACACACACCCCTATTCAAACTTCACACTGCTGCATATGTACCAACACCTGGACCAACAGTTGACATGGTTATTCAGGTTTTTTTTTTTGAAATTCAGTTTGACGCACTAAGTTCTCTGAAGAGCACAACAGAATCTATTTTTCCCTCCTATCCCTTCCTTTCTTGAATGCATTGACTACTTGCTGAAGTAGAATTCTGTGGTTAGTAGTTGCTTTCTGATACTTTGTCCAAGTGGCCATGTTTGGAGGCCAGTCGCCAGTGGTATCCCAGTGGGATCGGTGTTAGGACCTTTTTGCTCTTTACTGTTTTCATTAATGACATAGGCACAGGTGTTGCAGGAATTATCTGCAAGTTTGCGAATGATACCAAGATGTGCGCAAGGGTTGGCGTTGTAGATGGTGCTCAACTACTGCAAGCAAAACTTGGTATGAACCTGTGTTCAGCAAATAAATGTGTGGTTTTATAAATGTGGGCAAGCCCAGACTTGAACTGATATAAAGCTTACAGGGGCAGAATGAGAACCATTAGGGGAGACAGGGACATAGTGGGAATGTCACTGAACTTAGTAATTCAGAGTGGCAGGCTAACCCCCTGGGGAAATAGGTTTGAATCAGACTGTGGCAGCTGGTGGAATTTGAATTTAATTCATAAATCTGGAATATGAAGTGATGGGGACCACGAAACTATCATCAATTGTTGTAAAAACCCATCTGGGTCACTAATGTCCCCTTTAGAGAAGGAGATCTGTCGTCCTGACCCGGGTCTGGCCTACATGTGACTCCAGACCCACAACAATGTGGTTGACTCTTAACTGCCCCTCTGAAACGGCCTGGCAAGCCCCTTAGTTCAAGGGCAGTTAGGGATGGGCAACAAACGCTGGCCTTGCCAGCGACGCCCACATCCCATGAAAGAATAAAGAAAAAAAAAATGAGTGAAAGCAAGAGATCTGCAAGTTGATTGAAATCAACCTTTGAAGGTTCATGTTCAGTCCAGTGCGCTAAAGGCAGCAGAACCCTAGGTTGTTTTGACTGGACAGTCCACTATTAAAAAAAATTGTCCTTTTTAGGACATTTGATTATGCCTCAGTTAAAACAACGCATCCAGTTTTGCTCTCCCCGCCTGATGGGGGACATTGAGGCTTTGGAGACTATGCAGAAGAGGGCGACAAAATTAGCTCACACTTTAACACACCTTGGTTACCCAGGCGGCTGGATCCCTATCCTTTAGAAAAGCCGAGGCCTCGGAGACAAATTGATGAAGGTTTCTAAAACATGAAGGAAATAGACTGCAAGTATGTGGATGTAGTGACTGTAATAATGTACAGAAATACAACTATCAACCTTTAACAGTGTTTTGTATAGCTTCTGTTCTTTTGTTTCCAGGTTTGGGTGGACGCTGCTGCACAGATTTTCTTTTCACTTGGCCCCGGATTTGGTGTCCTCTTGGCATTTGCCAGTTACAACAAATTCAACAACAACTGTTACAAGTCAGTCTTATAAACAATGTGTGAATTACTTTTCAGAAAGTTATCTTGTTTCGGCTTGCAATCATTATTAGAGTTATTTCCGATTTTCCACGTTAGTTGAGGGTTGACTCCCGGTACGTTCGGGTATGCCAGTGCAGGGAAATGAAAAACAACTCCACTTTTAGCATCCTGTGTTGGGATCAAAGTCAGTGACAAGAAGGGCGAGGTACAGTGAGAACCTCTGCCCCAGTAATGCTCCCTGTCCTTAAAGGCGCACTGGCTTACTGCACCCCTTTTGTGCCGAATTGAATGTGTTTCATCAATTGAACACAGGTCCACTAAGACCTTGGTTAAAGGGCCGTTATTCAGCAGAGTACATAGAGATTTCCCTTCCAGCTGTTTGGCCAGGCGATGGGATGATGCTAACCCGCAGCACTCGTCAACCGGGAACATCATTAGGATTTTGATAGAAAGCGTGTCGGCGTAATGAGAATTACAATCATTAAACATTCTGTTGAATATCAAAATTCGATAAACACTTTTCGGACGGGTGGTAGAACAAAAACAAAGTATTGCAGATGCTGGAATAAAAACAGAAAACTCTGGAAACACTCAGTGGGTTGGGCAGCATCTGTGGAGAGAGAAACAGGGTTAATGGCCAGAAATTTCCAGCCCTCGGCGAAGCGAATGGACGTTTGAGCGGCCAAATCTCAGCCAATGTCTCGGGGTTGTTGACCTTTTTATTGATGATCTGAAAACCCTGTTAGCACGAATGATGCCTGACCTGCTGAGTATTTCCCACGTTTTTCTGTTTTTATTTTTTGGATGGGTAGGTCCTTTACCAAAAAAAGTTGCCATTTATATCTGATGGCATTCTTCTTTTCGTTAACTGCTCATATTTGGACTGTATTAGGAACGTGCATTGCTAAAGCAAAAAGGAAGTGAGTCAACACTTTAGAAAAAGTAGATGCACAAAGTGATAAACGATGGCTACCCAGGGACTGCACCCGCTCCAGACATTGTAGAAAAACCAATCCCATTTAAAAACCGCCAAGCCAGTGTATACATGTGTAGTATAGAAGGTTTGTAATCTGCGCAACTGTTAATCCAATGGTTCCTATTAAGCAAATGCTACAGAATGGGCTTGTCCAATATACAGCCTGTGGGCAACAATCTGGCCCACCAGCCACACTCCAGCCCGCCAAGTCTCTGTAAGTAGCCTGCGGACTCACTGTTCAAAGTACAGGTAAGTTCAATAAAAGGTCTGCAAGGGGCTGCTCCCCCAGCAACCACAGGCCACTTCTCTCCCACGTTTGCCGCTGATAGGCTCACTGGTGAGCCTGTTAGCATCAAATGCGATAGAAACAGTCTCTGATTGGAGCAGCAGCGAGCATTGTGAAGGTGAGTGGTTTCTCTCAGCATGTGTACTGCCTTTGACCGTGCTCTCTCTCTCGCACCCTCATGCGCAGGCGCCAGCCCCTAAAGGAGTACAGGAGGCAAAATTTTACACCGGTGGGATTTTACGGTCCCTTCGAAGCTGATGGACTTTTGAATGGCTCGCCGCATTTTATGGCCTGGCTCCCGGTGCGATAGGGCCATAAAATTCCACCCAGGGGTCAAGATGGCATAGAAGCCATGAGAAACAGCAGGATCACGGCAACAGCACCTGCTTGGCTACCTGCCCAGGGTAGCTGGAGTCTCCGACAGGATTGAGTGGGAAAGTCTGCCTTGGCACCATCTCGACTTCCGCCTCAGTGGTCCCCAGTTGTGAGTGAGTGAGTCTGTGAGTGAGTGAGTCTGTGTGAGTGAGTGAGTGAGTCTGTGAGTGAGTGAGTCTGTGTGAGTGAGTCTGTGAGTGAGTGAGTCTGTGAGGTGTCCTGGGGCCTTGGACTTGGTCTGTCTCTCTAGCTCTGCTACTTAAGGGCAGAATTTTCTGGTTGGCGGGGGAGGGGGCGGGGTGGGGTGGAGCGGGCGTGGACCCGATCACCACTCGCGATCGGGTCTGCGCTGCCATTTTACATGGGTGGGCCAATTAAAGCCGCCCAACGTACTCCACAACTCCCGTGCATCGTGGGAGTGGGCGGTCAGTGGTGGGCGCACTCAGCCTGCTGGGTCCAATGGCGACCCGGTGGCCTGTATGAAGGAAGGCCTGGCAGCCTCAGAAAGGCTGCTCGCAATGGCTGGGCGAAGGGCTCTGCAGAGCGGCAATGGAGGTCCGGAGGGTAGGCCATCGGAGAAGGCCAGGCCGGAGGGTAGGCCATCGGGGCAGGCCAGGCCGGAGGGTAGGACATTGGGGCAGGCCAGGCCGGAGGGTAGGCCATCGGGGCAGGCCAGGCCGGAGGGTAGGCCATCGGAGCAGGCCAGGCCGGAGGGTAGGCCATCGGGGCAGGCCAGGCCGGAGGGTAGGACATTGGGGCAGGCCGGGCCGGAGGGTAGGGCTCGTTTTTCCGATGATTGCCTTGCTGCCCTTCTCGAGGAGGGGACAACACGGCGGGAGGTGCTGGTTCCCCAGGAGGGGAGGAAGAGGCCCCCCCACATGACCAAACGTGCCTGGGAGGAGGTGGTGAGCTCCTGTGACGTGGTGCGGCGCACCTGGATCCAGTGTTGCAAACGCTTCAATGATGTGTTGCGTTCTGGAAAGGTGAGGACAATGTTGGCATTGGGCATTTAACCCAGTAGGTCGGCCTACCCCCTTGCTGCCCCCAGCCCCCAAGTCTGAATGTAGTGACTGCATTGAATCGTTGACAGCGTGTGTCCTTCACTGGGTGGGCCAGCAGATATTGCCCATGCCAAGGTCACCCTGAGAGGGTAGTGAAGAGATGGGTTCTGCACCTGCAGCATGTGGTACACTGAGACCCACATGACTGGTTTGGGGGCAACCTGGAGGAGCTGCACCTAGGGGCAGTGCTGGAACTCCAGGATATGTCCAAGTCAGGGTGATGAGATGCTGGGAGGGGAGCTTCAAGGTGGCGTTGGCAGCGATCGATCTGCTGCCCTCTGCACTCCACGTGTTTGCGCCTCCTGGCTATGGAAGGTTAGACCGTGTGGTGCCTAATGTGATGTAGGCAGCTTTGGCCAAGGGGGTGGGGGTAGTGGGGAACAGGCCTAGCATCTTTGTGTGAGTGTTCGGCAGCAGCGGGGTGAGGAGACACTGGAGCCTGATATGTCCCACTCTGGTTGGGGTGGGCCGTGCGGAAGAGAATCCAGGTACAAGTCGCACTAATCATTGCTCTTCTCTCCTTTTCAGGAGAAGAATGCACATAATGCTACCGAGCGGTTGAGGACTGGCGGAGGGCCAGCGCAGTTAGCCATTCTCAGCCGGTTTGAGCAGGCGGCCCTAGATCTGGAGACGCGCCATGTGCCCAGGTCCACTGGTGTCGGTGAGGCTGGGGTGCCACGGCTGGGTATTTATGCCCAGCAATGAGGTCACCATTGTTCTCCCAACAGCCATGGCAGTGCTGAATGTTCAGTGATTGAAGTTTGCAACATGGCTTGACCATTGCTAATGGAAGGATGAGCGCATAATGATCCAGGGGACAGGGATGCACATTGACATTGTCTCCACGTTAACTCATCCAATGTCCTTGATCTTCCTTTCAGCACCATTGGAGCAGGGCCGGGAGGAGGAGCAGCAGAGGCCCCCTCTCACACCTGAGGGTCCTGAAGTCTCACCAGCGTCACACCATCTCTGCCAGGCAGACACCAGTGCAGATACTAGCACCTCGGTGGGAATTAGATCATTGGCTAGTGTCCCGGGGCACAGTGGTGAGGGCACTTCACAGTCGCTGGAGGAGCTGGCAGAGACAGAGAGTGCTCATGGTGCCAGCAGTCAGAGGACTGCAGGGGACCAGGCACATGCTCAGTCAGTACCTGATGATTTGCCTCTGGAGTCGTCCGCGATGCAGCAGGAACAGGAAATGCGGCCGGGTGTGCGGGAGCATCTGGGGGAGATACATGAGGCTATGCTTGGCTTGGTCTCCGTAGTGGAGGAGTCTACGTGGACGATCACCGAAGCAATGAGCCACATGTTCAAGTGCCGTGTGTCCTCCATGGAGAGAGTGGTGACTCTCATGGAGAGGCTCCTCCAGGAGACCCATCAGGGCTTCCTGGGGATGTGCTCTGACCAGCAAGCCCTCACATCAGCATTGACCTCAGCTGGTCAGTGCCAGTGTGGGAAATGGTCTGGGCACCAAGTTTCCCAGCTCGGTGCCCATCCATCCACAGTGAGCAGAGAGGTCCAAAGTGACCTCATGTCAGTGCAGCAGCTGCCTGGCATCTCTGCGGGCACCTCTCAGGGCGCTCCGGATGAGGGCAGCAGCTCCTCCACCCCTCTGCCAGTGACCGTTGCATCCGATGAGGCTGCAGTGACAGGGGAGGTGCCAACTGTGGAACTGGCAGCTCCCTCCCAGGCGGGGCCAGCACAGGCTCCACGGGCCAGAGGACGGCCGCCAAGGTCATCAAGGGCAACAGGGCAGCAGAGTGAGCAGCTGTCTCAGATACCACTCCCAGCGAGGGGGCAGCGCCAAGACGTAGCACCCGGAAACGTAAACATAAGGCACCTTAGGCACCCCACGGGTTTATCACTAGTGATTTTGTGTTGGCCCGAGATGAGGTCTTTATGATATCCTTTGATTTCGAGCACCCTTGTCATTTTGTTCCATTAAGTTTCTTTGCCTGTGATATTAAATTCAGACATGTTACCATGGCTGAGGGTGCCTCTTTTCTTCTGCATGTGTATGGTTTCCAAAAATGTTAGTAGTGCTTTGTGGGACATTCATCCTTTATTAACAAGGCCCTTAGTTACTGTTCCTAACCTGGAAGATTTTACACTTAGGTATCGAGTATGGAGCCTACAGCCCAGGCTTGTTCTGGAGGTCCATCTGTGGTGTTCTAGCTGAAGGTTCGTTGGATTAAAGCCTCCCGGGTGTCCCTGCCTCCTTGGTGTAGTCCCGGGTCAGCGCTTAGCCCCTCATCAATTCCCTGTGCGTGCTCATCCTCGGACTCACTGCTGGACTCATCGTGTGCAGCTGCAGCCACTGCGTCGACATCTTCATCGTCCACAGTGTCCCCCCCTTTCCAGCACCAGATTGTGGAGAGCGCAGCATGCTACCACTACCAGCAACACACGATCTGGGGGGTACTGGAGTGCGCCCCTGAGCGGTCCAGGCATTGGAATCACATCTTGAGAAGACCGATGGTTCTCTCCACCACAACCCTTGTGGTGCCGTGGCTCCTATTGTACCGCTGCTCAGCTTCTGTTCTTGGATGGCGGAGAGGCGTCATGAGCCGCCTTCTGAGGGGATAGCCCTGGTCACCCAGCAGCCATCCATCCAGCTGGGCTGGAGCACTGAAGAGTCCCGGCACCTGGGAGTGTCTGAGGATGTTGGCATCGTGGGAGCTGCCTGGGTACCTTGCACAGACTTGTAGAATCTGCATCCTGTGGTCACACACTATCTGCACGTTCATGGAGTGGAAGCCCTTCCTGTTGACGAAGGCACCGGGCTCACCCGCTGGTACCTTGATAGCCACATGTGTACAGTCTATAGCACCCTGGACACGGGGGAAGCCAGCAATGGCTGCGAAGCCTCTGGCTCGATGTGTCTGGTTTGCCTGGTCACAGCAGAAGTGGATGAAGGTCAATGCACACCTGAACAGAGCATTTGTAACCTGCTTGACACAATTGGGAGACACTGCAAAGATCACCCACCGAGCCCTGGAAGGAGCCAGAGGCATAGAAGTTGAGGGCAGCTGTGACCTTTAGAGCCACTGGCATGGGGTGTCCACCCACACAGTTAGAGGAGATCTCAGGCCCAATCATCTGACAGATATAGTTGACTGTCTCCCTTGAGAGACGGAGCCTCCTTCGGCACTGCACCTCAGACATATTGAGGTAGCTGCTTCGCCGCCTGTAAACCCTGGCAGCAGGATAGTGGCGCCTTCTGCGGGCCCTTCCGCCTTGGGCTACCTCTTGGCCCTGCCGTTCTTGTGCCTGTGCCTGGCCTCCCAAAGGTGGCTCCCCTGGAGGCTGAATGTGCACTTCTGGCCTCCTCCCCCTACTAGCCCTCCCTCAGAGGAGCTAACTCCAGTTGACAGTTCAGCTCCCATTCCCGGGCTAAGGAAAGGCTTCCTGAAACATGCAGGCCCAAAAAAGATTCCTCACTGCAGAGTGCTGAACTGAAGGTTGTGAGTCCAGACCAAGCAGCTGGTATGTGTTTTTAATTATTGCAGATCACACAGGCAAGTATCAAAAACTTTGAAAAATCAATATTTGACAGAGCACACTCGCGACCCCACTGAGCCCTCTTATCCCGCCCGTGGATGAGGTTTATACAAATATGTCCTACCCGTCTGCCCGTTGCGCCCGTGCGCCGACCTGAAGATCACACGGGCGCCAAAAAATTGGCTTCGATTGGTGAGTCAAGGGCCTTAAGTGGCCCATTAACTAATGGCGGGTGTGCAGCGGATATCACTGCGTGCTCGCCCAACGAAATATCACGATGGCGCATGGTGATGTCGGGATGCTCGCCCAACATCACCGCACCTCATTTTACACTGAGCAGACGTGCGGGGCCTGCTCCCACACACCAATGGGAAAATTCTGCCATAAGTGAAATTGGTTAGCTCTGCTGCTTGGCACTTTTTAATGGTCACTTTATTCATTACTCTTTTAAAAAAATTATCAATTTGCTTTGACATTGGATTTTTAAAAAAAAATTCATGTTTAATGTTGTGCCAAACCTTATCTTGCTAAAATTGGCTCATTGGCCCCTTGGTTGAGAAAATAATTGCAATGTGGCCCCTTACATGGGAAGGTTGGACAACCCAGCTGCAGAATGAGTAATGATCTGGCACCTCATGAAATTTCCCTTAAAATGAACGTAAGACAGCGCATTGACATATACTCAAATTTATATTGTTTTCGTTTTTAAAAATCACCTCAGTGCTTTACAACCAGAAGGACCTTAATAACCCTGAAAATAGTACTTTACCACCTGCTGTGTTCTGGGTCAAACCCCCATTTTAATGTGCAAACTGCATAACATCGAAGCAAGACTAATGAGGTCAGAATACATTAACCTGGTGCAGTAAGTATTGTATATAAGGGTTAGAATGATTTAATGACAAAATTCAGAATGTTTTCTATCAAAAGTTTGCGAGAAATTAAAATGTGACCATCTAAATTGAATTCAGGCAATGGACTATTTCTTGTTTACTTGCTTTGGGGATGCTTTGGTCATCAGCACTGTGAACTGCTTGACCAGTTTCATGTCTGGCTGTGTGTGAGTGTGAGTCTGTGTAAGGTGTATGAGTCTCTGAGGTGGGTGAGTCTGTGTAAGTGAGTTTGAGGTGAGTGGGTGAGTGAGAGAGGGAGTGAATCTGTGAAGTGAGCGAGTGTGAGTCTATGTGAGTGAGTCTGTGTGAGTGAGCGTGTGAGTCTGTGAGTGAGCCTGGGAGTGGGTGGGTGAGTCTGCGTAAATGTGTAGGTGAGAGTGAGAAACCTGAGACTGGGAGTGAGCCGCACATACACACACACACACCCTTCCCCTTCTCTCTCCTCAAAAACCTATCATCAGAGCAGGCTAGGAGAGGAGGAAAACCCAGGCTGAAAGGCAATCTGTTTCTGATCCCCACTTGTGTGTGAATTCCACCAAGGCCAGCACGGTGTGTGTGTCACCAAAGGCAAGGTCACTGTTAGTTAAATCCAACTCCTTTGCTTGGCCCCAGTCCCCATTCCATCCCTGGAGACCAGGACTTGGGGCCTAGTCTGTCTCTAGCTCTGCTTTTTAAGTGAAAAAGCAAAAAAGGCTTTATTGGTTAGCTCTGCTACTTGGCACTTTTTAATAGTCATTTTTATTCATTACTTTTTTCTTGAAATTATCAATTTGTTGCTTTGACATTGGATTTTTAAAAAATTCATGTTTAATGTTGTGCCAAACCTTATCTTGCTAAAATTGGCTCATTGGCCCCTTGGTTGAGAAAATAATTGCAATGTGGCCCCTCACATGGGAAGATTGGACAACCCAGCTGCAGAATGAGTAATGATCTGGCACCTCATGAAATTTCCCTTAAAATGAACGTAAGACAGCGCATTGACATATACTCAAATTTATATTGTTTTCGTTTTTAAAAATCACCTCAGTGCTTTACAACCAGAAGGACCTTAATAACCCTGAAAATAGCACTTTACCACCTCCTGTGTTCTGGATCATTGAATAGAGCTCAAACCCTCATTTTAATGTGCAAACTGCATAACATCGAAGCAAGACTAATGAGGTCAGAATACATTAACCTGGTGCAGTAAATATTGTATATAAGGGTTAGAATGATTTAATGACAAAATTCAGAATGTTTTCTATCAAAAGTTTGCGAGAAATTAAAATGTGACCATCTAAATTGAATTCAGGCAATGGACTATTTCTTGTTTACTTGCTTTAGGGATGCTTTGGTCATCAGCACTGTGAACTGCTTGACCAGTTTCATGTCTGGCTGTGTTATGTTTACTGTCCTTGGCTATATGGCAGAAATGAGGAATGAAGAAGTAGCAGATGTGGCCAAAGACACTGGTAGGATGACATCGCAAACATGCAAACTTCCAACAATTCTAAAAGTTAATAACCAGTGACAATTGTGTGTTTTCCAAAGTGTATAATTTGAATCACTGTGTAATTTGTTTTAATTGAATGAAAATTCTGGTAAGAAAAGTAGCTGGTGAGGGTCATTGGGGTTGCCTGGACCTTGCTTTCCTATAACTACATAGCTCTTTTGTTCTTTAAGGAGGTAAGTAACATAAAGGCCATTTGTTAGGTATTCTGAGAAAGAAGATAACCCATTGAAGATTTACAGATGTAAATATGTTAGTGGCCAGGGCTGAGAGTTATTTTGAGGGTTTGTGGATTCCTGGGGCCTCCACATGCTTACAGTTGACAGTTTTAGGTAGAAAGTAATATATTTATTCACAGTAGGGTCAGCAATCAACCGATGAACAGCTTTCCCAACTATTGGGCAGAATTTTCTGCCTGTCGGACGGGCGGGCCCAACCCAATCTCCGGTGGGCGGGGAGCCGATCCCTGCCGGAGAAGCGGGCCTTGCCGCCATTTTATGTGGGCGGGCCAGTTAAAGCCCACCCAGCGTGACGCCCGGCGGGAAGCGCTATGCGCTCCCTGTGCGGGTGGTGGGGGGGGGGGGGGGGGGGTGTTCCCCAAATGCGAGAGTGCGCACTTTCACGTATGCACACGATAAAGCACACGTCTCCCTGAGGCTAAGTGCTGCCTCAGGGAGATCGCTGACAGTTCTAAAAACATTAAAAATAGAAAAAAAAAAATCCTTAACATGTCCCCCTCATGTGACATGTTCATAATTTACACTAAAACTTTATTAAACTTTTTAAAACCCTACATGAAGCCTCAAACCGCCGCTGGATGAGGTTTCATGTTTTTTCTATTGCCTGCCGGGGCTCCTGACCTGCCCGCCAGCCTTAAGGTTGGACGGGCAGGTCCTTTAATTGTTTTAATGTTCCTGTCAATGACCTCAATTGGCCACTGACAGGTCGGCGGGCACACAGCTGATTTTGCTGCGTCCCCGCCTTCCTGAAAATTTAAATGGGGCCGAGTGACTTCGGGAGTTCCGCCCAACATCATCCCCGCGTCATTTTACATGTTGGTGTGTGGACCCTGCCCCCTGCTCACCGACGGCAAAATTCAGCCCATTATTTTGCTTTTACTAAGATCATTAATACATAAACACCAAAAATGTATTAAGTTAATTTGTTTTCATATTTGTCAGATTGATAGAAGTTCCATCTAAAAACAAATACAAGCATGTGCAGTATAGGAAACTGCCAGTTATCCCTAACCAAACTGCTGAAATGAGCATAAAGTCAAATGAACCATTTTATGAGCAATTTCATTTCATGCATTTACTTGAATAATTTGCAGCACAACACAATATGGCATCTGAAAATTAAACCTGAAATTTAAGGACGAGGTTCCAAAAAGTATATATAGAACCAGATCTATAACTGTCCATGAAAGCATTGATTATCTGTCACTTAATAACTATTGATAACTGGGAATGATTAACAAGAGGGTAATTTAATCAATAATATTATACAATTGTCACTGATGAATAAGTAAAAGGTGATTGACTTTGGTTTACTGCTGGTACTGGATTTTTTTTTAACTCATTCATGGGATTATGGTATCTCTCTAGCAAGGCCAGCATTTATTGCCAGTTCCTAATTGCCCTTGAGAAGGTGGTGTTGAGCTGCCTTCTTGAACTGCAACAGTCCATGTGGTTCTGGAAGCTTCTTAAGAAACTCTTTCAATGGGCAGGAATGAGGAAATAAGGAACAAGCCCAGATTAAATCAAACACTAAAAATAAACAGTCACTTGGTTGCTGAATATCACTGAAAAGAGAGACGTTGCCCAAGCTTTCCATCTTGAACTCATCAGGACAAAAACAAGAATGCCAAATTTCAAACAATCACAACAATTTATACTACAGGAGAAAAGGCTACTGTTTAGTGCTGATTTGAACAAATGGTTAAGCGAGCCATTTCATGCTGCTACTGTGGTGGCTACACAAGTGGTATTTTCCACTAACAGGATGCCGCCATCAGTGCAAAAAGACAGTCTGCCTGCCACACAATTGAGCAACGCCATGTATGAATTTCAGTGCTGTGCAGTGGTAGTTACGTTGGCCGTATGTTCCTATGATTGGCTGATTGAACCAAAAATCATGTTCCATCAGTTGTCCATAATAGGCAGAGCACAAACTGTACTCAACCAGCCCATGTTTTCAAAAACCAAAACAAAACATCTACTGTTAGATGTAATTCTGCGATGGGACAGCACTTGCTGAACAAGCCTGAGTGTGCTAATAGTTATGCTAACAACCAATTTAAGATAGTCAGTCGAGCTCATAATGTGGCTCATTTAAACCCGCTGGAAACAACATATTCATATGCAGGGGACTCCTTCTCTGCAAACAAAAGGAATATGTTCAAGCCTTTTGCCTTTTCTGAATTACCCTGGAGCTTGGAGGACACTGTAGTTCCCTGCTGCTTTCTTCATGGCAATGCCTTGGCCAATCCGAGTTGACTTGCCAACAATCAGGACCCTTTTCCCCTGTATTATGAATTGTTTTGATTGTTTGGAATTTGGCATTCTTGCATTTGTCCTAATGAGGTCAAGACCGAAGGCTTTGGCAACACGGGGAAAATTTTTCCTATGGCAGGAGTTGGCGGGGGTGGAGCCAATCGCTGTCTGTGATCGGATGTATGCTGCAATTTTACGTGGGCGGGCCAATTAAGGCCCGCCCATCGTAACACGTGGCCAGTAGCGCTTAGCGCTACCTGTGAGGCCTGGGGGTGGGAGGAGGGAGAGTCAGGGCCTGTGCTCTTTCGTGCATGTGTGCAAAAGAGTGCAGCAAACCCCTTGAGGTATGGAGCTGCCTCGGGGAGATTGAATGGTTTAGAGAACTTTTTAATAAAAAAATAAAGTGAAAATTTATTTAAACGTGTCCCCTCGTGTGACAGTATCACATGAGCTGGGTCATGTTTGTGAAGTTAGGAAAATTGATTTATTTATTTTGTAAAAGCTTCAGGAAACCTCATCCCGCCCGTAGATGAGGTTTCCTGAAAAACACGAAGGCCACTTGGGCTTTTCACCTGCCTTGCCAACCTTAAGGTTGGACGGGCAGCGTTCTCAACAAGTTTAATTACTTTTTTAATGGCCTTAATAGACCGTTGATAGCTCGGCGGGCGCGCAGCTGCCTTTGGTACGCGCCTGCCGAACCAAATATCGAAATGACGCGCGATGACGTTGGGATGCACGCCCGATGTCATCACACACCATTTTACATGTCGGCCCATTGGGCCTGTCCCTGCACATCGACAGTAAAATGCTGCCCCATGTCTCTCTCTTCAGCAACACTAAAAATAAGCGAAGTGGTGGTTATTCAGTTTGAAGAATTACTATAGCCAGAAGGGCTGCCATGACTGTTGTAGAATTTGCATCCTCACCATGGTCCTAAGACCTAACCTCTGCCGATTAGAGAAGGAAGAGAGAGGTTGTGTTGGGAATATTGGGCTGACTCCCCAAAGCTTGTCCATCATCTACAAGGCACAAGTCAGGAGTGTGATGGAATACTCTCCACTTGCCTGGATGAGTGCAGCTCCTACAACACTCAAGAAGCTCAACACCATCCAGGGCAAAGCAGGCAGCTTGATTGGCACCTCATCCACCACCTTAAATATTCAATCCCTCCACCACCAACGCACAGTGGCAGCAGTGTGTACCATCCACAAGATGCACTGCAGGAATTCAAGAAATCTCCTTCGACAGCACCTTCCAAACTTGTGACCTCTACCACTTAGAAGGACAAGGGCAGCAGATACACCTGCAAGTTCCCCTCCAAGCCACTCACCATCCTGACTTGGAAATATATCGCCGTTCCTTCACTGTCGCTGGGTCAAAATACTTGAACTTCCTCCCTAACAGCACTGTGGGTGTACCTACACCACATGGACTGCAGCGATTCAAGAAGGCAGCTCACCACCACCTTCTCAAGGGCAATAAAAAAGCTGACTTAGCCAGTGACATCCATGTCTCATGGATGAATAAAATAAACAGAATGTAAGAATATGGGGAGGTGGGGGCATAGTGGTATTGTCACTGGACGATTATTCCAGAGACCCAGGGTAATGTGCCAGGGACCCGAGTTCAAATCCCACCATGGCAAATGGTGAAATTTGAGTCCAGTAAAAACTGGAATTAAAAGTCTGATGTTGACCACAAAACCACTGCAGATTGTTGTAAAAACCCATCTGGTTCACTAAAATCCTTTAAGGAAGGAAATCTGCTGTCCTTACCTGCTCTGGCCTACATGTGACTCCAGACCCACAGCAATGTGGTTGACTCTTAAATGCCCTCTGAACAAGGGCAATTAGGGATGGACAATACATCCCACAAACAAATAAAAAAAAAACATAGCATTTCTATGACGCAGACATGCCTGGAAACTACAGTGCGGATGACTTAATTCACGGGATGTGGGCTTTGCTGGCTGGGTCAGCATTAATTGCCCATCCCTAGTTGCCCTTGAGATATAACATGTTAGAAGTGCGTGGGCATAGATGGAAGGGCGCACTGTTCCACCTAATGAGCTAACCAGACGTAAAACAGTCTGTAAGTTATGATAGCTCCGACCCCAATACAATCAATAATGACATTGAATTTACTGAATTAAGGCAATTGTGATTGCCAAGCTGAATGGCACTGGTGAGCTCAAAATCTTTGGTGCAATCACATAGGTCATAGTTTATTATGAACATTAATAAATAATCATATTTCCTTCATTCGGTGCACTTCACTATTATTTAGTGAGGCAATGAACAATGTCCAGGGTCACTTCAAATGAGCAGAAATTATGGGCAGAGTTTTCTGCCTGTCGTGCGGGTAGGCCCGACCCAATCTCCGGCGGGCAGGGAGCTGATCCCCACCGGAGAAGCGGGCCCCGCCGCCAATTAAGGCCCACCCAGCGTGACGTCCAGCGGGAAGCGTTATGCACTTTCTGTGCGGGCGGGTAGGGGGGGGGTGGGGATTCCCCAAAAGCGAGAGTGCGCTCTTTCGCACATGTGCACGAAAAAACGCACATCTCCCTGAGGCTAAGTGCAGCCTCAGGGAGATCGCTGACACTTTTAAAACTATTAAAAATAGAAAAAAATAAATTCCCTAACATGTCCCCCTCATGTGACAATGCCAGCATTTATTGCCCATCTCTAATTGCCCTGGAGAAGGTGGTGATGAGCTGCCTTCTTGAACCATTATATGTAAAAACAGGTTGTTAACCTTATCTGTTGTGTCAGTGGTTGTTAGTGCACATTCACACCATATCAACATTCAAGTAGCAAACCAGAAATAGCGCAGGGATTGCAAACAACTTGAGCAACTGAAGACTTAAAGCCTCTGGTTTCCATGTTGTTTGCACGTCAGTGGGAAATTTCGGGGTGGGGTGTCATGGTTGGAAGGGCTCACTGATCCATCTAATGAACTAACCAGACATAAAACAGTCTGTAAGGAAATCAGCTTCCAATTTCTATTTGTGCTTGTTTCTGCCCATCAGTGTAATCATTAAACATCTATTTTAAACAAATCTGGGGCCAGTTGGCATCGCATCACAATGGGTTTTTACCTTGGCCCTTGGCCATGCTGCTCCCTATTCTCCACATGGCTGGCTGCAGTGAATTCTAATTATTGTGGCGTAACTTAACCAATGAAGGGTCAAACAACACAGCCGTTTAACTTGCGGCATTTGTGTCCAACATCACAACTACAGCGAATTCTGAGTTGTTGTTTCAAAATGCGAAACAAGGTAGATGTTATGCCAGATCAACAGAGGCAATAAAGTTCAGCTGGGTATAGGATCTTAATAACAACACTGGCAGTGAGACCTGAAGATCCACAGGATAGTGTCACAATAGTTGTAGGATTAAAAAGAAGCCTTTTGCTTTATATAACAATTGTTTGCCATCTCCTCTAAATTTAAAAGCTCCCCGTATCATAATATACTTTATGGGAGACACCCCAAGGGCTACAATTGCAAAAATTAGTTTGGCAACACAATATTTAGGGTTTCTCTTTTATAACTTGTTTAATATCCCAGTAATTATGATTTTAAGTGTTCCAGCCAAATGCATAGACAGAACTTTGTTGGCTTTCAGGCTGAATATCACTCAAAGTATTTTCCAACTATCTAGTTCGATTTTCAAGCCACACCCACTGACCTATGTATAATACTAAGAATAATAAAAGCTGTGTACAAATGTGTAACCTGCTTACCTCATTCCCACACTACAGAAAGGTACAACCCAAGCAAGAAGCTAGGATGTAGAGGGATTAATGGAAGCAAGTATTAACAGTATATTATTATTATTATTAATAATAATCTGCTCTACCTTTCTCCCCTTAGGCCCCAGTCTGCTTTTCATTACTTATGCAGAGGCCATAACCAATATGCCTGCATCCACATTTTTCGCCATAATATTTTTCATAATGCTGATCACACTGGGTTTGGACAGTACGGTAAGTAAATAAAAATAAATTAATAACTGTCTATACTGGTCATCTGCTGAAATTCCTTCTGCCTCAATAATATTGACTGGTTTCATATTTCAACACTTGAGACAGCGTGAAATTTGATAGAATTGGAAGTACTTAATATTCTTATGTCTACTTGTGTTGGCTTAATGGGATTGTTCTGACTTTTTATTAAACAAGCACCTATACCATTTTGAAAGGAAGGGTGGAGTTTTACTGGCCTCATTAGGGAAGTTTCACAGTGACCGGAATGGCAGCTGCCCCCAAACCAGAGGTGGGGCAGCCAATTTAAATGATCAGAGCTCCAATTAAAAGCAATTTTTCCCCGGAGCACTGGGTGTTTTTCCAGGTGGTGGATCAGCTCCCTGCCAACGTGGGGAGGGCGCCGCCTGCACGGAGATGACCTCCCAGCAGCTTCCTGGCGGGGTCATTTGAGCTGGAGGCTCCATTGCACAGGGAGGGGGCCGCCGGCAACCAGCGGCGCCCTCGACGCCCAACGCCGCCGCTGTAGGAGCTTTCCCTCCACCCTCCAGGCCCTGTCCGCTCGGCGCGTGTAAAAAATGTATTTAATGCTCACCCTTCAGGAGGGTGCCTCAAAATGGAGGCACCCTCGGGTTGTCTTTGCTGCCTCATCATTGGCCACCTCCCTTAATGGAGCTGCTGAGGCTCCAGAATTGCTGGCCCTCAGATTGAGCTGACAGTGTGGGAGGTCCGTCAATGTCCTTAATTGGCCGCCTCCCCTGCCTGCCAGCTCTCAATTCCCCCCCTCCTAGCAATAATGTGAGGAAAGCCCCGCCTACCACCCAAGTACGCCAGCCACCCTGACCACAGGACCTCCATCTCTTCAGGAAAATCTTGCCCAAAGTATTAAATAGGTACTTGCACCCACCCTGCATTGTCCATGAGCTTTCTTTCCACCTGTGTATATTTTCACAGTGCTTTCCAGATTTGAAAAGGGCTGCAAGCACCTGCTTTTAAGACACCATCTGGGAAATGTTAGTCGGATACTTGCAATTGTATGTGTGTCACATTATGCTCTGCTTCCATAATCACAACACATGACTGCATTAGTTTTCATTTCACATTGGATTGATGATCAAAACAATAGAACTTCAGAATAAAGGAAGGCAACCGTCAGGCAGTCAATAAAACAAAATCAGTGTAATTGAATTGCATCTGCACATTGATAGAAAGGCCACATGTTTTTTGCCTTGTTTTAGAGCACCAATATGCTGTATTGGTTTGGATCCAGTATTAGCCACCCTGAGAGCACCTGAATGTAACAGAGATGTTGGTGGAAGCTGTACAAGAGTCAACCACTTTCTCAAAGGGCTGGAATTACTGGAGAACATTTCCCAGATGACCTGTTGGTTGTCTTAGGAGCAGTATTTTCTTGTCCACTGAGCTGTTTGTACCTGATGCATTGTGTACTGGTGGGTCTTTATCCATATTCCCCAGTGAAACTTTATGAATTCCTGTTAACGAAAGTTGCTCTTGCTGAGAGTTGACACAGACAAAACGGGCGGTATGGCTTCCTTCTGTGCTTAACCAGTCTATGATCCTAAGTATGTTTGCACAAAAACTGAAAACTTTTCATAAATGCCACCCCCCATACAATCAAACATTTGAAGCAGAAGAATTTAAAGAGCTACAATGAGAGAACACACAGGTGATTAACTTTGAACTGCTATAGCAGAGAGCCAGAACAGATACAATGGGCTATGCTGTAAACCACTATTAAATAGAGAGATTGATTCCCAAAAAAACAAAACCCTTTCTTGCTTTTATTCTAATTTCAATTGAAACATGATGAATGCAGCAGCTGTGAATCCATAATGCAAAATGTGGTTTGCCTGGCTATGAACAACACAATGTTATTTGAGTAAACAACAGAATAAAGCTCTGCATTAACAACAGCAAGTAACCAACATTCCCCAGTCTTTGAATAGGAAGTAAGCATTGAAAACACGCACTAGGTGAGCATGCTTTCATTGATACTCAATAGGTTTCGTTTCCCAAGATCTAAAGGCATTTGACACACAGCTGTTTAAAAACTGCATCCTATCCCTTCCAAACTACACTGAACTTTTCACCTCTTTTAATAACCCATATATAAGATAGTCTTCCAGTTAAGATGATACATGCAGAATTAATAGTAATATAAACAGTGATAACAAATGAATGGTTTCTGTGTACTGTTTTACAATTGACTGTAATAAAAGGTCATCTTGTAAAATAGGAATGCCTAAATTTTTGGTGAGATCTTTGGTTTTTATTCCTCAGTTTGCAGGCCTAGAAGGAGTGATAACAGCAGTACTAGATGAATATTCAGACTTACTTCGAAAACATCGTGAATGGTTTGTGCTTGGCCTGATCATAGTCTGCTACTTGGGAGCTTTGAGCACCCTTACGTATGTGAGTACAAAGGTTTAACTTTAATCATAGTAAACCACAGGTGATTTCCCTCTCTCTTGTAATTACACTGGAGCCTCCTTAATGTGTCCTAACTTTGGTTTCAGTTTGATATTGTAATGTATTTACTTTGGTGCCTGTATTTTAACAAATTTGAGTTCAGTGAACATAATTTGTACTTTGCCTCTTTGGAGTTTACTTTTTGTAGAAGTACTAATAGTAATAGAATGGAGGTGATTCACCCATCCCTTATTTTGCCTTGTGTCTGTTTAGGATTTCATACCTTTGTTTTAGCTTCACGAACTTTATGAATTCCTGTTAACGAAAGTTGCTCTTGCTGAGAGTTGACACAGACAAAACGGGCGGTATGGCTTCCTTCTGTGCTTAACCATTCTATGATCCTAAGTATGTTTGCACAAAAACTGAAAACTTTTCATAAATGCCACCCCCCATACAATCAAACATTTGAAGCAGAAGAATTTAAAGAGCTACAATGAGAGAACACACAGGTGATTAACTTTGAACTGCTATAGCAGAGAGCCAGAACAGATACAATGGGCTATGCTGTAAACCACTATTAAATAGAGAGATTGATTCCCAGAAAAACAAAACCCTTTCTTGCTTTTATTCTAATTTCAATTGAAACATGATGAATGCAGCAGCTGTGAATCCATAATGCAAAATGTGGTTTGCCTGGCTATGAACAACACAATGTTATTTGAGTAAACAACAGAATAAAGCTCTGCATTAACAACAGCAAGTAACAAACATGGAAAGTGTTTCTTTATTTTGCTTTGTTTCACTGATATAAGTAAATTCAACCAGATACTTTCAAACAGCTACGTAGTTCATCCCTGCAGTTGCTAGCTCTCAGCACAGCTCCAAGTTGCTTTCCTTGGTTAGGAGGACAAGATAGTTTAGCCTGTAGACTTCTCCATCAACACAAAAACTATCATTGGCAGCTGATTTTGAGTAAGAACATATGAGCAGAACTCAAGTTTCAAATCCTTGCCAACTTTCTACAGTCTGTTCCCTCTCCATTTTCCCCTCCCCACCCCAACCAACAACTCAGAAATTTCTTGTTACAAGTGTACACAACTGCTTACATTCAAGTCTTGAAATTGCAAGGTACATGCTTTGGTTATTTGACTAACTGTTATGGTGCCAATATTGAGTTTTTGAGCTAAACAGCATTTGGTTGCTTACCTTTTTGACTCATCGCTTCCTGGCATGTTCAGAGGACTTCCTCAACATTGCATTGAATGAAGGTTATTCCTACAGGTTAAGTAGGTTAAAACTGTTAATCACATAAAATGGTGATTTTAAAATGAGCTTCTCTCTTCTGTAACCTGTGATCTTCTGCACTCATTCATGCTCTGGCAGCACAGCCCTGAGAATTCATACACAATGTATTCACATGTACTTCTCATTATAATGTAATAACACTTCAACTTCTTCTCTGACCTTTGCGTCTACATTTATGTATCTCTACACCTCTTTTGTTTCAAACTCTTGTTTTTAATCGTTCTCTGCATTGGATTCTGCACCTAGTATGGAAGAAATCTGATGATCCTGCACCTGTCCTAACCAATATTTATCCCATAACCAACACCATCCAAACAGATTATCTTATCGTTATCTCCTTGTGGGACCTTCCTGTACAAAAATTAGTTGCTATGTTTGCTTATACTAAAATGCTGACTGCACTTCAGAAGTTCTTAATTGGCTGCAAAGGGAATTTGAGCAGCCTGGGGTTGTAGTAGTTGTCTTATAAAAATTATTTATTTCTTTAATTTATTGGGAAAGCCTCTTGTACATTTGTTTAATCATATTTCTGTGACAGATTTAAGCAGTCAGTCCTAATATTGTAAAGAGGTTGATACAACAGTTGGATGTGAATGGACTAGATGGTCAATAGTCCTAAGTAAATGTCATACATTTCTGTCATTTCAGGGTGGGGCATATGTGGTGAAATTTTTTGAAGAATATGCTACTGGAGCTGCTATCATTGCTGTTGTGTTTCTAGAATCAATAGCAGTGTCTTGGTTTTATGGTAAGTTACCTTATGCAGAAGAAGAATGTGCAACATTGTGGGTATTTGAATGTGAAACATATTGCAAATCACTGCACACTGGAGGAGCACAAGAAGCTCAGAACTTAAAGGATTTTAATGGATTATCCTTTTCAAAAATGTCTCCTTTCATATGTGTTCACTGGTTTCTGCTGATGAGATTTTACAATATACTGATCAGAGCATGCCTAAAGTATTCAGTTTGGAAACCATGCCACCAAAATGATGTACTTCCATTATAAGGGATGCAATGAAAAAAAGGGAAATCCCAAGTATGAAGATGATGAGATAGAGAAGAAATATTAGAGAAGCTTTAGAGAAGTTTCCACTAATGGAAAATCCAAAGCTAGGGGCCATAAATATGATACAAATTAATAAATCCAAAAAGGAACTCAGGATAAACTTCTTTAACTAGAGAGTGGTTTGATTGTAAAATTTGTAATATAGTTTTGAGGCAAATAATATAGATTCATTCAAGAGGAAGCTTGTTAAGGGAGTTACATGAGGGAAAAAGGGACAGAAGGATATGTCGATGGGGCTAGATGAAGTAGAGTGGGAGGAGGTGCTCATGGGAGGATAAGCACTGGTAAAGACCAGCAGGACCAAAAGATGTGTTTCTGTACTGTAAATTCTGCGTATGTTTGAGCTTTGCTACCTGGAAAGAAAGGGTGGGACTTCACTAAGTATACAAAATAATAAATATTATAGATAATTTAAATAACCTGAGTTTACCTTATGTCAGGAAAGTAGAACAATAGGACATATGTGGAAATTGATGAGAAATAAACGTCAGAACAGGTACCAGGAAAACTGAGGAGATTACTCAAGGTATTACATGATGCACCAAGCAAAGTCAGATGGGCCTCTCCACCACTCCATCATCCTTCAAGATCTTCCTTAAACCCACCTCTTTGACCAAGCTTTTGGTCACCCCTCCTGATATTGACTTTGATATACTGATATTGGGTCAGTGTCCATCTTTATTTAATGACACTTCTATGGAATTGGGAACTTTAGGTATTGTAATGATACAAGTAGTTTTGATAATTAACAAAGGATAAAAATGTAAAAATCAAAGACAAATATGTTATTTTAAATCATGACCAATTACAGTTGTACACCCTGTTTGAATACTCCCCCATCCTCTGACTTTCACCTGAAAACTATACCTAGGGCAGGATCTTCCGGTCGGCGAGTGGGGGTGGGGCCCGCTCGCTGACATGTAAAAAGTGACGTTGGGTGGAACTCCCGATGTCACCCCACGTCATTTCTATTTTCAGGTCGGCGGGGGCACAGCCGAGTCGGATGCGCGCCCGCCGACCTGTCAACGGCCTGTTAAGGCCATTAGAAAACCAACTCAGCTCATTAATGGACCTGCCCGTCCAACCTTAAGGTTGGCGGATAGGCCGGGAGCCCCGGCGGCCTTGTGGAAAAACATGAAACCTCGTCCAGGTTTCATGAGGGTATTTAAATTTTAATGAAAGGTTTAAATAAAAGTTATGGACATGTCCCAGCTCATGTGATAGTGTCACATGAGGGAAAATGGCAGGGGAAATTTTTAAACTCCTTTATTAAAAGTTCAGCATCTGAGCCGATCTCCCTGAGGCAGCACTTAGCCTCAGAGATCAGAGAGAGCACGCACGAAAGAACGCACTCCCAGCTGAGGGAATTTCCCCCCTCTCCCTCCCTCACAGAGCGCATAGCGCTTCCTGGTGGACGTCACGCTGGGCGGGCCTTAATTGACCCGCCCATGTAAAATGGCAGCGCACCCCCAACCGGGAGCGCCAATCAGGAACCTGCCCACTCCTGCTCTTCTCCCACCGCCACCACCCCCCCCACCCCCCAAACGGGGAGAAAATTTTGCCCCTAGTTTTGACTCCCTGTATAGAGATGGACGAGGTGTATTAGAAAATCTTCCAGTAAAAATTCATTTATTTTAAATAAGTTGTTGCACTGTCTAAAGGGCTGCTGTAATTAGAGCTTCCATTTGTTTGACTTTATTCACCCTCGCTTCCTTTTCTAATCTTATTACTTTTAGGAATGAAACGTTTCTGCAGAGATGTTAAGGAAATGCTTGGTTTCAGCCCCGGTTGGTTCTGGCAGATATGCTGGGTTGCGATTAGTCCAATTTTCCTGCTGGTAAGATCAGCCTTGAGGACAATACTTGGTCAGTTGGTTATTGATTCTTCTGTTTGTTACCTAGTGCTTAGTAAGATGGGGCACCCGTTTCAGTGTATGGGAAACTGACAGCACAGGTATAACAGCGATTACATGTAACATCTCCCCAGTGTTGAAATAATAACACTAATTCTCAGCTTCAGCTATGTACCCTGTACTGGGTCAGTGTGTCTTTTTGTTTCTGCACATTTTGTCTTATTGGTCAAACACTCCAGTTAGTGCCAAATGCAAAACTAGAAATCTGCTGTGCTTTCAGTATAAATGGGATTGAAATGATACATTTAATGTGAGATGTAAGGGCCCTTTCATCTCCTTTGGCTGGATCCAAGGTGGAATTTAAGAGTTAGAATGTACTTCAGTCCTCAGTCCCGGAGTTTACTAATCCTTCCACAAATCAAACAGCCCTATCGAGCTTAGATACTCAAAGATAGAATACTATGATAACAGGCTTTTAGTATTCTCTGTCTCTTCCCTGTAACTTAAAGATATCTTAAGTAAAGCAATTAATTACAACTTATCTAAATCTTTATAGCCATGACATTACAGTTTTCTCTCAGACCTCTGTGAAGTGCCAAGGAATAGTTTTTCTATGTTAAATGTCAGCCTTCAGATAGTGGTACATTCTTATCTCTGAGTCAGAAGGTTATAGGTTAAAATCCTACTCTAGAGACGTGAGAACTTAAGCCGCCACCATTGTTCAAATGGACATGAAAGGTCCCTTGAGTTTCTAAAGAAGAGCAGGGGAGTTTCTCCTAGATGTCCAGGCTAACATTTATCCCTTAGCCAGCAGCACCAAAAACAGGTTATCTGGTCATTTATCTCATTGCTGCTTGTGGGACCTTGCTGTGTGCAAATTAGCAGCTGCTTTCCCCTATTTTACAACAGTGACTATACTTCAATAAAGTGCTTCTCTGGCTACGAAGCATTTTGGGATGTCCTGAGGTCATGAAAAGAGCGACATAGATATAAGTAGAATAAAAGCAAAATACTGTGGATGCTGGAAATCTGAAACAAAAACAAAAATACCTGGAAAAACTCAGCAGGTCTGACAGCATCTGTGGAGAGGAACACAGTTGACGTTTCGAGTCCGTGTGACTCTTCATCAGAAATAGAGAAATTAGGTGAAATATAAGCTGGCAGAGGGGGGTGGGACAGGTAGAGCTGGATAGGGGGGCCAGTGATAGGTGGAGGAAAAGAAGAGATTGCCAAAGATGTCATAGACAAAAGGACAAAGGGGTGTTGACGGTGGTGATATTATCTAAGGAATGTGCTAATGGGACATTAAGGGTAGCAAACAGGACAAGCTAGTGGCAGATGGCCCTAGTGGGGGTGGGGTGGGGGGAAGGGATCGAAATGGGCTAAAAGGTGGAGATAAAACAATAGATCGAAATAAATTACATAGGTGGGAAAAGAAAAATATATTTGTAATAAAAATTATAAATTATTGGAAAAAGGGGGATCGGAAAGGGAGTGGGGATGGAGGAGAGAGTTTATTATCTGAAATTGTTGAACTCAATATTAAATCTGGAAGGCTATAAAGTGCCTAGTCAGAAGATGAGGTGCTGTTCCTCCAGTTTGCGTTGAGCTTCACTGGAACATTGCAGCAGGCCAAGGACGGACATGTGGACATGAGAGCAGGGTGGTGTGTTGAAATGGCAAGCGACAGGGAGGTCTGGGTCATGCTTGCAGACAAACCGAAGGTGTTCCGCAAAGCGGTCACCCAGTCTGCGTTTGGTCTCTCCAATGTAGAGGAAACCGCATTGGGAGCAACAAATGCAGTAGACTAAATTGAGGGAAGTACAAGTGAAATGCTGCTTCACTTGAAAGGAGTGTTTGGGCCCTTGGACAATGAGGAGGGGGGAAGTAAAGGGGCAGGTGCTGCACCTTCTGCGGTTGCATGGGAAGGTGCTGTGGGAGGGGGTTGAGGTGTAGGGGGTGATGGAGGAGTGGACCAGATATAAGTAGCTCTTGCTGTTGAAAAATACCAGACTTCTTTTTGTATGGATCATTTTCAATTTGATAGAAGGAAAAACAAGTCAGTCAGACTTGAACTGATCTAACATGAAATAAGTCTGGTGGAAGTATTATTCTCCCAAGTAACATGGCGATCTTGCTTGTTTGATAAATTAACTCCATCAGAAGGATACATCATTGTCTGTAACTCTACTCTCAGAGAGGAATCAAAGTCCAACATTGTTACTTACTGTGAAAGAGTAAGAGGAAGGCAGGAAGTTAAAATGTAAATGATACCTTAACCCCCCACTTTTAAAATCGGCATCCCTTATCTGGATATTCCTGGTGATTTTTAAAAATTTAAACTTGAGTGTTAGTGTCAGTGAAACAGGTTTGGAGAATTTCCTGCAGCTTAGAATGTGAGGAAGCATGAATTAACACACATGAAACCGATCCTTGTGGGTTAATGACTGTATATGAATAACTGCCTTTTAATTCTTAAATTCAATCAAATATCTAAATCAGTACCTGTAATTATGCCATTGGTATTCAAGATTTGAAGCAATAGCTTGTTAGAAAACCACAATCTATAAATAATGGAACTGAAAGTATTTATTTTAATATAAAATCAGAAACAGAAATACCTGGAAAAACTCAGCAGGTCTGGCAGCATCGGCGGACGAGAGCACAGTTGACGTTTCGAGTCCTCATGACCCTTCAACAGAACTAAGTAAAAATAGGAAAGGGGTGAAATATAAGCTGGTTTAATGGGGGGGTTGTTGGGACAAGCAGCCAGTAATAGGTGGAGATAACCAAAAGATGTCACAGACAAAAGAACAAAGAGGTGTTGAAGGTGCTGATATTATCTAAAGGAATGTGCTAATTAAGAGTAGAGAGCAGGACAGCCAAGGTACAGATAACTCTAGTGGGGGTGGGGGAATACTAAAAGGTAGAGATAAACAATGGGTGGAAATACATTTAAAAATAATGGAAATAGGTGGGAAAAGAAAAATCTATATAAATTATTGGAAAAAACAAAAAGGAGGGGGAAGAAACGGAAAGGGCGTGGGGATGGAGGAGAGAGTTCAAGATCTAAAATTGTTGAACTCAATATTCAGTCCGGAAGGCTGTAAAGTGCCTAGTCAGAAGATGAGGTGCTGTTCCTCCAGTTTGCGTTGAGCTTCACTGGAATAATGCAGCAAGCCAAGGACGGACATGTGGGCATGAGAGCAGGGTGGAGTGTTGAAATGGCAAACGACAGGGAGGTCTGGGTCATTCTTGCGGAAGACCGAAGGTGTTCTGCAAAGCAGTCACCCAGTCTGCGTTTGGTCTCTCCAATGTAGAGGAAATCGCATTGGGAGCAACGAATGCAGTAGACTAAATTGCGGGAAGTGCAAGTGAAAAGCTGCTTCACTTGAAAGGAGTGTTTGGGCCCTTGGACAGTGAGGAGAGAGGAAATGAAGGGGCAGGTGTTGCATCTTCTGCGGTCACATGGGAAGGTGCCATGGGAGGGGGTTGAGGAGTAGGGGGTGATGGAGGAGTGGACCAGGGTGTCACGGAGGGAACGATCCCTACGGAATGCCGCCGGGGGGGTGAAGGGAAGATGTGTTTGGTAGTGGCATCATGTTGGAGTTGGCGGAAATGGTGGAGGATGATCCTTTGAATGCGGAGGCTGGTGGGGTGATAAGTGAGGACAAGGGAGACCCTGTCATGTTTTTGGGAGGGAGGAGAAGGCGTGAGGGCGGATGCGCGGGAGATGGGTCGGACACGGTTGAGGGCCCTGTCAACCACCGTGGGTGGAAAACCTCGGTTAAGGAAAAAGGAGGACATGTCAGAGGAACTGTTTTTGAAAGTGGCATCATCAGAACAGATGCGACGGAACTGAGAGAATGGGATGGAGTCCTTACAGGAAGCGGGGTATGAGGAGCTGTAGTTGAGGTAGCTGTGGGAGTCGGTAGGCTTGTAATGGATATTGGTGGACAGTCTATCACCAGAAATTGAGACAGAGAGGTCAAGGAAGGGAAGGGAAGTATCAGAGATGGACCATGTGAAAATGATGGAGGGGTGGAGATTGGAAGCAAAGTTAATAAATTTTTCCAGGTCCCAACGAGAGCATGAAGCAGCACCTAAGTAATCATCGATGTACCGGAGAACGAGTTGTGGGAGGGTAGCTTGATTTACACTTTTAAGTCCCTACATTTGTGATACTGCAGTTTTGAAAAAAAACACACTTAAGTGCAAGTTGATTTTAGTCAAATTGATCTTAAGTCCCATTGTACTGTCATCCTCAGCCTAAATCTATCCTGTTCTAAAGCTATTTGAGTGCCCTTTTGTAGGAGTTTATGGATAATACCCTACAGAATTCCAGATGTATCATTGCAAGGCTTTTTTTATATGAACTGTGAATATATAAAGTTAAGAGAAGAAAAGTATTTATAAAATTAGGTCAACTGTTTTGGAAGGGAAGATTTGAGAACATGAGTTATTTGGCAGACTTGAAATAGATATTTAACTTACATGAGCCTACTTAACTTCATGGTGATAAAAGCCACTTCACAAACAATGATGGGTTTAGATCTCAGGCCATCCCCACCAATTCATAATCTCACTCACAGTTGTGTTATTTAGATAAATGGCATTAATTTACAGCTAATTACAGTGCATCATTATTATGGAGAAATGCAGAGTAACATTGCAACATATTTTGTATAAATTAATTCATTGCATAACACAAATAATGCCTATGTTACGCCTGCTGAAGTTCACAGCTTGTGAAAGGCTACAATTCATTCAATGGAAATGCTGAGAAGTCTCATCATATTAATAGCATCAAAACAGCATTGTGTTTATATGTACACATATTTATATTTAAATTCAAATGAACATTGCTTCCAATAAATATGAGCAATAACCAATACCATTGTGACATTATTTAACACAAACTATTTGTCTGGTTTGAATCCAACATATTGGTGCCCAAGTGAGTAATGGTCTTGGACACTTGCATCATTTCATAGGTGGTGGTTTATCTTGTGAGAAGAGAAAAATTGGTGATTGCTGAAAAAAGGGACATGTTGCTGAAGCTTTCCATCTTGCACTAATAAGGACAAGTGCAAGAATGCCAAATTTGAAAACAATCACAACGATTTATACTACAGGAGAAAAGGGTGCTGATTGGTTGACAAGTTGACTCTGGCCAAGGTGTTGCTGTGGAGGAAACAGTGGGGAACTATAGGCTCCTCAAGTTGCCGGGTAATTCACAAAATGCTCAAGGCTTGAACATATTCCTTTCTTTCAGAGAATGGGTTCCTGTGTATGAATGCATGTCACTTCTAGTAAGTGTAAATGAGCCACATTACAGGCTCAACTGATTATCCTAAATCGGTTGTCAGAGTAGCTATTAGCACACTCTGGATGTTCAGCAAATGCTGCCCAATAGCAGAATCACATTGAAGAGTAGATGTTTTGTTCTGGGTCTTTCAAGTGCAGGTTGGTTGAGTACAATCTGTACTCTGCCTTTTACAAACAATTGAAGGAATGTGCAAGATGAAAAGCTTTGGCAACATGTCTCCCCTTCCAGCAATATTCAGGTTCTGTACTATCAGCAAAATTGGTAGTCAATTTTTGTCCATAGCAAGGTGTAATGACATTGATGGTGAAAGAAAGGAATCACAAAGAGGAATGTATGTTGAAATATTCCACACTACTTAATTACAAATCAGCTCAAAGAAATTCTAAAACATCAAAACAAAATAGCGCGCAAGCTTTCAGTTTTCCGCACAAATTCAATTTGTAGGTAAATGAAAGTGAGGAATTAAGTGTATTATACTGCTCTGTCAAAGGATCTTTTGAACTTGGAGTTAAAGGTACCAGATCAGAAACTGTTTGATACACATTAAATGTCTGTAGTCAAGGCTTTCATACAACTTTCTCACTGAAATGGCAATTTTTTTTCCCCAAACCCTAATTGTGAGAATGCTTAATAGAATCGTTGAACTTCTCAATAAACAAACCACTCTGATAAAGGAGATATACAAATTGTTGTAAATCTGTTGAATTTGATGGTTTCTCTGTTAACAACAGCTGTCCTATTTTTCGACAGTTCATCATTGCCAGTTTCCTGTCAGCTCCTCTAGACCTTAAGCTCTTTGATTATACATACCCTTATTGGACTGCAGTAGTTGGCTACTGCATTGGTACTTCATCATTTATCTGTGTTCCATCGTACATGGTTTACAAAATTATAATTACTCCTGGAACATTTAAACAGGTATGTGGCAGATGTTCAAGTAAGTTTTCGTGCTCAGTTTTACTAACTAGTGGGGACAGGAACCTTGGGAGAGAACAGAATATTCAGATTACTCCAAGGAAACTATGCAAGAGTCAGCAGATTGACCATGTGAAATGCTCACTTGCTGATTCATTTGTGTACTTTCAGAAGTGTGTTTGATACCTCCTCATTGTTTAAATGTAGAAAGGATTTGTGTCATATTTCATGTTCCTTTTCTGCCCATTTTCTCTGCTGAAGGTGTGGTCTCCTTGCTGGGGTAAAATTCCACGGGCGTCACACTCTGCAGTAACTTACCCATTTTTTTATTCTTCGTAGTCCCTATAATTGAGATATGGCGTCTTGGTCAATGAGGGAAATGGGGAGATGGTGGCACAGTGGTAATATCACTGGACTAGTAACCCAGAGACCCAGTCTAATGCTCTGGGGACATGGGTTCAAATCCCACCATAGCAACTGGTGGAATTTAAATTCAATTAATAAAATCTGGAATTGAAAGCTAGTCTCAGTAATGGTGACCATGAAACTATCATTGATTGTAAAAACCCATTGGGTTCACTAATGCCCTTTAGGGAAGGAAATCTACCATCCTTACCTGGTCTGGCCTGCATGTGACTCTAGATCCACAGTAGTGTGGTTGACTCATAACTGCTCTTTGAAATGGCCTAACAAGCTACTCAGTTCAAGGGCAATTAGGGATGGGCAACAAGTGCTTGCCTGCCTGCCTACATCCCATGAAAGAGTAAAATTAATTCTCTTAATTTGCTGTTTTATCTCTTGCAATTTCAGGACTCCTGGGTGAACCTAAACAACCTTGGTAGTCGAGAAATGACGTTCAGGGCCCAAAGTGCAGCACATCACCAAAATTATAGATAGTAAAAATGTATTGAAGAAGTGCAAATGTCAGCACAGCTGAACTCAATCCTGTTAACACATTTTTCCAGCAAGAGTTGCTGGTGTGTGTTTGAGAGAGGGAGAGAGAGAGAGAGCTCAGCTAGCAGCACTCATGGCTTTGAATTTTCTACTCAACCTCCACGAAAAAATGCAGCTGCCTGGAGGTGGCCTCCCATTCACAGACCAGGGGCCAGTGCTCCAGGCAGGCTTAGAAGTCCAAGTCTGGGCAACAGCAGCTGCAGACCATCCTGTGAAGGGACTCCTCTCTACACTGGCAACCCAGCTGCTCAGCCTATCTTTTATTTTAAATTTAATAACTGATGAGTGAGGGCATCTCCATCTTGGAACATCCTCTCTCTCTCTACCTTGAAAGGCAAGCTTCTGCGTCGTCAGGGCTAGAGGTCCCATCCAGCTTTTGGAGCCCGCCTTAATTGGATGGTGAGCCTACTCTTTTACCACTCATTGGCCAATTTGGGGAAAATCACAGTGGAGTGACTGGCTTTAGATCCCTGTCTGAGCCTGACAGTGAGGTCCTGAAACTTGCGGCCAAAGTCCTGCCCATATTCCAGATTGACAATTTTTAATTTTCCTCCCTCAACCAAAAATAGATTGATTTGATTATTCACCTCAACAATTAAAACACAAACAGACCAGTGGTTTAATGTTTACACCTAGGGAACCCAACTTCACAGCCAATAAGTGATCATGTCATCAAGTAGTTATGCCCATTAGATTAATGAATTTTATAAATATTGTTGCAAGCTTTCATGGACTATTGATAGCACTTCCTTCCCTATGGTATTCTCAGCCTTCATTCTTTCTCACCTGAAGGAATTAATGCATGTTAGAGTGATGTTCCGCTAAAAGTAGTGTGCCTAAAATACCATACCTAAGTGCCCATTTTTAGCATGTTTAAGGCTAAGTGTAATGCTGTCTATTCAGTTCTCTGCTCAACCAATGTTGGCAAACCTCTTGTACAAACCTACTGCTATGAGATAGCAATCGTGTGTGCTTTTCTTTCCTCCCCCTACTTATAACTGGCATGGTTATTTGAAGGATTTACTTCACCATAAAGATTAAGCGAAGGACCTTTCTGACCTCTGTCGCTCAGTATCACAGCAAGCTGTTCATTTCTCCATTTTTGGGAGAGCTGGTGTGTATTATGCCTAATAATTTTAGATTACATTTTTTAAAAACTTCTGCTAGAAAGCGCTTTAGTTTCTGAAACAATTTGACAAAGGACTGTGAAGCGCATGGTACCAATTTTGTAACTGTCTTTTGTGGTGAGGAGATAAGGTGTTCATGAACAACATGGCAGACACAATACAGGATGTGTTGCTATGTAAGGTTTAATGTGAGTAGAGTGGTTGTTATGTCTTTATCAGACTGTAGTTAGGCAGACCATTCTGTAAAATGAAAGCAGTTCTGTTATAGCTAGTGTTGCATTATCAGTACACAATGCCCACATGGTACTCTGGCACACCTAATACAAGAAAGATCAATTTCTCTTTGGCTCAGACTTATAAAATGTATGCATAAATGATTGTTTTGTTATATCATATTGATTTAAGGGGTAGTGACTTTTTATTGTATATTAAATAAATGATATGCAGTAACCT
The DNA here is from genome assembly GCF_964194155.1 of Cetorhinus maximus. NCBI lineage: Eukaryota > Metazoa > Chordata > Chondrichthyes > Lamniformes > Cetorhinidae > Cetorhinus > Cetorhinus maximus. The sequence continues at coordinate 7,489,618 of NC_135887.1, forward strand.
ACTTATAATTTGCTTTTAATTGTTATTTTTTAAAACAGCGGGTTTTGAGAAGCATCACCCCAGAAGTTGAAGAAAACGAAACTCCTAATTCTGGTGTCCACCTGAATTCTGTTTGATACAGCCAAAATGAGTGTCCTTAACTTCTTGGACTGACTGCTCAGATCAGCCAATGGTATTGAGAGGTCAAAAAAACATGCCCCAAATTATAGACACAAGGAGACAGAGTGATCCTCAAAATGCAGCTTAGTGATGTCAGTATTGCCTTCAAGTTCTTTAGACTTTTCTGTATATTATTGTACTGGGGTCTATTACGTATTCTATACACACAAACACACATACGTAAGGTCAATGATAAAAGACAGAAAAATATACTAATTTCTTTTTACTGCCTACAGGGCATTATGCTACACATTGTTTTTATAATGAATAAATACCAGTGACTGCAGACTGTTGCTATGTCCTATAATGATGTATTTTGTGTATTTTACGGAGCAATTGGTATTGTAATTATAGGTAAGCAATTTATTGGTGAATTACAACATTAGAATTTTTTTATGACCAAGCTGCCAAAGCAACATTTCAAAGGTGATTATAAATTTAATTTTAACATAAGCTGGATTTTGGTTGGGTTAAGTCATTGTAATTGGCTTGTGTATTTGCTCAGAATTGTAGATTGTCCACTTTCAGTCCAAGTGTAGTCATGCACCTGATTTTTGATTGTGTTTGCTGCAGTACTTCACATATATGTTCAGGGTGCCTTATTCATTATATTTCATGTTTCAATATTAAGTTACTGCTTTTATAAAAATGCAGGTAAATGAGAAACAGAATCACCCAAAGGAAGTGATAACTGGAATAGTAAACATTCATTTTTATACATAAATAATGTTCTGTTTTAAATGTATTAAAAAAAAATGAATATAATTTTTACAAAATACTTCACATACACTTTTTTAAATTTTAAAAAGTTTCAAGACAGGCTTAAGTACTGTACTTCAGAATGAATATGATGGTTATGGAGGACTTTCTAGTCATAACAACTAGTTCAGTATGAAAAAGGGTGAAAGTCAATTGCTATAAACAGCAACATCCACTGACAGGATAGTTATAATTCAAGTTACATTATTTTACACCCAGATGGTAACATAATCCATTTCTTTACACATCTGAATGACTTGAGCTGCTCATTTTGATACAAATAAATCTGTGTGGCATTTGCACTCTATTTACTGATTTCTGCTCAGGACCATGGTCCTGGGGGTTAAGGTAGCCAGTGATATTATCTCACTAAAAAGTTAAGCATGCATGCTTGGTGCAAGTTATGATGGAAACTCATTGTACTTAACCAGGTTTGTAAAAATAAAAGGCAGAGGCAAATTCCATAATGCAACAAAATCTTTCCTCTTGAAATGAAAGTCTAATTCTGTATTACAATATGATTCCTATTGCAAATAAAGGACAACAATAAGAGCATTAGATTGCAGTTACCACTTTACATTGTGTAGTAAGCTAAAACATTGTGCTGTATCCAGACATCTTAAAAGGCATCATCATGCATTTCTGTTCACTGTTCTGGCAACATTTCATCATATGCCATCAAAAACACTCAATTCTACTCGATTCAATTATCAGGGCGTTAATTGTGTACTCTTATAGACAGAGTTCATGGCTTTATATCCTCTGTAATGCGATTGCTGAGGGTACTGAGTTATTTTTCTACAGTCACGTATGAAATGGTGGCACAGTTTACACAAACACTAGGCTACATAGATATGCTTCGTCTGTTCAGAGCACCACTCACAAGCAAATGTGAACCACTGTAAAATGTTAAGGTCACCCATGTAACTTTATTCAAAACTTCACTTTTTTTTTAAATGGCCAGACCCAATTACGTTGATCTGAAGCAGTTAAATCGAAAGATTTTTGATTGATAGAGAAAAAGGGCTAGTGGAGAAACAATAAAAATATTTCTTCAACTTTTTCTTCTCAGCTTAGCCACTTACACTTTGTACAGCTAGGGATGATTGAGTGAATTGGCTGCAGTCTCCCCTGTGGTTACTGTTGTTCATGCCAGTTTACAGCACAGCGAGATGAAAATTATTTTAAAATACTAAAAGAGTGTAAAAACACTGTTGCATCAAAACAAAACACTCAAAAAGTGGTCCATACTAAATAATTCTGATATAGATACGGTATAGATATAGGTGAAATTGTTCCCTTAAAATAAATGTTTCTGTCAAGGAGTTTCTCTGAGTTAATATATTGTTCGTTGTACTCTATTTTTGAGTTGAGATTAGTAGTTTAGAATTTAATGGTCTATAAAAAGTCAACTTAAACCGAGACCCAGCTGATGAATGGGCCCAGCCCATTAAAAGGACAATGTGAATACTGTAATTGTAAGTAAGCTTATGAGATTTGTATTGTTTTCAATATAGTGTTGCAAAACACCATCTAGTGGCCTGTGAATCAATTAACGTCAGAGCAGAGATTAACTCCTCAAGGACTTGTCCTCGGTACACACTGTTTGGTTAGTGGTGAGACAACTCCGCCCCTCCCAACAGCGAAAGGAATTGGGAAGTTTAAACAATGGATTCCTGCTGAATGAATTCTTGCAGTTTATCTAAATTTTTATTTCCCAAATTTTTCCCCTGCAACTTGGATAACTTCTTCTGCCATTTAGGGTGGGATGGTCTGCCTACCTGCAAAAACAGCATTCCTTGTCACTTTGGTGGAGCAGGCCTTCCATTTCCTTCCCTTTTCTCCGTCAGTCAGGATTGAAGCTCATCGTTCATTGGAAAACCATGTGGGAGGTCAGGATTTGAACCTGTTATAAGAAGATACACCTCACAACTGCCTTGTACCAATGGAATTAATAACCTTTAAGTTCAACAGTGGTAAAGTTAATTTAATTGAGATATTCTGTCAGGCTTAATTGCAGTGTCTTTTTGCTATTTGTGTTTTTAAAAATCATTTTTTCTGACAGTTCGTTTGTTCCGCAAACTAACTTGTACGATTTTGGCAGCAAAGGGACTCCAGCGAATCAAAGTCCCTCAACAGTAACATATTCTTACAATTTTAGCAAGCAGCTTTGGTAACAATAACTTAAAATTAGCTATGAAAATCTTGATTTAGGTAACTGGACAAATTACTGTAAAATACTTAGATCAGGGAATTGAAGGGCAAGTGCACTCAAGTAACTTACCCCATAATCCTAGTAATTAAATGGATAAATTGATCAATATCTCTCAATCACCTCATATTACTGTTTAATTAGAGGCAGTACAAGCCCCGCTATGGAGGTGTCAGCTGTGGCTCAGTTCATAGCACCCTCGCCTTTGAATCAGAAGGTTGTGGGTTCATGTCCCACTCCCAGAAACCAAGAACTGTGAATGTACTCGAAAGAGTTACATGCGATCTGCTGATAACTCGAAAGAGTTACAAGCCCAGCTATTGTGTGTAGAACTGTTGCTATCATTAGGTTCTACTCATTGATCACATCATTTAACAATTCCAGGGTACAAAAAGAGGAAACCCCTTTTAGAACATTTATTATAATGGGATAATTCAGGTAAGCACACTTTGTCTTTAATTTTAAAGAGATGTTAACATGGTACAATAAAAGGATTGAGAAATTGGTTGTAAATCATGACCATACCAACCTTTAACTTTCTGTTGTCATTAGATCAATAGGCTGTTTTTGCTCGTCATCTACATAAACGCACTTCCATTATGAATGGGACAATTGACCATTGTTCCCTTCCTCAGCCCAGGATAAGTGCTTTCAGTTGAATAGCTTTCACAGTCTAGATGTTCCTAATGGGCAATGATTTCAAATCTTGCTTCATGTTGGGCTATCAACCAAACTTTCCAAAAATTGTGTATAAACCAGGGCTAATGAACTGGCTCTTGATCAAGTTGTCAGATTGAATAGCTGATGAGCTCAGGTACTGTAACATTAACTTCTGTTGATTAAGATTCTGTAGAGTTCCAGTCATTTAAAAAGAAACCTGTTGGAATTTCCTGCACATTGAAAAGATCATTAACTGCTCTTTAGTGTGCACACAGCTTTACTCACTTGTTTTTAAGTACAGTATTTTCATATTTGTGAAGTTGCTTATGCAACTGCTTATATATCAAGCCATTTTTGTATGTCTACTGTATTTGTTGCTTAAGTCTGTATGTTTATTGACACTGTCAGTTATGTGTTACTGTCCAATGTCTTGGTCTAGCTTTTGTACGTATGCAAATTATATTTCTAAATTGTTGTAGTAATTATATCCTGCAAATGTGTGCCTACAGTTATTGATATTATTTTACATGTTTATTAAATAAAAGTTTATCATTTCCATTAGTTAGAGTGAATACTTTAATGACTTAACAAATTTGTATGTAAGAGGGCAAAAGTTACATCTATTCCTAGTTGCTTCCTGCCCAGCCACCATGACTATTCATTTACAGGATTCTTTAGACAGAGTGAGATATCAATTTTCCTTTCTTCTATCTTTGTTCTGAAAACACAAGACTACAGAAGTAACGTTTTAAATGTACAATTTTAAAAACTTTTTTTTCCTTGTGAAGTTAGAGAGGTTTGAAATTTTTGAGTTAATTTAGGTTTCTTCTTTTGATACAAATAAAGTCTTGATACACTGACAAGCCGATAAAGAAGTGAGAAATATTGTTGCTAAGTCAAAGTTAAAGAAATAACAATGAAATCGCCCTATTAATGTAAAACATCTGCAATGGTCACAAAGGTCCCATTATGAGCAGACCAGGCTTTGCTCCTTATTGTGTTCAAGAGATCAACATCATCATCCTTCTAGACCAAAAAAGAAATCTTGATATTTGGGGGAATGAGTTTCATTTTGTAGACTGGAACAGAGGAATATACGACTTGGGAACAGGAGTAGGCCTTTCAGCCCCTCAAGCTTGATCTGCCATTCTATAAGATCATGGCTGATCTGGTTATGGTCTCAGCTCCACTTTTCTGTCTGCTCCCCTTAACCCTGGACTCCCTTATCTGTCAAAAATCTGTCTAACTCTACCTTGAATAAATTCAATGACCTAGTTTCCACTGCTCTCTGGGGGAGAGAATTCCACATACTATTAAGACCCGCTGACAGAAAACAATTCTCCTCATCTCAGTCTTAAAAGGGATACCTCTTATTCTTAGATAAAAGCAAAAAACTGCAGATGCTGGAAATCCAAAACAAAAATACCTGGAAAAACTCAGCAGGTCTGACAGCATCTGCGGAGAGGAACACAGTTAACGTTTTGAGTCCCAATGACTCTTCAACAGAACTAAGGAAAAATAGAAAAGAGGTGAAATATAAGCTGGTTTACCCCTAGTTCTAGTCTTCCCAAGTGGAAACATCCTCCCTAGTTATGGTGATTGTTTTAAGCTCCTCCTTTCTGTTCGCCTTTTGATTTTCAAGTATCTTTGGGAAGTTTCCGAAGTCTTCAACGGTGAAGAAACGCACTTCCGCCACGTCCTGGCTCTCCCTCTTTCTAGAGGACCAATACTAGCTACTCTTTTCCTGTTCAAATATTTATACAAACTCTGGCTGTCTGTTTTTATATTACTAGCTAGCTTTCTCTCATACTGAACTTTCTCCCTCTTTATTATTTTTTAGTCATCCTTTGCTGGTTCTATTCGATGCAATCCTTAACTTCTTTATTCAGCCACAGACAATACATACATCTTAAAGAGTCTTTCTTTCTCACTGGGATAAATATTTGCTGAGAGTTGTTAAAATCTTCTTAAAAGTCTGCCACTGCATCTCTACTGTCCTATCTTTTAACCTAGTTTCCCAGTTCACTTTAGCTGGCTCTGCTTTCATATCCTTATAGCTACCTTTAATCAGGTTGAAAATGCTAGTTTTAGACCCACACTTCATGCCTTCAAACCGAACATGAAATTCCATCATGTTATGATTGCTGTCACCTAAAGGCTATTTTACCATGAGGTTATAGATTAATTCTGTCTCATTGATCATTACCAGATCTAAAATAGCCTGCTCCATGATTGGCTCTAGAGTTGTTCCATGTAACAGAAGAAAGATGCTGCATACTATCTTCACATTTGAAAACAAATTGCATCCTTTTGCAATAATCTGTGGAAAACAGAAAATTTCAAGTTGCACTGTGAAGAATTATCTAACACATTCCAACCATATTTAGGTAGTCCTTGCCAGAACAACATTCATTATTTAGACTAATTGCTAGGCTTATTCATGACTTTGGAATTTATATGCATTAGTCTGTATAAAAAGTATTAATATATGATTTTTTAAAAATCACAAACCAAATAGTGCTAATAGTTTCATTCCCCTTTGTGAAAGTTAGGTTGTAATTAGCAAATTTAGAATCATGGCTTGATTTGTTGATACAGTGGTATAGATTTGGGTAGTGTTATCCATTCAGGTAGTTTGTTAGGTACGATTGGGAAAGAATGGTCCAATGAGGGAATTGGAGTTGGGGAAATACCGTTTACATGAGAAGTGCATTTAATATTGCGCTGCCATCAACTGGAGGTTTAGAGTGATGTGCTGCACTCTTGGTGTGTTCATTAATGCTGGTCAGTTTGTTCTTTAAGGGGGAAGGAGGCAGTGTGGTACCAGGACATTGAGGGTGGCAATGGCCTTTATGAATCTACAAGAGAGTCCAGATGGCCTTGTCTTTCTCCAGCTCCTGGAATTCGATTATCACGTACTCCAATTACATCTCACCAATAGCTCACCCAGCCTCTGGGGATGCATACTCTTGCTGTTAAAAGTAAGAACTGTACCAACCAACATCCTAGAGGTGGCTGTTTTCCATGGGAGATGTAGAGGGTTGGGCAGTGGGAGACAGAAATTGTAAGACCAGTCTGAAATCTTGGATCAGGGTAGTGTGGTGCATTATCTCTTCCCAATTAACTAATACTCCCAGGTTTGGTCATTTATGTTTTTCTTTTACTGTTGGGTCAGAACAAAAGGTCTGAATTTGAGATTTTGTTTGAATTTAGTAGATCTAATAATGGCCTGGATTTTGTGCTAAGAATAACAGTGAGGCTATCGGTGTTCAACATTGAGTAAATCAGTCAGTAACTTCCAATGACTGCACATGAGCAATTAAATGTGGAAAGCTGAAAGTTGCTGTCAGAGTTCTCCTGCTTCTCCAGAAGTTTCACTGTACTAGTATCATACTGAGGGACTCCACCTTGAGACTCATGGAAGCGCATGAAGTTATAGTACTTACATGATAGATGCTTACTAAACTTGTCAGAATGTGTTGGAGCTTTTCCATTCAAGTGTAAGTGATTTTTAAAAAATATCTAGTACAGCAAGTCTTACTGTCTCGTAACTTTTCTAGTATCGAATGAACTTTTACAAATGTGGAGTCTCATTCTTCAGATTTGAATTACGACTGGAGGTTCCTTTTTAAACTTATCATCTCATGTCTCTTATTCCCATCTGTCTTTCCTTCCTTCACTATTTGGCCTCCTTGTACATGATTTGGTATTGAATTAATTATTCTAACTTACACATCCTGATTTGGGCTTTGTGTGGCTCATTGAAAAATCTTTAATCTGATTGATTAAGGAGATATACAGTCTCGTTTACCCTTTTTCCACAGATTCCTTGTAGTGGAGGCTGTGCTGTTTTGAATTTTTAATTACTGCAATTTACAGTCCAAGAGCCATAGAAAGTCTGTGAGCAAGTGCTATGATTCCTTGTTGTTGTGCAGTTCTGCAAATCCAGCTGGACATCCCATACCTCATCCAAGTAACAATTCGCTGTATGTCTAAAAGATTCGATAGGTCATTGGGCAATAGATAGGCTTGATACTGTCCTCACCAAGCACATACTTCCAAGTAGACATCATTGGATAGAGATCAGAGCAAAAACCATGAATCTAATATTACATTTAACCCTCAACAGTACAATGTTAAGTACTTGCACACACCAAATATTTATTTAACTTAGAATTGACCATTGTGTCTCCAAGAAAAGTTACATCAATCTTCTTTAAATTGTATTTTAGATTCAGCAATTAAATGTCAAATGATTGAACATCAATAAATAGTGATAGCACGGTGAACTATCTTGCTAAATCAGAGGTTGCCTTGCTAAAACTGTAGAGTACTGCTCAAACAGCATCTTAACCAAACGTCAATAATCAAAAAGAGAAAAATATTTTAACATTAGAAGCTATACAGAAAAGACTCGTGGTTGATGTCAAGTGTCAACATGATATCACAAAAGACAGGAGAAACTTGGAGTCTTTGGTCTTGATAAAGAAGACAGGTGAAAATAAGGAAATCATTTTTTTGAAAGGGGGGGAAATTGACAAGCTAAGATGGGACAAATGGCCTTCCTTCAAATGCATTTAGGATGCATCAACTTAACTCTCAGCAGTGTGTGTTTCCATGATCTTGTTCAGGAGATTGGAGGACAAAAGCAGTTGTTTCCTCACTCAGTCAAATCCGCCAGCTTCCACCTGCTCACATTTGTTTGCGAGAATCAGCCTCCTTACAGGCAGCTCAACTCTTCTGCTCCTTCACCAAGTTATTCAGCAAGCTTAACATTTCCTGGTGAATGGAAATATTATAAAACACCTAATCCATTTGGTTTGTCTGAGCAGCTGCACTGTATGCAAATCCTCTTATTTAAAATTGCTCATTGTGGAAAAGAATTGATCAAATGGAGGTAGATATCAATCAAGTATTTCCAGTAGGCCTCTAATAAATATTTCACTCAGAAACATTACAATATTTGCTGGACTGTTAAAGGTCATTTCTAGAATGGCAAAACACTATAGAGTTATTCAAACAGTGACAAACGGCTGTGAGAAACAATCAGATGGGAGGCTGGTAGGGGTAGGTAAACATCCAAAAACATCGCCCAGTCTTATGTTGACAGGTAGGCCGTCCTTCTAGACTCTCAAACACGCTCTTCCAAAAATCAGGATGCAAGATTAATCCGGCATCACGATCTTCACTGTTTAAAATCTGCGAGGATGGAGCTGAGAGTTTGGCCATTTTAGCTGCTGAAGAAACTAAGTGAAAAAAACAGAACTGTGCTATCACAGGAAACTAGTAAGTTGACTGGCTGGTAAGTGCTTGGTGTAAGGGACAGTGTATTAATAGATAGCTTAGGTCACCAGAGTTAGGGTAGATCTATAAATAAAATGAATTAAAACATTTAAATAAATAAAGTAAAATAATTAAAATAAATACTTAAAACACATACCTGTGTAATTAAGAAACATATAACTTTTAGTAGTAAGTGGTATTAGCATTTAATAAGCACAGTAAATTGTAATATATACATGAATTATTCTAAGTTAATTAAGAAAGTAATTAAATTAACTAAATAACATAAGCAATAATGGCAGGACAGGTTTTATGTTGCAGCTGTGGAATGTGGGACTTTTGGATGCCAAGGCAATCCAGGACAAACACATCTGCAGAAAGTGTAAGCAGCTAGAGGAATTCTGGATCAGGATTATCGATCTAGAAGCCAAACTGCAGACACTGCGCAACATAAGGGAGGGAGAAAAATACCTGGACACTTCGTTCCAGGAGACAGTCACACTTCTTAGGATAGGGTTGTCTGTTTTGGTCAGCGGTGAGGGACAGGAGGCTGTGACCGTGAGGGAGACAGGTAAAGGTACCGAGCAGACAGGAGTGGAGGAGACTCAGACTTTGCAATTGTCAAACAGGTCTGAGGTGCTTTCAACTTGTGTGGACCAAAGTAAAGTCTGCAAAGTGGATGAGCAGATTGATCATGGCACCACGGTACAGGAAGCAAAAAGGAATGTAGTAGTACTAGGGGACAGTATAGTGAGGGGGACTGACACTGATCTCTGCAGCAAAGAGCGAGAGTCTAGATGGCTGTGTTGCCTGCTCAGTGCCAGGATTCGAGATATCTGCTCAAGGCTGGAGAGGAACTTACAGTGGAAGGAGGAGGATCCAGTAGTCGTGGACCACGTAGGTACCAATGACATAGGCAGGACAAGGAAAGAGGATCTGCATAGTTAGTATGAGGAGCTAGGCATCAAATTTGGATCATTAGATTATTACTTGAGCCACGTGCAGATTGGCATAGGGCAAATAAGGTTAGAAAGATGAATGCGTAGCTCAAAGACTGGTGTGGAAGAAGTGGGTTCCTGTTCGTGGGGCACTGGTACCAGGACTGGGGAAAGTAGGGGCTATACTGATGGGACAGTCTACACCTGAACTATGCTGCGACCAGTGTTCTTGCAAACTGCATAACCAGGGAAGTAGAATGGGTTTTAAGCTAAATCGTGGGCGTAAGGGATCAAATGTGGGAAGATATTGTATATCAAAGTGTAGAGACAAGAGAGGAAGGTATTAATATGGGAAATGATATACAGTGATAGGAAAGGACAGAGTACAAATCTAAGAGTAAATAAACAGATAAGGCGAGAGGTTACAAAAATAATCAAAGGGCAAAACTTAAGGCTCTGGTGGGAATTTTCCATTTCCCCACCTGCCCTGTGGCAGGTTAATTGCAGGCAGGAGAGTGGGGAAACAATGCAGCGGAAGCTCAAAAATCAGTTTCCCGTTGGCGTAAAATGACGGCGGGATCTTCCATTCCTGGCTGTCATGGTGGGTTGCCATTCCCACCAGAGGCTGGCATGAAACCGAATTGCATACCGCTAAGGGGATGCAGGTGAAGGTCCGCCCGGAATTGTCCCCCGCCTGATTGTCTATGATGCCAGCCTGTAATCACACCAGTCCAGAACACGTCAGGACCAACATGACGTGTAAATGTCAGCACTTCTCTGAAGGAGGCCTGAGGCAGCCTCCAGAGTTTGGGATCAAAGGTGGAAACCCCCAGTGACGGGACCCTGGAACACCACATGCAGTACTGGGTGGGTAGAGCATCAACCACATGGATCTTCTCCACGCAGCAGCATCCAGGAGATGGTTGTTCTCTCACAGCAACTTCTCCCAGGGATTGGATCTTCAACCAGCAACTTCTTCCAGGGTTTGGAAGCGCAAAAGTGGAAGGCTGTAGGAGGTACTGGTGGGCGGTGAGTGTCTGTGCTGGGGGGTGGGGAGGGGTGGAGATGGGGAGCAGAGGAACGAAGTGGTGAGATGGGTGTGCAGGCCTAGAGGGGAGTGGGGGAGGTTGCGAGTGATAGGGAAAAGAGATTCAGTGGGGGTCTTGCAATGGCTGAGCTGCTACGGAGCGGATGGGTGGGAAGGGCCTTGTTGGATTGTGGGCGGGTGGGGGATCATGCGCAGGTGTGGAGGAGCATGGGGGGTTGTGTAAGTGTGGAGGAGCATGGGGTAGGGTGTAGAAGCATAGACAGGCATGGGGGGGGAACTACCTAGGGGAAAGAAGTTCAGAATGGTCAGGGGAGTCAATGGAGGATTCCTGGGCATGAAAATGAGGATACTGGTGGTAGGAAGGGGTGGTATTGGTTAAAGGGGGCAGTGGGAGCTGGTAGGGTGGGAGGGTCAGGGTATGCCGATGTCATGTGAAGTGGTGTTGAGTTGTTGGAGGGGATGCAGAAAGTGATGCGGATTTGTGGGGTGTCGGAAGGACTAGCGCAGGCATGTCTATTCTTACAGGGGTGGGATTGTCGGGAAGGGGGCTTTTGTGTTTACCCAGGATGGAAGGTGATGGCGGACAGTTGAAGGGTTACCATAGTGGGGTCAAAAGTGATTCCTGGGGAGCAGGGGGGTTCAATGGTTATGAGGGGGGAGGGTGTGGTTGACAGGGGGGTGAGGAAAAAAAAGTGTTACATGCTACCTCAACCGTTACTACCACCATAGCTGGTCACAGCTATTTAAAGCCTCATGTTGGCGATCTCGAGATACAGTATGGGAGTCAGGTCATCGGGAGTGGGTGGAGATGCAGGTCATCTCAACTGGACAACTGAAGGGGAACCCCAGCATGTAGTACTTACAGTGCTAGGGCCTTGGGGGATATAAGAGTATGAAGGCAAAGGCTCAGCGTGCATGGGAAGCTTCTTGCACATGTCTCGCAAGGACTACTCACTGACGCCCAGTTTGGCTTCTGCTAGGGCCACTCAGCTCCTGACCTCATTACAACCTGGTTCCAACATGGACAAAAGAGCTGAACTCCCAAGCTGAGGTGAGAGTGACTGCCCTTGACATCAAGGCAGCATTTGACCGAGTGTGGCAGAAGGAGCCCTAGCAAAACTGGAGTCAATGGGAATCAGGGAGAAAACTCTCTGCTGGTTGGAGTCATACCTAGCACAAAGGAAGATGGTTGTAGTTGTTGGAGGTCAGCCATCTCAGCTCCAGGACATCACTGCAGGAGTTCCTCAGCCCAACTATCTTCAGCTGCTTCATCAATGACCTTCCTTCCATCATAAGGTCAGAAGTGGGGATGTTCGCACAATGTTCAGCACCATTCACGACTCCTCAGATACTGAAGCAGTCCATGTCCAAATGCAGTAAGACCTGGACAACCAGGACAAAGCAGCCCACTTGATTGGCACCACATCCACAAGCATTCACTCCCTCCACCACTGACGCACAGTAGCAGCAGTGTGTACCATCTACAAGATGCACAGCAGAAATTCACCAAGGCTCCTTCAACAGCACCTTCCAAACCCATGACCACTAACATCTAGAAGGACAAGGGCAGCAGATGTATGGGAATACGCCACCTGGAAGTTCCCCTCCAAGTCACACACCATCCTGACTTGGAAATATATTGCCATTCCTTTGCTGTCACTGGGTCAAAATCCTGGAACTCCCCTCCTAACAGCACTGTGGGTGTACCCACACCACATGGACTGCAGCAGTTCAAGGCAGCAGCTCACCACCTCCTTCTCAAGGGCAACTAGGGATAGGCAATAAATGCCGGCCCAGCCAGTGAAGCCCACATCCTGTGGATGAATTTTTAAAAACTTAAAGAAAAAACATAATTGGGCGGAAGGTCAGAAGATTGGGCAGAATATAAAAAACAAAGAAAGATCAAAGGTTAATAAGGAGGTAAAAATTAGAGTGTGAGAGAAAGCTAGCTAGAAATATAAAGACATACAGTAAGAGTTTCTATAGATATTTTTAAAAGGGTTAAAGTGGGCATTGATCTTATGGAAAGTGAGTCTGGGGAATTAATAATGGAAAATAAGGAGATAACAGATGAATTGAACAAATATTTTGCATCGGTCTTCACTATAGAGGATACAAGTAACATCCCAGAAATATCTGTAAATCAGGAACTGGAAAGAAGGGAGGAACTCAGGAAAATTATAATAATCAAGGAAGTGGTACTGGGCAGATTGTTGGAGCTTCAGGCTGACAAGTCCCCTGGTCCTGATGGGCTTCATCCTAGGGTCTTAAAAGAAGTGGCTAGTGAGATAATTTTCCAAAATTCACTAGATTTGGGGAAGCTTCCATTAGATTGGAAAATGGCTAATTCGAAAAGGGAGGGAGACAGAAAGCAGTAAACTATAAGCCAGTTAGCTTGTCATGTCAAAGGGAAAATGTTAGAAGCTATTATTAAAAGATGTGATAGCACGACTCTTAGATACATTCAAGGCAATCAGGCAGAGTCAAAATTTTTGTGAAAGGGAAATTATGTTTAACCAATTTATTGGAGTTCTTTGAAGAAGTAATGTGCGCTGTGGATAAAAGTGGATGTACTGTATTTAGATTTTCAGAAGGCATTTGATAAGGTATCACATGATAGGTTGTTGCGAAAAATAAAAGCTCAGGGTGTAGGGGTAACATATTGGCATGGATAAAAGAATAGCTAGCTAACAGGAAACAGAGAGCAGGCATAAACGGGTCATTTTCTGATTGGCAGGGATCAGTGCTTGGGCCTAAACTCTTTACAATTTATATCAATGGTTTGGATGAAGGGACTGGTGGCATGGCTGCTAAATTTGCTGATGACACAAAAATAGGAAGGAAAGTAACTTGTGAAGAGGACATAAGGAGGCTACAAGAGGATGTAGATAGGTTAGATGAGTGGGCAAGATCTGGCAAATGGAGTACAATGTGTGAAAATGTAAGGTTGCCCATTTTGGCAGGACGATTAAAAAAAGCATATTATCTAAATGGTGAGAGATTGCAGAGCTCAGATGCAGAGGGGTCTGGTTACCCAAATGCATGAATTGCAAAAGGTTATTTGCAGATGCAGCAAGTAATTGGCAAAGCTAATAGAATGTTATTGTTTATTGCAAGGGGAATTGAATACAAAAGTAGGGAGGTTATGCTTCAGTTATACAGGGCATTGGTGAGGTCACATCTGGAGTACTGTGTACAGTACAGGTTTCCTTATTTAAGGAAAGATGTAAATTCACTGTCAGGAAGAGATTTTAATGTATATAATGTTATTGGAATTTTTCTTTAAATAAAGGTTTAGTCTGTGTGCGTGTTAATTGGATTAAAGCCAGCTAGACTGGGTGCTTTGATGCATAGTAGTTTTGAGATGTAAACAGTAAGGTGCATTTGCATTTTGTTGAATAAACCATTCAAAGACTGGGGGTGCAATCTTGCACCTAGCTAGGAGACACCAAGCAATGTTTATATTACTAATAAAATTGGTACTATGAAAGGGGTTCAAAGAGTCTGATGATACAATGAGAATTTACATTCAAAGGGGAAGGCTGGGTATAACAGAAACGGATTTTGTGTGCGCAAATCAGAGGCATGTAAGGTCTAAGCCTGTAAGCCTATCACTGTGTCTGTGAAGGAACAAATTAAAAGGAGCCTTATTTTGAATTTGTATGGTGAAAAATACTTTGCCTGGTGTCTGTTTAAGTCTATTGGTTATTGTTGCCTTAGCAGAGATCAATTTGGGAACTTGTTAAAACATTATGATAGTAGTGATTTGCAGCCATGTGTATGTGTTCAGTTTGTTGGAAAATAATAAATGTTTCATTTAGTTTGATATAAAAACCTCTTGAGACTTGGTGATCTTATTCCTGAATTTAGAGCTGCAACTCAAACCATACCAATTGAAAATATAGGTTATGACAGTTGTTTAAAGTTTCCCTCTGGGATTTTAAATAACTTAGCCTTTAATAACTGCTGTGTCATAACAGCAGTTCAGAAAAGGTTTACTAGATTAATACCTGACATGGGCAGGTCACCTTATGAGGAAAGGCTGGACAGGCTAGGCTTGTATCTGCTGGAGTTTAGATGAGTAAGAGGCAACTTGATTGAAACATACAAGGTCCTGAGGGGACTCGACAGGGTGGATGTGGAAAGGATGTTTCCTCTTGTGGAAGAATCTAGAACTAGGTGAAACTATTTAAAAATAAGGAGTGGCTCATTTAAGATGGAGATGAGGAAAATTTTTTCTCTCAGAAGGTTGAGAGACTTTGGAATTCTCTTCCTCAACTTTGGTTGAGGCAGAGTCTTTGAATATCTTTAGGGCAGAGTTAGATAGATTCTTGATAAGCAAGGAGGTGAAAGGTTAACAGGGGTAGGCAGGAATGTGAAGCTGAGGTTAACATTAAATCAGGTGGAGCAGGCTTGAGGGGCCGAGTGGCCTACTCCTAATTTGTATGTTCGTGTGGCATATAAATAGGTGTCAGCATTGACACCTGCTTTTTTCAAAACTGAAACAAACATTTACTCTGACAGCTTCAATAAAAAAATTCTAATCATGTCTGTACCTCGAAAATACTCTTCAGAAACCGAACTAAAGCCATCACATACGCAAACAAAAGAGATGCCACTTGCAATGACTTAAAAACTTAAAACCAACTGTGTGGTGCATGTAAAGCATGTTAACAGAAAGCAAGCTGTTAGCTCTCAGGGTTTCTGTCTTTTATAATGTAGTCATGAAATATCTGCTTACAAAATTCTTCTTAATTAAAGAATGTCAAACTGATGGAAAAATTCAAACGTTTCAACTCCCAACAATTTCCCCCCCTACTGGTTTAGTTCAACAAAGCATTTAAAGCTATGACTACCTCCAATCATCTGCAATTACTGTAGCATCTTTGATTGGTTTTCTTTACGCGATGGTAAAACCATTATAAGTTCATAAAGTATAATGTTTAGTAGAATTCTCTTAAACACCAAAGTATTTACTTTTGTTACTACCAGGGAGAATAAAAAGGGTGAATGGTTTGCCTTAAAATGCCTACATATACTTACGCTGGAATGCAAATTCAAAAGAGATGTGTTAATTCATTTCCATTCACTATGCCATAATTATCTTGGTTTGCTGTTCAGAGATGAAGATTGTTTAATAGTTATAATGGTTTCGTACAAGGCTTCACAAAAACTTTCAAAGATTATTTTATACATTTAAAATTTGAAAATTTTCAGTTAGCAGTCCCAATAAAACTACTCATTTTCCTCTGGTTCAATGTATGACTTTGTTAAAGCCCTGTTCATCTGCCTTGCAAGGTATCGCTCTTTCGCGGAGGTAATAGTCTCTTCATTGCTGCGCTTGATAAATTTACTGAACGGTTGGTTGTCTGCAGCTCCATTTGTTTCCTTTTCTGGATCATCTTCTGATTTTTGTGCACACACTAAATTCGGGTTCTTGCCCTCATCTTCGTTATTGCTGGTCTCTACACTCAGTTCTTCAATTATTTTTTCTTCAGACCTAGATCTCTTGTGATCATGTTTTCTGGGTTTCCCTTCTGCTGAGCCATCTTCCCTTATATCACTATTTTCATTTTTCTTATCAGGTCTTTCAAATGTTTCTCCTTCCTTTTCCCTTTCACTAATCTCTTTGTCACAGTTTCCCTCTTCTTGGTGTTGTTCTCTGTCATTTTCTTCCATTCTTCTATCACTTTTCTTTGAATGCTTTTCCACTTTGTTTCGTTCTCGTTCTTTGAGCTTTTCATCTTTTGCTTGCTCATCCCTTTCTTTGTGCTTCTCTCTGTAATCTCGGTGTCTCTCATCCCTTCCACTGCTGTGGTCCTTATCTTTAGATTTTTCCTCCTTGATTCTCTTCTGTTCTTTGCTATCCTTGTATCTTTTGTGTTCTCTCTCCTTTCTACCATGATCTTTTTCTCTATGCTTTTCCTTCTCATGTTTGTGCTCCTTATGACTGGAACTTTCTCTACTTTTGAAGTTTTTTTCCTTATCTTTATAACTCTTTGAATGGCTCTTGCTTTTCTCACTTCTGCCTTCTTTGGTTGAACGGCCCATGTGTTGATGGTGACTTTGCTCTTCGTCGCTAGAGGACTCGACATGCCTTCTGTATTGACGGCTTCTTCCCTTCTCTTCATTAATCTCTGAACTCTCATCATCATTTCTTGTTTTGGAAGCCATGTTTTTTGGGCTATTTTTAGCTTTGTCAGCACCGCTGTCAATTTCAAAGTCACTGTCTGCATCTGGTTCTTGATTGAGTTTATCCACAGACCCCCTTGATATGACATCAGGACTTTTACAGTCACTCTCATCAGGATAGTTTCTGGATTGTTCTTCTTTCACACTGAGGAGACAAATACACAATGTTAACTCTGACTAGCAAAATCAGGTAAAGTAAAAATTTCTTTTTTAAATTTAGGAACATAAAATGAGTGACAGAATTACCAGAATCCTAAATGCTATTAAAATTTCCATTTTATTTACTGATTAAGTGAATAAACAAATTGATCGATTTGAAGAAAATGCATGGAAGACAAAAGCTCTTTCCAAATGTTAATACAGCTTCAAACTTTCAATTTTGTGTATTAAATTGTAAGTATCTAGAAATATTCCAGTGCTAAATTGATTTAAACAAGACACGCAACAAACTTTCTCTTTGAAGAATTACAACTCAAATTCAGGCTCTGGCATATCATTTAGGTAGGGGGAGCATATTCATTAAACAGGAGGGCATTTTATATGAAGTGATCTCTCATATACTTTCCCCTCAATGCTGAGGGCCCCATTATGGCCAAATTCAGAATAAGAGCATTCGAACATACAGGCAAGCATACGAATTATAAGGAGTAGGCCACTCAGCACTTCGAGCCCGCAACACCATTTAACAAGATCATGGCTGATTTGATTGTAACCTCAATGCCACATTCCCGCCAACCCACAATAACTTGCTTATCAAGAATCTTCCTACCTCTGCCTTAAAGATATTCAAAGACTCTGCTTCTGCCGCCTTGTGAGGGAGTTCCAAAGACTCGCAACCCTCAAGAGAAAAAAATTCTCCTCATCTGTCTTAAATGGACAGCCCCTTATTTTTAAACAGTGACCCCCTAGTTCTAGATTCTTCCACAAGAGGAAACATCCTCTCCACATCCACCTGTCAAGACCCCTCAGGATCTTTTATGTTTCAATCAAGTCACCTCTTACTCTTCTAAACTTCAGTGGATACAAGCCAACCCAGCTGGTTCACTAATGTCCTATAGGGAAGGAAATCTGCCATTTTTACCTGGTCTGGCCTACATGTAACTCCAGACTCACAGCAATGTGGTTGACTCAACTGCTCACTGAAATGGCTTCGTAAGCCACTCAGTTCAAGGGCAATTAGGGATGGGCAACAAATGCTGGCCTTGCCAGCAACACCAATATCCCATGAAAGAATAAAGAAAAAAAAGCCTGTCCGACCTTTCCTTCTAAGACCTTTCCGCCCAATCCAGGTATTATTTAGTAAACCTTCTCTGAACTGTTGCCAATGCATTTACATCCTTCTTTAAATAAGGAGACCAATACTGTACACAGAACTCCAGATGTGGTCTCACCAATGCCCTGTATAACTGAAGCATAACCTCCCTACTTTTGTATTCAATTCCCCTCACAATAAATTATAACATTCTATTAACTTACTAGCTTTTTGTGATTCATGCACTAGGACACCTAGATCCTTCTGCATATCAGAGTTCTGCAATCTCTTACCATTTAAATAATATGCTAACTTTTTTATTTTTCCTGCCAAAATGGACAATTTCACATTTTCCCGTATTATACATCACTTGCGAAGTCTTTGCCCACTCACTTAACCTATCTATATCACTTTGCAGTCTCCGTGTGTCCTGTTCACATCTTACTATCCTACCTATCTTTGTCTCATCAGCAAATTTAGCAACCATACCTTCGGTCCCTTCATCCAAGTCATTCATATAAATTGTAAAAGATTGAGGCCCCACCACTGATCCCTGTGGCACATCACTTGTTACATCTGGCCAACCAGAAAAAGACCCATTTATGCCTGCCCTCGGTTTCCTGTTAGCTAGCTAATCTTCTATCCTGGCCAATATGTTACCCCCTACACCATAAGCTTTTATTTTTCACAATAACCTTTCATGTGGCACCTTATCAAATGCTTTCTGGAAATCTAAGTACAGTACATCCACTGGTTCCACTCCATCCACTGCATATGTTGACTGCCTAATTATCCTGAACTTTTCCAAGTGCCCTGCTATAACGTCTTTTATAATAGCTTTAATAACATTTTCCCTTTGAGAGACGTTAAGCTAACTGGCCTGTAGTTTCCAACTTTCTGTCTCCCTCCCTTTTTGAATAAAGGAGTTACATTAACTAGTTTCCAAACTAATGGAACCTTTCCCGAATCTAAGGAATTTTTCAAAATTAAAATCAGTGCATTTACCACCTCACTAGCCACTTCTTTTATTCTTTTAAGGCCCTAGGATAAAGTCCATCAGGAGCTGGGGGCCTGTCAGCCCTTAGCTCCAACAATTTGCACAGTGCTATTCCTCTGATGATTGTAATTCCGCTCCCCCCCACCAACCCCCTGCGTGTTCCTCCCTCCCTCCCATTTCCTGATTTACAGCTGATTTCTTGGATGTTACTTGTATCCTCTATAGTGAAGACGATACAAAATACCAGTTCAATTTATCTGCCATCTCCTTATTTTCAGTTATTAAGACTCACTTTCTATAGGATTAATGCTCACTTTGTTAACTCTTTTAAAAATATCTATAGAAACTCTCACTGCCTTTATATTTCTAGCTAGCTTTCTCTCAAACTCTAATTTTTCCCTCCTTATTAACCTTTAATCTTTCTTCATTATTTTTACGTTCTATCCAATCTTCTGACCTTCCACCCATCTTTGCCCAATTATGTGTTTTTTCTTTAAAGTTTGATACTATCTTTTTTAGTTAACTACGAATTCCTCTTGGAATTTTTCTTGCTCGTTGGAATGTATCTATTCTGTAATATCCCCCTAAATGTCTACCACTGCATCTCTATTGACCTATCCCTCAATCTAATTTGTCAGTTCACTTTAGCTAGCTATGCTTTCATGCCCTCATAATTGCCATTTAAATTTAAAATACTAGTCTTGGACCCACTCTTCTCTCCCTCAAACGGAATGTAAAATTCAATCATATTATGATCGCTGCTACTTAGGGGCACCTTCATTATGAGGTCATTAATTAATCCTATCTTGTTGCACAATACCAGGTCTAGTGTAGCCTGCTCTCTGGTTGGCGCCAGAACATGCTGTTCTAACAAACTATACTGAAAACATTCTATGAATTTGTCATCTATGCTCTTTTTGCCCATCTGATTTTGCTAGTCGATATGAGAATTGAGATCACCCATGATTATCATCGTGCCTTTCTGACAAGCTTCCATTATTTCTTCCTTTATACCCCGTCCTACTGTGTGGTTACTGTTAGGGGGCTGTACACCACTCTGACAAGTGACTTTGTGCCTTTATCATTTCTCGTCTCTACCCAAACTGTTTCTGCATCCTGGTTTTCTGAACTTAGATCATCCCTCTCTTAATATGCTAATATCATCATTAATTAACAGAGCCACCCCTCCACCTTTTCCTAGCTTCCTATCCTTCCTAAATGTCACGCACCCTTCAATAGTCAGGTCCCAATCTACGTCATCCTGTAGCCATGTTTCTGTAATGGCTATCAGGTCATACTAACTTATTTCTATTTGCGCGATCAGTTCATCTGTTTCGAATGCTACATGCATTCAAGTACAGTGCCTTAAGTTTTGGTCCTTTTGTTATTTATGTAACCTCTAGCCTTATCTGCTGATTTGCTCTTAGATTTGTACTCCCTGTACTCTGTGTCCCTTCCTGTCACCGTCTGTTTATAGGCCAGAGTGTTTCACTCCGAACAAAATTCCCTAATGGATTTTAGCTCCAGATTGTCAAACCAGTTTAGCTGCCACGTGGTACTACATTCAATGCTCAAAACATGTGGAGATTTCCTTCTTCGCAACAAATGGCATGAGTTCACATCAGGCTGTTTATTTCAACCCAATGCAAATCTCTTCCTTCAAAGATGAGGCCAATTCTGAGGTCAAGTGCTGAGTCTTTAATCTGCACTACCATCTGAGAGAATAACTCTGCATACTGCAATAGATGGCTGCTGCAATTCAGTTGTCAATTGACAAAAAACATTAAAAAGTCAACTCTAGCATAAACAACTTCAATAACATACACAACTTTAACATTTATTATACCATATGTAACTTTATAGTTTCACCATGAACCCCAGAGGAACAGACCATTTTAGTCAAAACAGTCATACTGACTCCTAAATGGATCTCGGGAGCTAAAGGAGTTTGTGCAAACTTGCACACAACTTAGAATATTACTTGAGGAAAAAAGTTGAGAAGTAGACATATACCTGTACAGAGCAATATATTGTGCAGGATTATGGTCATCAGCAATCAGTTAAAGGAATGAATAAACTACATCTATATTTAAAATATCAAATTGAAAGAAAAAGGATATAATTCCACAAAGATGAGTGGCAGGACAGAAGATTGGACAGAATATGAAGAACAGCAAAGAATGACTAAAATATTAATAGGGAGAGGGAAATTAGAGTACAAGAGAAAGCTAGCTAGAAATATAAAAACAGAGTAAAAGTTTCCACAGTATTTAAAAAGGAAAAGAGTAACTCAAGTGAGTGTTGGTCCTCTAGAGTGTGACAATGGGGAATTTTTAATGGAAAATAAGGATATGGTGGATGAATTAAACAGATATTTTGCATTTGTCTTCACTATAGAGGATATAACCAACATCCCAGAAATAATTGTAACCCTCCCTTTCACCTCCTGATTCATAATCACCAGGGAAAAGGTACTGAGAAAATTAATTGAACTAAAAGCTGACAAATTCCCAGGTCCTGATTGTCCTCACTCTAGGGTCTTAAAGGAAGTGGCTGCTGAGACAGTAGATGCATTAGTTTTAATTTTCCAAAATTCCCTAGATTCTGGAAAGGTCAGGTCAGATTGGAAAATAGTGAATGTGACTCCTCTATTCAAGAAAGAAAGAAGGCAGAAAGCAGGAAACTACAGGCCAGTTAGCTTAATATTTGTTGTAGGGAGATTGCTGGAATCTGTTACTGAGGAGGTTATAACAGGGCACTTAGAAAATCTCAGTGCAATCAAGCAGAGTCAACATAGTTTTGTGAAAAGGGAATTATGTTCAACTAACTTATTAGAGTTTTTTGAGGAAGTAACAAGCAATGTAAGTAAAGGGGAACCCATGGATGTGCTGTACTTGGATTTCCAGGAGGCATTTGACTGGGTGCCACATCAATGGTTACGGCACAAAATATGAGTTCATGGTATAGGGGGCAACATATCAGCATGGATAGAGGATTGGTTAGCTAACAGGAAGTGGAGATTAGGGATAAACGGGCCTTTTTCAGGTTGGAAAGGTGTGACGAGTGGGGTGTTGGGGCCTCACCTATTTACAATCTATATTAATGACTTGAATGAAGGGATCGAAGTTATGGTTGCTAAATTTGCTGATGACACAAAGATAGGTAGGAAAGTAAATTGTGAAGAGGACATAAGGAGTCTGCAAAGGGACACAGATAAGTTAAGAGAGTGGGCAAAAATTTGGCAGATGGAGTGTAATGTGAGAAGATGTGAACTTGTCCACTTTGGCAGGAAGAATAGAAAAGCAGCATATTATTTAAATGGAGAGCGATTGCAGAACTCTTCAGTACAGAGGGATCTGGGTGTCCTAAATCAGGAAAAGTTAGAATGCAGGTACAGCAAGTGACTAGGGAGGCAAATGGAATGTTGTCGTTTATTGCAAGGGGAATGGAATATTTTGCTACAGGGTGTTCATGGGACCACATCTGGAGTGCTGTCTAAGTTTTGCTCTCCTTATTTAAGAAAGGGTATAAGTACATTAGAAGCAGTAGAAGTAGTTCAGAGAAGGTTCACTCGATAGATACAAAAACAAAAAATGCTGGAAAAACTCAGCAGGTCTGGCAGGATCTGTGGAATGAAAGACAGAGTTAATGTTTCGAGTCCATATGACTCTTCTCCAGCTCTGAAGAGTCATATGGACTCAAAACGTTAACTCTGTCTTTCTCTCCACAGATGCTGTCAGGCCTGCTGAGGCTTTCCAGCATTTTTTGTTTTTGTTTCAGATTTCCAGCATCTGCAGTATTTTGCCTTTTTCACTCAATTGATACCTGGGATGGTGGAGGGGGGGGGGGGGGGGTGGTTATCTTACGGGGAAAGGTTGGACAGGTTGGGCCTGTATCCACTCGAATTTAGAAGATTGAGAGGTGAACTTACTAAAACGCATAAGATCCTGAGGGGACTTGACAGGGAGGATACTGAAAGGATATTTCCCCGCGTGAGAGACTAGAACTAGGGGACACAGTTTAAAAATAAGGGGTCTCCCAATTAAGATAGATAGGAGAAGAAATTTTTTTCTCTCAGAGGGTTGTGAATTTTTGGAATTCTCTACCCGAGGGAGTGGTGGAGGCAGGGTCAATGAATATTTTTTTAAGGTTGAGATGGATTGACCCCCTTGTTAGTCAAGAATCTAAGGTTGTTGGATGTAGGCGGAATGTGGAGTTGAGGCCACAATCAGATCAGCCATGCCCTTAATGAATGGTGGAGCAGGCTCGAGGGGCTGATTGGCCTACTTCTGCTCCTAATTTGTATGTTCACACGTAAAATGCTTTTATTTTTAAATATTAACTTCTCCCAGCTTTCTTTGAAAAGCCATGCACTAACTGGTCCAAGGCATCCACCAATACCAACATAATGCAAAGAGTTTGAGGCCAGAGGATGATCTTCCTTGTCAGAAAAGCAGCTTTCAATCCCCCTTCTGTAACAGCAAGCAGGGAATCAGGAATGCACTAGAGACCAGGAGTCAAATCTGATTTCCACCATATATATATTTATAAATATTATATTCAGTTGTTTTCCTCTTTTCTCTATTTCCATGCCATGAGCTTCCCATGGTTGACAGGACAGAAAGGTGATCTACTCTTGGACATTACATATGCCTATCTTTGACCAGAGGCAAGGTTATTTTCTCTCTATTTTTAGCTCCTTGTAACAGTCTGGGTCAGATTAGCAATTAATGAGGACAGAATTACATTTAGAAATGGGCTTTGTTTCGCTTCAATCAGAAAAATCAATTTGATTGACAGATATTATCAAGATATTCTACTTTTCCTTTATCATTAACATCCCATAAAGTTGCCAAGTGGCATTAGATGAGGTCGCAGTTATACTCGTCTGCATATGGATAATTAAATCCATGCTCACAATGATTATCCCTCAATTGTTATTTTTACCAACAGCACTTAGATTTTGATTACGGCAGATTTAGTGAGTGCTTCTGTTAAAGTGATTCTTAATTTTTTTAAACTGTGAATTGGTATTTAAAAATTGGTGTCTAACTTGGTTGAATAAATATCACCAAAAGTGTTCAAAAATTATTTGCGGGATGCTGCTGTCAGTGGCCACTAAAGTCAGTTTCAATCAGATTGGTCAAAAATCCATAGTTTGTGTAGAAATTGGAAATATCATACTGGTGCAGTTGGATTTTGGGGATTGAGGGTAATGCAGACAAAGGTCTGTCTTCCACCTAGCCCCCAATATACCCATTCTGGGAGCTTTGCTTGGAACAACTAGTAGTTGATACCTGCAGTTCTCATCAGAAGGTGTTATACAGAATTATTTTTAGATGGTGAAATAGAATTCTTGATATTTATGGATGGCTTGGAAAGGCATTGTTCCATTCTGGAAAGCCTGTTGGTGAAGGGTGATACTGGAACTAATCTTACATTTATTTACAATGTGAAATGTTGCAAGCATATACCTCCTAACTCAACTACCCTACAGTTTCAATGGGCATAAGGTCATAGCACAGCATCTGTCACAGCACAGCATCTGTCACTTGGTTTCAGAGTGTGGTGTGTCCACCCACAGGGCGCCTAATGGTTTACATGGACTGTGTACTTACTGTGAATATTAGGGTATAAGATAAGGTCCGGTCAGGTTGGGAGGAGGGAACAGGGTGGCGAGAGGCTGTGGGGGGGTCACTACTGTGGGGTGGCGGAGGGATTGAGTTGGGCCATAACTTCTTCAGAGTGGCAATCAGCGTTGGATTTCCACTTCGTGCCCAATTACTTACTCTAAATTTCTTAAGTGCCTATCTCGCCCAACCTTCCTACTCAGGCCGGGTGGGATCCAGGCAGTGCAGCTGTCTCCGAGGTCCAGAGTCACGGTCCAACTCCATCAGATTGAAGAAGGACACGCCCCTTTTTTACGGCACTAGCTACCATAAACCAGGTGATTTTAAAGGTCTGATTGAAATTGACAGGCTAGGGAGAAGGCAAGTGACTAGGGTAAGTGGAAAGGATTTGGGAGGTGGGGGGGGGGGGTGGAACGGGAAAAAAAACGGACATCGGTGGGGGGTTGGTGTCGGAGGTCGCTAGGGAGGTCCAGTCAGGTTGGGAAGGGGGAATGGGACAGTGGGGGGGTCGGTACTGCAGGGGGTGGGGGGGGGGGATCGAGTCAGGTCAGGGGGGAAATCCCATGGAGAGTTGGGTAGGTGGGGAATACAGTGCGGTGGGGGTAACTGGGGTTTGGGGGAAGACCTCTGGGGGTTGGAGGTGTGGGGGGAGTCCCGTGGTGGGGCCGGTCTGTGTCTTTACAATACTTACCCAGAAGTTAGAAAAACGTTTTAGTTCATCTAAATTTTTCTGAGTAACTATTTGTGTAACATAGCCGGAACCACCTGAGGTTTGCGATTTAAATCACATTTTTGGATTGTTCCCAGAGCACAGCAATTTCCCAGAGGAAGTTAGCACTTCTGGGCAATTGCCGTGCAAACCCTGACCTTCGAAGTTCCGAGAGGGGTTCCCCAGTGCATCTTTGGGGTACTCCCCAAATCTGACGCAGGGGAGCCTAGAAGTTACAGCCCAATAAGTGTCCCTCTCTTTTTAAGCTCAAGTGAAACCCCAAACACAGTTTAAAAATAAGGGCTTGCTCATTTAAAACAGAGATGAGGCGAAGTTTTTTCTCTGAGGGTCGTGAGTCTTTGGAACGGTTTTCCTGAAAAGGTGGTGGAAGCAGAGCCTTTGAATATTTTTAAGGCACAGGTAGATAGATTCTTGGTAAGCAAGGGGATGATAGGTTATTGACAGTAGGTGGGATGCAGATTTCAGGCTACTATCAGATCAGCCATGATCTCATTAAATGGTGGAGCAGGCTCGAGGAGCTGAATGGCCTACTCCTGCTCCTTGTTCATATGTTCAATTAATACCCTCTCCACCTCCATATAATTAAACACAATTAATATACAATTAACGGATGTTACAGCATTCATTCATCATGCCTCTGGAAACAGTTTTAACAGCTTGCATGATTTAAATATAACTTAAGTTGCACACTCATATAGCATTACGCAGTCAAATATTTTGTGCAAGCCCTACATCGTCAATTTGCTGGTTTCAGTTTCCAGTGTATAAATTCAACTTGCACCTTTTTGCAGGTGCCAGTACGGCAATAAAACTATACATTTTACCCTTTGGTTCCACGAATGCTGCATTCTGGAATCAATTCTTCACCCACTTTCTGATTCAAAAAGTGCCGGTAGAACCCACTGAGGTCCTTCTGTTTTGTTACATCCAAAGAAGCTAACAAGAATGAAAAGAAGTAAAGACATGCTTTAGAATGAACTAACAAATCTCCAGTAGTATTGTTCATGAGATAGCTTTATAATTAGGGAACATTGTTGTGTTACATAACGCACAAAGTACTATGCTGCTGCCTTAAAGGTTACCAGCCATAGTATAAGTGCTCTCAAATAAAGTGATAGGTCAATCACAGTCGCACTGTTGTTTGGTCAGAGTAATTTTTATGCAAGAGCTTGTTTGTGCATTCAGGGAGATGGTGACGCACTGGTAATGTCACTGGACTAGTAATCCAAAAGGACCAGGCTAATGCCCTGGGGATGCGGGTTCAATTCTCACCACAGCAGCTGGTGGAATTTAAATTCAATTAATAAATCTGGAATATAAAGCTAGTCTCAGTAATGGTGACTGTGACAACTATCATCGATTGTTGTTTAAAAAAGCCCATCTGGTTCACTAATATCCTTTAGTGAAGGAAATCTGCCACCCTTACTTGGTGACTACATGTGACTCCAGATTCACAACAATGTGGTTAACTCTTAACTGCTCTCCGAAATGGCCTAAGCCACTCAGTTCAAGGCAAGTAGGAATACAATAGGTGCTGGCCTTGCTAGTGATGCCCACATCCCATGAAAGAATAAAAAAAGCTCCAAGTTTAATCCACGATAGCAAAACAATCTGACAGATGAGTTGAAACACATTACTTATTTATCTATACATCAAAAGTTAAGGAACTAATTCCATGTGTTTCTTTCAAAAGTAAAATAATGGAACCAAAAAAAAGTTCTGCATTTCTTTAAACACTTTTTACCCAGCAATCCAAATGTAATCTTCTGTGTCCACATTTCCTTACAATGCAGCATGCAGAATTAGGCCACAAAAACATTAAGTCGTGAAAGTAGTTTGCTTCACTGCTTGGATCTATTTACATTTACACTTTGTAACTTTCAGATTCAGTTTGTAATATCCTCCCCTTTTATTTACATGAAGCCATTCAATCTTTTGTGTCAAACACCTTCAATTCTTTCTAATTTAATGAAAGGGTGATTGGTACTAAATCCTTAAACATTTTCAACTGATTGGTAACTATATACAAGTAAATCAATGAAATTGCCCCTATGGGGCAGAATACTGCTGATTGCCAACAAACTTTGCAACCAAACAGCCTTTTGAAAGAAAAACTACACTTTCTTACTATAAATATACAGAATTGCATTACATCACTCATAGGGCTCATTTCCCTGGGCCTGCTGACATTCTAAGGGTAGAAATGATCATCTACAAGCTTGCAATTCATAAAAAAGTGTATTACCTTGATGTGATTGTAGAAATCAATCCAAAATGACACTGGATTAGTATAATCTATTGTCCATTTTTCTCACATCCTATTCCCATTTTGAAAACTGTCATTCTTCAACAGCCTAATCAGCTTTAGGGGTGTGGGTTATGTGGTGTGCATGAGTAAATTTACAGTGGTAAAAGGCACAGAAATTGTATGTGCTCATTCCTTAGCATCGCGAAAATTCTTTTCTAGTAAGTCTCATTCATTGTATTTTTTATGGTTGTGTGCATGTATTTTATTTTGTAAAGATAGTTGTGTAGTTACACTGTCCTCTGCTCGTCAGGATTAAGCTATCTGTGGTTCCCTTATCTTTTTTCTTTTGGAGGGCCAGAGATGGAAAGGTCAAGATGATTTACAAAATACAAATATTCTAAATAAGCAAATTAGAACAACTCACTCCACGACAAGTACATATATTAGTTGTGCATCAAATTATTTCATTACGGCAATATTAATCTCTATTTACTTTTATGGTTTAAATTCTTGATGGAAGCATAAAATGGTCTCTAATTACCTTTAATGTAAAATGCAGTGAATTTATTACCAACCTCAATGCAAATAAAAATTAAATTTTATGCTTCTATGTAAAAAAATGTACCATCCATATTTCCGTTAAAAAGAGTATTATATTCCGACGTGCCAACTCACTATTTTTGTCTCCAGTTTATTCAAGCCTAACAAACTTCAGAGGCTTACTAGAACTGAATTGTTCACATAAAGCCCAATGGGAAAGATGCTCAACACCACACAAGCATTATTATTCCTAAAGGACTGATTTCCTGACCATCTCCATTTTCTGCAAACAAATTACTAAGGTACTCTGTTCCACAGTCAGTCAGTACAGCAGTACTGTCAAACTTCATATCTGGATGAATCACAATATACTCAGTATCAGGAAGGCCAGACCACTCATTGCGAAAGGACCCCACTCCATAACCACTGGCTGTATCCTCCTCCTTTCAGTCTCTTAGGCTAAACGAGTCGGAGCTGAGCTTTAAATGCATTGACTATCCCTCACCAAGATCATTTACTTCCACCACCAGACTGCCCATTTGTGTTCCTTTGTTTTTGAAACCTCCACACATATATTTTGTCACCTCTAGACTAGACTACTTTAACATTCAAATAATAGCCAAAAAAAAAGAATCCTGGAACTCAGCAGATCTGGCAGCATCTGTGGAGAGAGAAACGGAGTTAACATTTCAAGCCAAATATGACTCTTCTTCAGGTTCTGAGGAAGAGTCATATTCAACTCCAAAACGCTAACACTGTTTCTCTCTCTCCACAGATGCTGGCAGACCTGCTAAGTATTTCCAGCACTTCTGGTTTCTGCTTCGATGCTCTCCTTGGTGGCCTCCGATCCTCCACCCTCTGTAAACTCCAACTTGCCTGAAACTTTTCACATGTATCCTGTCCTACATTCATACTTGTCTATCAACTCTGTACCACTGACCTACAGGTAGATTTTCACTCCCTGCCCCCAGGGGAAATTACCAATTACCCAGCAATACAACAAATCAGGCGTCCACGTCCAACGTCATTGGTGCAGTTCAATCCGGATACTGAATCATAGCACTGGCTTTCACTGCAAAACATGCAAATGAAAATTCCTATTTATATTCACAGCTATGATGATAATCAGAGACCAGCATCCAATTTGGCTGCTCCTAATTGCATTGGGCAGTTTTTGTGTCCTTCAGTCCTACTGCAGCGTCAGTAAAGTAAAGCAAATGCAAGTGCAAAAAAAAAACTTTGAATTCATTAGCTTGAATTAAATCTTAACATACCTTTATATAGTGGAGGATTGGAGAAAAAAATGCTACATAGCAGCAGTTGGAGGCCAGAAGAGATTGGAACGTGCATGGTCGTTCTTTGTTTTGTGCCAAGTGTTAGGTGCCACAGCTCACTAGCAAGTTTACACCGTCCGAATGTCAACACCACCTCTTCAGAGGTATCTTGCTGATCCGGAACCAGCTCAAATCATTTGCAGAAACCATTGGGAAGTAGTCATTTTTTGGCCAATTCAAATCCCATTTACCAATTCAGGCAAATTATCAAAAACACAGTTTTTAAATAAACATTCAACACAAACTGAGGTGTTCATCGTCTGTTTTACATGTAGCACTGGCTTAATGCGAAGGGAGAGGGAATGCTCTCCGCCATATCTTTGAATTTGTAATCCCTCTGGAGCATAAAATATCAAGACAGAATCCACCACCCCAAAAGGATATTTTAAGATGATATTCCTATACAAGACGAAATGCAATCTTTGAGTGTGGTTACATCTTGTTGTTCAAAACTACCTAGATTATTAAAGCTGAGTTCAGGGTTTCTGTATGTTATTTGTGCACAGATATAAGATAGCTTACCCTCTCTTTCTGCTTCCTTGCGTTCTTGCTCTTTCTCCTCGGCTAGTTCTTGGAGCTTCTTTTTATAGGCAGAAGTGACGAAAGCATCTTTGTCCATATACTTCTCTCCTTCAGCCTCCCTTTCCTTTTGGATTTTTCGTTCCATCCGTCTGTCTTGTTCCTTTTTGCGTTCCCCTACAGCTTTCAGTAGGTTCTCAATGTACTTGGGCTTCAAAGATATGGGGGGGAGAAACTAGTTGCTTAGTCTTCAACTAAAATCAGTTTTTAAACTTACCAATATGAACATACGCTACAAAGAATGGAATGAGAAAAGGCTTAAGTTATTAAACACCTGAAGCCCATTTTTCCAACTGACCACATATGATGCAACCGTCATGAACTATTCCCAGTTTACTTAGTCATTATCATTACAGGATTCCCTACTGAAGATGTATAATTACTCACAGCAATTCCTCAAAGGGAGGACTTCAAAATTCCTTGCTACTGTGAAAAGATGGGCAAGTGAAAGCGGTCCACATTTCAAATTGATACTACTTGCATCCTGTAATGGACTTTTGTAAGGACAATACTGAAGGTAAAAATTTGTGACGTGTGAATGAACCTTTCAAAATTGTTGTAGCCTCCTAATTATAATTCTGATATGAATTTAGATAATGGTCTCCAATATGTTCTCTTATGGTAGACAAATTAGAGAATAATTTCTCCAACATCTCATTACTTATGTTAAAAAAAGGACTGCAGGAATGTTTTAAAATATTATCCAGGGGATGCCTACTTTCTCACTCAGTTCCTTGAAAACGTTAGAGTGTTTCTCTTTTGTTTTTAGGCATCCTCTAGGCCTATAGGGGAGAATTTTCTCCCCGTCAGGGGGGTTGTGCGGGTGGGCGCGCAGCCAATTGGCACCTCCTATCAGTTGGGCACCACCATTTTACGTGGGCAGGCCAATTAAGGCCATCCCAACATGATGCGCGCCTGGAAGTGCTGAGTGCTCCCTGTGCAGGCAGGGGGGAGCGGGCTGAGTTGGGGAGTGCGCTCTTCCGTGCATGTGCGTGAAAGAGCGTAGAAAGAGCTTCATTTCACGTATAAAACATTGAATAAAGGGAGAAATTTTTTTTAAGGATATGCCCCCTCATGTGAAACTGTCACGAGCTGGGACATGTCCATTAATGTTAACAAAAATTTTTCCAACACTTTTAAAAACGTTCATGAAACCTCATCCCGCCCGTGGCGGCTGGGCCGCCTAGGCTCTTCGCCTGCCCGCCAACTTTAAGGTTGGATGGGCAGCTCAGGTCAATGATTTAATTGATTGTTAAATGGCCTTAGTAGGCCTTTGACAGTTTGCTGTGGCTGCACGCCTGCTGAACTGAAAATCTGAATGACACGCGGTGAGGTCGGGACGCACGCCCGATGTCACCCCGCGTCATTTTACACCTCGGCAAGCGGGCCCTGTCCCCGCTCGCCGAGCCGAACGTTCTACTCATAGATTGAAGACTTTTGATGTACCCCATTTATTTTAAATGGATCAGCATTGATATTACCACTAAAAAGTCTGGGCCAAACGCTTTAAGATTATTTTAAAAAGGTCAATTATGCATTTGTTTTAATTGAGTGAATGGACAAAAAGGAAAACACCTGTTAAGCTATTAATAAAATAACTTCAATTTGAATACAAATTTAAAGTGTTTAAAAAAAATGTAATTATGTGTTCCTTTCAAATCCAAAGAGCAATAAAAACTTTATACCTCAAAAAAATTCATGTATTGTCACTTTCTATGAGTAATTTCTATCTATGTGAACACCCAAAGCAAAAATAATTACTGAGCAACAATAATCTACCAGAAGCTTTAATTATTATTCAACCTGGCCTACAATTCTTTATTTCCAACATATTCCATATTTAAAGCCCCCCTTCATTACAAAAGCTTGTGTGGGCTTTCAGTCTATTGTTCACCTTCCCTCACGCCACCCCATATGGTTAAACCCACCGCGCCAATGGGTAACAGCTGAGGACCTACGACAGGGTTGGCAGGAGAAAACATCCACCTGAAACCACTCTCACATTGTAGACCCCAATTGCTTGTCTAGTCAACTTTGATTGCCCACGGTGGCTGTGCGCCATCTTAAACCGTTTCTGGATTAGCCAAGGCCTCTGGTGCAGCCACCCAACGTTAGTGGAGATGTCAAGACCACCCAGACTGCAGCAGTGATGCAGTCCAAACAATGACTCACATTGCTGAGGAGTGTCCACTGCCTAAGCCTGAAAGCGGGTCTGAATAATTCCATCTAGCCACTGACAAGGCTATTGCTGGGCTCTGTGAATATGCACATGTTAAATAATAATAAACTGCTCACCAATTAAAAATATTTGCAAAATGCTTTCAATTAGTAATTAACTAACTTAAAAAAAAATCTGTCAGACATAATAGTTTAGTGGCATATTAGGATATGGTTCATGTATATGCAATCTTCAAGCTTCCTCCACCAAGGAGCAAACATTAAATAACAGAAAATTCTGGAAATACACGGCATGTCAGACAATATCTATGAAGAGAAAAACAGAGTTAATGCTTTAGGTCGATAACCTTAATGCATATGTGGCCTGACAGTGACCACTTAAGTGGCTGAAGGGCATTTGATTCCGTAAGGCCTCCACCACGTAACTGACAGGGGTTCCCTGCCGGCTCTCCAACCAGTAGGTGAGACCACTGCTGGCCTGACAAAATCCAGGCCGTTAATTCTGCTTCTCTCTCCACAGATGCTGCCTGATTGGTTATATATTTCCAGTATTTTCTGTTTTTATTACAGATTTTCAGCATCTTCAATGTTTAATATTTAAGCAAAACAATGGAGAGGTCAGCAGGATAAAATGAGAGCATGCAACACTTCATTTTAATCTACTGCATCATCTGATAGGTTATTCAGAGTAGTGCTAGCAGAACCAAGACTATTTGACCTGCTTGTTCTCATATCAGAGATGACCATTGGTATGGAAAGTCCCAAGGGGATTGGGGCATTGGGTGGGAATAAGGATTTTTTTTTTTTTAAAAAAAAGGAGAGAAGCTCAGCTGGCAAAAAATAAAATAATTTCACAATTAGTACATTTACCTGTTTATTTGTACCGGACAATAACTTTGTGCTGCTTTCCAACTTCTTTTGTTGAAGGTCCTCATAAACACTGTCATACTCATAGACTGTGGCATCTTCCTCCAGTGCCTTTTGAATTTCTAACTTAGTCTGTTAAACAAAATTTACCAGATAGTGATTAAATCATCAAACTTGAGATTTGGTAGTTTCATAGAAGGTGGCAACTTCTTTCATAAAACAGGAAATATTGTAAAACTAAACCAGTACTGCAAGTATTTACATAGTGTCACAAATGCAGGAATAGCCCAAAGCAATTCGGAGAGGTATTATGCAGAATGCAGAACCAAAGGAAATATTAATAAGTTCAAAGAAAAGAGGGAAGTGGATAAGCAGAAGGCTTTAGGGAGGTAATTCCCAGAGTGAGACATCCAGCCTGGAAAGGGCATGACTGTCTGATGAAGAGTCATACGGACTTGAAACTTTAACCCTGCCTTTCTCTCCACAGATGCTGTCAGACCTGCTGAGTTTTTCCAGCACTTTTTGTTTTTGTTTCAGATTTCCAGCATCCGTAGTATTTTGCCTTTATGACTATCATGTGTTTGGGGCGGTGAGAGGGAAGAGGTGTGCAAAAAGATAGTCAGAGGAGTGGAGAATTTGCATAGGGTGGGGGTGGGGGGCAGGGGAGAAAAGAGGTAGCGAGGATGCGGTGGCAGCGGGAGGGAGGGTGGAGGAGAAGAATGAGAGAGGGAAATAGAATGGGGGGGATAGTAAAAGAGAAATTTGTATGACATTACAGATAGGGAGGGGGAAATCATGAAGGAATTTAGGAAAGAGCGAAATTAGGTCAGGCAGTCCAATCAAACTGGAAAATGGAGTTGGGTTGTTGGTAGAGGATGAAGTAGTCAACTGTGTCAAAAGCACAGTGAGGTCAAGGCAGGATAGTGCGCCACAAATCACAATTTGGTACAGAACCAAGGGTTAGTTCTTTGGACGAGTCAAGTCATTAAGCCAACACTCCATTCCAATGGTTCAACTGGATATTAAGATCTCGTGACAACATTGAAAAAAAAAGTTCTACTGACGTCCTAGCCAACATTCATCCATCAACCACCACCACCACCAATGTGGCTGGTACATTTGCCTACATAAAAAAAAAAGACTAACGCTCAAAACGTAATTTGCTGTCTGTGAGGTCCTTTGGGACCAAAGGTGTGAGAAAAACGTAACTTCAAGTAATTGTTGCATTCAACAGTGAATGCTCCTTGAAGTAATTCATTAGATGTGAATAGTTTTTAGATGTTATGAGTAATAAGGCATTATATAAACAATTT
Source organism: Cetorhinus maximus (assembly GCF_964194155.1). Taxonomy (NCBI): domain Eukaryota; kingdom Metazoa; phylum Chordata; class Chondrichthyes; order Lamniformes; family Cetorhinidae; genus Cetorhinus; species Cetorhinus maximus. Next base: position 7,524,537 of record NC_135887.1, read on the forward strand.
ATTCCCTTTTTTGTTTAGCAATGAAAGAGTTACTTGTTGTATGTGTTATCCATGCAATAACCTGGGAAATAATGAATACAGACACTACATACACAAAACCATTTTACAGATGTCCACGATGCGTGTACATTGATCATTCATCTGATATGACTGAAACAAATCAGTGTTTTCCATGCAGGTTGAATATTTCATGTCCACTTGTAACTGGATTTTCTCTTTGGATCTATTGCTTCAAGGCCTCATCTTTTTTCCCTTATTAAGAAATATTAATTGTAACTCAATATTGAGCAATTTTCTTGAAATACAAGATACCTTGCAAAAGATGCATTAAGATTTTGTTTGTAAATGTGCTTGATATAGAATGGGAAAGAGTGTGCTCAAATTCTAAATGACAAGGAAGAGAGTTCCCACAAAGCCATATTTGGTCACTTAAAATAGAAATTCGGTTTTCAACTGTAAATAGATGTCTAAATTAAAAGTATTTGGTGTTAGTGGGCATAACCATGTAAGATAACTTGGCAAATATGCTAAACCCATAGAGACTACATTGTGATTCATCTTAATACCTCAGTGATACATTTCAAGTTATCCAACTAAATCTTAAACTATTCATTTAGTAGTACAGAACTTGAGTATTGCTGAGAAAAAAAAAGAGACATGCTGTCAAAGCTTCTCGTCTTGCACGCTTCAGGGCAGATACACAAAAACATCAACTGCAAGGGGAACAACAATTTACTGCTTGAAAAGAGAATGCTGATTGGTTGGCAAGTGGACTCTGATTGGTAGAGGCATTGCCATGGAGAATGCATCAGGGAAAGGTTAACTGCCAAGCTTTTGTTTAAATTCAAACCAGGCAGTTCGACTTTTGATTGGTCAAGGCATTGCCAAGGGGAATGAATCAAGGAAAGGCTGCCCCCGCCAAGCTTCCGTTTAGTTGAAAATGGTGCAATGCGTGGGCATGCTGCTTCTGCCTGCAAAGGACAGGGCCCTGTGTGTGAATATATGTAGCTTCTAGCATGCGTAGGTGAGCCATACTGTGAGCTTTAGAATCTTAAACTGGTTGTCAATGTAATTCCGAGCACAGTCAGGATTGTTGACCAACTGCTGTCCAATCAAGGAGTCACATCTGATGCTGGACACTGTAGCCGGAATCTTTCAACACCCCCCACCCCCCAACCACACTGCGCAGCGGTTTCCTCGCGGCAGGGCCAGCGAGCCATTGAAATCTCCATTCACGTCAGCAGGACTGGAAGATCCCATCAGCATGAGGGGCTGGGAAGTTCTGGTCTATGTTTCCAGTTTTGCAAGCATGGCTGCTCGGATACAGTCAGCACTTTGCCTGTTGCGAATAGCCAAAGGAATGTGCCGTTTGATAAGATCTGCCAGTCGTTGGGACATATGGCCGGCATACCAGGAATCACACCGGCACTGAAATTCATATACCACATTACTCATTTGTATGATGGGCAGAACGTCTTTTTGGCTTGACGGCAGCATCCTGTTAGTGGAGAATACCACTCCTGTTGCTACTGCATAGCAGCAGTGTGAAACGGCTAGCTTCACCCTGTTGCTCAGATTTTTGAGACGCCTTATCCTTCCAGGGCAACCTGAGATAGACGGGGCACTTTTCAGGGCTGAAAGTGGCAGCTGTTGGCCGCCCCATGAGTTTGCATGATACACAGCAAGCAATGCTCTAATCAGTGTAGCCACTTTCCCACAGGATGGCTTTGATGCCCCCTATTTCAGCATCAAGCTTGCCCGGTGAGCAAATGGCTTGGGCACATTTACGCAGTTGCTGATAAGGCCAATCTTAAAGCACATGGAACTGTAGGAATCCCAATGCGTTTACTGACCAGTGAAGGTCGACTTGCAGTAGACAGTAGCATAGAACCCACTGGCAGTTTTCTCAACTAGCACGTCGAGGAAAGGGAGCTCATTTGACTGCTCCATTTCAAAGGTGAATTTGAGCATAGGATGGAGCCCATCATACACGCAGCTGCGGATTCAAACATGGCATAATATGTTTTTCCCTCCTTTATTCTGAACCCTTTCTCCTCCATGCTACCTCTCCTCAGTTGAGGAGACTGGCATATTCAACATAACCACATATGAAGCTCAAGAAAACATTTTCTTGCACAATATTTGAATTTCTGTAATCATTTTACACCAGTTGCATTGAGGTTTTGCTGTGGAATTTACTGAAATGATTAGAATTCATCACGGTTAGATTCATTTTGAATTAAACTGAACATGTTATTTTCTTAGAGGTTAAAACTTACAGCTTGAAAAGTTTAAACAGAAACATACCTGCTTCATCATTTTTTTCTTTAGTGACTCCTTCTGAAGGCTCTCATTGACTGAAGTCTGCAAGCAGAAAATCAGAGTGTTGACTCAAACTCATTATGTGAAATAATTTATTTTATGATTAAATGATAAAGCAACACTTTTTTTAATATGGAAATTAATCTGTCCAGTGGAGACACATTAATATTCAAATTTAGAATTTAAATTGTGTTACAGAACTAAGTGATAGCTATTAGACTTAGAAACAGGAGTCTAGACATTGGGCTGCATATTATTAGCATAATATTTGAAATATTTGTACCAAATTATTAGAACGGATAAATGCCTCAACTAAAAATGTTAGTTTCATGCAAATACATGAAGCATTTGTGCACTAACATTGCAGCATTGTATCGAGGCTATAATGTGAAGTGCATTCAATTTTAAACATGCTATTGTTAGGACGTGGCAGATCAAATCCACGAGGGAAATTTGATCTCACGGTCACAACTGTTTTGCAATTTGTATTTTATTTCGAGATGCGTGCCTTGAATTCAGAAGTAATAAGACTACCACAACTTCAGAGGTTTTTAGAAAACTAAATTAAACATTTATTAGCAAAAGAAAAAGGTTCCAAGCACATACATAGGTCTACAAATTACTACTATAATAACTCCCTAAACCCCTAATTAATCTGACTCCCAGTTACACCTCCATTAAGGCAACAGTAAAAAACAAATAGATTTAAACAGACCCAGGCAAAGCAGACAATACCCTGGGCAGCAGTATTCAAAATGAGTTTTCTCAGCTTCGGTTCCTGTAGACAGCAACTTGATGCACAGAGGCTGGAGGCTTTTCACACTTGTATTAGGTCTTACAATGCCTTCTCCTCTTACATATAGCCTCATTTCCTTCATACGTTTCTCCCTTTTTAGTGCAACTTCCATTGTTCCACTATGTCTTTGGAACTTTACCTTTCTCATAATATAAATCTTTTCATAATGCTAATTTTATCAGTAACCTTTGGGAAAAATAAACACACTGTTTGGCTTGGCTTCTTCTGGTTAGGTGTAACATCTTACCATTTCTTTGAAATTCAAGCTACTCTGGTTTATCTAAAAATGCAAATTTTCCTTCCACCTCTCATTCTAAAACTTCAGCCATGCTTATGTAGTTAGCATTTCAAACCTAGCTTCTTTTTGATAACTCAAAGCCTCTGTCTCCAATTCAGTTAAATCCCTCCCCACACATACATACATAGAGAAACTAATCCAAACCCCACTATTAACCCACTTTTACAATAAATCACAATATTACGAAAATTATTATATTTTCATTACACTATCAATCAAAAAATGAGTGAGAATGATTTACTAGATCATCTGTATAACCTTCTTTAATAAAATATGCAATATAAAGAGGGGGACTGGTCTGTAGTTTTCTCAAAATTGATTCAATATAGAGTCAATTTTTTTCCAGGAAGAAATACTGCTAAATCTTCATAACACAAAAGACACATTAAGGTGGCTCGCTTTCCATGACCAGTGCCACAGCACGTCACATTCCTAGAGAACAGGCAATAAATATACAAATGGAGAAGGAGCAGCTCAATTTACACTGATAACCTTGCCAGGAATATGAACCATATTTTATTAGCCCTTGGTCCACCAGAATCTACATCTGCCCAGGTCACACAATGAGTCACTTCAGAGGTGAAAAGGTCCAGGTCCTCAGCTAGAGTTCTAAATTATTCACTATGCAGGTAGACAAGAGTGAGCCTGAGATTATTTCACTCTCACATGCTGCCAAATTGCTGCGCAGTGCCTTCTCTCACAATGCAATCAACAATGAGTATTCAGTGAAGTAGATTGAACTAATTTTATACTTCAGCATTTCTTAGCATTTGTGACTTCTTTCAGTTTAGGCAAGACTATGGGTGGGAGAGGTCAACAATATTAAATTCACAGAATTGCCTACTTTCAGCTTAATTCCCAATAATATGAATAACCACAGGTTTGAACAAAAAGCTTTGAGTTCCCCCCAGATCCTAAAAGGTAATCAATCAATCAAAAGCCTGGTTTTGATTCTGATTTGTTGCACTCCACATAACAGGACTGGGATTAGTTATTATTGTAATCTCCAATCCAACCCAGATCTCACATATTTGACCATTTAAAAACAAAATGGAACTAGTAAATATCTGATTTGCTATCCTGGATGAAAGTCTTTCCAAAAATCAAATGCTCTAATTCACAATGAGGAAACTTTAAATCAAGGAGGAGTTTTAAAATGGGTTGGGAAATTGACATTGATCAGAGCAAAATTTCAAAAGGACAGTTGAATGCTTTAGAGCTTTGTAAAGTAGGCAGAACATTCCTAAACCAAGAAAATGACATGGCAACTCCAATGTGCTTCAAACATGCACTTTACAATGGCTGTTCCACTAAGACAAGTCAGTGTCAGTTTAATGAAACCCTTCACTGGCTTACATTAAACATTGTACTGTGTTGCAGGCTCCAGGTACTGAGCAGTCACTCATACAGTACAGTATCCAGGACAAATGTTCCTTAGATAAAATAATATTTCTACAAATTGTGAGAAATTGGTCAGCAAAACAGTGTACTGTAGAAAATAATGAAGAAAACAATGAACCATATGTTTAAAGCTAAATCTTAGAATAAATTCTACAATTCACTTTGCTCTTAAAAAAAAAACCAAATAAATAAAAATGCAAATTCAACTACATCAGCAATTTATTACAATTTCCCAAGCCCAATGACTGATAGATATTTCCTGTTTTGCTAGATGCCTGCGAGATATAATCAAACCTTTATTAAATGTTCTGCTTCGAAGCACTGGTAATCTCAGTTTTTTTTTAATACTGTTATAATAATAATAGACAGCATTTCACCTCACTCATCTGGAAAAATGCTAATACTTCATTTGTCAGAGGTTCTTAAAACAAGAATACAAAATAGCAAATGAACCAGAAGCTGGTTAGCACAGTGCTCGTTTTCAAAAACAAATTCTTTGGATATAAATATTACACATATAAAGATAGTCGTGTTAACATTTTTTTTTGAGAAGGGTATTTGTAGCGGTGGAAAAGCCAGTCAGTTCTACACAATCGTAACTCCATATTAAATGCATTTTAATATAGAAAGAACTAAAGCAAAGAACTAAAGAAAGGACTAAATTCAATCGAGTGTAAATTGATCAAGCTGGTGATTTGTGGCATTGGGTCACTGTGTCATGTGCGGTGATTGAAACAGATCAGCTATATTTCTATGCTGGCTCAGGTCTCAAATAAAACATTCCAGAGAGAGACAGAGAGAGAGAGACAGAGAGAGAGAGAGACACAGAGAGAGAGAGAGACAGAGAGAGAGAGAGACAGAGAAAGAAGAGAGCTGGAGATGGATAACAAATATGTAATTTCCTGCAATTTTAGCCATTTTAATCATGAATCCTTTGCCCCATGGTGTAATGCAGAATATTCTGCTGCCATTCCCAGGCACAATACAAATTATGTTTATGGAAGTTTAATACCTGGTGTTCAAATTTTACACTAAATCTACTTCATCTTGTCTCCTCTCTCTCATTTCCTTCCCCCACAGCAAAGCGCATAGTAAAGTTTTTGCAGAACATTCAGAGCCAGCATTGAATATCAAAACTGACATGAAGCTTCATACCTCACAGGAAATGAAATTCCCTACCTGCTATGATTTTACTTATCTACATCATTCACAAAATATTACTAAACTAATGAAATGATTTTGTGCTGGAGAAATACACATCTTATCTCCTCGAGATAAAATCAAAACAAAGGCAATGTTTTATTGCTTTTGGGGCACTTTGGGCCACATCAAGCACTGTTGCAATGAAAACCAATTTTCTTATTATACTTACAGACAAATTATTAGTTTGTTTGTTCAATTTGATTCGAGAACTGTTTTCCAAACGCTATGAGGGCTCTTCGCTCCATTGAAAAGTAAACAATTTTATATAAAAATGTAACAATAGCAAACATTTGGTTTAGCTTATTTATAAAATGTTAATTTTTACCCCTTTGTATTTGATTATTATTGAAAGAGGCTGTAGCATGTAAAGGACTTTGAAGACAGAACAATCCTCCGACTCTGGCATCCCTAGCTTGTCTACACGTTTATTCAGAAAAGGGAATAGATAGTTTGTTACGATGCAGGAAGTTTAAATGTTATCACCATATTGTTAATTCTGAATAATCTACAGCTTTACAGATATTATGTCACCAATTAAAGTGAGCTAATTGAAGTTTTGAAAGATTAAATTAGAATTATTGGCAGGGATTGTATGCTATTGTTTAATAAAAGCTTAGATGTAATGTTTGATTGGGGGGTGCCAGATGGACTTATGCAATAAGTCTATACAATAAGTCGAGCCAAACAGTAATTGAGCCACAGCCAAAAAGAACATCTGTATTTAGTATAGTCGTTGTTTTGGCTGGGTTGGCTCTGCAACTGGCCTCAGCACTCGAGTTATTGGGGTGGAGAAAAAAAGACATATCCCTAGTACCCACAAAGTTATACCTCAGCAAGATCAGAAAGAGTAAACTGGACAAAACTGGAAACAAACGATAGGAATACTGGAGTTAATCAATTTATTTATTGTTTCACCATGGTTGTGAAGGAGCCTGCTGAAGAATGGGTTACACACATACTTTCAAAAGACTTTCAAACAAATTATATAGTGCTTTTAACTTTATAAAATGTCCCAAGGTGCTGCACAGGAGGGTTATGAAGCAAAATCAGACACCGAGCCACATAAGGAAATATCATCGCAAAGGTAGCCAAAAGCTAAGGAGTGTCTGAAAGGCGCTAAAGGAGGCAGAGGCAAAGAGATTTAGGAAGGGAATTCCAGAGGCTGGAACCTCGGCAGCCGAAGGCATGGCCACCAACAGTGGAGCAGTTAAAATGAGGAATCTTCGAGAAGTCAGAATTAGCAAAGTGCAGATATCTTGGAGGGTTGTAGGACTTGAGGAGATTACAGAGATAGGAAAAAGACAAGGTCATGGAGGGATTTGAAAAAAAAGGGATGAAAATTTAAAAATCAAGGTGCTACATGATCTGGACCTAATATAGATTTTAGTCCCTGACTTTGTAACTTTCTCTTTAATATTTTAAACACCACTCTCAAAAGCTGGATTTGCAATGTCCTTAAAATTAGCATGTATGCTTTGCTGCCACAATATCTCTTTGAAGGGGCTAAAGTATTAAATGCTGATATCTTGATTCAAAGTTGCTAAGAGATGATAATACTACTTCTCGCAATCCTATCAGGATTAACTGCAGGAAGATAACTGCATGCTTTTCCTCCAAGCTCAAACTGTAACATCCAAATGTTCTCTTTTTCATTGATCTCCAAATTAAAACCCAACAACTCCAAGTTCAAAAACAACAATAGTTGAACTAACAACTTTGTTTAATTTAATGTTTGAAACATCACTACCGTACGCATCATAGAACCATAGAAAGGTTACAGCACAGGAGGCCATTCAGCCCATCTTGTCCATGCCAGCCTGAGGACACTCAGGTGCCCTTTCTAATCCCACCTTCCTGCACCCGGCCCATAGTCCTGCAGCTAACAGCACTTTAGGTGCAGATCCAGGTACTTTTTAAAGGAGTTTAAAGTTTCTGCCTCTATCACCAACTTGGGCAGCGAATTCCAGACACCCACTACCCTCTGCGTAAAAAAGTTCTTCCTCCTGTCCCCCCTACACATTCTGCCACTTATCTTGAATCTATGTCCCCTGGTTCTAGAATTCTCCATCAAGGGAAACAATTTTATCCTGCCCACTCTATCTATTCCCCTCATAATTTTGTACACCTCAATCAAGTCACTTCTCAGCCTTCTTTGTTCTAAGGAAAATAACCCCAACCTATCCAATCTCTCCTCGTAGCTGCTCTTTTCTAACCCTGGCAACATTCTTGTAAACATCCTCTGCACTCTCTCCAGAGCTATTACGTCCTTCCTGTAATGTGGTGGCCACATCATGTTGCAGTGGAAAATGGGAAATAAAAAGATAATGCAACATCTGCTTTATAAAACATCTAATTTACCTCATCATCCGAATCCTCAAAAATAGAGTGTTTAGTCAATGCTATAGTGTTCTGCTTTGTCTTCTTGGGCAAAATTAGCCCATATCTGTGAAGAGAGAAAGAAAATGATTGTAAATTACTATAAAATGTAGCAGCAATGTTAATAATCCAGGCTAATGCAATCCTCCATCTGGTGCTGAGGCCAAGTGGAGCAAGATTAGTTCCCCAACAGGGTTTTGAGGTATTCTGAGTGGCATCAGGTTCTGACTTGTGTTGTACTTATGCTTCATTGCTCAACTGACTTTGCTTGAAACGCAAAACGGCAATACAAGTGTAGCCTCAAATTTCTTTCCAGTCTATCACTCACGTCCCCTATGTTTCATGTATTCTACTTTGCTGACTTCGTTTTAAACTGAGGCAATTAAAATAAGGGTTTAAAAGTGTTCATGTATTGCAATCTTTGGTTAGTTGCTTTTTAATGATTGTGAAATTTAATGGAGGATTAGATTGATGCTGCAGTTTTTCTTTCACTAGAAACAAATGGATTGAGTATTTGATATGTGACAATTGTCCCAGGATCAGGAGAACCAATACCCCAAGAGGCTGGGCATGGCCAGATGATCCCACTGCAGTAGTGGCAAAGTAACTGGGTAGATGTCTAAATAAACAACCATGTCATAAAGTTGGACAAGGATTGTCTTTTAACCTTGTTTAGCAATGCTGTTTGCTAAAACGTTTAAGTTAACCAGTATGTAAAAACAAAAGAGGTGGTATGTGTAAACATTAATCATTCTAAGGTAAAATAGTTTGATAAGGAAGTAGAATAGTCAGACTGGACAACTGGCCCATGAGCAGCTCCAAACATAACAACTGATAACAGACATCGAACATCAGGGGCGTTAACTGAGTACGTTTGAAGGCTTGTGCGCCCCCAGAGGATTGTGAAACTGATCAGGCAAATTGATCATGGGGAAGCGATCCTGAGCATGCTCTAAGGTCATGATCATGGTGGGATTTTCTCCATGGTTTGAAAAAAGAACTTGATTGACTATTCGCACTTTGTATTGAAGAGAAACCTCAATAGTGTAATGAGGCCTTGTCAATAATGAACCCCAGGCCCACCTCCAAAAAAGGGTATAAATATATAATTTAGAAGACCCCAGTGCAGCCGGCAAACTGCAGAACTCTTGAGAGTGGATCCATGCTGACTTCAGTCTAACACACTTAGATAATTCATGAAGATGTGAGGCACCAGAGAAAGGAAGAAGAGCTGTTTTCACAGGTCGGCCATCCTGCCCGACCTGGACCGGTACTTGTTAGTTGTCATGGTCATACGTTTCTGCTGTATAACTAGCGTATTATATCCTGTCTTGAACGTTGATTAAACACAACATACCAATCATATTGGTCAAAGCTGATCTTTTGTTTCAAAGAGTTAAAAAGATAACACCTGGTAACACCCAGCAGGTCAAGGGTGAACCGGTCAGTCATGGAGAGAACAGTTCATTCCAGAAGCAGAGAAGTTCTACTAAACCTTCCTAAATCACTCAGCCTCAATCAGAATACTGTGCACAATTCAGGCATTTCACTTTAGGAACAACAGCAGAAGTCTGTGTGTGGCTGATCTGATTCATATTAAACATACACCCATCCAAACATCAGGCAAGACCACATTACCGTGACGTGTTGTGTGAAAAAATGAAAAAGAATGACAGATATTTGTGTGGAACAGACTTGTTATGGATCCTAATGAATTGAAAACAAGTCTATTCAGCTATGAAGTATTCTGGCCAGCATTAACCTAACCATTCATCAAGCTGATCAGTCACTACCAATAATGTAACTGGTACATTCTATTCTGACAAGTGAGGGAAGGAGAATTTCTTTATTTCTGGGCTTTGTTTATTTCTTAAAGAAAGCTTTAAATCAAATTTTACCCAAACAAACATTTCTTCTGCTGAAACCCTCATTCAGGCCTTCATTACCTTTAGACTTGACATTTTCCTGGCTGGTCTCCCAACATTCTACTCTCTGTAAATTTGAGATCATCAAAAACTCTACTGCCATCGCACTAATTCCCGTTCCCCTATCACCCCTGTGCTCACTGGCTTACACTGCTTCCCAGTCAAGCAACGATTTTGAAATTCTCATCCTTGTTTTCTATTAGCTCCATGGCCTTAGCCCACCCCCTCTCTCTTTAATCTTCTCCAGGCCCACAACACTCAGAGATATCTACGCTCCTCTAATCCTGGCCTCTTGAACATTCCTGATTTTTACCACCGCCATTGGTGGCCAAGCCTTCAGTTGCCCAGGTCCCAACCTGTGGAATTACCTCCCTTCATCTCGTTTTCCTCCTTAAAACCTACCTCTTTGACCAAGTTTTTGGTCTTTTGCCCAGATATCGTCTTATGTGGCTCAGCGCCATACTTTGTTTTATACTGTTCCTGTGATGTTTTATTACGTTAAATAAATTGTCGTTTGATTAAATTAAAGAAAACCAATAACCTACTGTGAAAGGATCAGCCTTTTAGGTAATAATTAGGGTTTCTTAATTTGATTATCCTTGCACTTTAGCTTTGTATAGGCCAGCAATATTTTGCCTCACTTTTTGTCACTAACTTGGCAATGTAGATTTTCCTTTGTGTTATTTCTTTCCTATGAAAATACAGTGGCTGCTCTCTGCTGCCACCAAGCAACATTTATGGCGTAAACTTAGAAACTACACAACACTGCAGCAAAAGAAACAGTAGGACGCAGATGTTAAAATTTGGGTTTTTAAATCAAACACTTTGGTTTTATTCTAACAGCCTGGTAGCTTCCATTAGCAAAAAAAAGGAGTCTCATATGAACCAAAATCTGCACCTTTAGACGGCGTCGTGTATAGGCTAGCATGCTGAAGTTTAATAATTAGGGCTGAATTGCAGTTTATTGTTCACTGAAGAATACTGTACGTGTGATATTCAGGTTCATCGTGCTCTCCAAACCCTTTCCAAAAAGCACAAAAAAACACACAGACCACCAGGTGCAGGCTAATACCATGTCAGATTTACTTACAGATTAAATACAACATGCATTTATATATAGCAATTGTAAAACACCTCAAAGTGCATCACAGGGGCAATTATCAACCAAAATTTGACATGGACCACAGAAATACTAGGGACTTAAAACGTACAGCTAGAGGTAGAGTGACAGAAAGATTTAGGGAAGGAATTCCATTGCTTATGGCCTTGGCAGCTGAAGGCGCAGCCACCAATGGTCCAAAGAAAATTGGGGGTGTTCAGAATTAGAGGAGAACAGAGATCGGGCAGGGTATGGGAATTTTAAAAAAACAAAAATCAGGTGTTGCTGGACTGTGATCTTTGTAAGTCGGCAAACACAGGAGTGATGGTTGAATGGACTTACGTGGTGCAAGTTATGGTAGGGTACAGGCAACAGAGTTTTGGATGAGCTTAAGTTTACCTCATAGAAGCCCAAAGACTGCAAGTGCAATAACCATACCTACACAGTGAGTTAGCTAATCCGGAACACAATGGCCAGAATATTCAATCCTTTTCAGCAACATGTTAACACCAATTTCGGACGGTTGCATTGGAAACACCTCAAATGAAGCCCGTGCTCGTTTATTGAGGGGCAGCTAAACTGTAAACTGCAGAAATGAGGCTGGCCCCAAAATAGAAGGGCTCTTTTGATATAAAAGGAGTCTCACTTGATGTTCAAATGATTTTATCCCCTCAGATGGTTAGACAACCAAAACGTTAATCACTTAAACGCCTGAGTGGAAAAAGAGTCATTTGAATTTCTTGGACATCCGATAGTTTGTTTTTGACATCTGACAATAATTAAAACCTCAACACAATTTGGACTCCTGGTTGCCCCCACCACATTCACACTCCTGTGAAGTGCCTTCAGGTGTTTTACTGTTCACCATATGAACTACCCTTCGCCTTTCAAAGAAATAATAATTTGATTACCTTTGTAGCTTTCCCCCATCTGCAGCTCCTAATACAAGTTCCAAGAAAACATTTGGGGATATAACAAACATATATACACACACACACACACACACACACACACACACATGCCCTACAGGATGAAAACTCTGCTTCCATCATAACAGGGTCTTATGCATAATTCTTTACAACATAACTTTGTTATCTCAGCTTTCCAACAGAGGAAACCATGGGCACTAAGGAATTCCTTGAAGGGAGGGGGAACAAAAGTTAAAGGGCAAATTATTCTTTGTCACTCTCATTTACCTCCTAGGTGGCAAGCTCAAGTACAACAACGACAAAACCAAAACAAACACTTCAGGAATATGCAGCTTTCTCAGACCTTTAAATAAACTAAAGTATACTTCATTAAATTCTATAACTTTTATTCCTATTCTGCAGAAATACTTTACAAGAGGTTTACACAAATAAGAGCAAATTGTTTGTTTTCCTTGCAGCAAGCTAAATTGACCTGAAAAGCAGCTCCCACCTCACGTAATATAACCTTGCCTTATTTAATCCAACTTCAATTTCCTCCTCAAGTTTACCTCATAAAAGCCTGAAGACTGCAAGTGCAATAACCGTACCTACACAGTGAGTTAGTTAATCCAGAACACAATGACCAGAGTATTCAATTCTTTTCATTTAATGAAGCACTGAAGCAATAGCTTTACCCATTATCAAACTTCATTACATGAAAATTTCTGAAGATCTGTTTTACAAATAGTTCAACAAAAAAAATACGATGACAGAAAGATCAATTAAAATGGGCCTAAAGCAAGCAAACAGTCACATCTAGACACACATAGTTTCCACATAAACTGAATTTATGCCAATTTTTTACTCGCATAGACATTTCTCTCGCTCAAATTTTAACCTATTGTACAATATAAATACCATGGCAGTTTGAGTATCTATACGATACAACCCACAGTGTTGAGCAGCAATTACTGATTACTTTAAATTCTATAGTTTATAATTTTTTTTAAACTGGGAAATTTTATTTTCCTCTCCAACTTTCTTCTTCAGTGGTGTATAGTTCCTGAGGGACCAACTGCTCAGCAATATCTCACACAAATCTGCACTCTTCAAATGTGAGCCATAAAATGGCAGCCAGAAGGATGTTCGAGGATATCACAACTGACTCCAATTCTGTTCACACATACATTGCTATTCAGGAGCCTCTACTGGAAATGCAATCATGAATCAAAGCTTATTTTCCCATATCTAGCCTGGGGCCCTGCAGTCAACTATCACCCCAGATAAGATTCACTAACTAGCATACCAGAGATTGTACCTGGTACCTTGCTGGTTTGGAAATTAAATATTTTTAAATTGCTGTCTTTTATTGGTACAGTGGAAGTGGCATAATGGTTATCAAGGTGTGGGCAATATTAAGTGTATTATGGTATTGCACAATCAGGAATGCATAGACCACTTTTCATTGCTAATATATCTTACACCACACCTCGTGGTATGTTAAAGAGTAATTCAATTGAGTTGTACAAAACCCATCAGCAAATTACAAGAACAAATCTTAAGGCATTGAACTTCACTGCTGGATATTTATTTGCATTGGCTTGATCTGCTACATAAAGGACTTGTCATTCACATGTTAAGCGTTTGTTTTGAACTGGAAATACTCAAATTGCATAGTTGCAATGAAGTGATAAGACCCCGAAGGGTTCGAGCCCAAGTGTCAGTTAACATCACTCAGCACATACTACAGTGTGAAAAGGACATTCTGGTAATGGTGTACTCATTGATGCGTAAGGCAATTTTGCGGTCTCACCATTTTAAATTATTTCCACAAATTGTAAGTAAACTTTTGTACCCACAACATTAGGCATGAAGAAAACACAGGTCAGTATGCTAGCACTTGTGTGCACGTCCTGCAGTTACAGAAGTTGGAACACCCAAATAATTCTAAGAAATAGTGTAACTGGAACAATCAAATGACTACGCCCCTTCTAAGAAAGGTTGCCCATCTCCTTCTTTTAAAAAAAGATATGAAAATAAAGCCAATCAATTCATGAACTTATTCAATGTTGTGTTATTTGGTCCAGCTTCAACAACTCACCATTACTGCTCACTTCTGTGTAAATTACAAACTGCAGATAAAGCAGATTCATATTTAGGTCTGTTACATGAATGCCTGGCATGACATATCAATGACTTTAGTAAACAGTGTGCAAATCACATGTGTATTCTACAGGCAGTCAATGGGTTTATTTTTTATAACGCAGGGTATGTTGCTACAGATTACTTTCCTTGGGATGACATCAAAAGCACTACATAAATGAAAGCTGTTGATGGACTTTGAGCTAACCTGTCATCTTGCACACAAAGGAATTGAATCCAAATCATTATAATCTGCATTCCCACCCTGTGGTTTAGTTTCTTGACGTTCTGTTGCCTGAAGTGGTTCTCAGCATAATTTGGTGTTCTGTTTGAGTTTCTGCTGTTTATTATGGAATCTATTGTGATTCCCTGCTAGCATGGACATGATGGGAACAGCACAAAGGCAAGAAAGAACCAGCTACTAGGATTTCCGTGCAACTAAACAGACTCAAAAGAATGCCTATCAAAATCTTATTACACGTATAAAATGGATGATATTTTGAATAAAAATAACTCTGTAGAACTTCCTATCATTCCATCCTACAACTTTCAAAAAGCATAACGCTGCATGCCTTTCATACTTCAAATGTATTTATTAGTTATTACACTTCACAAAAATTCTACCAACATTCAGGACTGGGTCAAAATCCTGGAACCCCATCCCTAACAGCACTGAGGGTGTACCTACACCACCATGGACTGCAGTGGTTCGAGAGAGCGGCTCACCACCACCTTCTCTTCGACAATTAGCGATGGGTAATAAAAATGCCGGCCTCGCCAGCGACGCCAACATTCCATGAAAGAATATTTTTTTAAAAACACACACATAGGCCTACCAAGGGCCCCCCAGCTTACTACTTGGCCCCTAGGAAACACACAATACAAAAAGCAGCTGGTGGAATGTTTTCATTTAAGCATAGTATATTGTGATATGACTTATTACTAAATGTCACAAATTTTAAAATTCTATGGGCCTTTTTATTCATGAATTTTACTAGGTTTGTTCACCCTGAGTAGATGTCACCCTTGAATCGAGGGACTGCTTACGACAATGCTGACATGTTTGTGTTTTAATGATTCAGGAATGGAGAGGAGGAGTCAGAAGGAGAGTGGTGACGATACTTAGAGCCCTAAAAATTCTTAATATAGCTCTGCTAATAACACCAAATTCACTATTTGTGGTAGCCACAGATTTTTGCCTTTCCAATCTTTCAACTCATTCAAAATGCTGCAGCCCATATTCTGACCAATATAAGTGCTATGTACCCACCAGCCTTTACTGTGGAGGCAATTTCAAATTTCTCAACCTTAGGCAGAAAGAATGAACTTTAATGTAATATAGCATCTTTCACAACGCCAGCTCATCCAAAACCCTATAGAGCCAATGAAGTACTTGAAAGCATAGTCGCTGTTATAATGCAAGAAATACAACAGCCAATTGGTGCAGCTAACTCCCATGAACAGCAATGATTAATAGAATCATAGAATATTCCAGTACAGCAGAGCTGTCCAATTTAGTCCCACACTCTCGTTATTTTCTCCTACAAATTAGTCCTCTGCAAGTATGCATCCAGTTGCATTTTGAAAGTTTCTATGGAACCTTCTTCCACTTCCCTTTAAGATAGTGTTCCAAATCTTAACAAATCTTGGTGTGAAATATTAAATCTATGTCCACTGGTTACTGAACCACTTGCCACAGGAAACAGTTTCACTCTAATTGCTCTATCAAAACCTTTCAAAATTTTGAATTTCTCAAATTTCTTCAAGAGATGTAGGTGTCATTGGCAAGACTGACATTTATTGCCCATCCCTCACTGCCTTTGAAGAGGTGGTAGTGAGCCATCTCCTTGAACCACAGCAATCCATGTGGTCTAGGCACACCCATAGTGCTGTTATGGAGGCTGTTCCAGGATTCTGACTTAGCAACAGCAAAGTTGATACATATCCATTGGATGGGAGCTTGCAGGTGGTGTTTCCATGCACCTGCTGCCTTTTTCTAGGTGGTAAAGGTTGTGGGTTTGGAAGGTGCTGTCAAAAAGCCTTGGCATGTTGCTGCAGTGCATTTTGTAGATGGTATACAGAGCTGCCACTGTGCACCAGTGGTGTAGAGATTGTGAATGTTTAAAGTTGTGGATGGGGTGCCAATCAAGCGGGTTGCTTTGACACAGAGGGTGTCGAGCTTCTAAATTTTGTTGAATCTGCACTCATCCAGGCAAGTGGGGGACATTCTATCGCCTTGATGAGGCGTCTCCTGCTCCAGAGGAGAGCAGCACGGCTTCTCCAATCTCACCACAAAATTAAAGCTCCTCGTTCTTGGTATCATCTTGCTAAACCTCCTTCTGTAACCTCCCCAAAGCTTTGACATCCTTTCTCAAATGCAGTGCCCAGACTTGTAGACAAAACTCCAGCTGAGGCCTAACCAGTAATTTGTAAAATTTTAGCATGATGTCCTCATTTTTGTTTTCAATACAACTACTTACAAAGCCAAGTATCCCAAATGTTTTCTTAACTACCTTACCAACTTTCCCTGCAATCTTCTAAGAATCGTGAATGTGACCCACAGGTCCCTCCACTCTTGAATCCCCCTCAAAATAGTGCCATTTAAATTATATTGCCTCTTCATGCTTTTCTTCCCAAAGTGCATTACTTAATATTTATCTGCATTAAATTGCATCTGCCATGTGTCTACCTACTTCACCAGTCTATCTCCTCCTGAAATCTGCTACAATTGCCCTTAATAATTACTACATTGCCAAGTTTTGTGTCATTAAACTTTAAAATTGTATTCCCTATGCCCAAGTCCTGGTCATTTATATAAGTAATGCAACAATCCTAATACCGACCCCTGGGGGAATACACTGCATGTTTCTCTCAAAGTCAGAAAAACATTTGTACACTGCTACCCTCTGCCTCCTACTCCTCAGCCAATATGTACCCAAATTATTACCATCCCTTTAATCCAATGTGCTATTTTCCAAATAATTCCATTACGTGTTACTTGAGCGCAATAATCTAGACTAACACCTGATCAAATGACCAGGTAACTTTTTTTGCAGTGTCATTAGTTGAGAGATAAATAATCACCAAGAAACAATTGAACTCCCTTTCTCTTTTTGGAATAGTACAAAGGGATCTCTAACAAAGAAAGCAGACAGGGCATCAGTTTAATGTCTCAGCTGAAAGACAATGCAGCAATCCTTCAGTACTGCACTGAAGTGTCAGCCTAGACTAAGATAAAAACAAAAAACTGCGGATTCTGGAAATCCAAAACAAAAACAGAATTACCTGTAAAAACTCAGCAGGTCTGGCAGCATCGGCGGAGAAGAAAAGAGTTGATGTTTCGAGTCCATGAGGACTCGAAACGTCAACTCTTTTCTTCTCCGCCGATGCTGCCAGACCTGCTGAGTTTTAATTCTGTTTTTGTGTCAGCCTAGACTGTTGTGCGCAAGCTTCTGCATTGAGCACACAACCTCTGACTCAGAGGCTAGAGTGCCACCAACTGAGCCAAATTTCTTCATGACCTCCTCCTGTCCGACCTTAGCTATCTCCTGCTGCTTTACGTCACTGCACGTATCCTCCTAACATTGCAGTTTTCTTCAACCACTTATGCCTCCAGTCGAACTTCAGCGACTGTTCGTTTACAGCGATTACGCTTGTGCCCACCCTCTATAGAATTCTCCACTTAGTCCCTCCAATTTTTTTCCAAGTCCTTTCGCCCTGTCAAAGATTTCCTTACTTGTTTCAATTCCCCACCTGCGCCTCTCCACTTCATTTCCACTATAACCAACGACTCAAAGAGTCACCTTCTGCACACGAAGAGTACAATATAAAAGGTGCTGTGTTGTTTCTGGACTGCACCTTAGCCAGTGCCAGTCTTTTACCTGCATTGAGGACATCACCTAGACTACCAATGTTGGGTTTGTCCAGGTATTTTTGTTTCTGTTTTGCATTTCCAGCATCCTCAGTCTTTTGCTGTTATTTTGGTAGTTTAGAAATGTGCTTTGGTTGTTCCTCTTGAATTCAAACTGCCACCTCAGGGAGGGCATGAAAATAATTCAAAGTGTTTTTTATTCCCTGTCGACTGAGAGCCACAAGCTCCAAAAGGGAGGGGGAGGGGTCAACAGGTCAGGGGGTCAAACTGAATTTAAAAACAAAAACATCTTCCAAGTTATTTTAATGATTTCTATCATTGATCTGACCAAGTGGGTGTTTGTTTTTATTTTTGGTCAATAAAGTGGCTCCGAGTAGCAGCGCAGGAGGAGGAGGCCGCGGGGCCTCAGGCTGCGGCCGGGGACAGCGGCCGGGGACAGAGGCCTGAAGAGCGGCTGGAGGGGGAAATTGAGTCCGAGGCGGCTGAGCTGGGCCCGGGTTTCCGACCCCCTCCCACCGCCGCCGCCGCCGATTTTACTCACAAAGCCCGGCCGCCCGTCCAGAAAGCGGCCCCAGGCCCAGGCCCGGGGCTCAGGCCCAGACCTCCTGGAGCCTCCGGAGGGGGCAGAGCCCCGGGGCCGGCGGGCCGACTCCCGGGAGGAGGAGGAGGGAAGGTCACTTACTGTCTGACAGGCGCCGCCATCCTCGCAGCCGCGGCCTCCAAACTGCCTCCTCCCGCCCTGTCCTCCGCCGCCGCCGGGGAAGCAGCCGCTCCGGTCACAGCCCCAGCTCGAGCCCCCGGTGCGGGTGCGGTTCCCGGGTCCCGGTGCCGGTCCCTCCTCCTCCTTCACCCCCTGACACACACACACACACACACTCTCAGCTCCAGCAGCAGCTCCCGTCTTATCCACTGAGCAGAGCCCCGCATGGACCAGAGAATAAAGCAAACACCTTCCTCAGGAATGGGAGCAACAACCTTTATCTATAAAATATACAATATATAAAATATAAATATAAAATATACAATCACATCTTCATATTTATTAGCTCCAAAAATAGGGAATGTGTTTCAATGTGAAAAGGGGGGGGGGGAGTAGGAGACGTGGCTTAGTAAATTAGGTCAAGCACCTACATTTACATAGCACCTTTCACAACCTTAACATCCCCAAGCGGCTTCACGGCCAATGAAGCACTTTTGAAGTGTAGACATTGGAAACTCAGCCAATTGTGTGCACACAAGCTCCCCCAAACAGCAAGGTGATAAGGACTGTTGAATCTGTTTTGGGGATGTTGAGTGAGAGTTATTTGGGGATGTGGAGTGAGGGTTATTTGGGGATGTGGAGTGAGGGTTATTTGGGGGTGTGGAGTGAGGGTTAAATATTGGCCAGGGCACTGGAGAATAACCCTCCTGCTCTTCGCGAAATAATGCCATGGGATCTTTCACGTCCAACATTGGAGCATCAGCCAAGGTTTTTTCCCCGTTCAAAGCCTGGAGTGGGACTCAATCCCATAACATTCCAACTCAGAGGTAAGAGTGCGACCAACCAAGCCACAGCTGGCACCTAATCGTTGATGACATTTAATGTGGAGAAATGTAAGTTGCTACATTTTCTGAAGTATACTAAATGGTAGATCTTTGAAAGCAGTGAAGGACATACTTGGCCACATTACAATGAAAGAGAATCCAATTCTCAATAATTCTGACAATTTAACAGATTATTAAAGCATTTCCAACCCACTCTTTTTTCTCATTATTTAAGGACATCCTTCTGAACATCATAATTACCTTGGACGCCTATGTTTATAAATCCTTTGACCCTGCCGCAAATAATGAATGAAAGCTAGAACACGTATTAGCAATCATGGTTTTTTGGCCAATACACCAATGGAAATTCATGACAAAGATATTTTATTCAGCATTATCTAATCTACAATCTGATTTGTTGTAGGTTTTAGCACTTGATGGATTTAACTACTTAAATCAAATTTGAAGATGTTTGGCCCATTTTATGCCTATTTCCAAGAAAAAAATGTGGAACCTTGCAAATATGCTATTCTGAAAATATTTAGCCCTTAATGCATTTAAAGTAAAATCAATAATTGGAACTTCTAGTTAATATAATGAAGAGTACAACTAAAATAGGTTAAAATTTAACATCAAAGTATGCAATGGAAACTAATAGTTGACTCATTTTACCTTTCATTCTTCCTTTTCCTCTTCTCTCTTGAAAGCCACAAATCATATTGACCTATTACTCCATAGTAAGAAAGCCTTATTGAGATTGACATCTGTTATGAATGTGTATGGAGAGTATCATTTGACTTTTCAACCATCAAGCATCACTTGGTATTTCGGTTGGCAAATGCATTCCCTGAAATTGAGCTATATGGCCATAAAGGTCCCAGGTTGTGATTGATCTGTGCTATGTTAGCTAAATTCAACAATTCTCCCCTGAAGTATGGATGAGAAAACTTAACCAGGATTCTGTTTGCCATCCTGTGACTATTGGAAAGTGTGCGTGTGTGGATTTTGGGAGAGAACAATATTGGGGTTACCTGTGATACCACTATTTAAGGTCAATTTGCCAACGCTCAATACCAAGTTTGAGTCATGAAAATTTGTCACTTGGCTGTGGTTCTGGATGGTGGTTGGGCGCGGGTCAGTACCTCCAGGAGAGCGGGGAGGAAACTGGAGGGAGTAAAGGAAAAAAAAAACCTTCTCACTGCCAAGTATCCACATATGTGAACTTCCAGGATTAGTAGCTAGATAGTTGCCAATCTATTTTTTTCCCTCCATAACCTGAAAAGACTGAAGTCACTTATAACAATTTCACAGTCAGCAAAAGCCAGAGGATTAAATAGGTCTCTCTTGATATGAATGGCTCAGTGCCCCACCATGAGGGGGTGGTCTTTGTGCTTTCATTGTTTCATCAACCAGTTCTATTATGGAACTCTTTCACTGAACCTGGGAGACAGATCAGACAGCATTTCCTAAAGGCAATTTCATATACTAGTGATAAAATGTTTTTGCAGTGCAGTGATATAAATTGTATCAAGTCCAACTGTTTGGCAAGACCTTTGCTGGGATAATCACTGCTCTGTGAAATTTTACCTTCATTGTGAATCTAAACTATTTTTAAGGGTTCAGCTCAAATCAGAATAAGGCTTACTAGCAGAGCTATTTCTTTCAGATTTGTACATTTTGAGGTTAGTTTATTGGTTACTCATAATTAAGATTATTTTAAGAAGAATATACAATGCTGTTCTTTTGACTACTCC
Organism: Cetorhinus maximus; assembly: GCF_964194155.1. Lineage (NCBI taxonomy): Eukaryota > Metazoa > Chordata > Chondrichthyes > Lamniformes > Cetorhinidae > Cetorhinus > Cetorhinus maximus. The sequence continues at coordinate 7,546,156 of NC_135887.1, forward strand.
TGCTAGTTTTAATGTGCTATAAAAATGGAAAAAAAAGCCATTGATTTCATATAAATCATTGTACGCTTGAAGCATTAACCTCAGTATTCTGTACCTGTAAAATTGGATTTTAAAATCGTCCCTATGTGCATCTGCAAAACTTAACAATCATTTTAAATTGTTATTGAATATTCAACAATTAAACACCGCCACAAGAAATAAGCAGGCTTCAGAAATGGTTACAATTATTAAAATATCGTGCTGTAATGAATTTACAAATCATTAAGGTTCTTGAATTTAGAACCAAACCAAAAGATTCTGAGACTACAATTAACAGTAGACAGTGTTAACAATATCAAAAGTTCAATAACTGCAGCAAAAATATACTTAGATGAAGGGACCAACAATATTTGAGCATAGCTAAAAAAAACTTACACAGAATATTTTAGAAGTTTGTGTCCTGCAATATATAACACAAACATATTTAAATCTCCTTTTAGTAGCCTCTAATTACCGCTCATTTTCTGTTGAAATTCTAGCTCAGCATTTCAAAAATTAAAAAAGTGATAAAATTGCAAGAACATTTCAATTAGTTGTGAATTACATTCACATTATTTCCTAGCAATTGCTTATTAAATCTTGACTATTTTTAGTATCAAAAACTATTAGTTTTCTTCTACATTTAGAAGACTGCTGTTTCTCATTCCTGTGAAACATCTGAAACAATACAATGTTGATTATTTACTGCTTTCAGTTCATTATTGATGTCTTCATGTGTCCCTTAATTCTAGATAAGCATTGCTATGACATTGTGGTCCAATTTATTTCAGATACCTTGGTTAGAAGCATTGTGACAAACTAATATTTTTATTAGCAATTGGTAATGTATAATTTTGAATCAAATATTTGATAAATTAAGCAAATAAGTAATTGGTTCACAGCCAACCAACAGTAATTCTGTGAGACACTCCATTCCAGGGAGTTTTAATAACCCTTCTTAGCTTAACTTTGAAGCAAATAACTTATGTAATTTGGATGACATACTCATTGTGCTGTAATTAAACTTTAAGCAAAAGGCTTTACTAATCCAAAACAAATTGTTTTACAGTATTATGTTTATACTAAGTTTTATAATGGATTATTAATGAAACTATGTTGGGTCTATACAAAATGCACATAAATTAACACAATTAATGCAGGTACCTGTATACAATTCATGTTATTCATACATTATTGATAAGCCCAGTTTACTGACCCAGAAAGGTTATTGCAGCTATAGGTAAAGTACAAGTGACAATAACAAAACCAGATCTCCAAATCCTCACCTTCAGATCCCTTCATGGCCTCACTGTCTGCTACATCTGCAAGCTTCTTCAGCCTTCTGCTGTTCTTACTCTAGTGCACTGTGCATCCTTAGTGCCTTCATTCCACTATCACTCTTCAGCCACTATATACCTGCAGGATGGAATTCTCTTTCTCGTTACTTTGTCACCTTTTTCTTTAGCTTCAACATGAATCCATAAACTCCTTACTCTGCCTTTGGTAACCTTCCCTAGCATTCTCTAACTTGCTTCCCACTGCCCTCCTGTAAAGTGTTCTCGGGTATTTTGTTAAGTGTTTTTATTTATATAGTTGGTAAATTGTTGTCAGGACCCCAAGACAGCAAGGAAAACAGAGCAATTCAAATCCTGTAAGTCATTGCTGGAGACAAATTCATACACAGATTTCAGACAAATGACAGCTAATAAATAGAGCATAAGCAAGAGAGCCTTGGAAATTGGTTGCGTTACTTGTTCATGACACCTGACCAAGGCCTAAAACTTTTGGGATTTTGATTCACATGAATTTCCTTGGATGTTTCAGCAATCAAAGATACTGGGGCGAAAATTTTTCTGGGCCCATTTGCTGGCTCGGAGCTGGATTATGATTAGGGTTGCCAACAGTGATTAAATGTAGTCCTGGAGGTTTCACCATGACTCGCCCCTACTCTCCAGCATTCGTCAGCCAACACATCCATCCTTGTGATGTACTGCCTTCCCAAGCCAACTGGAAAGCAGAAAGACTCATTACCCAATTGGATGATGCTTAACTGTCAGCCAAACAGACTTTATTCCCCATATTCAATACTTTTATATCTGGTAAAGAGAAATGTTCAAAGAAAATGAAAAAAAAATCTTTTTAAATCCCCTGGTGAATGTTTCCAGGGTTGCATACAGCCGTGTCCTGGAGATTAATTTTCAATTCCTAGAGACTCCAGGCCAATCCTGGAGGGTTGGCAACCCTAATTACGATTAGGCCTGTGGATTGCTCAACTGACAAAAGAATCTAATTTAGACCTAGCAGCAGCCCTCAGGCAAATACTAGTAAGAGGGTTGGCGTTGGGGAGGTGGGGGTGGTAGGTGCAGGGGCTGGAGGCAAGAGTGGTGCTTATAGAGTTGTGGTAGCTGTCCTGTACAAGATTTATGTACATGCAGGAACATTAATGACATGATGTGGCATCAGCTCCATATTGGACATCACACATTATTGACAAATAATACTAAAGTTTCCTTCATGAATTAATGATCGCTTTAACAATCTATATTACAAAGCTAACTACAAACTAATGTGAGATGAACAGCACATCATATGCACATATCTTGTCATGTGTGCTCTGCCCAAAAACAGGTCCATGGATCACCGTCTGCTGAAGCTTCATCCTGAGCCATTTTCTTGGTAGTTTTTATCCGCAGTGGCCTTCTACTCTCAGGGGCAGTGCGAGGAAGTATGTTCCAAGTCTACATCAGCTGGAATGAGAATCAAATCTGCACTGTTGGTGTATCATATTTAATGTAAAATTTGACATCTGTAAACTGAAAACTAAATTTCACTGCAAATGTAATTAAGGGCATTCATACATTTAACATTACTTAGAACATAGAATTGCTAAGACTCCTTACTGAAGTGCACAATACTAACTCTTTTTTCAGATGCCTAGCCAACAGACTGAATAATAGTAGCTGAGCAGTAACAGAGGCATAATGAACAATAGTCATTTTATCATTGGATGTCATAAGATAAGGCATAGGGCAGTATTTGTAATGAAACCTCCTGCTGGTCTGTTCTGAAACCAATATATTTCTTATCTATAAAGCTGCACTAAAATGATCATTTTGAAAGATAATAAATTATATGCAAAATACCAAAAATATTATTGTAGCAGTCTTTTATTAAAAAGTGCAGTATCACAAAGATAAACATTAATATATCAGAACCATTACTAAAGTCAACACAAAATTCACACTAAGCAAGCTATAATCTATCATCCTTCAGGAATTAAAATAAAACTTCAGTGATTTACTATGTTTGAATGGGAAGAAGCGCAGCATTCTTTTTGCTTGTTTTCACAATAATGCAAATCACTAGTCTCCACAATTAATACTGCAGCCCACTATTCACAAAGACTTTGGTAGGACTGAATTTTGGGGATGGGTTCAAAGGGAGGGAGGCTGGCAAAACGTCACAGGAAGGCATCAGGTGGCGTGCCTGTTATCTTCCCACCATCATGCCAACAGCAGGAAAGGTGCCAGATGGCCCATCTGCCCATAGCCCAATTGGACCACTTAAGTGGCCAATTAAGGGCCTCCTCCCACCTTTGCTGGCAACTTATGTGGCAGAAAGAGCCCTCTGCCGTGAATGCCAGGTAAACCTTGCTGACCTCCCAGCACTCTCCAGGGGGGTGTGGCCTCCAATTTTGACACTCTTGGCCCATAGAGGTGTCCCACCCCAGTGGCAATGCCGACTTGACCTCAGCAATCTCTGCCCCTCCCAAATCACTGGAGTCTGCCTGACTGGCCTCAGCGTGCCTAGGCCTCAGCATGCCCAGGCCTTATCCTCTAGATGCAGCCCCTGCAATGGCCACCACCTGTGGGCCAGCAGCTCTTGAGGGCAGGCCACTGTCCTTGAGTGGGACAGCAGCTCTGGTGGCAGACCCTTAATTGACTGCCACTGGCAAAATGCAGTCTCAGGCCCTGCTGTCTGCTGAAGCAGAATCACAGGATCACAGAATCACAGAGCAGAAGAGGCCCTTCGGCCCATCGAGTCTGCACCGACACGTGAGAAACACCTGACCTACCTACCTAATCCATTTACCAGCACTTGGCCCATAGCCTTGAATGTTATGACGTGCCAAGTGCTCATCCAGGTACTTTTTAAAGGATGCGAGGCAACCCGCCTCCACCACCCTCCCAGGCAGCGCATTCCAGACCGTCACCACCCTCTGGGCAAAAAGGTTTTTCCTCACATCCCCCCTAAACCTCCGGCCCCTCACCTTGAACGTATGCCCCATTGTGACTGACCCTTCAACTAAGGGGAACAGCTGCTCCCTATCCACCCTGTCCATGCCCCACATAATATTGTACACCTTGATCAGGTCACCCCTCAGTCTTCTCTGCTCCAACGAAAACAACCCAAGTCTATCCAACCTCTCTTCATAACCTAAATGTTTCATCCCAGGCAACATCCTGGTGAATCTCCTCTGCACCCCCTCCAGTGCAATCACATCCTTCCTATTATGTGGCGACCAGCTGTGGCCTCACCAAGGTTCTATACAACTCCAACATGACCTCCCTTCTTTTGTAATCTATGCCTTGATTGATAAAGGCAAGTGTCCCATATGCCTTTTTCACCACCCCACTAACATGCCCCTCCGCCTTCAGAGATCTATGGACACACACGCCAAGGTCCCTTTGTTCCTCAGAACTACCTAGTGTCATGCTGTTCAGGGACGTCCTTGCTTTCTGTAGGGAAGTATGTAGTGCTAAATAAGTGAACAGCAAGACCATCAAGTTGTAGCAAAGTGGAAAGATTTATTAAGCATAAAATATGAATATTGCTGAAAAAAGAGACACGCTGTCGAAGCTTTTCATATTACACTCATCAGGGCAGATTTGCAAGAATACCAAATCTAAAGGGAACAACAATTTATACTGCATGAGAAAAAAGTTCTGATTGGTTGGCAAGAGGACTCTTATTGGTAGAGGTGTTGCCATGGAGATTTCACCAGGTAGCAATTAATGCCAAGCTTTTGTTTCAATTCAAATTAGGCAGGTCAACTCTGATTTGTCAAGGCATTGCCATGGGGAATGAACCAAAGAATGGCTGTCCTCCAAGCTTTTGTGTAGTTGAAAAAGGCACAATGCATAGACATGCTCTTTCTATTTGCAAAGGATAGGACCCTGTGTGTGAATATATGTAGCTTCTAGCATGCATAAGTGAGCCACACTGCGAGGCTGACTGATAATCTTAAATTGGTTGTCAGTGTAACTCTTAGTACAATCAGGATTGTTTAGCAAGTGTTGTCTAATTGCAGAATCACATCTAATGTTGAACACAATGTTCTGTGTTTTGAAAGGAAAGATACTTCCTTTTAGATCTGTCTGCTCTCCGCTACAATGAACATGGTTTCAACCGCCTTTCTTATACCCAAAACACTTAATTAGCCCCCTCCTTTACAAACCATTTGAGCTAACTGACCAGTTACCAGGACACGTTATTGATTTTTGATTAGTCTCAGGCATCTGACATTGCCTTGCTGGCCAAAAAATTGCGTGCGCTCCAAGACATGACCATCAGTCTTGAGGGTAGTGGTACTATGGTTGGCCTATGCATCTTATGCAAGAAAACCAAGACAATGACAACTGGATGCAACAAGGACCCCCTCTACCCCCGCCACATCACAAGCAGGAGACAGAACATTGAAGACGTCAACCATTTCTCCTAGCTAGGAAGCAACATCTCCAGAGAGGGTATGTAGAGATCGATGACCACACAAGAATTGTCACAGTAGCATTGGTCTTCCAATGACTCCACAAGGCTGGGCAGCCAACACCATCAACACGGTCATAAAGCTGTGACTCTACACGTCCATAGTGTCACGACTCACTGGGGATAGTGTGCTGCAATATCAAGCCCCACTCCTCCCCAGGCTGTGACAAATGTGAGAAGTTTGATCAAACCATCAGATTGCCCCGATTCTACCTAACTGTTTAATTTAGGTTAACAGAATACGAGCACCAGGTTTGTAAACTTAACAAGTAAATAACTGTTTACTGGACAAACTGTTGTTAACCAGTGGCGAAAGAAAGGAATATGAACTGCTAATTTCTAACTCTATAACCTAAACTCTACCACTTCTTAAATCCCTATACACACACATACATGACACATAAGACGCACAAAAACATGGATTTTAAGGGTGGGATAAAAAAAAGTTCAATAGCACCAATTCCGGACTACAGGATTCGATGGGTTGACTTTGATCGATGTCTTCCAAATTCCTTTCAGGTCTTGTTGATGACAAGAGGTGGTCTTCCGGAACTTTCAGCCTTTAGTTCACTGGTTGCGCACTTGCCTTTCAGTGTTTCTAAAAGTGATTTTCCCCTTTGGTCTTGACAGGGGTTTTCAGAGAGAGAGCAGGTATAGAGATATGAGGAGAAAAAGCCAGCTAGCTATTATTGTGGAATTACTGGAATCTTCCACACACAGGAGAAAGAGATTTTAGGTCTTGTTCCTTTTAGGCTAGGAGCTATTATGCTGCACTGCCCTCACACAAATCCTGGTCACCTGGTCAGGAGCCATTAAAACATTGTTGCCAGGCAGTTCCCTTGGTTCTGGACTCCTTTCTGGCACCATCCTGTCTTTCATGGCACACCCTGTTCCAGGACTACAACATTGTGTATAACTCTCATCCTGTGCCAGTGGACATGTCCTTCAAACTGCAGCCATTGTAATTTTAATCCACAGTCCAACATAAAATAAAAAGATATGTTCTTTACAACAGTCTAACAGAAATAAAAAGATATGTTCCTTACAATAGTAGTACCAACCATAACCTATGCCAATGAGACATGGAAGAGAACAAAGCATCCGCTCCAGAAATTTTCCAGAGAACAATGTCTCACAGTCTAGAAGGCATGGAAGGAGTAAAATGCTTTATGAATTAAATAATTATACATGGCTCCATAAGACAAGTGCGTGATCACAGGGTCAGAGCAGTCCTGAGAGTATTACAGGATGCCAGCCTAACACTGAATGAAAAATGTGAGTTCACCAAACCTATGATCCAGTTTCTAGGTCACATAATACATACATAATACACTGGAATCACAGTTGATCCACAAATAAACAAAAGTGATGAGATAACTTCCACAATCCAGGAACATAACTGAGCTTCAAAGATTCCTCGGGATGGTCATCCAAGTTGGCAGGTTCCTACCAAATTTTAGCAGAGGTCAACAAGCCCTTGAAACAGCTGTTCAAACAGGGTCAACAGTCATGCTGGAATGTGGACCAGTAAAACGCTTTCAAAAGAATTAAACAACTTTTAACCTCTTCTAAAAATCTTGGCATCTTACGACCCAGAATTACCAACCATTGCAGCAGCAGACATACCATCTACAGGTCTGGGGGTAGTTTTATTTCAAGTGCAAAGAGAAGGCAAGCATAGACCAGCCTACTATGCCTCTAGTTAACTAACAGAAGCAGAATGATACGCCATGATAGAAAAAGAAATATTGGCAGCAACATGGGCGTGCAAAAAATTTTAAGACTATCTTATGGGATTGCTTATCAAAATTTAAACAGACCATAAGCTACTAGTCACCCTTTTGAACATGAAAGTAATTGTGAAGATGCTGCCCAGAATCTAGCGGTTCAGAAGAAGATTGATGAGATATGACTCCATCAAGGAGTATGTGCAAGGGAAGTATCAAACAATGCCAGACACACTGTCACAAATACCATCAGAAGGAACTGAGCAAGAGGATTTACACTTCATTGTGGAGGCTGAAGCATCTACATCCTTAATCACGACTTACTAGTCTTCAAAGAGAAAATAGTCATAACGAGAGCACTTCAGCTTGATATTCTTTAAAGACTTCACCAAGGTCATCAAGGGTAAAATGTTCTGTGAGAGCGCAGCAATCAATCTGGTAGCCAGGCATTACTCGGTCTGTAGGAGAAATAATTTCTAATTGTCTTACTTGTGCTGTAAACAGCCAAGAACAAAAAGGATTATTGATGCTGAAAGTAGAGACATTTTTATCGAAGCTGGTGCATTCTCCATGGCAACGCCTCCACCAATCAGAGTCCACTTGCCAACTAATCAGCACTCTCTTCTCATATAGTATAAATTGTTTCCCTTATATTTGATATTCTTGCAAATTATCCTGATGAGTGCAAGATGAAAAGGATCGACAAAAAAAGAATTCTCAAGTTCTGTATTACCAAATCACTATTTATAAACCACTGTTACCTTCTACTTTTCCATCAAAGCTGTGGGAGCACCTGGGAATAGACTTATTTGAATTTTAAGAGGAAAATATTCCTTATTGCCAATTATTACTACTACTCACGGTGGGTTGAAGTAAACAGATTGCTTAGCACCATGGCAGAAGCAGTCATCCAATCCCTGAAGAGAATTTATGTAACGCATGACATCCCGGACATCGTAGTGTCCTACAATCTGCAATTTACTAATGAGCTATTCCACATTTGTGCAAATGAATATGGCTTTGCTCATTGAACCTCATTATCCTCAAACGAATGGAGAAGCTGAGAGAGGAATATGAACTATTGAAAATTTATAGAAGAAAAATGAAGACCTCAATCTAGCTCTTCTGAGTTATCGAATTTCACCACTACAAAATGGTTTCTCATCATCAGAGTTACTAATCAGCAGGAGATTGAGAACTCAGATTCCATCGAACCTAATATCACCATGAATGACCACGGGAAGATCAAACAGCGCGAGAAAGAACAGAGAAGCAATGAGGCTCAGAACTTTAATCACAGGCAATCAAGCACATCATTGATCAGCGCTGAAGCCTGGGGAGAGAGTATGGGTTCGAGACCAACAGAAGGGAGACTCAATCATTGAAAAAACTCCACAAACAAATCATTCAGGATTGGAGCAGGGTATCATAAGGAGAAACTACAGCACCTTAATATCCTTGGAAAGAAAGCCAATAGAAACTTGGGCTTACATCTCAGATCCTGATGAAGAGGAAGAAAGACTTACTATAAGCTCTACAGCCACCCGGGAGAAGAACACTCACACCAACAGATGGGAGAGTACGGAATACCCTCAACCTCAAAAGATCAGAACAAGAACAGGGAGATTGGTCAAAGCACCTCAGAGACTAACCCTGTGAAGTCTGAGACTTTGGTGAGGAGATGTAGGAGGATGTAAATATGATAGGGATAAAGACTTGGGGGGAGATGTAGAGTAAAGGGTTAACATCAGAAGCCTACATGATGCTGATGTAATAATGATGTCAGATCACATGACTGAGAAGTAAGCGAGATCTGGAAGGAGGAGAAGCTCCAGCCTTGTGTAGAGATCCAAATGTGTAAATAAACAGTAATGGTTTTAAGAAAATCGATTTGAGCAGCATACTTTGGGAGAACAGACACTCCCCGAAAACCCCCGTCTTGACCCCGGCCATACAACGGAAGAGAACGTTCTCAGCCTTCCAGTCACTTTATCAATTTATACTGGTTTTAGCTAGTTTAATGCAGCTTCGTGCAAATATGCAGGTTAAAGTTACAAAGGTTTGCTTGGAGTCTTAAACCATGGCATTTGAAGTTATACAAACATGTTAGAGTGGCAGAATTTGAATATGTGGTTCAATTCCTTTACAAAGCACGATTCTGAAGCATGATTTTCTAACATTTCCGCCCTGCTGATGAGTTTTGCCTACATAAAATTCAGCCCTCAAACTTCTAACAAATACAGTTTGCATTTTTGTCTTCTCTTGTTTATTCATTCATGGGGTGTGGGCATCAATGGCAAGGCCAACATTTATTGCCCATCCTTAATTGCCCTTGAGACATACTTGAACCACTGCAGTCTGTTGTCGTAGCTTTGATACAACTGCATGGCTGGCTAGGCCATCTCAGAGGGCAGTTAAGAATCAACCATGTTGCTGTGGGTCTAAAAAGAAAGGCTTACATTTTATATAGTGCTTTTCACAACCACCAGAATCTCAAAAGTGCTTTACAGCCAATGAAGTACTGTTGAAGTGTCCTCACTGTTGTAATGTGGGAAACGTGGTTGAATTCATATATATGCCAGACTAGGTGAAAACAGTCGATATCTTTCCCTAAAGGACGTTAGTAAACCAGTTGGCTTTTTGCAACATCTGGTAGTTACATGGTCACCATTACTGGTGCTAGCTTTTTATTTAATTAGCTGAATTAAATTCCCCAAATGTTGTGATGGGATGTGAACTCACATCTCCAGGTTATCTCTGAATTACTAGTCCAGTAACATAACCACTATGCTAACACACCCAGAAGTTAAACACCCCGGTGGTTGTTGGATTGCTCAGTACTGCAGCCATGCTATTTATTGACATTTGCTGAGAAAACCAGGATACTTGAAACTACACTAAATACTGTCAAAACTCTGTGGAGATTTACTGCCAATGTCTTGGACAGTTAATCCATTTTCTCATGGGCATGGGCCCACAGCGCAAAACTGAGATGATCTGACTCAAGGTCACAGGTTGGTTGAAGTGCAGAATAGAAAAAAGTCACACAGTGCAATTCTAAGGCTCATTGTTAAAGCAGAGTAGAGGGAAATCTGTTCTGCGTCTCTCCATGCTATGTGTAGGCTGGCTTCGTGCCACACTGATGGATCAAAGTGGATTAGTGTTTTATTTCTCAGTGCTAACACTCTCATTTTGATGAGCAGAATGATTCACTCCAGCAAGAAAAAAACCTATAATGTATGCTGAGATTTTTTTCAAACCATTTGTAGTGAACTTTCAAAGCATTTGATGTATACTCAGGTATTTTTCATAATGTTTTCACATGTTAATATGGAAAGGAAAAAATATGAGTACTGGTAGGTACACAGGTTGTTAAGAGGGTAAGAGACTCATGGTTTTGCAAATTGCGTTTTGGATCCAGCTAGTGTCCATTTTTAGGCACTTATGTGTCGTGTTTACTCAAAATGGGATGGTCCAAAGGGTGAATTCTGCTTGCTGTCAGGTATAGCAATTCCACTTCTGCGCTTAGCAGCCCATGATTTTCTGCCATGTACCTTAATGCAGGGAAAATCCACGAGTTTGAGAATGCAAGAGCAGAATCTGTAATCTGCAGGAAGAGGGAGCCAAATAACATTCTCTCTTCCCCAATCCCTATCAGCTAAAGTACCCAAGTTGCATTTATAGATGAGGTACAAAATTAAATTTGCAGATGGCTTATCTGCCTTTGTCAAGAAGATATAATAATGTTATTGGAAATTATTTTAAAATAGAGTTCTGTTGGGGTCTGTCTCTATATGTGTATCTGTGTGTGTCTTAATTGGATTAAAGCCAGCTAGTTTGGGTGCTTTGATGTATAGTAGTTTTGAAATGTTAATTAGGATAACATAAGGAGGGTGGAAGGTAAAGTGCAAATTTGCATTTGTTAAAAGAAACCATTCAGACTGTGAGTGAAATCTTACATTTAGACGGCAAGCAATGTGTTTTTTTTTCAGCTTACTAATAAAATTGGTGGGATGAAAGGATGTTATTGTTAGAAGAGGTAAAGTTAAAAGCCCAGTGATACAATGGAAAATTTACATTCAAAGAGAAAGATATGTATAAAGGAGAAAGGAGATTGTGTGCAAGGTAGAGGCATTTTAAGATCCAACAAGTGTGAGAAGCCTCCAGCCTGTAAGCCTCAAGCTGCTGTCTGCAAGGACCCAGAACTGAAAGAAACCTGTTTTGAATGTGACTGTCCAGGGTGTGCTTTGCCAGGTGTCTATTTAAATCTATGAGATTTACTGTTGCCTTAACAGGGATGTAACTGAGAGTCAGATTAATTAGGCGATTATGGTAGTAATTTTGTGGACATATGTATGTGCTTACAATCTTTCTTGTATTAATAAATGTTTAATTTAGTTTTATAAAAAAAAACGTCTTGAGACTCAGTGGTATTGTTACTAATGAATTCAAAGCCTGCACCTCGAAACATACAAATTGCAAAGATGGGTTATGACAGTTGTTTCAAGTTTCCCTCTAGGATTTGAACAATTCAGCCTTTACCATCGGTTGTGCCAGAATAGCCTTGCTTTGGAGATTATCATGTGATGGTGCACACTTTTGCAGCAGGATTTATGGTATCTCACATATTTTTTCATTTGTATACTTATAAAAGAACTATATAGATAAGAATCTTATGCACATAGTTTTGATTTTAGCACACTTCAGACATAACAAAGTAAAATTTCCAATTGATGAAGTTCATATGGGAATGCATAAACGTCCTGGCACCTCATTGCTTTGTCTGCTATTTCTACAGAAACATGAACCAATTTAAAATAAACAGTGAATTCAGATATCAAACTTCTAAATGCAGCTAATATTAAGAGAAAAAGGGCAATACTTTTGTGCCAGTTTCTTATGACTTAGAAGCAGGGTTTTCAAAGCATTTACCTGTCGGCAATTAACCTTAGGATGCATCTATATGCACCTATTTACACCAATTTGACTTTACAACTGTGCAACTTTAAACACAGATTCACCTCAATAGCAGAATAATACATTGAATATAACATGGCACAACCTCTCTTGTCATTGTAAATGTATAATCCAATTTACCGTGAGGACTGCTACTCAGTGCAACGATAGGGATCAATGACAATGTTGAATAAAAACTTTAAAAGTCTGCATGTCAACAAAAGCAACTTGAAGGTCTCATGCTCAAATCTTCAACAAGTGGCAATTTGACACAGCTCAGCCTAGGAATATTAATACATGCCTTTATTTCTCCAAATGGGATGCTTAATTTTGGTATCAGCACATTTCAAAGCTGAACAGAGCATCCATTACAAAATAGAGTTCCAGCTACCTGAACTCAGCAGGTGGATATTGTTTTAACGTTATTCATGAATGTAGCATTTGCACGCTTCTTGTGCCTTTCAATAATGTTGAACTAGGAGTCAAATTCAGGACTCTTGGGCATCTTCACAGCCTTAGACTGCAAGTTAAACTGAACAACTTGTTTGTGACTCCTATTTACTGATGACTGTGTTCTTGCCATCCAATCCCATGATGATATGCAACCATAAACCACTTGAACGTGCTTGTCTGCAATTTGGCATGACCATGAACCGTAAAAAGCCAGCGATCCTCTTTCAATCATCTCCAAGTAAGGATTCCGCTCCACCTATCATCATTATCCGTGATCCCATGCTTCCAAATGTGGGATGATTCACCTACCTGAGTAGCAACCTGGCTGGAGATGTATATATCGATACAGGAGTGTCCCACAGAATCACAAAATCCAGTTTAGCTTTTGGCTAACTTTGTGAATGTCTCTGAGACAAGACAAGGATATCCTGCAGACCAAATTGAATCACTTTCACCTAAGCTGTCGGAGTCAACTAATGAAAATCAAATGACTAGACAAGATCCCCGACCCCAAAGTTCTTTAAAAAAAGTGTTACGCTGTGTATGGATGCCCTGATCATGAGGAACAGCTACAATAGTCAGGTTAAGTGGTCTGTATGTCCGATGAATGAATTCTAAAGAAGAGCTTTTATAGCACACCGATAAATGATATTGTGGCAGACAGCAAAAGGGATGTAAAGACTGGTTAGAAGTGACACTGAAAATAGACCATAAATGGAAACAACTTGCTCAGTACAGGAAATGCAGGCTTGGTCAGCATTTATTACCCACCCCTAATTGCACTTGAGAAGGTGGTAGTGAACCATCTTCTTGAACTGCTGCAATCCATGTGGTGCGGGTAAGCCACAGTGCTGTTAGGAAGGGAGTTCCGACAGTGAAGGAACAGCGATATAGTTCCAAGTCAGAATGGTGTGTGGTTTGGAGGGTCACTTGAAGGGGAACATAACATTAAAGTTATATTTAACAAAATATAGCTTTCACCATTGGAATGTTTAATTTGAAAACAAGACTTTCATTTATATGACATCTCATCTCATCTATCAAAAACATTTCAAAATGCTTCATATTCAGTGTTACTTTTAAATAGAGTAACTATTGCTAATGTAAGAAATTGTGATACCTATTTTTTCACACAGCAATGATGATTGACCAGTTAATCTATTTTGGTGGTGTTGGTTAGCAAAGCACTGTTGCCCTTTTCTATAAATCATCACATCTTATTTCCAACTACGCACCATTCCCTTATGACCTAAATCTTCAAACATCTCTAAATAATGGTGTTTATAATAAGGCACCAATAGTGGAGGGAGCATAACCACAAAGCAATAAGATTTGGACAAATAATAAGCAATTGTCTCTTTCTACGAAACACAGCATTTACGAAAAGATAATCCTAAGTAAATAATCATCAAACATATTTTTAAAGCTTCTAAACTTCACCACTCCTCACAGATTTGTTCTGAAGACACTAAGGCTGTGATGCATATCGTATCAAGCTGGTATTCTGCTGAAACTCGACATGAAAAGTGACATTTGAGTTTTAAAAAATAATCTCACACAAATTACATAGGAAAACGTCTCTCGCCATTCCTCCTTTTTAAGTCTGAAATGAGTAAAGGCTGAAAGTAGAACACATAAAGTTGCACTTTGTGAGATATTCACTTTGAGCAGATCTCTTTGCCATTACTGTCACACACTTTGAAGATACAACAATCTTCACTGCTCCATTATTAAAGTCTACAGAATCAACTTTATCAGATGTCATTTCCACTTCTCTTTTCACATTTAAAAAAATGAATTGACATTTATGCTACAATATATCAAGCTTCTGAAAGAGCACAAACATCCCAGCTCATATAATACTTATCATCTGGCTTATTGAAGAAAGTTCAGGACAAAATGATGAACGATTAAATGTTCTCTTAGTGTGAATGCTGTGTCAGCATGGATCATGTTTAACTCCATTAAAAGATGCTGTCAATCAATGCTAGGGTAGATGCTGGAAAAACATATTAATACGCCTTAGATCTGTAGAGTGTCAGAAGCTATATTACCAAATTTTGTTGCAGTGTTGTGCCTGTACTTCTAATCATTTTGAACATTTGCTCAGGATGTGGGCAACTGTGGCAAGGGCATATTTATTGCCCATTCTTAGTTGCTGTTTCACCACTGACTTGTCCCACTGTACTACATTGCCCTCATCCAGCACTGATGGTAAGATTGTGGGTTCAAGTCCCCCTGCAAAGATTTGAGCACAACATCTCAGCTAACACTTCAGTGCAGTGCTAAGAGAACATTGCACTGTCAGAGGTGCTGCCTTTCATATCAGGTGTTAAACCATCTGCCCTCTCAGATGGACTTAAGAGATCCCATGGCACTATTTCAAAGTGAAATTATCCCCAGAGACTTGGTCAACATTTATCCCCTATACAACATAAAATAAAATGATTATTTAGTCATTATCACATAGTTTTTTTGTGGGAGCTTGCTGTGCCTCGTTTCATTACAACAGTGACTAAACTTCAAAAGTATTTAATTGGCTGTAAATTGCTTTGGCATGACCTGTGGTCATGAAAGGTGCTATATAATTGCAAAGTAATTCTTTTTATGGCCCAAGCTACTGTCGCTATCGTCATCACAACGCTTCCCATCACCGTTGTGTGATGTGGCTGATATCTTGCATCTGATCCTGCAAGTTCCAGGCTCTGTTTGAAAATAAATATAGGCGTCTGACACAAGGGCTGACATCTCACAGCCAGCATCCTGCTAAAATCTCGGATGGCTCTACTGCCCATTGAAATGTCCTGGCTGTGATCACAGCGGTGATCCCAATTCTTGATGTGGCCACCTCAGTCGATATTTGTAAATGACTCCTAATGTCTGCATGCCACCCTTAGCATACTGCACGACTCCCTGATTATACCCATTGGATCATTTGGTCTAGGCCTTGCTTTGTTTTATGCATATTTTTAAAAGAAAAACTTGACAGACATTTACAGTCACACTGCCACAATTTCTTTAAGAAGACAATTGATTTTAATTTTAAAATACTTTTAAAGGGCCCACACTTTATAATAACACCCCTTAAAGGCCACTTGTTTGACCTAACTTTCAGTTATCTGTTAATATCTCTTCCTTTGGCTTAGCATCAATTCTTGTCTGAATACACTCATCGGACACCTTGGAATATTTTTCTTCTTAAAGGTTCTGTATAAATGTGTTGTTGGGTTTAACTGATGAACTGCACCATGGTTATATCTCTAAGCCTGGTATTTAAATATTTAGTGTAGATGCAGTGGTCATATAAAAATACACTGTATTTACTAGGTGTGTTTGAGCATCACTTTTCTACGACATAGTCATACCTGCAGTTGCACACTTATACCACCGGATAGAGCTCCATAAATCCCGTCAGCTTCACTTCAGATACCCTGAAGGAAATTAGCTTAGTCCTAACTTATTGTGAACTACAGACTACAGAGAATCACGAGTATATTAGTACAAATCTTGCACTTCACATTTTTCCGTTCACATTTGCCATTAAAAATTGCCATGTCAATATTTCATATTAATTATTAGAATAGTAATTGCAGTTTCAGGCTCTGGCCACCAAATGGGTTTATGGGGTAAGTTTTTGAATTTTCTCATCAAACTCATTATACGTGCCACCACGTATAAAATAAACCTTATGTAGGCAGCACCACTAAATTGCATTAAAAAGTTATAAATATTCTACACAATTAATAATGGATTACGAATTGCTTTTTTCTATAGATATTAATGTAAATATTTAAATATCTTTGTTATTCATGTTTATTATATGTTGGAATGGGTGAATGCTGTTAATATTCACATGTGTAATTCAATCACCTCGAAAGAATGCATGAAGCCCTTCTAAGGTTAAGGTTGGGGAATCTTCCAATGTGACACACTTACATGGACAAATGTGGGCAGTACTGATGAGGAGATGGTGACATTTCAAACTTAAATTTATATATAATACTTATATTGGAAATGAAGAAAAGAATGAAGAACCAGCACAAATGTTTTGGATTGAATGATCAGATTCATATTACATAAAATAGGTTAGGCAGCATCTGTGGAGAAACAGGGTTAATGCCAGAATTTGACCTATTTTAAAAAATGGCCTTGTAGGCAGTTGGAGTGAAAAGTGGTGTGTGATTACATCATCCATTCTGGTGGAGGTTCCTCCAGTGAGGAGAAGGACTTGGGAAGAAAGGAGAGGAGGGCAGGCAGTCAAAGACAGCAACGATCTGCTGGTCACCAGCAGGTGTAGCCTGTGATGGGGAAGGGGGCGAAAAGCCTCCAGAGTCCCCTGCGTGTTAAGATCTGTGAGAAGATGAAGTTACCCAGCAGGCAGGGTGTACCGGTAGTATATAACCTTCCTTTAGCTGTCAGGCCATCAGTATCTCTGATGACTATCCTGAGAGACTTTGACAGTTCTGTGTGACATGATAGCAAAAGAGGTCAGCTCAAATGACGTAGGTGGACATCGAATCCAGTGGTTCTCAAGGTCACTATCGCCCTGAATTTCTTTGCCTCAGGCTCATTCCAAAGTGCCACTGGTGACATCTCCCAATCAGCCACACATCACTGCACCATGGTTGTGACCAATGCCCTCTTCAGGATGGCTGACCAATACATCAAGTTTACATTTATTGCGGACAGTCGAGCTGAGAGAACCAAAGGCTTTGAGACCATGTCTGGGTTACCCCCAGGTCCAAAGAATCAGTGAGTGCACGCACCTGGCTATCAGGGTTCCCGTGGGCCAGCTAGTGTCTTTAATCAACTGAAAGGGATTTCACTCCCTCAATGTTCAACTGGTCTGTGGCTGCTGCCAATGAATCCTGCATGTGTATGTACGTCCCCTTGCGAGAAGTCACATTGTGTACATTCTCCGACACTCCCAAGTTCCACCGCTTTTAGCCTCCCCAGCGTAACTTCAAGGATGGATACCTTGGCAACAGGGGCTATGGACTGAGGCAGAAGAGCCCTACAATGAAAAAACAAAACAAAAACAGAATTACCTGGAAAAACTCAGCAAGTCTGGCAGCATCGGCGGCTTGGTCTTGAGCAGAGGAATGCCACAACTAACGGTCTGCTCAAGATGAGCTTTAGGTGCCTGGACCACTTAGGTGGTGCCCTTCAGTATGCCCCAGCAGGAGTCTTCCATATTGTGTTCGGGGTCTGCTACACCTTGCACAACCTGGCACTGTGAAGGGGGAGGCCCTGATTGTGCAAGATATCGTAGACGGCGAACTTCCTCAGATGATGTTAGTAATGAGGTTGCCAAAGATGAGTTTCAGCATCCAGACCAGCCTGCTGGACCACTTGGAGGGCCTCAAGATTTAGGTGCCAGGGAGGCTTCGGGCATTTCTTCTGAACTGCAGCATGCCTGGCCATCCAGTGCAACAAAGATCCTCACAGCAACCTCTGGCACAGGACTTCCCAAACTGTGGGTTGTGACTCCCAGTGGATTCGTGAGGCAAGATTTTAGGATCGCAAGCTCCAAGGCATCAATGGATTCCATGGAGCTCGGACTGATTTCTGACAGCTGCAAGGCCCCTTTAAATCCTTGTGTTTATTTCTATTGGTCGGTGTGGCTTAATGGACTGCCCTCTGAGGCCTCATTGCTGCTGCAAAAAAAGTTTGTGAAAAGACAGATGTTCACTTTTCTGTAGAAACCCCACCTTTTCATCAACTCCCCCCGACTGATTAGTCAATGCCAAACCCAGCACAAACCCATATCCTGGGTGACAAGATAGATACAGCAAGCTTGCTACCTCTTCTGTCATTGTAACAGCCAAAACACGTGCAAATCAGTCTAAATTTGAGAGATATACAAATAAAGTTTTTAAAAGTATATAATTCATGCTTATTAAAAGCTTTATGAGCCATAATATTTTTGTAGGGGACTATATATCACACTGATAAATTCTGTTCTGTATAACTAAAACCCGATTGTGATGACTATCATAAAATCTGTTCTGCAAGTAATTTGCAGTCACACATAATCAAATGCCCTGCACATGCAGAAATGAAATGTCAAGCTTTTGTGTAGTGATATGAACAGGTGAGAAGGAGTAACCTGGCCCCCCCTCTATTCAGCCTCCTCAGTTAGTCACAACAAAGGTTTAAGTTTCTTTTTCACGAGGATATGGCTTTTCTGAATCCAAATGTATTCAATTATTTAAGCTGTAGCTCTTCTTGAGGCAAAGAAAGAACAATTTTATGAACCACTAAACCCGAGAAAAATAATAAAAACACATCTCGCACACACAGGCATCAGAAACAAGGGAAGTTAGAGCCCATTAAAAAAAGTTAAAACGGTTTAGTGTCGTTTGATTGTCCTTGAAGTGTAGATTTTTAAACATTGTGGCCAATTTGGATTAGCTGGTTTCGTGGATGTGATCAGATGTAAAAGATGTTGCAATTATTACAAGATCTCAGTTCGCTGGTAGATTTATCTTAATGTTGGCTTCCAACTCACGGTTGCCACACTTGTTCCAAAAAAGAGAGCGCGAGAGAGAGCCCCTTTCAGCCTGTCTCTTCTGCTGAAAGCTTTCTTGCAATCTGCCTGCAGTGTCACTGTGGTGCTCCCCCTTCAATGCCAGGTTTCAATCCCAATAAGTCTCCTTCAGAAAGCTTTAATAGCCCCTGACCATATCAATTGGTTACTTGCAGGTCGGTAGCCCTGCTGCCACCCCAACCCACCCCTGAGAAAATGTCCTTGGGCGGTGGGGGGAGGTGTGGGGGTGTGTGGGGGTGGTTGAGGCTGAGCTGTGGAATCGGCTTGCCGGAAATTTTGCACCTGCTCGTCTCTCTTCCTGGCCCTGGCAGGGGCTAAAAGCCAGTCCATTAACTGTTTTTATCTCGGCAGATGTGGCCTGACCTGCGGTGTACAGGCCCGAACAATCCCATCCACCACTACTCTTCTCCGTCTGGCTGAACTTGTTCTCACACTGAACAATTTCTCCTTAAACTCCTCTCACTTCCTCCAAATAAAAGGTATGACTATGGGTACCCGCATGGGCCCCAGCTATGCCTGTCTCTTTATGGGGTATGTGGAACATTCCTTGTTCCAGTCCTTCTCTGGCCCCCTCCCACAACTCTTTCTCCGGTACATTGATGATTACTTCGGTGCTGCTTCATGCTCTCGTCTGGACCTGGAAAAATTTATTAATTTTGCTTCCAATTTCCACCCCTCCATCATTTTCACATGGTCCATCTCTGACACTTCCCCTCCCTTCCTTGACCTCTCTGTCTCAATTTCTGGTGATAGACTGTCCACCAATATCCATTACAAGCCTACCGACTCCCACAGCTACCTCGACTACAGCTCCTCACACCCCGCTTCCTGTAAGGACTCCATCCCATTCTCTCAGTTCCTTTGCCTCCGTCGCATCTGTTCTGATGATGCCACTTTCAAAAACAGTTCCTCTGACATGTCCTCCTTCTTCCTTAAACGAGGTTTTCCACCCACGGTGGTTGACAGGGCCCTTAACCGTGACCGGCCCATCTCCCGCGCATCTGCCCTCATACCTTCTTCTCCCTCCCAGAAACATGATAGGGTCCCCCTTGTCCTCACTTATCACCCCACCAGCCTCCGCATTCAAAGGATCATCCTCCACCATTTCCGCCAACTCCAGCATGATGCCACCACCAAACACATCTTCCCTTCACCCCCCCTCCCAGTGGCATTCCACAGGGATCGTTCCCTCCGGGACACCCTGGTCCACTCCTCCATCACCCCCTACACCTCAACCCCCCTCCCACGGCACCTTCCCATGCAACCGCAGAAGGTGCAACGCCTGCCCCTTTACTTCCCCTCTCCTCACCGTCCAAGGGCCCAAACACTCCTTTCAAGTGAAGCAGCATTTCACTTGCACTTCCCTCAATTTAGTCTACTGCATTCGTTGCTCCCAATGCGGTTTCCTCTACATTGGAGAGACCAAACGCAGACTGGGTGACTGCTTTGCAGAACACCTTCGGTCTGTCCGCAAGCATTACCCAGACCTCCCTGTTGCTTGCCATTTCAACACTCCACCCTGCTCTCATGCCCACATGTCCGTCCTTGGCTTGCTGCATTATTCCAGTGAAGCTCAATGCAAACTGGAGGAACAGCACCTCATCTTCCGACTAGGCACTTTACAGCCTTCTGGACTGAATATTGAGTTCAACAATTTTAGATCATGAACTCTCTCCTCCATCCCACCCCCTTTCCGATCCCCCCCTTTTTTTCCAATAATTTATATAGATTTTTCTTTTCCCACCTACTTCCATTATTTTTAAATGTATTTCCATCCATTGTTTTATCTCTACCTTTTAGCCTTTTTTGATTCCTTCACCCCACCCCACCCCCACTAGGGCTATCTGTACCATGCTCGTCCTGCTTTCTACCCTTAATTAGCACATTCCTTTAGATAAAATTACCACCTTCAACACCTCTTTGTTCTTTTGTCTGTGACATCTTTTGGTTATCTCCGCCTATCACTGGCCCTCTATCCAGCTCTACTTGTCCCACCCCCCCTTAAACTAGCTTATATTTCACCTCTCTCCTATTTTTACTTAGTTCTGTTGAAGGGTCATTCGGACTCAAAACGTTAACTGTGTTCCTCTCCGTAGATGCTGCCAGATCTGCTGAGTTTTTCCAGGTATTTTTGTTTTTGTTTTGGATTTCCAGCATCCGCAGTTTTTTGCTTTTATCTGCGATGTATTTACTTAGCTTGTGTTTTTATTTCAGATTTCCAGCATCCACAATATTTTACTAGATAGAATGTGTAGTTGTGTAAATAGCGAAAAATTCGCAGAACACAAAAGGAATACTTTCTAAGTGAACAAAGCAGTTTTAACCTTAATGTAAGTTCCAGATATTAGCATATGTTTTGAAGGAAGCAGCAAGGTCTGATTTATTCCTAGAACAGTGCCACTTGTTAATAATAGTGCTGTAATCCATCTTCTAACACGGTTGGATAGCATGCTCAGCATCATAGTTTAATCCATCCCATTATTGGTGCAATAGGAATTCTGCTTTTGATAATTGTTAAGGGAGTCAGCGTTTGCAAATCTTCATTGATGCAAAAACAATAAGATGTTAAAATAGTAGTACATAGGCCATAACCTATTCATTATGAATTAATACCATTCCAGCAGACAACATATTTTCAGTCTCAGAAAATTAAGATAAAAGCAAAATACTGCAGATGCTGGAAATCAGAAACAAAAAGAGAAAATGCTGGAAAAACTCAGCAGGTCTGATAGCATCTGTGGAGAGAGAAACAGGGATGACGTTTTGAGTCCGTATGACCCTTCTTCAGAGCTATGAAAATTAACCTTGGCTTTCTTCTCATTACAGTCAGAGCCAAGACAGGGAAGCAGGCCTTTATGATAGTTACTGGCATTTGTTGAAGTTTCTCTCTAATATTAGGACAGAGGCATAAATGGAAAAGTATATCAGGCCTCCTGACTGATTAGTGGATGGAGACCTGTTGCTGAAACAAATGTCAATAACCTTCTCATCACGGAATCGGTCAGAATGGCACTCTTTGGTATAGTGGTTTGTTGCTAAGGAAACAATAGAATATGTTATGCTCCAATGGTTAAGTTACTGAAATATTTGGCACAAGTATTAAACAGGTCTCATCAGGATATCTATGTACAATCATAGAACCATAGAACACTACAGCACAGAAAAACAGGCCATTCGGCCCTTCTAGTCTGTGCCGAAATATTATTCCGCTAGTCCCATTGACCTGCACCAAGTCCATAACCCTCCAGACCTCTCTCATCTCTCATCCATGTATCTATCTAATTAATTCTTAAAACTTAAGAGTGAGCCCGCATTTACCACGTCAGATGGTAGCTCGTTCCACACTCTCACCACCCTCTGAGTGAAGAAGTTCCCCCTAATGTTCCCCCTAAACCTTTCCCCTTTCACCCTAAAGCCATGTCCTCTCGTGTTTATTTCTCCTAATCTAAGTGGAAAGAGCCTACTCACATTTACTCTGTCTATACCCCTCACAATTTTGGAAACTTCTTTCAAATCTCCCCTCATTCTTCTACGCTCCAAGGAATAAAGTCCTAACCTGTTTAATCTTTCCCTGTAACTCAACTCCTTAAGACCCAGCAACATCCTAGTAAATCTTCTCTGCACTCTCTCAATCTTACTGATATCCTTCCTGTAGTTAGGCGACCAGAACTGCACACAATACCCCAAAGTTGGCCTCACCAATGTCTTATACAACCTCACCATAACATCCCAACTCCTATACTCAATACTTTGATTTATGAAGGCCAGTATGCCAAAAGCTTTCTTTACAATCTTGTCTACCTGTGACGCCACTTTCATGGAATTATGTATCTGAACTCCCAGATCCCTTTGTTCCTCCACACTCCTCAGTGCCCTACCATTTACTGTGTATGTCCTACCTTGGTTTGACCTTCCAAAATGTAACACCTCACACTTTTCCGCATTAAATTCCATCTGCCATTTTCTGGCCCATTTTTCCAGTTGGTCCAGATCTCTCTGCAAGCTTTGAAAGCCTTCCTCGCTGTCCACAACGCCTCCAATCTTAGTGTCATCAGCAAACTTGCTGATCCAATTCACCACGTTATCATCCAAATCATTGATATAGACAACAAACAACAATGGTCCCAGTACAGATCCCTGAGGCACACCACTAGTCACAGACCTCCAGTCTGAGAAGCAATCATCTACTACCACTCTCTGTCTTCTCCCACACAGCCAATTTCGAATCCAGTTTATAACCTCTCCATGGATACCAAGTGTCTGAACCTTCTGAACTAACCTCCCATGTGGGACCTTGTCAAAGGCCTTACTAAAGTCCATGTAGACAACATCCACAGCCTTTCCTTCATCTACTTTCTTGGTAACCTCCTCGAAAAACTCTACAAGGTTCGTTAAACACGACCTACCACGCACAAAGCCATGCTGACTATCCTTAATCAGCCCTTGGCTGTCCAAATAATTATATATCCGATCTCTCAGAACACCTTCCAATAATTTACCTACTACTAACGTCAGGCTCACTGGCCTGTAATTACCTGGTTTACTTTTGGAGCCTTTTTTAAACAATCGAACAACATGAGCTACCCTCCAATCCTCCGGCACCTCACCCGTAGCTAAGGACATTTTAAATATTTCTGCCAGGGCCCCTGCAATTTCTACACTAGTCTCCCTCAAGGTCCGAGGGAATATCATGTCAGGCCCGGGGGATTTATCTACCTTTATTCGCTGTAAGGCAGCAAGCACCTCCTCCTCTTTAATCTCTATATGTTCCATGAAACTACTGCTTGTTTCCCTTCCTTCCTTATACACTATGCCAGTTTCCTGAGTAAATACTGATGCAAAAAAACTGTTTAAGATCTCCCCCATCTCGTGAGGCTCCACACATAGATGGCCACTCTGATCTTCAAGGGGACCAATTGTGTCCCTTACTATCCTTTTACTCTTAACATACTTGTAGAAACTCTTCGGGTTTACCTTCACATTATCTGCCAAAGCAACCTCATGTCTTCTTTTTGCCTTCCTGATTTCCTTTTTTAGTATTTTCTTACATTTTCTATACTCTACAAGTACCTCATTTGCTTCTTGTTGCCTATACCTGCTATACACCTCTCTCTTCTTCTTAACCAGATCGCCAATATCCCTTGAAAACCAAGGTTCCCTCTGCCTGTTAACTTTGCCTTTAATCCTGACAGGAACATGCAAACTCTGCACTCTTAAAATTTTGCCTTTGAATGCCTTCCACTTACTGAATACATCCTTGCCAGAAAACAACTTATGTCAATCCACTCTTCCTAGATCCTTTCTCATTTCCACAAAATTGGCCTTTCTCCAACTTAGAATCTCAACTCGAGGACCAGACCTATCCTTATCCATAATTAGCTTAAAACTAATGACATTGTGGTCACTGGACCCAAAATGTTTGCCTACACATACTTCTGTCACCTGACCTGTCTGGTTCCCTAATAGGAGATCAAGTATTGCATTCTCTTTCGTTGGTACCTCTATATATTGATTTAGAAAACTTTCCTGAACACATTTGACAAACTCCAAGCCATCCAGCCCTTTTACAGTATGGGACTCCCAGTCAATATGTGGAAAGTTAAAATCTCCTACTATCACAACTTTCTGTTTCTTACATCGGTCTGCTATCTCTCTACAGGTTTGCTCCTCCAATTCTCTCTGACTATTGGGCGGTCTATAATACAACCCTATTAGTGTGGTCACACCTTTCCCATTCCTCAGCTCCACCCATATGGCCTCTGTAGACCAGCCCTCCGGGCTGTCCTGCTTATGTACAGCTGTGATATTTTCCCTGACTAGTAATGCCACTCCTCCCCCTTTCATCCCTCCCCCTCTATCACGTCTGAAACAACGGAACCCCGGAACATTGAGCTGCCAGTCCTGCTGCACCTGCAACCAAGTCTCACTAATAGCAATAATGTCGTAATCCCACGGGCCAATCCACACCCTAAGCTCATCTGCCTTTCCGACAATACTCCTTGCATTGAAATAGATGCACCTGCGAACATTTCTATCACGTACGGACCCTTGATTTCTGTCTATACACGCATTCCTCGCTTGACCTTTATCCTCCTCCACCTCACTATCTGCTCTAACACTCTGGTTCCCCTCCCCCTGCATATCTAGTTTAAATGTCCCAGAGCAGCACTAGCAAACCTACCCGCAAGGATGTTAGTCCCCCTCCAGTTCAGGTGCAAACCGTCCCGTCGGAACAGGTCCCACCTTCCCTGGAACAGAGCCCAATTGTCAAGAAACATGAAACCCTCCCTCCTGCACCATCTCCTTAGCCACATATTTAGCTGCATTATCCTCTTATTTCTAGCCTCACTAGCATGTGGCACGGGTAGCACTCCTGAGATCGCAACCCTGGAGGTCCTGTCCTTCAACTTTGCACCTAACTCCCTAAACTCTCTTTGCAGGACCTCCTCCTCCTTCCTATCCACGTCATTGGTCCCTACATGGACCATGACATCTGGCTACTCACCCTCACTCCTGAGAATACTGAGAACTCGATCCGAGATATCGCGGACCCTGGCACCAGGGAGGCAACAGACCATCCTGGATTCTCGATCTCTCCCACAGAAGCTCCTATCTGTCCCCCTAACTATTGAATCCCCTATCAGTACCGCTCTCCTCTTTTCACCCCCTCCTTTCTGAGCTGAGGGTCCAGTCTCGGTGCCAGAGACGCGACGACTACAACTTGTCCCTGGTAGGTCGTCCCCACCAACAGTATCCAAAACAGTATACCTATTGATGGGAATGGCCACAGGGGTGCTCTGCTCTTTCTGTCTATTCCCCTTCCCTCTCCTGAGATTCACCCAGCTACCTGCCTCCTGACTTTTAGGGGTGACTGTCTCCCTGAAACTCCTGTCTATTACTGCTTCTGCCTCCCGTATGATCCGAAGTTCATCCAGCTCCAGCTCCAGTTCCCTAACTCGGCTTCTCAGGAGCTGCAGCTGGATGCACCTTTTGCAGGTGTAGTCATCAGGGACAATTGTGCTGTCCCTGACTTCCCACATGCTGCATTCGGAGCACTCGACTGCCCCAACTGCTGCCTCCATTACCTACTCCTAATTTACTTAAAAGGGCTTTACCCGGCCCTACCCCATTGGAGCAAGCTCGTCCTCAGCCTCTGCTTGCCTAAGCCTCTCGAGCCAAAGCCTTAAAGCTCCACTCCTTCACTGGGCCACTCACAGGCTGGCTGCTCACAGGCTGGCCGCTCCTCTTCAGCTTCCCCTCCTTTTCTTTTCAATCTCCGCGCTCTTTTTCAACTGACCTGCCTTCAAGATCCACACTCTTTTTCAAATGTTGAGTGCAAGAGTCCTTCTCCTCGATTCCCTCCTGAGTCGTGGTGACTGCGCTGGAGAATCAGGAGAATGGTCTAAACGATCTTAAAGTCAACTTACATTTTCATAGAATTACACAGAATGTGGAACTCGTTGCCACGTAGAGTAATTGAAGCAGACAACATTGATGCATTTAAGAGAAGGCTTGATGCATACATGGGCAAGAAAGGAGTAGAGGGATTCAGGGACAGGTTGGAAAAGGTAAATAGAGTGGGAGGAGACTCAAGTGGAATATAAACTGGCATAGACCAATTGGCATTAATGGCCCATTACTGTACTGTAGATTCTCTATAATTCTCTGCAAAAACTCTTTGTAATTCTATCACTTCGATTTCACCTATACTGATCAGATCATTGACTCCTATCGATATTAATTATACACAAACACAGACACAGACACACGTAGTGAGTGCTTGCAAGCTTCATTGGTACAATAAGAAAACATTTCCTTGAAAATAAAATGCAAAATCGGAGTTTGAAAACATTCCACTGGGGGCAGATTCCCCCCGAAATGTGAAACATGAATGCATTTCTCTCAAGTAGAGATCATGTGGCAAACAGAGGGAGGTCTGTAGAAGCTCCTTAGCTTTGATTTAAGTTGTATCATGGAGAAGCAGATGAATGTCCAGTGATACAGATAATAGATGATTAAGGAGCCAGACTTCCACACTTCACTACTCTTGATATCTAGAAAATATGAAAATTAATAGTTTTGAATTGTTTCAAAATTATTTTATTATACACAAAATGTCTTCACTGCAAGATTATATGATTTCTAAATAAAATATTACACTATTGTATTTAGCACAACTACATATCTGATATCTGCTTTAGTCAGGTATCTGTCTTTATCTCTATACATACCTCAAAGGCTCTGCTATATTTTAAGGGTTTCACATGATATTGTTAAAAAGTAGTAAATGAATAAAAGACAAACAGACAAGTGCTGGTGGTGAGGATCAATATTAAATGCAACTCGTTGAATAGTGGATTAACTAAGAAAGTTCCAATATCTTCAGTCATCCTTGTGGTTGGGCATTGTACAGAGCCTCTTTATGCATGAGGTAATGCTCTTAATTGGTGAATGGGCTTGTCTTTCTCTTGACAATATTGATACAAATTATATCTCCCCAAAAATTGTCTGATCAAAGTGTCAGCTTTGAAAGGAATGCTGAATATGCAGAGCCTGGCCCCTTAATTTTCTTGCATTTTCAGGTGCTCCTGGATTATTCCACAGCAGAGTGGGCAGGTAAGTAACCTAAGCCTTTCCTGATTCCACTATGACCTTTTGTGGAAGGTTATCAACCTGAATGTTAACTTGTTTTCTCTCTTCATAGAAGCTGCCGCACACCCATTGAGTATTTCCAACATTTTCTGTTTTTATTTATTGATCATCTTTCGTTCTGGGAACCGCAATGTAGCAGCTTGTACAGCTGACTGGTTTCCTAGGCCACTCTAGAGGACAATTAAGCATTAACTTTAGTGTGGAACTGAAGTTACATGTAGGCCAGACCAAGTAAGGACAGCAGGTTTCCTTCCCCAATGGACATTAGTGAACCAACTGAGTTTCTACAACAATTTGACAGTATCATGGTCAATATCCATTATATTATACTCCTATCAATATTCCTTATATACACACGAACACAGACACACATACATAACATGGTATTGTAGTTAGTGAGTGCTTATAAGTTTCATTATAAGAAAACATTTCCTTGAATTTAAAATGCAAAATCGGAGGTTGAAAATATCCCGCTGGGGGCGGGCTCCCTCCTGGACTGTGAAGTGTTAATGCATTTCTCTCATACAGAGGCCAAGTGGCAAACTGAAGGAGGTCTGTAGAGGCTTCTTAGCTTCGTTCTAAGTTGTGTCATGGAGAAGCAGAAGAATGCCCAGTGTACAGATGGTTTAGGAGCCAGGCTTCCACACTTTGCCATTATTGATGCGGCTTTCTATCATACAATTTTTTTTTAAAACAAAATTTAGGAGAACGGAGGGAACAACTGCAATTTGTATTGTTTCATTCATTACAAAGTATTAAGTTAATGAAATTGTACTAATGACAATTTTACATCAACAAAGAATATAAAATACAAAGTACAATAACTCAGAGTACTATCCTTGAGGACGATAATCGAGTTCTCCTGGATTGGAGATGTTTGGTACTTTATCAAACGATACACAGCGCCTCTGTATGGTCCAGAGATGATACTGCACCCTAACAAGGCACGACAACAATACTGTACTGATCTGTCGTGGACATGTTCACAATGCTTTGCCAAAGGACAAATAGTTAAGTTTCAATGAAGATTTACTTTTTAAATTTCTCCATTCTTCTCAGGTTTATGTTTGGCTACAGCTCCCTAGAAGTCAGCTGCATTCTCAGACCTCACCTGTATATATTCTTCACAATCCAGTGGAGCCAGTGTGGGCTGACTATGAATAAGGTCAGATTCAAATTTAAGCCTATCCTCACTGGGCAAACTACAGCAGGTAGAAGTCAGGGATAATGGGTGAATGGGACTTGGTGGGAATTAGGATACGGGCAGCAGATTTTGGGAGGAGCTAGTGTTTATGGAGGGCGGATAATGAGAGGCTGCCAGGAGAGCTTTGGAATAGTCAAATCTAGAACTAACAAAGTTACGGATGCCTCAGGATTTCAGCAGCAGAAGGCTGAGGAAGACACAGAGATGGTGATGTTATAGAAGTGGGAGATAGCAATCTGGAGTGGCTCAGTTGTCATCCAAGTCCAGGGGTGTGCTGAGGCTTAGGGTAATTCTGTAGCCCTTGAGATCAGATAAATTACCACAAACTAGAGACTGAACCTCAGACTGTCTTGCTCTATATGGCTCAGTTGGTGAAGCCTTCCACATCCTGGGATGTTCCACAGTGAATGTATGGTTTCAGTTTCACTGTATGCAGTGAATTTTCCAAGTGAGCCATCAAGCGAGTCCACTATACTGTTCTAAATACTCATTAAACGTCTACACTTGATCCCAGTCTTGGGACAGAAGGCTCATGTGGAACATAAACAGCAGCATAGACCAACTGGATCAAGTAGCTACTTGCTGTATTGTAGGCTCTATGGATGGGATTATCCAGTCCTGTCAGTGGCGGGCATCGTGGAGGGTTGGATTGGAAAATTCGGACTGTAGCCAAAAGTCAGTTTCTTGCCGGCGTGAAAATGGATTGCGATTTTCCACTCCCGACTTCCATGGCGAGTCAGGTTGCCCATCAGGAACCCTATTTGCCTGCCTTTGCATTTCATGAATGCTCATAAATGCCCAGCTCGCTGGAATCACGCCCCCGCTCCAAATCAAATGGCCATGCCGGCAGCTAGTTAGACCGGCGTGAATCACGACCAGATACGACAGACGTGGTGAACTGCGCATGACTTATGACCTCGAGGCGAGCGCGCGCAGCAGTTGCCTACTTACCACTGCGCTGTGTTCATGGCTGCTCTGACTCCACGCCAAGTCTGGTCAGGCAAGACTAGCGGGGAGGCATGGGGAGGGGATCTGTAAGGCACACTCTTGACTGGGAGAGGGGTTGGTGAGACTAGACAGAGACAAGGGAAGGGGCTGGAAGGCACACGCTTGACTGCGGGGGTGTTGGTAAGACTAGAGAACAGGAGGGAAAGGGTGGGCAGAGACACATGATTGGGGGGGGGTGGTGGTTGGGGTTCCCTGGAGCCTGAGAGGGAAGGGGTGGACAGGGACATATGCCTGGGGGGGTTGACTGGAGCACAGGAGAGAAGGGGTGGACACAAGATAGGAGGGGTTGAAAAGAAGTGGGGAGGGGCATAAGTCTGAGGAAGTCCTAGGGGCAGAGTGCACCATGTAGCCAGGGTCAGAAAGCAGAGACAATCCTTGAGCAGTGCACACCATGCTACAAGATTGTGCCTGATATGAACGTTCTGGTCCAAGTCCAGGGAGTGGGAGGGCCTGACTGTCCTGCGTCAGTCGTGCACAGCATGGTGTGCAGGGGATAGTCAGTCCCCTCACTCGTTTTGGTCCTAGGGGTTGGTGGCTTGGTACTAGGCCGCACAACGGACAGCCATAGTTAGGGGAGGCATCTGCAGCCTGTAAATGGGGAATTGGTAACTAAGAGGGAGACATTCACCGGTCTCATGAGGTGTGGGGGGGTCTCGGCAGGTCACAGGGCAGAGGGCCTCAAGGTGGGGAGGAGTCAGGTCAACATGGGGCATCAACAGAAAACAGTTCGGGGGAGGACAGTGATATCAACAAACATTATGATGGGCTCTGGGATTAGACGGGGGAGGAAGGAGAGTGATTGGAGGGAGGGAAGCTTGCACATGATGCTCTTCCAAGATGATAGGAGGGACTTTGACAGTTGGGTGGGGTGTTGGAAGCTGGTCCCAGAATAGAAGCAGCGCAACCATTTTGACAGCTGGTGGACTGAACCAGTTGAAAAATAACCTAGGAAAAAAAATCACCAGGGGAGAACTCTGTGGGAGGATTTAACTAGTGCATTTTTGGGCTGATTAAAGGGGCACCCTAATCATTTTGGCTTCAGGACATGGAGAGGCAGGCTCAGCTGAGACATTTTAGGAATACACAAATGCCAATTGAAGGATTTGGACACGTTAATTCATGGTGCAGATTCTTGAAAAAATCCATTGTAGGTTGGGGCTAAATGTTGATTGGGTTTGAATGACCATTTGTCCTGCTGGTAGGAATGCACAGAGCTCAGAAGGATCTAACTATAAAGGGGCAGCGGTTCAAGTACATATGCAAAATATTTCAAAGATCTCTACACCTTGCAGTCGAGAGGTTCGGGCTTTACACGCCTCAACGATGACAGTCATTACATTAGCACAAGGCTGAGCTCTAGTCTACTCCAAATGAAGCAGCCTGATTGTGCCCTGAATGATGCTCATAGCACCTAGCTGTACTCATCCAAATTCAACCCCCTTTGTGAAAGCGCTGTCATGCCTGGGGCGTTTGGGGCAGTGGGGGAGGGGGGAGGTTGGGGAGAGTGGGGGAGGTGGGGTGGTGGTTGGCAGTGGTCAACTTCCAGTGATGTACAAGCCTCTAGATAAAGGGTGGAAGAAACATGCCCAAATTGCCCTCATCCTGATGGCCACCTTTGTGTGTGGCTGCATCAAGCTGTGCGTAGACCCTCGGTACGCAAACACCAAGTGTCACTACGTGCTGAGGTTCTACCTGTCCCTGGTGTTGTGAAGGATAGGTCTGGCCACGCTGCCGCAGAACGCTACAAGTAGATGCACCATGCTACACCGCCTGTCCCTTGTGGAAAAATTTATGCAGAGGAACACTTTTGACCACAAGTCCATCAGGCATTGGTCGATTCCTCGAGGATGTTATGTGTTATGCGGGAAAAGGAGATGGTGGATCCTGTCGGATGGTTCTCTAAGCAGACTGTCAAAGTCATTTAACAAAAACAGAATTACCTGGAAAAACTCAGCAGGTCTGGCAGCATCGGCGGAGAAGAAATCAGTTAAAATATTCTCCCTTCTTCTAACTATGCTTCAGTTCTGCCGAAGGGCCATGAAGGCTCGAAACGTTAACTGATTTCTTCTCCGCCGATGCTGCCAGACCTGCTGAGTTTTTCCAGGTAATTCTGTTTTTGTTTTGGATTTCCAGCATCCGCAGTAGCTTTTTGTTTTTATCTTTGTGTCAAAGACATTTGGCAGAATGCCTCATTGCCAGAACTTTCCAACAAGCACCAAGACATAGCTTGGTGAAGCTCCCCGTCAGATCCTTCCAACATGCCAGGAGTCTCACCCTTTCTGCACGTTGCCCTTGAGGTGGCTGTGGTGGGGAAGAGACCGTTGTTCACCTCCTTGTGGAATGTGCCTTTGCAAAGAAGGTCTGGAGAGAGATGCAGTGGTTTTTGTCGAGGTTCATCCCGAGCAGTTCTGTGACACAGGACTCTGTGCTCTACGGGCTGTTCCCAGGGACACACACCGAGACAAACATCAACTGCAGCTCGAGGATCATCAACTTGGTGAAAGACACTCTTTGGTCTGCCCGAAACTTGTTGGTCTTCCGGTGCAAAGAGTTGTCCCCGACCGAGTGTTGCAGACTGGCACATTCTAAGGTCCAGGACTACGTGCTGAGGGATGCTGTAAAGCTTGGGGCAGCTGCCACAAAGGCGCAATGGGGAAAGGTCGCTGTCTAAGACCTTTCAGCCATAGTGCACCGAGAGGCTGGGAAAGGTATAGACCCCTCGGGCTGTACGACTCACATCGAACATGTGCAGTGAATATTACATGTGTCACAATTGTATTGAAGCACCTCAGAGTGCAACATGATCTATGTAGATAACTTGAATACCATTGTACTGTCTGACTGTCTGTAATGACCATGTTGAAATGTCTGTAATGTTCATTGATTGTATTGAAGCACCTCATGATCTATGTGGAAAACTTAAATATGATTTCACTTTTTGTGGTGGCCATTTTGAAATGTTTTGTAATGTTCTTTCAGATATTTTATGAATAAAGTATATATATATATATTTTTTAATATCCATTCATGGATGTGGGCTTTGCTGGCTGGGTCAGTATTTATTGCCCATCCCTAGCTGCCCTTGAGAAGGTGATATTGGGAAGGGAGTTCCAGGATTTTGACTCAGCGACAGTGAAGGAACGGTGATATATTTCCAAGTCAGGATGGTAAGTGACTTGGAGGGGAACTTCCAGGTGGTGGTGTTCCCATCTATCTGCTGCCCTTGTCCTTATAGGTGGTAGTGGTCATGGGTTTGAAAGGTGCTGTTGGAGGACCCTTGGTGAATTCCTGCAGAGTACACACTGCTGCTACTGTGCGTCAGTGGTGGAGGGATTGAATGTTTGTGGATGTAGTGCCAATCAAGCGGCCTGCTTTGTCCTGGATGGTGTCAAGCTTCTTGAGTGTTGTGGGAGCTGCACTCATTCAGGCAAGTGGGGAGTATTCCATCATACTCCTGACTTGTGCCTTGTAGATGGTGGACAGGCTATGGGGAGTCAGGAGGTGAGTTATTCGTCGTACGATTCCTAGCCTCTGACCTGCTCTTGTAGCCACAGTATTTATTTGGCTAGTCCAGTTCAGTTTCTGGTCAATGGAAACCCCCAGGATGTTGATAGTGGGCGATTTAGCGATGGTAATGCCATTGAACATCAAGGGGTGATGATTGGATTCTCTCTTGTTGGAGCTGGTCATTGCCTGACACTTATGTGGCGCGAATGTCACTTGCCCCTTGTCAGCCCAAGCCTGGATATTGTCCAGGTCTTGCTGCATTTGGACGTGGACTGCTTCAGTATTTGAGGAGTCGCAAATGGTGCTGAACATTGTGCAATCATCAGTGAACATCCCCACTTCTGACCTTATGATGGAAGCAAGGTCATTGATGAAGCAGCTGAAGATGGTTGGGCCTAGGACACTACCCTGAGGAACTCCTGCAGTGATGTCCTGGAGCTGAGATGACTGACCTCCAACAACCTGACCACCTTCCTTTGTGCTGGGTATGACTCCAACCAGCAGAGAGTTTTCCCCCGATTCCCATCGACTCCAGTTTTGCTAGGGCTCCTTGAAGCCACATTCCTCAAATGCTGCCTTGGTGTCAAGGGCAGTCAGTCACACCTCACATCGGGAATTCAGCTCTTTTGTCCATGTTGGAACCAAGGCTGTAATGAGGTCAGGAGCTGAGTGGCCATGGCGGAACCCAAACTGGACATCAGTGAGCAGGTTATTGCTAAGCAATTGCTGCTTCATAGCACTGTTGATGATCCCTTCCATTACTGTACTGATGATCGAGAGTAGACTGATGGGGCAGTAATTGGCCGTGTTGGATTTATCCTGCTTTTTGTGTACAGGACATACCTGGGCAATTTTCCACATAGCCGGGTAGATTCCAGTGTTGTAGCTGTACTGGAACAGCTTGGCTAGGGGCACGGCAAGTTCTGGAGCACAAGTCTTCAGTACTATTGCCAGAATATTGTTAGGGCCCATAGCCTTTGCAGTATCCAGTGTCTTCAACCGTTTCTTGATATCATGTGGAGTGAATCAAATCGGCTGAAGACTGGCATCTGTGATGATGGATCATCCACTGAGTACTTCTGGTTGAAGATTGCTGCGGATGCTTCAGCCTTATCTTTTGCCCTGCTGTATTGGGTTTCCCCAACATTGAGGATGGGGGTGTTTGTGGAGCCTCCTCCACCATTGAGATGTTTAATTGTCCACCGCCACTCATGACTGAATGTGGCAGGACTGCAGAGCTTAGATCTGATCCGTTGGTTGTGGGATTGCTTAGCTCTGCCTATCACTTGCTGCTTGTGCTGTTTGGCACGCAAGTAGTTCAGTGTTGTAGCTTCACCAGTTGACACCTCATTTTTAGGTATGCCTGGTGCTGCTCTTGGCATGCCCTCCTGCACTCTTCATTGAAGGTGCTGATGAGTTGTCTTCTTGAACTGTTGCAGTCTATGTAGTGTAGGTATACCCATTTTTCCAAAAAAAAACTTTCTGATTTTCCCTCCCTCTGATTTAGGGACAACTTCTCTGCAAGCTCAGGCTCTCAGCACTTGGAAAATGGAGACACAATTGTGACCCAGCACAGCCTATTGTAACACATAAGACAACACAGAAAACGGAATGTACTGGAAATATTCAGCTGCTCTGGCAGCATCTGTGGAGAGAGAACCAGAGTTAACATTTCAAGTTGAATATAACTCTCCAGAACTCAATGTGTAATCTTTGTTGGTTTTACTACTTTTGTTCCACCTGCAGAGGCTGCTATTGCACTTTGGAACAGTTGCACTTTCCTGACCACAAAAATGAATTGTAGAAACTCTATAACTCAGCTTGTACTGCATTCACCGGTGCATGCACAGTTTTCCCACTGCTTGTAGAAAATCAGTAGCATTGTTCTTCACAGGCAAAGAAATGGTTAATACTTAATGGGATTGGGGCAAAGCAAACCTTATACAACTCACAACAAATGTTATTCAGCTCGACATGCCTGCCTTGGTTGTATTAGCTACAGACGCTCAGTATAAATTATGACAAAAGCCACTTGGGTGAGATGCAAAGGGCAGAAAACTGGAAAGGAGCAAACTAAGATTATAAACAATGCACTTGTTCCACCAAATGCAATCATGGATGACGTCAACACATTGCCAATTGCATTACCTGGTTTCTATTGATGTAATGCCCCTTAGAACTATTGCACAAAAAGACTGCTGGATACTTCATTACACTGCTACTTTGATTACAAATTCATGATAATTAATGTATTTAATAAAACTGACACTCATTATATACATCTGGAATGCTAGGACTTTGATCCTGAGGGTATGCTGTTTGTCTGCCTGCTACTTAGAATCTATGTTTATTTTGCGAAAACTGCTGCGGTGACAATCACATTTACTTAGTGAAGCTGTGGTGGTAACAGACTGTCCAGACTACCAGCTCTACGTCCACAGCTGCAACATGGAAAATTTCACCCCCTTGTCAAACTGTCAGGAACTCCTGAATCCTGAATAGCCACTTGAATATTACTAAAGGCAGACCTCCCACTGTCAGCTACACTCCACTGTGCAAACGACTTCCTATTTGGAGAATTAGTGATATCATAGATCCACGTATTGTTAATTAATACGCTGTTGAGTTAAAACAGTCAATTTCTCTGAAATGAAAGGAGAGAGCTAGTCCCGCAAGTTTGCAGCTTAAGGTATTTTCTGCTCCCTCCAGTGGCGGGAATCCTGGTGGGCAGGGGCACTAAATTTGGCGTGAATGAAAAATTCAGTCTCCTGTCAGCGGAAAATTTGTTTGGAATTTTGTTCTCCTGACTTTGGTCATGGGCTAAAGGTGGGTCGAGTTTCCCGCTGAGCTATGTTGGGAACCACATTTGCATTCATTTGATCTCACGAATGCTCATTAAAAGGCCAACTCACCAGGATTACGTTGCCCCTCCAAATTAAGAACCCCACCAGCAGATAATCAGAATGGCTTGTTTTACGACTGTTTACATGTGGCATGCACCTAGCGAGTTACAGTTCGTGCACAACTTGGAGGTCAGTAGGCACTGCTTTCACCTTCATTGAAGAGCACTGCGGTGAGATATTGGGTGCCTGTAGCACAAGCTGTGCCAAGGCTGGGTATGAGGTAAGACCAGCAGGGAGGGGTGAGACTGAGGCAGGATTGGGGTGGGGACATGGTGGTAGGGCTGTGGAGCAGGAGAGTGGAGCGGGGAGACAGAGGCAGGACAAGGGAGTGAACATGAGATGGGGGAGATGGAGGCAGGACTAAGGAGTGGTCAAGGAACAGAGTGGAGTAGTGAAAGACTGGCCTGGGGCAAGAGTTATAAGACTGTCCAAGGGAGGGTCAGAGACTGTCCTCAGGCTGAGGCCGCGATGTTGGGGCCCTATTGAAACGACCATCCTGGGGCTGAGGCCATGCTGTCAGGGGCATATTGAAGAGGCTGTCCTGGGGCTGTATGGGCTGTGTTAGAGGGTTCCGTATGGCATGCATGTCAAGGTTCCAGTCTTTGGTGGAGGAAGGCATCTCTGGGCCGTGACAGTCGTGCACAGTATGGTGTGCAGGGAGAGGTCAGTCATCCAAGGAAATTGATCCTGTGGGTTCGAGTTATGGTATTGAGAGGTGATGCATATGGTCTTAATTGGCATCTGGTCCTTACAGAGGCATGTGAAAATGGATGTAGTTTCAAGCAATCAAGGACCATAGATGCTGTGCAGAGGCAGCATTGACCCTACAAGTCTCCATGTTACCAGTCTACTGGTCATGGTATTCAAGGCACCTTGCTTGCAGTTATGACATAAGTGCAAGGATTTGGTATTGATAGTTATTGTCAAGGCCACTGGAGGACAATGACCAGAAGTCTGATTGTGGGTCATAGGACATGGGTCTTTTGAACCTAATTAAGCCCTTGTTGTGAATATACAGTCACATCTGAGGGGAAAGCTCATCCTGCAAGGGGTGGCTTTGGTGTATCATGTACAAACTGAGGGTAAGTCAAGGGCTAGAGACTGCATTCCTCCCTAGTATATGGAGGGAAACCATTCAACGGGAACTACCACTGATTGTTCAATTGTATCCGTTCACAGATACAAGGAGGAGTGGAGAATGCAGGATACAGGCAACACCACTTTGTTGATAGTTATGATTAGAATGAGGAGATGAACGAAAGGCAATGCCGCAGGCATCTTCGCTTGTCTAGGGATGTGGTAGCTCATATTTGCCACATTCACTGTGAGGAACTTGCCACACAGACTTGGAGGGCATCCAATGCCGGTTGCTCCGAAGATTACTGCTGCACTGAACTTTTTTGCCAGCGGCTCCTTCCAGGGCTCTACTGGGGACCTTTGCGGAATCTCACAATCGTTGTAAGCACAAATGCATAAGGGAGGTGACAGATGCCCTTTTCAGTAAAGCTCACCATTACGTGCAGTTCCGCATGGATGAAGCAAGCAAGGCTGCCAGAGCTGTGGGATTCGCTGCAATCTCCGGCTCCCCACAAGTGCACGGTGCCATTGACTAAACGCAGGTGGCCTTAAGGGCTCCCTGGCAGCAGCCTATGAGATTCATTAATAGAAAAGGATTTCACTCTCTGAATGTCCAGTTTATTTTTGATCACAGAAAGTAGGTCCAGCATGTTTGTGCAGGGAGCTCAAACAACTCATAAATTTTGGGCAAAAGTTTTACCTCGATGGTTGGTGCGTGCCCGACCTGCTCGAGCATCCCGACGTCAAAGTGCAGTCGCGCGATATTTCAGTCGGCGGGTGAGCGCCAGAGTCAGCAGCGCACCTGCCAACAGTGAAAAGGCCTATTAAGGCCATTAACAAGGTTATTAAAAGAAAGTTTACGCTGCCCATCCAACCTTACGGTGGGCGGGCAGGCGAAAAGGCCAAGTGGCCTTTGCACTTTTTAGGAAACCTCAGGTTTCCTAAAGCAATAAAAATAAAATAAAAATTTTAAAATTTAATTAATAACATGTCCCTGCTCATGTGACAGAATGACATGAGGAGACATGTTTTATAACATTTTTCATTTCTTTATTTTTTAAGAAAACTCTTCATCTCCCTGAGGCAGCTCCGTGCCTCAGGGAGGTTATCAAGCGCACACTTGTGCACATGCACAAAGTTCACGCTCACCCCGCTCGCCCTCCTCCCCCCCCACCCGCACAGGCAGCGCTGAGCACTGCTGTTCGCCTTTCACGCTGGGTGGGCTTTAATTGGCCCACCAGCGTGAAATTGCAGTCCGGTCCCTATCGCAGGCGGCGGGCAGCTTCCGACCCCCCTCGCCAACCCGTGCCGAGCCCACCTGACAAGGGCAAAATTCTGCCCATTGAGTCATTCCCAGGTTCCAGGGATATTTGAGGGAGCTCAGCACTTTGAGGGTTGGCTCCTCGGTGATGAGGGGTACCTGCAGAAGACATGGCTAATGACACCCATTCATCGGCTACAGAGGCATCTCAGGATAGATACAATGCTGCACATTCCAACACAAGGTCATTAATGAAGCAGACTGTTGGCCTCTTAAAGATGCGTTTCCGATGTTTAAACCGGTCAGGTAGGCCTCTCCTATATTCACCACAGAGAGTATCCCGTATCATTGTTGTTTGCTGTGCCCTGCACAGCCTAGCGCTGTAAAAAGGGGTGTGTTGCCAGAGGGAGACATGGAGGAGCTAGACTTCTCCTTGGACAGGGGGGACTTGGAAGGGGATGAATCTGAAGAGGATGAGGATTCAGACTATCCACATGAGGATGTCATTGCATGGGCACGATGTGACAGATGTGCCCATGACAACCCCATAGCTACAAGATTTCAAGAGGAATAAGCCGAAGACAAGTTTTCATGATTGAAGTTCTCTTCAGGCTTCGATGCAGGTGACACAACAAAACCTTCGTTGTCAGTGTCAACATATCACAAAAGGTCATCAATCTCATAATCATCATGGTAGCAGCGTGAGTCACCTTCATCTCTAATGATGGTGTCATCCTTGGAAGGCACAGTAACCTAGGGAACATGTGGCCGCTGTGGAATGTGATTAGTACTCCACTAGTGTACCTCCTTAAACAACTACACATAGTGCAGTTCTTTCAACCATGGCGCAAGCAAGTCAGTGCCCATGGCATCCATCAAGAGGCAGAAATGCTATTGCACATTTGGATGAACTCATGCCAGTTCGACAGCAGCTTAGCAAGGCGGTGCTAACAGGAAAAACATTAGTCAATGGTTAGTGCTTGACTATCTCAAGAGGGAGCAACATCTAGACAGCACTAAAATCCTAATGTTAGCTCTCATGGATGAATAATGCAGAGGCCTCGTCTTGCTACACCCCAGTATGCCTTTGGACATCAGAACGCAGTGACATGTTACTCTGGAGCATGCACACAAAGCTGTGAGTTATGTTTGCATTATCCTCACAGAGACTGGCTCAACAGGACCTTCGTTTGGTTATTTACAAACACTCATAACCCTGCATTCGTCGGAAACCTGCCAAGTCTAGGTCTTGCGTTGCCTTGGTATTTGGGAGGGATGTGACCTAGTCATGCATGGGAGAAGTAGGAACTAAGACAGGAATAACGTTCAGCCTTAAATGCGGAGATGAAGTCCCCCTGCGGCGGTTTCAATGGCAGGCGGGGGTGGGGGGAGCTGAAGAATCGGTTTCCCGCTGGCGTAAAATGACGGCGGGATCTTCCGCTCCACCCGCCATGATGGGTCACAATTCCTGCCAGAGGCCAGCGTGAAACTGAATTGCATCCCGCTTTTGGGATGCAGGTGAAGGCCCGGAATTGCCTCCCCCGCCCGAACGTCTGCACCGCCAGCGGGAAATCACAGCGGTCCATAACACATCTGGACCAACATGGCATGTACATGTCAGCACTTACATGAAGAAGGTCTTGGGCAACTCATGGAGATGAGGAGAAGATGGGGGCCTCCAGCGAGCGGACCCACACCATGTGCAGCAGTGGTGGGTGCAGCATCTGTCACATGAATCTTCTCTGTGGCTGTTCTTGGCACAGCAACCCCTCCCAGGGTTTGGATCTTCAAACTACAGGTAGAAGGCTGCTTGGTACTGGTGGGGCCAGGGTGAGGTGGAGGTGGGAATAGATGGGGAGTAAAGGAATGAAGAGGTGAGGTGGGAGTGGAGACCTAGAGGGGGCGAGGGTGATTGGGGGTGGTAGGGGAAAGAGAGATTCTGTGGGGTTTGTGGAATGGGTGAGCTGGTATGTAATGGGAGGGTGGGAAGGGCTGTGCTGGGGTGTGGGCGGCGGGGGGGTTGGTGGGGTGGTAGTTATGCAGGTGTGAAGGGGCGTGGGGGTTTGTGCAGGTATGAACGGGCATGGGGAGGTGTAGAGGAATGGATGGGCATGGGGGGTTTTATGGGGAAAGGGGTTCAGGGGAGGGGTCAGTGGAGTCAATGGAGGATTTGGGGGGGCATACTGAGGGTGGTAGGACGGGATGGAGGTGGTTAAAGGGAGCAGCGGAAGCTGGTAGGGTGGGAGGGTGAGGATGTTGAGTGAAGGAGCTCTGAGGGTTGTTGGAGGGGACGTGGAAGATGATGCGGATTCGGGAGGTCAGCAGGATGATGGGGGCATCTATCGTAATGGGGATGAGCTGTTCAGGTAGGTAGAGGACTTCTAATTACCTGTATGGGTGGAAGGTGATGGGGGGAGGGTTGAAGGGTGACCTTGGGGAGGTCAAAAGTGATTCCTTGGGCGGGGGGGAGTGGGACAATGGCTATGGGGGACAGGGTGTGGTGATGGGGGGGAGGGGAAAAATACTCCACTCGATTTTAAAACATTACTAGCACCATGACTGCCCTCAACTATGCAGAGCTCATGGTGGAGATCTTGAGATACTGTTTGGGAGTTGGGTCATCGGGGTGGGCGGAGATGCAGGTCAGCTCAGCTGGACAACTGAAGGAGAACCCCAACATGTAGTACTTATAATGCTGGGGCCTTGGGACAGATGAGAGTGCAAAGCCTCAGAGTGTGCAGAAAGCTTCTCGCGCATGGCTCGCAAAGGCCCTGACAAAAAGACCTTTGCCTCTCTGAACATGCATGATTCCCGGGGGCATGGGGTGTCCCTTAGAAAATGTATGGTGGGGGGCTTAGGGTAAGGTTTAGTCTGAAGAACTATCGCAAATAAACCACATCAGACATCATTAAAGTGCAAGTGAAAGGGATTTACAAAAGTTTGATATGTGTAACGATCATAGTGCACCCCTGCAACCACTTGTGAATGCAAAACCTTTAAACTTTTCTTTCCCGAACACTTCTTCTAAGCGCTCCCCCGACATCCACTGCAGGGATGGAGGCAGCCTGCTGACCAGTTGGCCCTGTTGCCTTGGATGACCTTGGCGGCAGTGCTCTGGAGACCTGAGGTCTGGAGGGCCCCAGCTTACTTTGGCTGTCTTGCTGTGGTGCAGCTGCTCCCCCTGCAGTCACAAAGGATGAGGCTGAAGGGGCCACAGGCAAAGAGGATTCAGAAAGGCCAGACACAGTCAGAGAGTCCTGAGTGGAGGTCCCAGGGGTGTCCAACTGCTGCTCTTCTTCACTTTGGGTGCCCGAAGGCCTTGGCCTGACGCCTTGAGGGGAAGGGGCACCTGAAGGGAGGTCAAGGAGCTTTGTCCCCCTCTCGCATAGCCACTGCAGAAACTCACCCAGGGCTACAGCGATGGAGTGGAGGTCTATGCGCATTTCCGGCAGAATCTGCTGCACCAGGTTCTCCATGGAGTCCACCACCCCCATGGGGACATCCATGTGTGCACAGGTCCGCACCACTTCATCAGCCAGCAGGTGGACAGACTCCTCTGTCTCACGTGACACCATGGTGAGGGCCTCCGATATCTCTGTCTGATTTTCCCCCATCTCTTGCTGCCTCTCCAGCGTCTCTTGGAAGGCTGATTCCAGAGGCCTGTCATCGGGCATGAACCTCGCAGATGCCTCTTCCCCAGCACTCATCCATGTGCTTGTAAGCTTGGCTGACCCCGCCTCCTCATGCTGCGGGCATGCGTCCATGCAGTGACCACCAGAATGTGAGACCCTTCCTAAACTAGAACTAATACCCACTGTGGTGTGTGTTTCTGGGCTGGTGGAGGGTGCAGGTGTCTGCTCTGATGCCTTTACAGGTGCACGTTCTTCATCCGCAAAGTCCTTGCTCCTCTCCGGGTTTGTATTCGTGCTGGATAAGGTTCCTCAATTTCTGAAACAAAAACAAAAAATGC
This sequence comes from Cetorhinus maximus, assembly GCF_964194155.1. Lineage (NCBI taxonomy): Eukaryota > Metazoa > Chordata > Chondrichthyes > Lamniformes > Cetorhinidae > Cetorhinus > Cetorhinus maximus. The sequence goes on from NC_135887.1 coordinate 7,589,208, forward strand.
TGGAAAAACTCAGCAGGTCTGACAGCATCTATGGAGAGAAAGACAGAGCTAACGTTTTGAGTCTGTATGACTCTTCAGAGCAGATTTCCAGCATCCGCAGTATTTTGCCTTTCCTCAGTTTCTGGCCTTGCCCTTTTCCTGGTGGCACCTGTAAGTGAGAGAGGAGAGAGTGCGTGACTGCATGAGCTGCCTCCAACATGAAGGAACCCTTGACCCTTATGTTTCAATGATATGCATGGATCCTTACTGGATGGAGGCTACAGTCTCTCCATTCCCGATGGATCTGTCCTGCTCCACCCCTGCCAGTTGGGCTGCCCACTCCTTGAAGTAGGTCAATTCTTTCAAGTGTGGCTGGCCCCCTCCCATCTTCTCTCTCTCTCTTCTTTTATGGCTTAACTTCTATGCAAAGTGAGAAGGTGGGGTTGAGAGCAATTGGGTTTCATGTATCTTTCCCATGCTTCCACTCTTACAAAAAAAACCATCAGATTGTGTGCCATCTGATTGAAGCACTGCAGGTCATCCAGAAGGGTTCTGGCTTGCACTCTCCAGAGCAGTGAGCCCATGTAGAAATCAGGATAAGGCTCAAAGAGACATGTCATTAACAGTGCTTGCTGGTGCCCTTAATGCTTGAGCCTATCCCCACCTCATCCCCAGACAGCATGTGAGCTCTCTGTGTGGAAGGGTGAGGGGCCCACAGTGGCCTCCCTCCCTGCAGAGTAGATGGGCTACAATGGGTATGATAGGCATCACCTTATCATGTTGCCATTGAGGCCCCTGATCCCTGTACCATTCAGTGAGGTGACTGCGAGCAGTTAAGGGTTCACCCTCCTTGGTCTGACTTGCTGGACTTGATGGGGTCACTGGCAGAGCAGAATTGAAGTGTCCTGGGTGGATGTCCCCAGGTTGTCAGGATGGAGCTCCTCCTCCCTTTGGGTGCCTGAGGGCCCCTTCCTGACTCCTTGAGGAGAATGGGAATCTGGAGGGCAGTCTAGGTGCCCCGCCCCCTCTCACCTAGCCACTGCTGGAACGCACCCATGGCTAGAGCATGTGCAGGTCCGAGCGCAAATCTAGCAGAAGCTGGACCTGGGTCTCTTAGGCGGCCGCCATATTTCCCATGGAGACTTTGATGCACTTGCATGCTGGAGCCACGACATCAGACAGAAGGTAGATGGACTCCTCTAACCTTCGTTCTAGTCTGGTGACAGCCTCCAACAACTCTGTCTGCTGTTCCCTTACTTGTCTCTGCATCTCCAACGTTTCTCTCAGGGCCTATTCCAGAGGCTCATCATCGGACTCGGACTCAGCAGGGGTCTGGTCTGCAGTAGCCCTTTGGTGTCAGAGACATAGGCTGCCACTGCTCCCCTTTGGTGTAGACCTGTGTCGGTGAGGTGATCACCAGGCTGTGAACCCAAGCCTACTCTATAGGTCCCACGAGGTGAGTTTATCTGCACTGGTGGAGGGTGCAGGTGAATGCAGTGATGGGTTTTCATCTTATGGTTCTTCAGCATCCTCACCTGAGCTGGTCTGGGGGCTGGGGCTGAGGCGCTTGCTTGTCTTCCTCTGCCTTTTCTTGCTGGTAGCTGGAATGGAGAGGAGAGATAATTAGTGATTGACAAGGCAGGCTCCAACACTATAGGTCACTCATAGCCATTGTTCGCTTGTGGCTGATGTGTGCTGGATGGACCTTCACTGCCATGTTGGGGGAGGCTGATCTCGCCTTCTGGGTATGAACTCTATCCTCTCCAGTGAACTCTGCCACCTGCTTCTCGTGGGACGAGAGTGTCCTCAACTCTAGGGTCCCCCTCTGGTCTTGGCTCTCTCCCTTCTGTTGTGGGTGATCTTGTCCTGCATAAAGACAGATGGATTGACTTTGAACACAATGGATGAAAGAGCACTTCAGAAGTATGCATACCTGTTGTGTGTGCTAAGCCCTCCCCTGTAAGGGATTAGAACGCTCTTTGTGCAAGAATTTACATGAGATGGTGAGCTTAAAGTGGCTGGAAGATATTCACTGTTGATGTCCCATCTGCTGGTCGTGTGTGACATCCCTCTAAACCTTAGATTGCCTGATGCCGGAATGAGAATGTGAGTTTGGAGTCAGTAGAAGTTTCACTTACCCTGGTGGAGCACATCAGATCATTCAACCTTTTCCTGCACTGCAGGGCAGTCCTTTTTGTTGGGCACCGACAGTGACCTCCCTGGCGACCTCCTCCCAGGCCAGCATGGTCAGGTGGGAGGATCTCCTGCTCCCAACCCCAAGGAAAGAAGACTTCCCGCCTTTCCTGGATGGTCTGGAGGAGATTCCCCAAGGAGGCCTTGCTGAACTGTAGAGGGGAGGGTTTGGTTCTTTTGGGTGCCGTTGAAAACCAGAACAAAACAGCACAACCGGCCTGCAGTGAGTGCATGTCAGTGCGGGTGCCTTTTAAATAGGGCACCCCCCCGCCACGAGATTCGTCAAGCTCCTCATTGATGTATAATTAATAGGCTGAAAAGCAAAAGATCGCACAGATTAATCTGACCTGCCACCCAACGGTAACCAAGCCGACTTTCCCGCCTGCCACTGCACTTAGTCTCCAGAATAGAAAATTCTGCCCTAGGTCTCAGAACTGTACCATGGATCCCATTGCACTACAGAACCCAGCGCCCAAAAGCAAGGGGATGATACATTTAACTCACTCTCTGAAACAGGATTTCTTAACTCAGTGTTTAAGTGTCAAAGTGAAGATACCCAATTAATGAACCGGGATGGAGATTCCATTGCAGTGTAAAGCTTGCTAAGCACTCACATTAGGTCATAGGCATGAGATGAGATGGTTCTTAGCTGACAAGAGTTCTGCATTGATTTGAATTTCACATTAAGAAGAAAGATTCTCAGTTATTTTGCACTGAAAAATTCTGTACTAGGAAGATATTTGCAATGCATTCAGAAAAGGAAGCAATAAATTACTGGAACTCTTCTGCCACTGACTTTGAATGGATGATATATCTAGCAGAATGTTCAAGACCTAGCAAAATTAATCTCAAACTGTAGGATGAATTGGACAATCAATTCTGTAATGTGGCAAGGCTGGCACCACAATGGATTCAAAGCCAGAGCAGTTTGATACAGAAAAAAAACAGAATTGGGGGTATAATAATTTGTATTCAAATATTGTGCAGAATAATTTTCTTTGAAATTTAAAAAATAATTTCTTCGGCTCCAGAATGATGGTAATCTTTATCATGTGTCAGTTAAAATCACAGCATCACCGAGCTGCCATGCTCACCACCCTGCAGTTTAAAGAAATAAATGGGCTATATTAAAGGAAGTACAGGCATTATACAGAATGTATACTGCTACATTACCTTGCAACCGATCAGAGTGCTTTGCATAGTGAATTTAGCTCTAAAGTGCAGCAAATCACTAAGAATAGTTTGGTAAAATTCTATTTCTCTATTTCCTCATTTCTCTATTTTCTTAATTCTGATGAAGGGTCATACGGACTCGAAATGTCAACTGCATTCCTCTCCGTAGATGCTGAGTTTTTCCATGTATTTTTGTTTTGGTAAAATTCAGCAAGGTTACACTCCTGCAATGGAGTCAAGCAAGGTGGGAATGCAGATTTGTGCAGTGGAGGTACAGTTCTATATTCATTCTCTTATTTAATGAGGCTCTCCACTGGGAACAGAGCCTTGCTGAATTTGTCCATGTAGATTTATGGCAGTGAATCTGAGATAGTAATTCTATTCCGTAGTGTATGTAGTGCTAATGTTTCATTCTCTATAAAGACAGCACATCTTACCTATAAAGCATTGAGCCAGAAGGTAGGTGTCTACCTTAACGATCTCATCAACAGGGTCAAAGGCACAGATTTCTTCAATTAAATTATTGTTCAATCTCTGAGAGGAGAAGAGCAAAAAAGAGTGTTAGCAGGACAGAGTTGGAACACCTATGAAGTCAGATCAGCAGAACAATACTGAAGGTATTACCAAGCTATTATACACAGAGGTCAAATATTTATCCTGTGTCAATAAATGAAACAAATCCAGACCTTAGTAAAATACTGTGGTGCAATTTTGCAGTTTGCTGGGACATTTTGAGTTTTTTTGACTATTTGCCCTAGAGTAATTTTGAGTTGATATATATTAAGATAATGTTATTAAGTTCAGTTTACAAAAAGTTAAATCCACAGGTCACGCAAGTTGTTGGGAATACACATTAGAACCAGACAGAAAGGATGCTTCTTGCAAATCACATCAGTTTGCAAGAATGGGCTTGATTAAGATTTTCTAGTAGCATTTGCACATAATGTGAGGAGGGACATAATCCAGGAGTTCAGTTCTTGATCACTATGCAGTGTCTGCTGCTGGAAAGTACATGTGTGTGTGAACCCTGGACGGGAGACAAGGCTAGGCTGAACTGTGATGTCCTTACCGTAAAATAACCAGCCAACACCCAATGCCTTTGCTCATGCACTAAGCATAGCCACTTGGACTAAGTATCAAAAGGTGGCTGGCACCTGTGGAATCATGCTCTAGCTTCAGCCAGTGTCTTCAGGGAAGAAGAGGAGGAAATTGTTAGGGGGGAAACGTGTTAACACTTCCATTGAAATAGTGAACCAAGTAATGTTGCAAAAATGTTTTACATGTCTTTCTGATGATGATGTTAAACTAACGCCTTTTTTGCCCTTGTAGATGGATATAAAAAATCCCATGGCACTATTCAAAAAAATTGCAGGAGAGTTCTTCTGATGTCCTTAAGATCCCTTAAACAGATTATCATGATTTTAACAACTTTCTATTTTAACCAGTTGAACCATTTCCTTGGACAGCAGAAGCTGGTAATGGAGGATGGTTGCATCAGAGCTACTGGGAGTAGAGAATGTTTGGGCTGGTGTTTGGGGTGGGGATCGCCTATTGGTATGCTGGTAGCAAGGTGATCTGGAGCCCTATGGTTCATCTACCTTGTCCACCACAGTCTTGGGTCATAAGAGACTTCTCCTCTTTGCAGAACTTTCATGCTTTCGTCCTCCTCTGCTATTCTACTGTAACTATTTACATCTCCTCTCGACCCATTGTTGGTGTTTTATTATGTTAAAGGTGCTATATAAATACAAAATGCTGTTGTTGAAGTTGTTCCATTACCATCCCCTATTTACCTTGTCCAAGATCCTTTTAGTCATTTAATCACTCCTGCACTCTACCCTATACCAGACCTCCCCATTTGTTCTTTTCTCCTCCAAACTGCCTGCCTTTCTAACTTTGTCACTGGGTCAAAATTGTGGGACATCCTTCCTTGTGGGTGTACCTAAACTCCATGGACTGCAGTGATTCAAGAAGGTGGCTCACCACCACCTTCTCAAGGACAATTAGGGATGGCAACAGATGCTGGTCTTGCCAGTGACACTCACATGCCACGAACAAAGAGAAAAAAAATGTGCTTGGATGAAAGCCATTGATTTGTAACATCCTCCAGTGCTGATGAAAGGTCACTGACCTAAAATATTAACACTGTTTTTCTCACTCACAAGACTGTTTTCAGCATTCTATGATGTTGCCTGACCTGCTCAGTGTTCCCAGCAATTTCTATTGTTATTTCAGATTTCCAGCGGTATTTCACATTTGTTATTTGATCATCGATATTTGTGAGATCTGGCTGTGTGCAAATTGGCTGCCAAATTTCCTTACATGACAAACAGTAATGACACTTCAAAAGTACTTCATTGGCTGTAAAGTGCTTTGGGACATCCTCAGGTTGTGGGTGGCACTTATCAATGCAAATTGTCCCTTCATTATACAATGTACATTAATGTTGCACAAGGTAAGTAACTCTATACTTATGTTTTGATACTGAATATGATAATGATAGCTCAAATGCAGTTCTGTACTACTATGGAAGTGCTGGGAACAAGCGTTCTAAGAAACCTATTACTGTGTTCCTGTGTCTGTCTGTCTCAGTAACTGGCAGAAACTTGATAAATCATTATTTAAAATAGATAGGAGAAATGTTGAGCACTTAAGACTTGGATTTGAATCCAGGCTGGGTGGGGTGACAAGGATGACACCATTGAAACAAGATGGGTATTGCCTGAAGACATTGGTTTTTAATTGTGCCTTGGGACCTCATCTGCATCATTGAGAATCAATAAGCTTGCCAGTTGGGAATTAGGAATTTTGGCCAACACTGAGTAGATCCTGGGAGGTATCTCCTGTTCTTCCACGTTCCACAGAAAGGAAGCTATAAAAATATTTCCGTACCATTTTTTTGGCAGCCTCCAATGGCCCCTTTCAAGACTGCTGGTTATAACACTGATGACTTGTATTAACTGTGTGCAGGATGTGTGGCACATGCTGCTGATCAATTTTGGATTAGGGTCCTAAAACCAAGACCCCAAATTACATACTCAAGATGCAACCCCCATTTCAGCCATGTGCTCTGCACACTTGGAAGTTGCCAGCTTCCAATTTGGCAGCTAGTACCCTTTCAGGGGAGGCCAAGATTGGAACCTGAAATTGGTCTCCCTTAACTTATTCTCAAAAAACAGGCACAATGATATCTAATTTCTCCTCCACACTATTTAACCGTTGGAGGGGATGGGGGAGGGGGATGAAGCTATTTTAGGCAGTATTGATCCTTGACTAAAGTCCATAAATACACTGTGTGTCATTGGATGGTAACTAGGAACAGATGATTTATTAGTTGATTTTCTCCTGTTTAACCAAGTACAGCAGTAATGCCCCTGAAGATTTCCAAATGAACTCGGCTGATGCAATAGACTGGGAATTAAACCTCAAGTTTTTCTGGTATATATGGTCAAAAAACCGTATATTAAAAGGCTGCAACTTTAATCATGTTTCTGAAATGCATCTTCTTAAATTCATTTTCAGGATTTGGGCATCACTGGTAAGACTGGAATTTGTTGCCTATCCCTAGCTGTCCTTGTTGAACTGGGTGGCTTGCTAGGCTATTTCAGAGGGCATTTAGTAGTCAAACATTATCAGCATGGACTAGAGCCAGACCAAATGAGGAAAGCAGGTTTCCTTTCCTAAAGAACATTAGTGAACCAGTTGGGATTGTATGACAGTTTAACAGACTCATCGTCACTTTTACTTTCCTTAGAGTTATTTTTAAAACTAAGTTCAAATTCTCAAATTGCCATGGAGGGATTTGAGCTCCAAGGAAGATTTTGGATCAAAGGAAGAAGCTTATCAGGATGCCAGAAAAGTGGTAAGCCTGAGAATTGGGAGGAATTTCAAACTCAGCAAAGGATGACCAAGAAAGGAAAAAGAGAATATGAATGCAAACTAGCGAGTAACATATAGGCAGATTGTAAAAGTTTCTTTAGGTATGTGAAAAGGAAACGATTATCTAGGACAAATGTGGGCCCATTACAGGTGGGGGCAGGAGAATTTATAGTGGAGAATAGGGAAATGATGGAAGAACTAAACAATTACTTTGTGTCTGTCTTTATGGAAGAAGATGCAGAAAATCTCCTAGAAATACTAGGCAACCAAGGGACTTATGAAACTGAGGTACTGAAAGAAATTAATGTTAGTAAAGAGGTAGTACTTGAAAAGTTAATTGGATTGAAGTTTGAGAAATACCTGGACCAGATGAACTACATCCCAGAGTGTTGAAGGAGGTGGCTATAGAGATAGTGGATGCATTGGTCATTATCTTTCAAAATGCAATAGATTCTGCAAAGTTCCTACAGACTGGAAAGTAGTAAATGTAATTCCACTATTTAAGAAGGGAGGGAGAATGGAGAACTCCAGACCTGTTAGTTTGATGTCAGTAGTAGGGAAAATGTTAGAATCTGTTATAAAGGATGTGATAATTGGACACTTGGAAAGTAATGATATGATTGGGCAGCATCAACATGAATTTATGAAAGGGAAATCATGTTGGAGTTTTGTGAGAATGTTACTTGTAGCATAACTAAAGGATGTGGTGCATTTAGATGTTCAGAAGGCTTTTGGTAAGGACCCACACAGGAGGTTAGTAAACAAAATTGGAGCGCACAGGATTTGGGGTAATAAGCTAGTATGGATTGAGAATTGGTTAACTGATAGAAAGCAGAGAGCAGGAATAAGCGGGTCGTTCTCAGAATGGCAGGTTGTTACCAGTGAGGTACCGCAACGATCAATGCTTGGGCCACAGCTGTTCACAATCTATATAAGTGATTTGGACATGGGGACCAATTATAATATTTCCAAATTTGCTGATGACACAAAAACTAGGTAGGAATATAAGTTGTGAGGAGGATGCAAGGAGGTTTCATGTGGACTTGGACAGGCTAAGTGAATGGGTAAGAACATGGCAGATGGAAAAAAATGTGAATAAGTGTGAAGTTATCCGCTTTGGTTGAAAAAACAGGACAGAATATTTCTGAAATCGAGAGAGAGTGGGAAGTGTTGGTGTCCAAAGGGACCTGAGTGCCCTTGTTCATGAGTCACTAAAAGCTCGCATGCAGATGCTACAATCAATAAGGAAGGCAAATGGTAAGTTGGCCTTCATTGCAAGAGGAGTTGAGAACAGAAGTGAAGATGTCTTGCAGCAATTGTATAGAGCTTTGGTGAGACCACCCCTGGAGTATTGTGTACAGTTCTGGTCTCCTTATCTAAGGAAGGATATACTTGCCATAGAGGGAGTGCAATGGAGGTTCATCAGACTAATTCCTGGGGTGGCGGGATTGTCTTATGAGGAGAGATTGAGGAAACTGGGCCTGTATTCTTTAGAATTTCAAAGAATGACAGATGATCTCATTGAAACTTACAACATTTTTACAGGGCGTGACAGGGTGGATGAGGATAGGATATTTCCCTTGGCTGGTGAATCTAGAACCAGGGGACATAATTTCAGAATAAGGGGGAGGCTATTTCAGACTGAGATGAGGAGGAACTTCTTCACTCAGAGGGTGGTGAATCTTTGGAATTCTCTACCTCAGAGGGATGTGGAAGCTCAATCATTGAGCACGTTCAAGACAGAAATTGATAGATTCCTGGAGACTAATGACATCAAGGGATTTGGAAATAGCTTGGGAAAGTGGCATTGAGGTAGATGATCAGCCATGATCTAACTGAATGGTGGAGGAAGCTTGATGAGCTGAATGGCCTACTCCTGTTCCTATGTTCCTCACATTCTCTGGATTATTACCAAGTTTCTGGATCATGATTCCAGTAAGATTCTATAACATAGCCACTACACCACCATACCCAAGTGGTAATCTCTAAAATAAAAACAAAAGTGCTAGAAAAATTCAACAGGTGAGGCAGCATCTGTGGAGAGAAACAGAGTTAATGCTTCAGGTCAAGTGACCTTTCATCAGAACATCAAAAATACTGCATCCATGCTTTGCTTTGGTAAGTTCCAAAACCTAATGAAAAATAGTGTTAAAATTGCACACAATTTTTATCCTGCTTTCAAGAAATTCTTAACTAGCATGTCAAAACAGGTGATTGGCTGGTGTGACAACAACTGTCATTTATACAGTGCCTTTAAGCTAGTAAAGCGTCCCAAGATGCCCATTCACTATTAGTGCGTCTTAGGGACATAGGAGCAGGAGGAGGTTATTTGACCCGTTGAGCCCATTCCACCATTTAGTTAGACCATGTCTGAACATTTTTTTTTATTCCTTCATGGGTCGTGGGTGTTGCTGGCTAGGCCAGCATTTATTGCCCATCCATAATTGCCCTTAAGAAGGTGGTGGTGAACTGTCTTCTTCAACTGCTGTAGTCCATGTGCTATAGATGGTGGACAGGCTCTGGGGAAAAAGGTGAGTTTCTCACCACTGGATTCCTAGCCTCTGACCTGCTCGTGTGGCCACAGTATTTATATGACTGGTCCAGTTCAGTTTCTGGTCAATGGTAACACCCAGGATGTTAATAGTGGGGAATTCAGTGGTGGCAATAGCACTGAATGTCAAGAGGCGATGCTTAGATTCTTTCTTGTTGGGGATGGTAATTACCTGGCACTTGTGTGGCGCAAATGTTATTTGTCAATTGTCAACCCAAGCCTGGATATTGTCCAGGTCTTGCTGCACTTGGAAATGGACTGCTTCAGTACCTAAGGAATTGTGAATGGTGCTGAACATTGTGCAATCATCAGTGAACATCCCCACTTCTGACCTTATAATAGAAGGAAGGTCATTGATGAAGGAGCTAAAGATGGTTGGGCCTAGGACACTAACCTCAGGAACTCCTGCAGTGATTTCCTACAACTGAGATGATTGACCTTCAACAACCACAACCATCTTCCTTTGTGCTAGGTATGATTCCAATTAGTAGAGAGTTTTCCCCGATTCCCATTTTGCTAGGGCTCCTCGTTGCCACATTCAGTCAAATGCTGCCTTGACCGTCAAGGGCAGAACTCTGACCTCACCTCTGGAGTTCAGCTCTTTAGTCCATGTTTGAACCAAGGCTGTAATGAGGTCAGAAGCTGAGTGGCCCTGGTGGAACCCAAACTGAGTGTCAGTGAGCAGGTTATTGCTAAGCAAGTGCCGTTTGATAGCACTGTTGATGACCCCTTCCATCACTTTACTGATGATTGAGAGTAGACTGATGAGGCCGTAATTGACTGGGTTGGATTTGTCCTGCTTTTTGCGTATAGGACATACCTGGGGCAATTTTCCAAATTTCCAGGTAAATGCCAGTGTTGTAGCTGTACTGGAGCAGCTTGGCTAGGGGCGCAGCAGGTTTAGGAGCATATGTCTTCAGTACTATTGCCGGAACATTGTAAGGGCCCATAGCCTTTGCAGTATCCAGTGCCTTCAGCCATTTCTTAATATCACGTAGAGTAAATCGAATTGGCTGAAGACTGGCATCTCTGATGCTGGGGACCTCCGGAGGAGGCCGAGATGGATCATCCACTCGGCACTTCTGGCTGAAGATTGTTGCAAATGCTTCAGCCTTACCTTTTGCACTGATGTGTTGGGCTCCTCCATCATTGAGGATGGGGTTATTTGTGGAGCCTCCTTCTCCAGTGAGTTGTTTAATTGTACACCACCATTCACAACTGGATGCGGCAGGACTGCAGAGCTTAGATCTGATCCGTTGGTTGTGGAAACGCTTAGTTCTGTTTATCACTTGCTGCTAATGCTGTTTGGCATGCAAGTAGTCCTGTGTTGTAGCTTCACCAGGTTGACACCTAATTTTAAGGTATGCCTGATGTTTTCCTGGCATGGCCTCCTGCACTTTTCATTGAACCAGGGTTGATTCCCTGGCTTGCTGGTAATGGTGGAGTGGGGGATATGCCAGGCCATGCGGTTACAGATTGTGTTCTAGTACAGTTCTGCTGCTGATGGCCCACAGCACCTCATGGTTGCCCAGTCTTGAGTTGCTATATCTGTTTGAAATCTATCCCAATTAGCACAGGGGTAGTGCCACACAACACGATGGAGAGTATCCTCAATGTGAAGACAGGACTTGGTCACCACAAGGACTGTGCGGTGGTTACCCCTACCAATACTGTGATGGACAGATGCATCTGTGGCTGGGAGGTTGGTGAGGATGAGGACAAGCATGTTTTTCCCTCTTGTTAGTTGCCTCACCACCTGCCACAGACCCAGTCTAGCAGCTATGTCCTTTATGACACAGCCAGCTTGGTCTGTAGTGGTACTACCGAGCCACTCTTGGTGATGGACAAGTCCCCCACCCAGAGTACATTCCATGCCCTTGCCTCCTCAGTGCTTCCTCCAAGTGGTGTTCAACATGGAGGAGTACTGATTCATCAGCTGAGGGGTCGGGGGCGGGGGGCGGGGGGGTGGGGGGGGGGGGGGGGGGGGAGGTGGAGGTGGAGGGCGCAATTCATGGTAATCAGCAGTAGGTCTCCTTTCCAATCTTTGACTTGATGGAATGAGACTTCATGGAGTCTGGAATCGATGCTGAGGACTCCCAGGTCAACTCCCTCCTGACTGTATACACTGTGCCATCACCTCTGCCAGATCTGGCCTGCCAGTAGGACAGGGCTTACCCAGGGATGGTGATGGTGGTGTCTGGGACATTGTAAGGTATGATTCCGTGAGTATGACTATGTCAGGCTGTCTCTTGACTAGCCTGTGAGACAGCTCCCTCAATTTTGGCACTAGTCCCCCTAGATGTTAGTAAGGAGGACTTTGCAGGGTTGACAGGGCTGTTGCCATTGTTGTTTCCGGTGCCTAGGCCAACAGGTCTACCTCAACACCACTTTCCCAGTCTATTCCCATATTCCTTGTGAGAATATGTTGAATTGAACTTGAATGTGCAGCCAATTCCAAGGCCAGATTTTAATGCCTTGCCAACTTTCTCCTTCTCCCTCTTCTGAAGGAACTCATTCCTATGCCTCATCCAGGTGGCCATTATTCAGGTGAGAGCTTTGGGCAGAATTTTTCGCTGAGCAGACGGGCACTCGTGCATTATTTGGTTGGCAGGTGGGAATCTACAGCGTGCCCACTGACAATTAAAAGACCTATTAAAGACCATTAACAATGTAATTGATTAAAATTTTTCGCTACCCTTCCAACCTTACAGTTGGCAGGCAGACGAAAGGTTTTGCGAAACCTATCCATGGGCTGGATGAGGTTTCGATTCATCATTAAAAAAAATGAAAAAATTTCATCCTAATTTCTAACATGTCCATGCTCATATGATAGTCACATGAAGGGACAAGTTTTTTTTAACATTTCAAAGATTTTTATTTTTAACTGTCAAAATTCTGCATCTCCCTGAGGCATCTCTGTGCCTCAGGGAGCTTTTCCAGCATGCACCTGTACGCATGCGCGAACTTGTGCTCTCACCCTCCTCCCCCATTAACACAGGCAGTGCTGAGCGCTAAAGCACACGTTCCATGCTGAGCGGGTATTAATTGGCCCGCCAGCACGAAATCACGGTCCGGCCCCAATCGTGGGTGGCGGTCAGCTTCCTGACTGCTCCCACCCACCCCCGCCAAGCTCACTCGACGAGGGAACAATCCGTGTTGAGTGGGCAGGCTAGTCGATAACGGGAAGGGGGGTCATCAAAGCTAAAATACGCACAGCAGGTATCATTGGAAGAGTGGGAATCTTAAGACGATTTTAATCCAGAATGACTAGGCTGATTATAGTGGTCCCACTACTGCTTGGGCTGACTTTATACAGACTTTGCTGAACTTTCTGGTTTTCCTATTTGCTGGATACATTAACTGAGCCAGCAGGGGGAGCCATGAATTAATTTTTCAACAAGTCAACAAATATATGCATTACAGTTTTGGAATTGCCTTATGCATTTACTCTCATACATCTCTGCATTGGTCCCAGGTGAAGTTTTCCACGTCTAACTTCGGTTGCAAGAGATGAAGCACAATCCTAAAAATGTTGTGGACCATCATTGGAGGATTGCTGGATCCCTTGAGCTCTTCAAGTGACTCCTCACTCAGATCATTGATACTTTCTCTCAGTTCCTGCAACATTAACTGATGAAATTGCAGCTTTGTCCGCCTTTCTCCATTATTCTGATCTATTGTTGGAAAGAGCAAAAGGAAGCAAAACATTAATGAAAGGATGCGAGCATTTGTGAATGCCTCTGTCCTGTAATCGCTATGCTTTACAATTTAATTCATTGTCATTGAAGGTGCATCAAAATGCTTATAAAATTTATACCTTAAAATCCTTGTAATATGACTAGTATAATGAAGTACTGTAGGTATATTAAACCATATTATGCAATTAGCACAAGAGCATAAGATTGATTTTTTAATAAAGAGTGGTGGCTCATTGCTATGTTCAAATGGTCAGGTGATTGTGAAAAGCAGTTAGTCTGGTACATCCCATCAGTTTACTGTTTTCAGAGAGAAGCAGAAAGAGGCAGCACTTGTATTTACATCTAATAGAGAAGAAGCCAAAGAGGGAAATAATTCAAATGTGAATGTTTTGTTGTTGTCATACGCTGAGTTCAGCTGATCACAGCCAGGCGGGAGACTATTATTACTATGACTGTGGCAGTGTTCATTGGGTGGGAAGAGGAGAAAATCAGACAGGATTCCTGCTCTTGAATGATATTACTGCTGGAAGGTATGGATGGGCAGCCCCAGGTTTGAGCTCAGCTGTGATGGCCCTCAGCAGCAAATGGGTCACCGACACAATGACCTAGATTTTTGGATTGACGTTATTTTAATGCTCGCAGTAAACTGGTTAAAAAAGAAAGCTGAGTAAAAATCCAGGTTTCACTACCTCACCTCAAAAAAAAAGGAATGCTAAAGGAAGGCAGCTGTCACCTTTGAAACAACCTCAGCAAATGTTAGCACCTTCAAGAAAAAAGGTGAGGGGTTGAAAGCTGGAAAGCGATTTTTTTAAAAAGGAAATATTTTTAGGAAGTTGACATACTCTCCAAGGCCTCTCTCAGTTGATCATTGTTCAAGCTGGCTTGCAATTGCTTATCATTAAATTTCGAAAGGGCGCTTGTTGCTGTAGGGGCTCAGTGTTACTCAATACACACCTGTGATTCAGACTGGTGCACGGTCCATTGCTCCAGATCATATCAACATACGAATTCGGAGTAGGAGTAGGCCACATAGCTGATCTGATTTTAACCTCACATTCCTGCCTACCCCTGATAACCTTTCACCCCCTTTCTTATCAAGAATCTCTCTACCTCTGCCTTAAAGATATTCAACAACTCTGCCTCAACCACCTTTTGAGGAAGAGAATTCCAAAGCCTCACAACCTTCTGAGAAAAAAATCTTTCATCATTTCTGTCCTAAATTGGTGACCTGCTATTTTGAAACAGTGACTCCAAGTTCTGGATTCTCCCACAAGAGGAAATATCCTTTCCACATTCACCCTGTCAAGTCCCCTCAGGATCTTATATGCTTCAATCAAGGCACCTCTTACTTTTCTAAACTCCAGCAGATACAAGCCTAGCCTGTCCAGCCTTTCCTCATAAGATAACCTGCTTGTTCCATGTATTCATTTAGTAAACCTTCTCTGAACTGCTTCTAATGCATTTACATCTTTCCTTTAATAAGGTGACCAATACTGTACACAGCAGTCCAGACGTGGCCTCACCAATGCCCTGTATAACTGAAGCAAAACTTCCCTACTCTTGTATTCAAATCCTCTCACAAGAAACAATAACATTTTATTAGCTTTGCTAAATTCTTGCTGCACCTGCATACTAACCTTTTGCAATTCATGCACTAGGGCATCCAGATTCCTTTGTATCTCAGAGCTCTGCAACCTTGCACCATTTAGATAATATGTCTCTTCTTTATTCATCTTTCCAAAATGGACAACCTCACATTTTCCTACATTATACTCTATTTTCAAGATCTTTGCCCACTCACCTAATCTATCTATATCCTATTGTAGCCTCCTTATGTCCTCTCCACAACTTACTTTCCTACCTACCCTTGTGTCATCAGCAAATTTAGCAACCATACCTTTGGTCCTTTCATCCAAATCATTTATATAAATTGTAAAGAATTGAGGTCCCAGCCCTAATCCCTGTGGCACACCACTCATCACATCCTGCCAACCAGAAAATGAGCCATTAATGCCTACACTCTGTTTCCTGTTAGCTAGCCAATCTTCTAATCATGCCAATATATTACCCAACAACATGAGCTTTTATTTTCCGCAATAACCTTTGATGAGTCACCTTATCAAATGCCTTCTGAAAATCCAAGTACAGCACATCTACCAGTCCCCCTTTATCCATGGCACCTGCTACTTCTTCAAAGAACTCCAATAAATTGGTTAAACACGGCTTCCTTTTCACAAAGCAATGCTGTCTCTGCCTGATTACCTTCAATTTATCTAAGTGCCTTGTTAGAACATCTTTAATAATAGCTTCTTACATCTTCCCTATGACAGATGTTAAGCTAACCGGCACATAGTTTCCTGCTTTCTGTCTCCCTTTTTGAATAAAAGAGTTACATTAGCTATTTTCCAACCTAATGGAACCTTCCCCGAATCTAGTGAATTTTGGAAAATTAAAACCAATGCATCAACTATCTCACTAGCCATTTCGTTTAAGACCCTAGTATGAAGCCTATCAGGACCCAGGGACTTGTCAACCCACAGTTCCAACAATTTTCTAAGTACCACTTCCCTGGTGACTGTAACTTTCTTGAGTTCCTTCCTCCTTTCCAATTCCTGATTTACAGTTATTTTTGGGATGTTACTTGTATCCTCTATATTGAAGACCGATGCAAAATGCCTGTTCAATTCATCTGTCATCTCCTTATTTTCTATTATTAATGCCCCAGACTCACTTTCTATAGGACCAACGCTCACTTTCTTAACTCTTTTCTTCTTCAAATATCTATAGAAACTCTTGCTGTCTGTCTGTATATTTCCAGCTTGCTTTCTCTCATACTCTAATTTTTCCCTCCTTATTAATCTTTCAGTCATTCTTTGCTGTTTTTTATATTCTGTCCAATCTTCTGACCTGCCGCCCATCATTACACAATTATATGCTTTTTCTTTAATTTTGATGCGATCTTGAATTTTTTTTAGTTAACCAAAGATGGTGGATCCTCCCCTTGGAATTTTTCTTTCTTGCTGGAATGTAACTATTCTGTGTATTCTGAAACATCTCCTTAAATGTCTACCACTGGATCTCTACTGACCTACCCCTTAACCTAAATTGCCAGTTCACTTTCACTGGCTCTGCTTTCATGCCCTCGTAATTGCCTTTATTTAAGTTTAAAATTCTAGTGTTAGCCTCACTCTTCTCTCCCTCAAACTGAAAGCAAAATTCAATCATATTATGATCATTGCTATCTAGGGATGCCTTCACTATGTGGTCATTAATTCATCCTATCTCATTGTGCAATACCAGGTCTGGTACAGCCTCCTCCCTGGTTGGCTCCAGAACATGCCATTATCCCTAAAACATTCTATGAATTTGTCGTCTACGTTACCTTTTCCCATCTGATTTTTCCATCTATGTATAGATTAAAAACCCCCATGATATTTGCCATACTTTTCTGACAAGCTCCCACTATTTCTTCTTTGATACCCCATCCTACTATGTGATTACTGTTAGGGAACCTGTACACCACTCCCGCAAATAGCTTCTTGCCTTTATAATTCCTCATCTCTACCCAAACTGCTTCTATATCCTGGTTTCCTGAACTTAGGTCATCCCTCTCTATTGTGCTAATGTCATCTTTAATTAACAGAGCTATCCCTCCACCTTTTCCTAACTTCCTATCCTATCTAAATGTCATATACCCTTCATTGTTCAGGTCCCATCCTGTAGCCATGTCTCTGTAATGGCTACTTATTTATCTCTATTTGCACTATTATTTCATCTGTTTTGTTTTAAGTGCTACATGCTTTCAGATACAGAGCCTTAAATTTTGTCCTTTTATTATTTTTGTAACCTGTAGCCTTATGTATTGGTTTACTTTTTGACTTGTACTCTCCGTCCCTCCCTGTTATGGTCTGTTTATCATTTCCCAAATTAATACCTTCCTCTCTTACCTTGTCTATACTCTTTAATTTACCACATCTTCCCATGTTATGATGTGGCAGGTAATGTGCGCCAGGTGGACCAAATCCACAAGGGAAACTTAGCCACGCTATCACAATGGTTTTGCAATTTGTATTTATTACGAGAAGATTTGGGCACTGAATTTGGAAGTAATGAGTCCACTAATACCTTTAGAGATTTTAAAAATTAAATTAAAACATTAATTAACAAAAAAATTTCAAGCACATATATAAGATTATAGTTACTTAATATTATAACAAATCCCAAAATTCCTAATTAAACTGACTCCCAATACACCCTCTCTGAGGTAACAGTCCAAAATAGATTTTAAATTTAAATAGCAAGCCCGAAAATCTACCACAGCACCCACTTGACAGTGGAATTTCAAAGGCTTTTCTCCAACTTTAGTTATTGGACAAAGCAGACTTCTGCAAACACGGCTGACGGCTTCCCCAAGGCTGTTTTACACACTCCTTTCAGCTCTTATATGTCCCCACAACAACACCTTCCTTCCTTCTTTATATATGTTTCTCTCTCTTTAATCTATAAATTCCATTGTTCTATATGTCTTTGAAAATGTCATTTTCCCATAATATAAAAATCTTTCATGTTGCCTATATGGTCAGTACCTTTTGGGAAAAATAAACAGAATAACTTTACCTTAATTATCTTGTTAGTTGTAAACATCCTACCATCCCTTTGAAACCCAAACAATTCCTTCACTTAACTATAAATGCAAATTTCCTTCACACTCTCCATGCTAAGATCTCATCCATATTTATTGATTAGCATTTCAAATGCCTTTTACCCCTAGCTTCTTTTGATAATTTCAAACTTGCAGCCTATCTGACTCTAATTTAATTAAATCACACAGTGAGAATCATCTACACTCATACCCATAAACTACTTGACAATAAACCACAATAATATTATGAAAATGATTATAGTTTCATGACACATCTGTCCTCACAAAAAAATGAACCGTCATAATTTTAAAAGACGGCTTCTTTTTCTCAACCCATCTTACATTATTTACTATACTTATCTATATAGACAAACCATTACATTACCAGGTACATGCATTAACATAGCAATATATACAAATCCTTTGTATCAACAGAGGTCATTTCAGTCCAGTGTCCAGGTTTTAAATGTCCAGTTTCCTTTCAGCTTTAAACTCTCATCAATGCACCTGTAATTAGTTTTTCTCATCCAGCCACATGTATAATCTGTAAATTAGATGGTTGCAGTAATAAACTCCATCTGAACAGTCTTTCAATGCGGTCTCGACATTTGTCCAGGGGTAAAATTTTTAGATTGGTGGGCAGGCACGCACCTGACCCGACCGAATGTAAAATGACACGCGATATTTCAGTCGGTGGGTGTGCGCCTGCCAACAATTAAAAGGCCTATTAAGGCCATTAAAAAGTTAACTGAAAGAAATTTTCCACTGTCCGTCCAGCCTTACGGTTGGCGGACAGGCTAAAAGGCCAAGCAGCGTAGCACTCTTTTGGAAACCTCACCCACATTTATAAAATCTTTAGTTTAAAAAAAAATCTGTTCATCTCCCTGAGGCAGCTCTGTGCCTCGGAGATCTGCAAATGGCACTTGAGTGTGCAGTTCGCGCTTGCCCTGCTCGCACGCCCTCCCCGCCCGTGCAGGCAGCGCTGAGCACTGCCACTCATGTTATACGCTGGGCGGGCCTTAACTGGCCTGCCAGCATGAAATCACCTTCTGGCCCCGACCGCGGACAGTGGTTGGCTTCCTGACTGCCCCGCTCACCCCCGCCGAGCCAGCCCGACATGGGTTAAATTCTGCTCTAGAGATTTTAAAGGATCATGGTCTGCAAAAACAATTGTTTCTGAAGAATTGCCTGCAACATAAACCTCAAAATGCTGCAATGCTAATACCAGACCCAGAGTGTCCTTTTCAATGGTTGAATATCTTCTCTGTTATACATTCAGCTTTCATGAAAAATATCCTATCGGTTTCTCAACTCCAGTTTCATCTTCTTACAACAGTACAGCACCAATACCTACACCTCTTACGTCAACTGCCAACTTAAGTTGCTTGACATAATTAGGTGCTGTCATAACTGGTATTACAGTCAATACCATTTTGAAACTGTCAAATGCTTTCTGACACTCCAGTGTCCATCGAAACGTCTTGTTCTTTTTTAATAGTTTTATCAATGGAGCAACCACACAGGCAAAATTTGGTACCAACTTTTGGTAAAATCCACTCATGCCCAGACATCTCAAAACTTCTCATTTTGTTGTAGGCAGGGGGAAATTCATGATAGCTTTTACTTTCAGACTCTCGGAGCCACCTTACCATGTCCAATGGTATGGCCTAGATATGTAACTTGCGCTTTTGCAAACTCGCTCTTCACCAAGTTCACCACCAAGTTAGCTTCTTGCTGTCGATCAAACAGTTCTTTCAGATGTTGTAAATGCTCCTCCCACATTTGACTGAAAACTATCAAGTTGTCAACATAAACAGCACAATTGCTCAGTCCTACAATCACTTTATCAGTCTTTGAAATGTTGCTGGTGCATTTTTCATACCTAATGGCACAACTTTAAACTGATATAGTCCATCTGGCATTACAAAAGCCAATATCTCCTTTGCTCTCTCTGATAATGGTACTTGCCAATATCCTCCCAGCAAGTGAATCTTTCTGATAAACCTTGTCCTACTTTCTCAATGCAATCTTTCAACAGTGGAATAGGATATAAATCCGCTTTCATCATTGCATTCACTTTTCGATAATCCACTCACAGTCTTTGTGTTCCATACGGTTTTGGTACCATCACAATAGGTGAACTCCAATTGCTGCAACTCATCTCAATAATGTCATTCTTCAGCATAAATTCAATTTCTTTTTTCACTTGTGATAATTTTACCGGGCTCAACCTATAAGGATGTTGCTTGATTGGAACGGAATTCCCCACATCTACATCATGTATACCTTTGATTTTCCCCAATTTAACCCAACAGATAGTTCTTTGTGACTGCAAAAGCTCTCTCAAGTCACTTCAATTCTTATCTGGAAGGAAACTCAGTATTCAAATTTTAAGCACTTCCTCATTGTTCATTTGAATTTGAGGAAAGTCAATTTCAGAATCTTCCATTCCTACTTCCTTTTCCTGAGACATTGCTACTAATACATCTTCTTTTTGGTTATCCTCCCTATCAAAGTACCTATTGAGCATATTTATATGACACACCCTCTGGGTTTTTCTTCTATCTGGAGTTCTTACTAAATAATTCACTTCACTTAATTTATTTTCAATTTGTTGAGGCACACTAAACCTGGTTTTTAATGGTTTAGTTGATACTGGCAACAAAACTAACTTTTCCCCCAACAACAAAACTGCGAGCTGTGCCCCCCTTATCTGCCTTCGCTTTCATCACCTATGATATATTTAAATGATCCTTAGCTAACTCATGTGCCTTGTTCAATCTTTCTCTGAAGTTTGTCACATAACCCAGGAGAGTAGTTTCTGAATCCTTATCCACTAACTTCTCTTGAATCAACTTAAGTGCACCCCTTACCTCATGACCATAGACTAATTCGAAAGGACTAAATCCTGTTGATTCATTAGGATCATCCCTAATAGCAAATAACAAGAATGGAATACCCCTATCCCAATCTTGTGGATAGTCTTGACTATGAGCCTTCATTATGGTTTTCAAAGTTTGATGCTATCTTTCCAAAGCAGATTGTGATTCAGGATGATAGACTGTTGACCTAAACTGTTTTATCCCCAAGCTTTTCATTACTTCCTTAAACAGCTTTGACATGAAATTTGAACCTTGATCCGATTGTATTTCTTTTGGCAAACCACATCTGATAAAGAATTTAGTCAACTCTTCCACAATTCTCTTTGCTGTAATATTTTGGAATGGTTTTGCTTCCGGAAACCTTGTAGACACATCCATGATTGTCAGCAGGTACTGATGTCCACTTTTAGTCTTAGGGAGGAGCCCTACACAATCGGTCAGGACCCCAGTAAAAGGTTCCTCAATTGCCTGAATCGGAATTAAAGGTGCCGGTTAATCACTGCTTGAGGTTTTCCTGTCACTTGATGTGTGACATGTTCTACAGAATTTGACTACCTTTCTTTGCAATCCAGGCCAATAAGAAATGTTTTTGTACTTTCGCCTGAGTCTCCTTAATTCCTAAATGTCCTCCTATTGGAATTTCATGAGCTGCTCTCAATATTTCATTTCTGTACCCAGATGGTTTAACTATCTGATGCACTAACATCCATTTTTCATCTGCTGAAACATGAAATGGCCTCCACTTCCTCATTAACACATTGGGTTGAATTTTGCCGTCGGCAAGCAGGGGGCGGGGCCGCTCGCCGACACGTAAAATGAAGCGGGGAACCCCTGACGTCATCCCGCCCCATTTAAATCTTCAGGAAGACGGGCCTGAGCAAAATCAGCTGCGGGCCCACCGACCTGTCATTGGCCAATTGAGGCCATTGACAGGATCATTGAAACAATTAAAGGACCTGCCTGTCCAACTTTAAGGTTGGTGGGCAGGCTAGGAGCCCCGGCAGGGAATAGAAAAAACATGAAACCTGATCCACCGGCGCTTCCCGGAGGACGTCACACTGAGCGGGCCTTAATTGGCCCGCCCACGTAAAATGGCGGTGGGGCCTGCTTCTCCGGCGGGGATCAGATCCCCGCCCACCGGAGATTGGGTCGGGCCTGCCCGCCCAGAAGGCAGAAAATTCTGCCCATTACCTTTTAGGTAATAACATTATGGAATACATTCTGCCTCTGTTTCTGAGTAAGCTGTGTGATATAACTGCTTTATTCGTGGATCCTTCTGCTGTAACTCTACCAACTTCCTTGATCTAAACACTTCAGCTTCATTCTCCTCCATTCTCTCTTCCTGAACAATCTTATCAAAGATAGTATCAGCTAATTGGATGTCAGCATCTTTTCCCTAACTTTTAAATTCCTCCTCTTCCTGTTTTAACCTGTGAGTTTGTGATCTTGTTACTATACAATCTAGAAACAATCCAGGATGTTCTTTCTGCAACACCTCTGTTGAGTGCACCTCCACAGGCTGCTTGACTACTGTAAGCATCACATCGTCTGTGACCCAGCTATATCGTTACCTAAAATAAATTGACCCCTGCAATGGGTAATTTTTCCAACAATCACCTCACCTGTTTTCAACTTACTCTTTACATTTATCTTCCACAATGGAAAACGTTTTGTTTCTCCATGAATTCCCCTTATTAATATCTTTTCCTGCAAAATTCCCTCTGGACAGCAAATATCACTATCCCATAACATTAAGGATTGACTAGCTCCTGTATCCCTTAAAATTTGTATATCTTTGCCAACTCCACCTTGTACACATGAAAAAACTTTCCCCTCACAGATGAAATCTTTAAACATGTCTGCAACTTGCCTTTCAACATTCCTTTGAATAGGCTGTGAACCCATTTTCACACCTTCGACTAATACTTGTGCTTGCTTTTCTACTTGACCAAATCCAATCAGTTTGTCTTGTTCTAAAACCTCTGACTTTATAGCACCTTTCGTAGTTCCTACTACTCCACAAGATTTTCCATTTAACCCCCAGGTCATTGACTTCATATGGCCATTCTTATTACAATGAAAACATTTAAGCTTTCTTACATCTCTTCCACTCTCAACACCTTCCTTCCTAGTCTGAGGTGAAATTTTCTTAGAGCCTCCAGCTGTTCCTTCTCTTTCTTGACTACATACCTTCCTCTCACCTTCCCATTTTCTATCCTTCTCAGATTGAAAAGGGTGTCAAAAAAAAGGTTTTGATTTATGGACGTACACATAATCATCGGCTATCTCTGCTGCTAGCTTTGCTGTTTTAACCCTCTGTTCCTCCACACTCCTCACTACTAAAGGAATTGAATCTTTAAATTCTTCCAAAAGAATTACTTCCTAAGAGCTGCATATGTTGTCTCTACCTTTAATGCCCGTATCCACTGGTCAAAATTACTTTGTTTTATTCTCTCAAACTCAATATAAGTTTGATCAAGCTGTTTCCTTATATTCCTAACTTTCTACTGCCTCAGGAACCAATACATATACATTCAAAATAGCCTTTTTTACTATATCATAATTCACCAATACTTCTGACAGTGAAGCATAAACCTCATGAGCTCTACCTGTAAAAGCAATGTCCAGATTTCTTATGGCTATTTCATCTGCTTAGCTATCTTCTCAAATGAGATAAAGAACACTTCCACCTCCCTTTCTTCAAACTTCGGAAGTGCCTGCACAAATATAAACATCTCCCCACTGGGCTTTAGATAGGAAGTGGTCATTTCATCCTCAGAACTTCCCTCAGCCTCTGAGATCTCTTTTTTAACTTCCAGCTTTTTAAGATGATATTCTCACTCCCTCTCCTTCCTTCTTTCCTTCCTTGCTAATTTCTCCAGTGCCAATTTCTTTTCCTGTTTTCTTTCTCTCTCCTGCCTTTTGCTTGCTCCCTCTGAAATGCCCGGTCCTTTTCTTTTGCTTCCAATTCCGGTTTTTTCATTTCCATTACTTGTTCATGTTCAAGCCTCTTCATTTGTAACTGAAAGCTCACTATCCCCAGCTGTGACTCACTAGTTTCAGGTATCCCTTCCAAATTCAAATGCTGTGCTATCACTTCAATTATGTCTGCTTTCTTTGGTCCTACAGTTAATCTCAACTGCAACTTATCCACCAATTCTGCTAACTTAGCCTCAGATACTTTTTGTAAACCAATCAGAGTTAAGTCTTCTGCTCCCAGAAAAGTCTTAGCTATGGATAAAGCCATTTTTGCAGTCTCACCACTTTAAAATCCCTCAACACCAACTCCTGAGTTCTATGTTCTTCTTGTACTCGTAGCCTTAAGATTCATCAACTCCAAGCCAATCAAAGAATTTCAAATATCCCACAAAGAGCCTACAGTTTTAAGATGACATGGCAGGTGATGTGTGCCAGGTGGACCAAATCCACAAGGGAAACTTGGCCATGCTATCACAACAGTTTTGCAATTTGTATTTATTACGAGAAGATTTGGGCACTGAATTCAGAAGTAATGAGTCCACTAACACCTTTAGAGATTTTAAAAGCTAAATGAAAACATTTATTATTAAAAAAAAGATTTAAAGCACATACATAAGATTATAGTTACTTAATATTATAACAAATCTCAAGATTCCTAATTAAACTGGCTCCCAACTACACACCCTCTCTAAGGCAATAATTCAAAATAAATTTTAAATTTAAGTAGCAAACCAGCAAATTTACCACAGCATCCAGTCAACTTTAGTTACTGGACCCAGCAGACTTCTGCAAACATGGCTGAAGGCTTCCCCAAGGTTAATTTACACACTCCTTTTAGTTCTTATATGTCCCTACAACATCACCTTCCTTCCTTATACATGTTTCTCTCTCTTTAATCTGTAAATTCCATTGTTCTATATGTCTTTGAAAATATACTTTTCCCATAATATAAAAATCTTTCATGTTGTCAATAGGGTCAGTACTTTTTGGAAAAAATAAACATAATAACCTTGCCCTATTTATCTTGTTAGTTGTAAACATCCTACCATCTCTTTGAAACCCAAACGACTCCTTCACTTATCTAAAAATGCAAATTTCCTTCACATCCTCCATGCTAAGACCTCGTCCATGTTTACTCATTAGCATTTCAAGTGCCTTTTACCCCTAACTACTTTTGACAATTTCAAGCTTGCAGCCTATCTGACTCTAATTTAATTAAATCACACAGACAGAACCATCTGCCTCACACCCACAAACTTACTTGATAATAAATCACAATAATACCAACTGTATAGCTCCCACTTTCCCCAGTACCCCACAAACCAGAACCCACTTCTCCCACGCCAGTCCATGAGCCACACATACATCTGTCTAATCTTATTTGCCCTATGCCAATTTGCACGTGGCTCAGATAATAATCCAGAGATTATTACTTTGAGGTCTGCTTTTTTAATTTGGTACCTAGTTCCTCATACTGACTAAACAGAATTTCTTTCCTTGTCCTACCTATGTCGTTAGTATCTACATGGACCACAACAACTGGATCCTCCCCTTCTCACTGCAAGTTCCTCTCCAGCCCTGAGCAGAGCAGATGTCCCAAACCCTGGTACCGGGTAGTGTCCTGCTATTTCTCACCCTCCCTTATGTTGCGCAGTGTCTGCAGTTTGGTTTCCAGATCAATAATCCTGATCCAGAATTCCTCTAGCTGCAATCTCTGCAGATGTTTTTGTCCTGGATAGCCTTGGTGTCCTAAAACTCCCACATTCCAAGCTGTAACATAACACCTGACCTGCCATTGTTACTTATGTTATTTAGTTAATTTAGTTTAATTACTTTCTTAAAAAACTTAGAGTAATTCCTATGTATGCTACAATTTACTGTGTTTATTAAATGTTCGTACCACTGACAATTAAAAGTTACATGTTTCTTAACTACACAGTTATGTGTTTTAGGTGTTTAAAAGTAAAATGAAATAATTTAAGTTTTAGTTCTATTCTATTTATAGATCTACCTTAACTCTTGTGTCTTAAACTAGCTATTGACACACTGTCCCTAATACTAAGTACTTACTGGCCAATCAACTTACTATCAACTCACAAAAGCACAGTGCCTATACTATTTTAAATCCTAGGAACAAATTGAAACTTAACCACTTACTAGATACTCACCATCAACAGCTAGCTTCTTCTCCAACTAATCAAATTGCTTCTTTGCTGTGATGTCACTATTTGTTTTTTCAAGTTGCTTTCAGACTCCCAACTGCCTCTCCACCTGTGCTGTTTTCAATCTCCTGACTGCCTCTCCACTCATGCTGTTTTCAGATTCCCCAGAATGTGACAATGTCTAGAGAAAAGGCTTTGTTTCTGGACCAAACTTTACTCCACCACAGATGGGACTTGAACCCATAACCTCTGGCTTAGGAGGCCAGTGTCTTTTCCATTAGGCCACAAGGGCTGTATAATCAGCAATAGGCTTTTAATTAATCCACAAAAAGTTGCCTCTCACCAACTGAGAAACTATATCAGGTGCATAATTTGATGAATATACAGCACACAAACTTTTATCTACAAAGCCTAACTTTATGATCCAAGTAACTTACATAGTGAAATGGCACAATGTTACTTTTCTAAAAGCATGAGTAACAAGTGAAAGCTCACCACCGATTACACCGTTGTGGTGTTAACTATTTAAAATAGAAGCATGTTTTAGTTCAGACAACAGATTGATGTAAACCATTTAGGTGGTGCATCATGTTCAATAAAAAGATTTGTGCACAGTTCACTCACTGAGTCATGTTTTGTTGCAAAGTGTTAGAGTGAGAATGCAAGAGGGAAAAAATGTAAAATTTAAACAGAAATAATTCACTGAATAATCCCAAATAATAGCTCCTTCCATTTTCTTGGCAATGCTAAAGCCATAAAGTACAACAGAGACCAGAATGGTCTCCAGATGGTGGTCATCTTTTAAAATTCTATAGACTCTGGAATGGTTCCTGCAGATTGGAAGTTGGCAAATGTAACTGCACTATTTAAGAAAGGAGGGAGGGAGAAGAAGGGGAACTATAGACTTGTAAGCATGATATCAGTGATAGGGACAATGCTAGGGTCTATAATAAAGGATGTGATAGCAGGACACTTAGAAAATAATGGTAGGGTTGGGCAGAGTCAACATGAATTTATGAAAGGGAAATCATGTTTAACAAATCAGTTTGGAGTTTTTTGAGGATATGACTAGTAGAATAGATAAGGGGGAATCTGTGAATGTGGTATATT
This sequence comes from Cetorhinus maximus, assembly GCF_964194155.1. Lineage (NCBI taxonomy): Eukaryota > Metazoa > Chordata > Chondrichthyes > Lamniformes > Cetorhinidae > Cetorhinus > Cetorhinus maximus. The sequence continues at coordinate 7,616,456 of NC_135887.1, forward strand.
TAGATTTTCAGAAAACATTTGATAAAGTCCCACACAAGAGGTTAGTAAACAAATTTAGAGCACATGGGATTGGGCGTGATATACTGGCATGGATTGAGAACTGGTTAATGGACAGAAAACAGTGAGTACGAATAAACGGGTCATTTTCATGTTGGCGGGCTGTGATGAGTGGGGTACCACAAGGATCACAAGGGCCCCAGCTATTCACAATTTATATTGGATACGTGGATTAAATGTAATATTTCCATTTTGCAGATGTCACAAAACTAAATGGAAGTGTGAGTTGTGAGGAAGAAGCATAGATACTTCAAGGAATTTGGAGAGGTTAAGCAAGTGGGCAAAAATTTGGCACATGGAACATAATGTGGAGAAATGAGAGGTTATCCACTTTGGTACAAAAAACAGAAATACAGGGTGGGGTTTTCCAGTCTTGCCCACGGCAGGGCTGAAAATTTCCACCCAAAGCCAACGGATCTTTTGCTGGTCTGTCAAATTTTCTGGCTCGCCCGTGACAATTCCTGACAATTCTGTGACAAAATTCTTAGAGGGCTTGACAGGGTAGATGCAGGAAGGATGTTTCCTTTTGCTGGGGGTGGCATAGAACTAGGGCACACAGCCTCAGAATAAGGGGCAGGCAATCTAGGACTGAGATGAGGAGCAATTTCTTCACTCAGGTGGTGGTGAATCTTTGGAATTCTCTGCCCCAGAGGACTGTGGAGGCCCAGTCATTGAGTATGTACAAGACTGAGATTGATAGATTTGTACATAGTACAAACACCAAGGGATACAGGGATAGTGCAGGAAAGTGGTGTTGAAGTAGGTGGTCAGCTAGGGTCTCATTGAATGGCAGAGTGGGCCTGAAGGGCTGAATGGCCTACTCCTGCTCCTATTTCTTATGTTCTTGTTCTTAGAAGGAAAAAGCAAGGACCAAACAGAAACTCTGTAGGCCAACAACTTAGTTGAAAATTGTGGAGGCCACAATTCATATTCAATGATCTTTTCCTCTTGGTATGATCAGAGAATTTAGAATTAAGTTCCTCGGTTATAGGTTCAATCTTCTGAACTGGAGTTTGTGGACTCTTTACTTACACGACTGACTGTCAGTGGAGCACTTTCATTGTAGGTGCTTTGCGGGTATTAATGTTACCTTTATGATGTGGGAGTTGGGTAGGGGAGTTGTGCTGAGCCTGAGGTGACTGTTCTTTCCGAGCATATTTCACTGCATTCAAGTTGCTGGTTATAGGATAAAACCCATTTCTGACATGAGACTGATATAACTCTGACACCAGAGTTACTTGGAAATTGGAATTACACTATCTTTCCTGTCAGCAAACGGGTTGGAATCAAGAATGGTTACAGCACAGAAGAAAGCCATTGAGTCTCTGTAAGAGCAACTCAGCTAGTCCCACACCCTCACTTTTTCCCTGTAGCCCTACAACAATTTTATCCAGATAATTATCCAATTACCTCTTGAAAGCCATGACTGAATCTGCCACCACCACATTCTTAGGCAGTGCTTTCCAGATCCTAACCAATCTGACCTCCAGTTGGAAACAATGCATCTACCCCAGCTGATTCATACTCTTGCCATGTTATTGGTCTAGATTCCCAAAAAGAATAGATGCAAATCACTACCTAAGAGCCATATCTGTGGTATCCCAGTAGACATTCTTACGATTATGTTGCAGGCTTCATGAAGAATCTTCAGCATCCTCCGTAGGCCAGTGTACTCATATGCCATGAGTTGCTTTTGCTTCCCAAGATTAATTTCAAGTACTGCCAGAGCTCTCCCTGTCACGTCTCGCAGAGGAACACAAATACACCTTCCTTTATGTGTCTTAGTGTAAACTACTTCTGAAGTATCAGCGCATCTGAAGAGGTAGTTTCTGATTGAAAAAGATACTGAACATTAGTTTAAAATTGTAAATGTTTGCTGTAGAGCAACCAGATAGGTTATTATCTGACCACTAATAAACAGATGGTAACTCACTAAAGGGGACTTTTGTCTTGTCTGTATACTTGCATTTAATTTCAAAACTGCCTTTCATTAAAATGGGTTGCATTGGAGCTAATATGATTCTGGCCTAGTAGCACAATGGTTATCAATTGATATATGTCACTCTGGTGAGTTGCGAAATTGAATTCAATAAAATTGGTAATTTTCACATGGAAAAAATACTATGAAAACTGCTGAATGCCATAAAACCCAACTGGTTTATGAATGTGTGGCAGGGAAGGTAACCTATCACCCCTACCTAATTTGGCTTATAAATAACTAGACCACTCTTAATATTCTCTGAAGTGAGCAAGTGACTTCAGTTGTATGTTACAATTGCTAGAAAGTATTGTGATTGCAAGAACTGCAGCAGTTTGCGAGTGCCCACCAGTCATTGCAAGGTGATTAGGGAATGTCGTAAATGTAGTCTCACCAGTGATACTCATCCTGAAAACAAAAAAAAAATCTTTAGAGGGAAACATTCAACATTATTGCTTTATCATGGGGTGTATTATTCTCTTTTCATGAATACTAGGCTGAATAAAAATTGTTCAGCAGCAGGCATGAACCTGCCGCCAGTGCTATTTAATGGGATCATCAACTACTTAAAGGTTAGTTGCTGGTTGATGTTTTCTGGCTGTTGCAATGATTCTACAAGAGTTTCATGCTTTCTAAGTTGTTTAAAAGTTGAAAAAGTCTACAGGGAGTGGTGTGGCAGTACTCAAAGAGTTTTTGCTCATTTTAAGGCTTCTGCACAAACTAGCTGCTCACAAACATGTGTGCATTGCTAGGCATTTTCTTTGGAATACAGTATGACTTGGAGAATGAGTAGAGGTACTACAGAGCAGACAAGCTACTGGAAGAGGTAGGAGGAGGTCGGAGAGAAGGGTTCTCTTTCAGGAGGTCATACCTACCCAGCGTGTTCAGGGAGAAAGTCTCCTACTAGAGCCTCAGTTAAGGATGAATGTATGACATACCTGCGCTTCAGCAGGGAGGTCCTCACTGAAATCTGCAGCCTGCTGCAGCCACAATGGACACTGCATGACAGGACAAGGTCCACATTTCGGGGGATGAAATTTATGCATCTGACACTTTCCAGGCTGGAGCTGGAAATGTGTGTAACATTTCGCAGTTGCTGTCCACTATCATGTAAGAGAGGTCATTGAGGCTCTCTGTTCAATGAGAGCCAACTACATTTCACTCTTTCTTGCCAGAGACAAGTATCTGGCTTCGCTAAGATTGCAGGTTTTCACATGGTGTAAGAGCCACTGACTGCATATACATCACCTTGTGGCACTGCGTATCAACTCCATTCTATACTGGAACCGAAAGAGATTTCACTCCCTCAATGTTCAGATGGTATATGACCATAAGCAGGAAATCATACATGAAAATGCTCAATATCCTCACAGCAGTCATGATGCTTTTGTTTTGCAGCAGTCTGCTGTGTCAACTACATTTGAGCCATCATGGCAAATCAAAAATGGGCGACAAGAGATAGGAGCTGATAATATGTCTGACTCCAGTTAGCAACGTATGCGCATATCCACAGCATGCATACAATGAAAGACAGGCTGCCACAGAAAATATGATAGAGGAGACTTTCTACTGCTTGGACTGCTCTGCAAGAGTCCTGCAGTACTCCGTAGAGTAGGTGGCATCATGCATGACACACTGCACAATTCATAAGGGGCTTTTGCATCGGCTGTATGGTGAGCAGCTGAGGAGGATGAGCATGAGCAGGAGGAGTAGGGAGAGGAAGATGAGAAAGAGGTAGGAAGGAGGCAACATAGACAGCTCCATTCTGTCCGGGTTATCTTGAAGAACTCAACTAAGTGCATTAGCAGTAACCACAGCTCCAATTCTCCATTCGCCAGTGCCAGGACCTTACCTTCCCTCTGTCACTGCTCATCACAGCATCCATCTGGCAACAATGTAAAAATAAAATAAACATTATAAACCAAAGTTATAAATGAAATTATGCTATGCTCCACACACAAACCAAGTTATTACCTTTGAGGTTCTCATGTAAGGTCACAGATCTGAAACAAAACACTGTCTTTCACTCCACCGCATTTTCTGTTATTTCAGATTTCCAGCATCTGCAGTATTTTGCTTTTGTAATCACCCTTGACGCCTGCATTCTCCATACCTTTGCGTATCCTAATATTCCAATGCAGTGCTGCTCCAATGGTTGCAGCATGGCTGGTGGAGGTCTGCTGTCTTTCAGTGGCAAATACCACAGATACCCTTGGAGGATGATCTCGAGCAGCTCTGGGCCTAGAAGGTACCATCTTGGTATGGGCGTTAGCCCAACTGGCTGGTTGATAGACCATAGCAAGAGCACTGGCAGAGTGGCAGGGGTGGGAGGACAAATAGTGTTTTCTGAGGGAGGACAGCAAGCTTTCCTGGGCAATGCCTCAACAACACTTATCTGTTGGAGGACAGGTTGCTGGATCTCTTACACCCTGCAAGTCTCTTGCACACTGTAATTCACAGCTATGCTGGCAGCAAGCTGACCTTGCAATCTCAGCTTCCACTGCAGTATTCAGAGATTGACTGCTGCTTGTGCTACAATTGTAGCTGTGACAACAGTCATCAGATGCTACATTGTAGTTGGGTCCACAAGTGTGCAAATGGAGTTGGCCACCACTTCCAGGATAGAAAGGGCAGGCTTCAAGTTTTATGTAAAGCTCTGTGCCAAGTTGATGCTAGACTCCGTCAGGCTCTACGATATGCACCAAGCATTTTGTTCGGCATGCCCATCAGTGTTCTTGTATAGGCTGCCCCATTGAAGTCCTCATCCGAGTCCTCTGCAGCAGAACCCGTGTGTGGCCTCACACTCCAGTGAACTGGCACTTGCACTGTCCTTGCCCCCTGCCCCTAGTTGCAGCCCATTCATGTCCGGTGACTCGCCACATACAGATCACACATCTAATCCTTCTTCTAAAATATGCAGCGCCAGCATCTCATTTGGCAGCTGTTAAATCAAATCATGGTGCTGTGTCTTCATTATCACTGTCACCTTGGTGTTCCTCTATTGCCTGGCCAGGCTGCATCCCTTGAATGTTTGAAAGGAAAATGCACAAGGGTAAGGTTATGATGCAAGGTCCGGGTGAAATTAAGGTGCTTACACTATCTGCAGTTTGTAAATCAGAAATGAGTGTGGATTGAGAGGAATATGAGAAAAAGGACTAGGCATGAGCATACTGTTATCTTTGATGGTTTCAGCTCTGCCTCTGACCATGGCCTCAGCAAAGGGTATCCCATCAATGGCCAGTGTTGTCTCCTCCATCGGGATTAAGGCATGTGGGTTCGCCTGTCTTCCCCTGGATAGCACCTGCTTCCTTTAGTTGTGTGCCATGTTGTCCTGCGACAGAGAGGAAGGTGTGTCAGTGAGTGTCGTGCAATCTGTTTGACCGATGTGCCTGTCATGAGTGAACATCTGGCAGCGTGTGCAAGCTGTGAGATGTGGGTATGTGGCTTGTGAGGATGGGGTGAAGCATCTGAGTTTTCGGGTGGAATCATCTTAGATTTACACTAAATGCGGCAGCAGGCATGTAAAAAATTGTTTTACCTGCCGGCCGCAATGGCACGTTTTCTTGCTGTATTGTCCCCTTCCTGCCTCAAATTATGCAGTCACAGGAAACACGCTGATTGCTGGTGGGTGGTCTCCAATTGGCCTGCCACACTGTTACCTCGCCACTTCCTCATGCCAGATGTTATATTTAAAATGCAGCCGCGTGCAACCTTCTCAATGCTTGCAGTTCAGGACTGCTCCAGTCAAGACACAGCCCCAAAGGCCAGGAAGATTTTAGCCCCATGGTTCAGTGGCGCATCCCTGGTACACCTCCTGGACACCGTGGAGACCCGCCGTGATGTCCTCTACCCCCGCTCTGGCTGCTAGAAGTGCATCAGTCTCACCACTCCAGCTTGGGAGGTGGTGGCAGAGGTGGTCAGCACCAATGCTGCGCGCAAGAGGTCGGCCATTCAGTGCAGAAAATGGATGAATGATCCCATCCGTGCCGCCAGGATAAGGCAACCATCTCATCAATCTCAACTCACCCACTCACAAGCCCATCACACACTTACTGGAATCTCACTCACTGCCAGCTCAAGGGACATCACCACTCACTCTCTCACACACACCCTCACATCTCCATCCAGCCTCATTTCTTCTGGAGACTGCCTCCTCATCCTGTCCATGGCTCCACTCCACACACACATAAGCCTGCCATCCTTCTCACTTGGCCTGGCATGTGCCTTGCTCACACTCTCTCCATCTGTCTTTATGCAGGACAAGATCATGCACAATCACTGGGAGAGGTCTCAGACTGGTGAAGGGTGGGGTTGGAGTGCCGGACATCAACCCCCTCACTCCACTCAAAAGTTGAACCTTGGAGCTGGCCAGAGAGGACATCAACCATTCCTGCAGCGACAGTGAGGTTGGTGGCAAACCCCCGCGTCAGGATACTGCACCACATCGTCCCTCTCGAAATGAAACTCTGAGTCCACTGTTCTGTGTTCAACGTGGCTGTCAAGCACTGATAATCTTCACTTTCTCTCCTAGACACATCTGACACATCGCACCCAGGCAACCGCAACTCTGACCCCAGCGCTGAAAATACCCGGGACCTTGAGGGCCGCAGCAGTGAAGACTTGTCACGGCGCTCACCCACACCTTCCACCAGTGCAGTGACACACACCTCAGTGGGACCTAGATGTAAAGTAGCCTCAGGATCACAATCTGGTGAACACACCACACAACCTGCCCCACAGCAGGCGGAGCAGGGACATCCTTGGTCACCGACAGTCGGAGGACTGCTGGAGGAATGGAATCTGCTGAGTCCATGTCAGATGATGACTCTGGACTGGGTCCTCAATCATTTGGTGGAGCTGCAAAGGCAATCATGGGAACATCAGGAAGCGATGTCTGGTGCACTCCTCAGATTGCAAGGCACAATGGAGAAGCCTGTCTGCCTTCAGTACGAGGTGATAGCGCCAGCATGCCAATGCATCATGGTCAATACTGGAAGAATGGAGGCCGCCATTCAGACCTTGTTCCAGGACATCGGTCCTGCACTGCTGCGTGGGCTGAGCTCCATCGCTGGTGCCATAGTTGGCCTACAGCAGTGTCAACGCAAGAGGGGTACGGGGCAGCTTGATCTCAATCCAGCTTTCCCTTCTCCTCAAGAGGTCAGCCAGGGGCCCTTGGGCACCCATAGCGAGGAGGACCAGCAGCTCGACACCCCAGGGCCATCCACCCAGGTGACTCTGGGAATTTCCAGCTGATCCAAATCGCATCTTCCTGTGACTCACACAGCTCCAGCTCCACAGGCCAAGGAGGGTGCAGCTGGCCCACAGCAGGACACCCAAAGCAGGACGGGGCCCTCCAGGTCTTGCCCTCCAGAGGACACCCGCCAAGGTCATCACAGACAGGGTGTAGCTATCAGCAGGCTGCCTCCAACTCCGCTGTGGATGTTGGGGGAGCACCAACACGTAGTGGCAGGGTTAGGAAGGTTAAGAAGATGTAGTTGCACAGCCTGGGCATGGGTGTTAATCACTTATACATAATGTTCACTATTATAAATAAACTCCCAAGAATGTCTCCTTGCCTATGGCTCTTTGTTATGATGACCAGTGTTTGTGTCACTCAGATGTGAAACCTTGGCTCCTGTATAAGATAAAGTTGTCTCAGTCCAGGGCTTCTTCCCTGTGCAGTGTGTAACCTTCAGAACAAAGTGACGGTTCGGCTTCACACTCACTGGGCACATTAGCGATGCCTGCTCCTCGATGGTGCTTGTTATTGCTGCCAGAATGTCGTGGGCAGGCATTTCATAGTTCTGTCATTCTCTCTGTGTGCTCTCAGCACCTTTGAGGTGGGGCTGGCCCCCCACAGGATCTGTGTCCGGTGATGGTGTGCCCCTGAACGTAACAGATGCTGAAAGCTGTCAAAGGATCAGGTGCATTTAAAGTTTCATGGCTGCCTCTCCACGATATGGCCCTGATCACAGAGCGCAGGCGAGCTGCCCTCAGCCAGACAGGAGTCAGACAGTGTTAAGATCTATGGAGTGTCCTCACTGCATGTTGTCATCATCCTCCTGGAATCTAGCGACAGTTAGGGCCTCTGCTGCGTCTCCATGACATGAGCCTGAGCACTGAGGTTATGTTCACTGCCATTATCCACACTGGAGTCAAACATTCACAGATGCAAGGTGAGGATGTCAGGATTGTCCTCACTGCATCTCATCATCATCATCCTCCACGAATCCTGTGGCTATGAGGGCCTCCCGAGCATGCCTGCCTCATCTGGCCACACGAGGAAAAACTTTTACATGGAGTGGTTAGGATTTGGAATGCACTCCCTCCCTGATATTGTGGGGGACACAGATTCAAATTAGTGTTCAAAAGGAAATAGGATAAATACTTGGAGAAACAAATATAGGGAAACAGCGGGTATGGTGGGGGGGGGCGGGGGGGGGGGAGGGAGGGCATGTGGGGCGTTGTGGTAGGACTGACTGGATCCCTCCTCAAAAGAACTGGAGCAGACTCAAAGGGCTGAATGGCCTCCTTCTGTACTGCAATGTTCTATTCTATAGGATCCAAAGCATAGGTCTCGCAAAAAACTAGATTTTAAGCACAAACGTGTCTCTGTGCCTTTCACAGAAAAACATTTACCCCTCATAGAAAGTCCAACAGCAAATGTATAATAAATAGAATCAACATTTGGATTATTTGCACACCACTGGTACTTCATTAACAAATAATAAAAACAGAAAATGCCGCAAATAGTCAGCAGGTCAGGCAGCATCTGTGGAAAAAGAGTTAAAGAGCTGCATTTTAGCAACCCTCTCAAGATTGGGCTGAGAGATGGGAGGGCTCATAAAAAGGCAGCAGAAGGCATCAGGTGGGAAGCCCGATATTTTCCTGCCATCACGAGATATTCTCAGAGGCGGTAAAGGCAGTGGCATTGGCTGTTAGCGGGCCAGAGGCAGACGGCCAATTAATTTAATTGAGTGGAAAATTAATGGCCACTGCTTGCATTTAACTGGGGTTGGGACGGGACCCCAAGTGTGGAGACTACTAGGTAAACTGTGGCAATCTTCCAGAAGGTTCCTGAGGTGGGCTGTCTTATCTCTGCTCTTCATGATCCCGGGAGATCCATCCCACCCCTCAGGCAGCAGTGGGCCTCTGCTCTGACACCACCGCTGGAAGGTCCGATCACAGGGTTTTGCCTGGCTAGCCCTGGAAGATTAAGAGAAAACCTTCCTGATCTTTGAGGGTGCCTCAACATGGGGGCGCTCTCTCCTTCCCCCTGCCACGTGAGCAGGGGCTACGCCTATTAGTTGGGCTGTCAGCTGCAAGAGGCAGGCCGCCATTGTTAATTGGATGGCGACCCCCGTGCAGCTTCTTAACTGGCTGCTCACAGTAAAATCACCCCGGGCCATGTTGTCCACCTGCATGGGCTCGGGACCTGCTTTTGGTCCCCATGGGGGTACTGCACTCTTGCTGGTAAAATTCCAGCTCAGGTTTCAGATTGGTTACAAAAGACCATCAGCCTGATGTGCTACGCTGAATTTTACTGGCCCCTAGGAGGCTTGTGGGGAGGCAAGGGCTGGGCTAGTAAAATTGTGGCGAGCCGAGGTGGATCAGCCGTCGGGAAATTTTACTGAACTTGGGATCGGAATTGGCAGGCTGCCTGCCACTAGGATTCCCCAATTTACATATGAAAAGGGCCTATTAAGGGCCATTTTATCAGGCCATCAGCATCTTGCTGATAGCACACTGACCAATGGGCAGGAAAGGCAGACTTGCAACCCCAGTGATTTCCCTGGAGGGGTTTTCCCTCCAGCAAATCAAACCCTCAATTTTTAAAAATGTATTTTTCCTTATCTGCTGAATGCAGCAGGTCTCTAACCTGCCTCAACAGTGGTCACCACTCCTGGTGGCGCTGCTGAGCTGCTGGTCCTCTGATTCGGCCGGCAGCTCTTAGGAGCAAGGTAATTGGCTGCCAGCTGTAAAATTGTGAGGTAAGTCCCGCTGGCCACCTCTGCGTGCCAGTGACCCACTTTCTCGAGCCAGCTGCCCGACTGGCAACATTCAGTTAGCTAATTCTGTTTCCCTCCACAGATGCTGCCTGACCTACTGAGTCTTTCCAACATTTTCTGCTTTTATTTCTGATTTCCAGCATCCACAATGTTTTCCTTTTGTAGGGGCTTCAAGGTTGTGTGGAGCAACTGAAGCGTGAGAAATCCAGTTTTTCTCATCCACATCCAAAGCTGAGGAGCCATATGTTCATTCGTAATAGCGGCAGACCTGAAGAAATTGTCCTTCCTCTGCAGGGTTATTGGAGGCACATGCACGTCTGACCATCCTTCATCAAAGTCATTTTCCGTTGTCATTGTTTTGCATAGCACATAATCCTTTGGAGGTAAAAATCATAGGTTAGTGGAAAGGAACTTTGCCATCATTTCATTACATTCAGTATCTTTGGACTATAGTTGACAATAGCACAACATTTTTGGCGGTATACACCAGCATTTTTAGAAAAACATATTGCCTAACGTATTTGGCAGACCAGTCGCTCCAGTGGTAGGATACAGTGATTGAATTGAGAGGGTTTGACTTGGAATTGCCTTAATATTTGACTGACTTGTACAGGTACTAATCAGGTCAAAAACTGAAAGTGATATCTTTCCAATCCAAGCTAAACGTTCCTTAATTTACAATAACAAATATTGAGCGATATTGACAGTTTATGGAGAATTGATGGTCAATCAAGACCAGCTAGTCTAAAAGTAACAAGACTCCAAGAGGCAATAAAACAGAGGTTATACAATTTTGCTTCAAAATTATTTAAAAAAAATAAATTATTTAGCTTCAGGCAAATCTGCTTAACTAATACACTATATATGTCATTTAACTAGAAACAAAGAGATATCTATGACTGTGACAAGAAATGATACTGAATTAACTGACATGATCTTAAATGAATGCTAAGTGTAGGGAAAAGGTTTAACTGCATTCGTAGACACAAAAAAGAAACATTTGGAATGTTGGGTGTGGTAGTAATGATTCCAGTACTGAAGTAACAATACTGAACATTAAATCCCACCACAACAACCATGAAAGCTATTAAAAACTATGAAAACATTGTTAAAAATTCAATTAGGTAAGAATTGTCCTCCAAGTAAGGGGATTTGTCACCTCCCCCTGATCTATCATACATGTGTTTGGCTCAATGGGTGGACTCTTGTGAAGCTCCTGGAGCAGGAAATGAAGTGAGCGGGACCACTTAATTGTGTGGGAAGCCAAAAGTCAGCTCCCGACGATGGGATGAAACTACAGAATTAAGTTGCCATGGGATTGAAGATGGATCAGGTTTCCCAATGGCAAGCATCAGGAACCCATTACATTTGCATGTCGTGTATGCTCATTAAAAGGCAACCTCACCTGAATTAAATGTATCTTTCCAATTAAGTAATCAGCAAATGAGAAATACATGCTTTTGGATTCTTGACTGCTTAAATGTGGCATGCAGCAGGCAAGGCTTCCTGGTGGATTTGGACTGAGTCGGAGCAGCTTTTTCTTCTATGGGTAACTTTGTTCAACTATTAGAAAGGAGGCATTGACGATTGAGATCAGGAGGCAGCAGCCAAACAGGAATGGGGCACAGCTAACTGTGGGAGGGAGAGAGGTGGCAGTCCTATGAAGTGTCATGGGGGACAGAGGGAGGAAGCAGCACTATAAAGGGACGGTCAATGCTGAAAGACGTTAGAGCAAACATGATAATGGGGAGATCAGAGTTATACAGGGAAGATCAATGGTGAAGTCTTGAGAGTCGAAGGTAACAGAAGGACGTTCAACTTTGATAGAGGGAGGGTTGAGGATGATAGATAGCAGACTAATGGTAATGGGGAGTAGTTCCACTGTGCCTGGGGAAAGTTTGAGGGTCAATGGTAAGGGTGATGAAGGTGAGTTGAAGGTCACCAAAGGCAGGGCAAGGATGATGGAGTGAGGATCAAGGGTGATGGAGGGAAGGTCAAAGGTGATTGAGGGATGTTGGAGAGTGATGGCTTTCAATTCCAGGGTCACTATGCGAGTGTTCACAGTAATGGCTGCGTCATCAAGAAATCCTCCGCAATGAACCACAAGGATGGAGTTGACTATGGTGGGGTGCGGGAGATCAGGGTGTGGCTGATGTTAAGTATAGGGCTTCCCATTGGTCAAAAGTGCTCAGGCAAGAGGAGGAACCTCCTGCTGCCAAGCCTGGGAAACAGGATCTGCCGCCATTCTCAGACAGCCTGGAAGAGAACCTGCAGGGAGGCATTGCTGAACCATGGGGCCACTCTTTGTTTGCACTCAGGCATTTGCCACTTTTGTACAGGGTGGCAGTAGCTCCAGGGATCAACAGGCGGAGAGAGGGTGGCAGCAGCTGCAGGGATCAACAGATGGAGAGGTGACGACAGCAGAGCCAGGGATCAGCAGGTGGAGAGAGGGTGGCAGCAGATCCAGGGTCCAACTGGTGGTGTGGGGGTAACAGCAATTGCAATTCCCAAAACATCCTCTCAGACAGTGATACTAACACTGCTGCCTTGCAGGAAATGATTGCCTGTCCAATTGCCCTTTAAATCGGGCGCCCGGGCCTTCAACTCCATGAAGTAATGGTGGGGGTGTTGACTTCCTCTCCACTCCCAGAATATGATTTGCAGAGCTCCTCATGCATGAATACCCAATTGTCTGGCTGCCACGTGATCACACTGCTTGATTTGGTGCAAAATTTAAAGTGTTTTTGGGAAAGGGGAAAACCCCACCACAGACAATACTAGATCTTTGTGGGAAGCTTTGAGGACTTACCGGACCATTTGATATTTCCAACTTAAAAGTAATTGTACTGAACTGCAGAAACAGCCACATTGAACCTTGACTGACAGCACAAATGAAATTAAAGCGCAATGCAAACCTTAAAGAACAATTATGTTCTGCTAAACTATCTGTGAAAGGCTGATGAGTGAAGTAAATGGAATACCTTGCTACTTAAAGGTTCCGCCAGGTAGGTGATTACAGTCTCGATATTTTGTGTTTGGTTAAATAGCCACAATACAGCACTATCCACAGCTTTCAGGATGTTGTTCCGGACTTGGACATGATGATAGGCAATACTAAATGCCTTTGCTACACCCTAAGAATCAAATTGGATTGGATGTGTTTTAATTTCTCTTACAAATGTTCAACTTACAAACAGAGCAAAAAGAATAAAAGTGCACATTAAGCGTAAAGGTGCAATTAATGCTCCTCAAAGCACCTCAAATGTAATATCAGTTTGCTTACAGTTGTACATTTTTGCAAAGTATGGCTTGTCCATTGCCTTACCATTAGAAACAAAAATCATTTGGGAAGTACAAATGTGGCATGTACTGGCTAAGCTAATTCAAGTATTTTCCTTATATCATCAATCTTCATGTTTGGGCCCTGACGAGTGTCATTAAGTTATGTGACCCTTGGAAGGAGATCCTGTGCTCACTTGACATCCATGTAGACATACATAGTTCCAATGGATGGTCCCTGAATAACGATATGGAGCTGTTTTTTCCCTCCACTGGCTAATGGTGCTGAAGCTAATTGCAACACCTACCATGCTACCATGACTAAGGTCAGCTTCAGATTAAAGCTAGGACATACATCAGTATGTTGAAGCATCACTCCATGCACCACATTTACCCACTAGGTAACCATGTATCATATATTATCATCTAACCCTCAATACATGCTTGTGAATTAAATTAATGTGTAATAAAGAAAGGAAGATTAAAGAAAAGAGGAATTGAAGAGTGTCAACTGTGGCTCAGTTTACAGCACTCTTGCCTCTGAGTGTCAAAGTTCTGGGTTCACTTCAGGGCTTCAGTTCAAAAATCAAAGCTGACACTCCACTGCAGTATTGAGGGAGTGCTGCACTGTAGGAGGTGCAGTCTTTCGGATAAGACGTTAGACTGAGGGCCATGTCTGTCTAGTTCAGGTGGATGTGAAAGATCCAATGGTACTATTGCAAAGAACAGCAGAGATGCTATGCCTGGTGTCCTGGCCAATATTTATCCCTCAATTAACATCACAAAATGAAATAGACTTTCTGGTCATTATCACATTGCTGTTTGTGGGAGCTTGCTGTTTAAATTGGCTGTCATGTTTCCTACATCACAACAGTAACTATAGTTCAAAAGTACTTAAGTGGTCGTAAAGTGCTTTGTGATGTCTGGTAGTCATTAAAAGTGTTATGTAAATGCAAATATTTCTTTCTTTCTTATTAATTTCCCTGACACTGAGTCAATATAGTATCATCATAGATTAATAGTCTCCTTTGTTTTACACACTCTTTATGGAAAGTTAAAAAATTTACATATCAACTATCAGTCACACAGTGCTTACCCTTGTTCTGCTGTTATCACATCCTCCTTTCTTACTTTTATGCCACTGTCAGCACCTTTTTTAGCTCTTACCACCACCATTAATACTCCCTTTGTCCTTTTGCTCATGACATCTTTGTCAATCCCTCCTTTGCCCCGACCTATCGCTGGCCTTCTATCCAGCTTCACCTGCTCCCCCCACCGCCCCTTAAACAGTATAAATTTCATCACATTTCTACTTCACTTTAGCTCTGAAGAAGGGCCATATGGATTTGAAATGTTAACTCTGTTTCTCTCTCCACAGATGCTGTTAGACCTGCTGAGTTTTTCCTGCATTTTCTGTTTTTGTTTCAGGACTCATGCTTAGATGAAATAATAGAAAACCCTAAATGTCTGCTGCAGACTTTATTTTAAAAACACTTTCATTTATAAAAACACATTCACTATATTTACATTCATTCAACTACATAATTCCTTATAAGAACAAACAATTCATTCATCTGCATAATCCCTTATAAGACAAAAATTGGAATTCATAATCCTACTTCAAAGTGCCTATATGCACTTGGAGCTATCACTCAAACTGTGAAATGGAAGACACCCTACTGGAAGGCTGTGAAATCAATCATGCAGCACTAATCCAGTAATGGAAGTCTGCAGGCTTATGTCAACAGACAGAGTGAAATAGCAAGCAATGATGTTTTAAAAAAACACACCATACTTCTTTTTCAAAGATCTGAAGGGCAGGAGTTTTAAATGCCTTAACAGATACTTTTGATAGTTGCCTTTGACATTTCCTTTTGACATTTTTGAGTTTTAACAGCTCTTCCTGACAGCTCTCTTGACAGTTCCAATGAGTTTACGCTCCCTTTATGCATATTTATGTCCACTTTTAATAATCCCAAAGAACACCTAACCTCTCCAAACAGCAGCTTACCTCTCCCAAAGGTGTCCTGGGACTATATCCAAAGGCATGCCCTACATCTCCAAAAGGATACCCTATCTCTCCAAAAGACTTCATGAAGCTTAGACCTGCTCCAGCCAGGTCTAATCTGCACATGTCATACTTCCCACTGCTGGCAAATGAAAATCAGACATGATTGAAGGCAGCTGCTGTTTCATACATTTCCGCCTGGCCCCCATTTTGGACCCTTCTGCCATTTCTGCAAGCAAAAATCTAGGCCACAGTCTTTTCAATTTGAAATAAGTGTGCTTTCAAATGTCTCCTTTCTGAATGAACAGTTATAACATTATTGATTTGAGGGCTCTTTCTCCCTCCTATTTTTACCATATATTTTATTTTTCCAGCTGAGCAATTCAACATGTTGCTTTAAACAAGAACTCCGAATTTTATTTCAGTAGTTATCTGTCTGATGTTTGTAATTATACACTTGTCTGTTAGTGGAAAAAAGTAATTTGCAGGCTATTGTTGCACAGTAGCTGATAATCTATTCTGACATCACAGTCACAAATAGTCACCATGGCATCCAACTATGCTATAATCTTTAATGATGTCACAATATCCAGACTTGGGCTGACAGGCCAGGCAATGACCATCTCCAACAAGATAAAATCTAACCATCGTCCCTTGACTGAACCCTCCACTATCAACATCGTCAGGGGTTACCATTGACCAGAAACTGAACTGGAGTAACCATATAAATACTGTGGCTGCAAGACCAGGTCAGAGGTTAGAAATCCTGCAGCACGTAACTGACCTCCTGACTCCCCAAAGCCTGTTCATCATCTACAAGACACAAGTTAGGAGTGTGATAGAATACTCTCCACTTGCCTGGATGAGAGCAGCTCCAACAACATCCAAGAAACTCAACACCACCCAGGATAAAGCAGCCTGCTGGATTGGCACTCCATCCACAAACATTCACTCCCTCCACCACCTACACACAGTGGCAGCAGTGTGTACCATCTATAAGATGCACTGCAGGAATTCACCAAGGCTTTTTAGATAGCACCTTCCGAATCCATGACCACTACCATCTAGAAGGACAAGGGCAGCAGATGCATGGGAACACCACCACCTGGAAGTTCCCCTCCAAGCCACTCACCACCCTCACTTGGAAACTCCCTCCCTAACAGCATTGTGGGTGTACCTTCACCACATTGGCTGCAGCGGTTCATGAAGTCAGCTCAACACCACCTTCTCAAAGGCAATTAGGGATGGGCAATAAATGTCAGCCTAGCCAGTGATGCCTACATTCCATGAATGAATTTTAAAAAACACTAGCTAGCATGTGACTGGTTTGATAATATTCTTTTGTGTAAGTCGACCATTATTGATTTCCTCAGCACTGAAGGAGGCAAGGGCAGGATAATAATGTTTTCGTCATGGGAAGTTGCTGCCTTTTCAAGCTAAATGTGGCTAAGCTCTTACAACCATACAGGGAGGTTACAACAGCCAGCATGTGGCAAATTATGACTTGTCAGCAAAAACGTATTAGCAAACTTGTGCAGACACAATTATCTATCTGTTGCTCTAGGATTACAGACTCTGTCGTGTGATGTAACTAGGGAAGATTTGATAGCATGTAGAATCTTAGGTAGTGCAAACCCATTCCTTCCAGAAGTGGCTCTGTATTTAAAGAAGCATAACAGCAAAGTTAAAGAAATCAGGACAAAAATGCAAAGTAACCTGAGAAAAGACAAACCGCAACTGTTGCCTCAGAAAAATCTAGCAATGGGTTAATTTAGAATAAATTTGTAATTTGCATAAAAATATTATGTGCATTTGCTTCAATAACAACTTTTATTTATCTAGCACCTTTAACAGAAAGTATCCCAAGGTTCTTTATCAAACAAAATTTGATATGATGCCATATAAGGAGATATTAGACCGGGTGACCAAAAAATAATCAGAGGTAGGTTTTAAGAAGGGTCTTAAAGGAGGAAAGAAAGGTAGAGAGGCAGAGATATTTAGGGGGGTGGTGGTGGTGGTGGGGGTGGAATTCCAAAGGGACTTGGCAGCTGAAGGCATAGTTACCAATGGTGGAGTGATTAAAATCAAAAGGCCCGAATTGATGGACTGCAGGGATCTCGTGAGCTGCAATGCAGGAGGAGGTCATCGAGATAGGGAGGAATGAGACCTCCCCTGGGAACCGGCTGAGGGGCCACACAGGTTTATTTGGCAGTCTCCCTATGCAGTGGTAGCCCCTCCAGTCAGCGGGAATCTGCACCGCTACCATTTCTGCCGTTGATAATATCCCTTGGTGGCAGGAAGATGTTGGGCTCCCTTCCTGATGTCTTCCACTGCCATTTTGTGAACCCTCCTGCCTCCCAGCCTGTCTCCAGGGTGCTTGTAAAATCCAGCCCATAGAGTACAAAAGGAAGGAAGTTACGTTGAATCTTTATCAATTTCTGCTTCAGCCTCAACTGAATTATTGTGTTCAATTCACGGCACCACTCTGTAGGAAGGTGTAAAGGCTTTAGGGAGTGCACAGAAGAGTTACGAGAATGATTCCAGGGATGAGGAGCTTCAACTATGTGGACTGGAGAAGCCGGGGTTAGTCTCCTTAAAGAAGTTTGAGATGGGCATTTAATAGAATTGTTCAAAATCATGAGGGGTCTATACAAAATAGACTAAGACAAATTGTTCCCATTGGCAGAAGGCTCGAGTACTAGAGGATACGGATTTAAGGTAAGTGGCAAAAGAACAAAAGATGACAAGAGGAAAAACTTTTTAAAGTAGTGTGTGATTACATAGGCACAGGCTCAATGGGCCAAAAGGCCTCCCTCCTCTTGTGCTGTAATCATTCTGCAATTCAATGATTCTGAAATCGCGACTACTAAAAACAAGTAGGCAAACATAATGTATCTTCAATAAAGATCATTTAATGGATTTTCTGTACTTAGTAAACTGTTCAGTTGGTATAAATGTTGAAGAACTCTTAATTCTGCTGTGATATGTATAAACAAAATGAAAGGTGGCTGACTAATGGCAAAAAAGTAGATTTACTTACAGGTAGGAAAATATGAACTTGTGTTTGTATAGTGCTTTTCATGACTTCAGAACATCCCAAAAAGTGTTACACAGCCAAAAAACTACTTTTGAAGTTTAATCACTGTTGTAGGGAAATGTGGCAGCAAAATTTAACTTGCCTTTCTTCTCTAGATACTCATTGAACTACAGCATTTCTGCTTTCTCTTCTAAAATTGCCTAATTTGCTTCTTTCACAAGGGATTTTTTTCTAGCTAAAAACCATTGCTTTGCAAGCAAAATATATCAGAGCCTAAATTCAACAACGCTCACTCATTGTATGGGTCTAAAATTGGCACAATGATAACCAATTTACCAGGCAGTAACCTGCACGCAATTTGCACAGATGATAAAGCCACTGCTAAATTGGCTCAGGCTTTTTATTAGGTGGCCATCAGGGATCACAGGCCTCATTTCAGTAATAAAGTTCCTGGAGACTGGAACCATTTTGGATTGGGATGGCTAAAACTATTTGTCCTAGTCAGAGTTTGTGCTACTCAAAGTATTTCCAAGTCATAGAAACATACATAGAAACTAGGAGCAGATTAGGCTATTCGGCCCTTTGAGCCTGCTCTACCATTCATTATGATCATGGCTGATCATCCAACTCAATAGCCTGCTCCTGCTTTCTCCCCATATCCTTTGAACCCTTTCGCCCCAAGAGCTATATCCAACTCCTTCTTGAAAACATACAATGTTTTGGCCTCAACTACTTTCTGTGGTAGCGAATTCCACAGGCTCACCACTCTCTGGGTGAAGAAATTTCTCCTCATCTCAGTCGTAAATGGTCTACCCCATATCCTCAGACTGTGACCCCTGGTTCTGGACTCCCCTCAGAGTCCTGAGCAATGTAACAAGAGTCCTAAAAAGGGACAGCTGTAGATTGCTCAAAAAAGGGCTTCAAAGTTTTGCTTTTTAATAATTGAAATAATTAGATAATTGTTCCACTTTTTTTAACATTTTTTTCCAATTGAGTAAGAGAAACCAGATGAACTTAAACATGTACAAGGTAATAATGCTTATAGACCACAGTATATTATGTACAGTAATAAAGTGCAGGAATGATTATAATGCAATATAACAGGTGGAGATTAGAGTTAAAGGCCTAAAGATTTGAATGTAGCTTCTTGTGGAGTTAGAAGAAGAAGAAATGAAGGTCCCATCCTCACTCTTTAATCAACTCCTCCTACTACCACTCCACTTTGCCTCTGGGCTTCAGTACATGACGAAATTGGTAAAGACCCAACAGATGAGTTGTCAGGGCACCTGATTGGTACTTGCAACTCTGAATGTTATGATGAGACCCAAGGTTGAATTGAATATGATCCCCAGACCTTTCTGTTCAGGCACATGGTCTCTGTGGGGCCTGAATACTTCCACACACTAATGAAGCAAGGAGCCATTCTGTTGGTTTTCTTTCTTTTGCCTGGTGCCAATAATTTAGCAATTAAGTATTGTTTTTAAAGTTTTTTTCATGTTGTTTAATCTAAGGTTCATATTTAAATAACTTACAAAATAGACTTGTTGATTACAGTTTAATACAATAGTAAGTTCTTCAGCATCCTTTTTCTGATAGCTCAAATTATGGTAAAGAAACTGACAGAATTGGAAGTATAATGAAACATTTGGGAGGATGAGCCCTGAGGAATCACTGTTCCATACACTTTGTCAGATTAGACTTCTCAGTTCATGAAATAGCATTTGTTATGCTAATTTGTTTAGGTAAATTTTTCAAAATGCTTTGTACATGCCATTATTGTAGACGTAGGTTTAACTGATTAAACAAACAGGTTAATAGACCAGTCTCTAAATAAGGGCAGGATCTTGTGGCCCCTCCCACTGGCGGGATCTCCTGGTCCCACCAGAGTCAATGGACGTTTGGCCGCATCCGTTGCCGCGGGACCTGTTGGAAAATCCCAGCCTAAGTAACTGCCATAAAATAGATGCATCACAATTGTAGCAACCATATACTTAAAGATGATTTAGCAAGATCTCAACAAAGAAAGGGCAGCTAGTTATTTGTTACATCACTTTTCAAACAGCTAAGAATCCTCAGAGCAGCATTAAACACAAGCAATCTGCTCATTGCACTTTCTGCTGATTTTCCATGGTGCTTTCTGCCCAGTTCTGACCTTCTCGTAAGATTAATGAGGGCTGGAATTTAGGCTCCCACCTGGTATTGCATACTCACCTGGTAAAAATTGATCTCATGAGTACTGAAGTACCTCTCACAGTGATCTCGCAGTGTGTCTACACCGATGACTCCAAACGCTCTGTTGTGCTGATCCTTCAGTGGGATCACAAGGAAGGATCCGTTTATTTTTTCCCGATGGCAGTTCCATATATGAACTTTGCCGTGTTCCTGAACTTTGAGGATGTGCAGTGGTTTCCCTTCATCAATTGCAGAAAAACTAGATTTAAAAAAGAGAGAATAGACAAATGATTGATTAATGAACCACTTTCGTTTTCTATTTATCAAAGTGAGTGTTACACTTCACATAGCCAGGCAGTGAAGGAGAGAACTACAGCCTACACCCTTTTATGCGCTTATAAGCTTTTAGTTACAGAGACACAAATTGTACATTATACACCCAAGATCCAACAACCACAGTTTTCAGCCGGCTCCAGTACATATGAGCACAAGTGAATCCCCACTCAATGCACATCTCCTGATTATAATTAAGCACCCAATTAATATCATTTAACAGTGAGCGTGTTGGTGGGAATTGCAACATTTTTCATCTTGGACATCCAGGGTCAGCACCGAGCATCCAAGTCAGGTGTAGCACAATTAAATTCCTAGCAAAGCTCTACTTTTCCCCAGCAAGTGTTTCAGTAGCAACCTTACAAAAGTAACTCTTCTGCACCTGTGTGATATTCTTCACTGAGTATATAGCCAGCATAATGACAATTTAATTATCAGCAGTCTGCCCATATCCACCGGGTATTGAGGTGACTCTTCCCACATCCATCTCACATAAATCAATTTGCATCCATTTTTTTTGGTGCTGAATCCCCTTAAAGTACCAAAGTGGTGGTTGCAGTCTGCGTCCACGCTTTTGGGGGAAATTGCATTGGACACCACGGACAGAATTTTTCCCTCGTTGGGCGGGCAGGTGTGTGCCCGACCTGAACAGCAGTAAAATAGTGTGTGATGTTGGGCGAGCGTTCCGACATCACGCACTCGCGCGATATTTCGCTCGGCGAGCGCGCGTGAGAGGCAGCAGCATGCCCGCTGACAATTAAGAGGCCTATGCATTTTTTGCGAAACCTCATCCACGGGCGGGATGAGGTTTCGACCAGAGATTAAAAAGAAAAAGTTTTAAAACTCATTTTTAACCTGTCCCTGCTCATGTGACAGAGTCACATGAGGGGTCATGTTTTCCTTATTTTTCAATTCTTTATTTGTAATCTGTGCCTTCAGGAATCTTTCACCGGTCGCACCCCCGCGCACGCGCACACTTCAGCACTCATCCTCCTCCTGACCCCACCTTGGCAGTGCTGAGCATTTCAGCGCGCCTTTCACACTGGCTGGCCGTTAACTGGCCAGCTAGTGTGAAATCGCGGTCGGAGCCCAATCGCAGGTGGCGGTCAGTTTCACGGCCGCTCCCAGGCCTGCCCACTACACCCGCCCGATGAAATAAAAATTCTGCCCCATATTGCGTTAGCCTGCACATAGTGAACGAGCATCAAAAATATGCAAAGCAGACAGATGTTAATAAGTGTGTAACACTCATTTGACACAAGCTGTGTCATTTTGGCACTCAATGCTCCAGCAAACATCCTCACTTAACCTCGCACAGCTGAACATGCATTCAACACAAGGAAGGACTCTTCACCAGCACTATTAATAAGGATCATCAACTACTTTGGATATGGCCTCCTAGTTGGAAAAATCTACAGGGAGTACTGTGGCATGCGCCTAAGGAGTTTTTGCTGACTTCAAGGCTTCTACACAAACCAGTTGCTTACCAACATGGGTGCACTCAAAGACAGTTCCCTTGGAATTCATCAACCCTTAGAGAATGAACAGAAGCAACACAGAACAGGTCAAATTGCTACAAAAGGGAGGAGAGAGAAAAGGATCTCAGCAAGAGACCATATCCACCCAGGGTGGTCAGGGAGAAATTCTGCCACCTGAACTTCAAATGGCATGTGAGATGTCTGCATTTCATAAAGGACATCATCACTAAAATCTGTCAGCTGCTGGAGCCACAACTATGATCTCGGAGTAGGTCAAGGACTGCATTACTGATGACTGTGAAGTTGACTGTGACAATGAATTTTTATGTGTCCAGCTTTTTAAGGCTGCAGCTGGAGATATCTGCAATATTTTACAGTTTGTTATGCACTGTTGCTTAAGTGAGGCCACTAAGGCTCACTACTCAATGTGAGCTAACTGCATTCCATTCTCTCTTGCCAGAGTTTTGCTAGCATTGCTGGCTTCTCCATTGTGCAGCGTGCCTTGACTACACATGCATTGCTTTGCACATGTCAACTCTACCCTATACCGAAACCAAAAGGGATTCCACTCCCTCAGCATCCAGCTGTTGTGCTGACCACACAGAGTGAATCGCAGCCAAAGAATTACATCAAGTGGCTTCTCTTCCCGCTCTTGCATCTTAACCTCTGGTGTACTGCAAGGATCTATCCCTGGTCCCCTTCTATTTCCTATGTACATGCTGCCCCTCGATAATGTCCTCAGAAAACACAGCGCCAGTTTCCACATATATGCTGAAAATACCCAGCTCTATTTTGGCCCAGATTTTCCATGCCCACCGGCATCGGGCGTGTTCGGTGGCATGAGCGGACAATATGGTGCAATTGGTTTCATGATGGCGCGAAACCAGTTCACGATTGTCCCCTCAATCCGCCTATGGCCACATTCTCTGCCATTGGGTGTCAGGAACTGCATTGTAGTCATCAGCATATCATTATTAGGCCTGCCCGCCGGAATCGTTCCCCCCCCCCTGGATCGTCCGCCCACGTCTGTGGGAAAACACGCTGGTGTAGAACACGCCTTGACAAGTGTAAGTCAGGACTTACCCGCCAGGACCTTGCTCACATTACTGATATCGAGGAGCAGAAGGTGCTGGAGCCCAACAGGAACGGCACCCTGGAGGACCGTCAATGACATGCTGGGTGGATTCTCATGGACATGGCACTGCTGTGAAGTCACAGTTGATGCTCACAACGGATGATGGCTGAGCGGGTGGGACAGGAAGATGTAGGATCAGCTAGGAGAGGAAGAGGTGTCAGGGGGTGAGGTTGGGAGGGGGGAATTAAGGTATCGGGGGTGAGGTTGGGAAGAGGGGAATGAAGGTGTCAGGAGGGTGAGGTTGGGAGGGGGGAATGAAGGTATCGGGGGGGGTGAGGTTTGGAAGGGGGGAATGTAAGTGTTGGGGGGGTGAGGTTGGGAGTGGGGGAACAAAGGTGTCAGGGGGGTGAGGTTGGCTGGGGGGGTGAATGAAGCTGTCAGGGTGGAGGTAGAAAGGGGGGAGGGGGTAATGAGGGAGAAGATGGCAACTGAGGAGGTAGGTGTAAGGGTGGGGGGAAGGGCGTAAGGGAAGGAGTGCAAAGAGGGGTAGGGGTGCGGAGAGAGGGAGAGTGTCTGCGGGAAGGAAGGGTGCGGAGAAGGGAGGGTGTCCAGTGGGAGGAAGGGGTGCAGAGAGGAGAGGGAATAAGGTTGGAGGAAGAAGTAAGAGTGGAGGAAGGAGTCAGGAAGGCTGGAGGAAGAAGTGAGGCTGGAGGAAGATGTAAGGGTAGAGGTAGTAGTCAGGAAGGGGGAGGGACTAAGTGAGGGAGAGAGTCCGCTGTGGGTGGGAGGGAAGGGGTTCCAGGGGGTGTAGGGGTTCTGGGGAGGAAGGTGTTCGGGGGGAAGGGGTGTGACGGGGGGAAGGGGTGCGAAGGTGGGTATGTGCAGGTGAATGTGCACAGAAGGGGTCAGATAGGTCCTTGTCTGCCTCCTGGGGAGTGAACTGAGGGTGGGTGTGGTATGGAGGAAGGGTGAGAATGACCAAGGGCAGAGTGAGGCGGTAGCGGGGGAGGGTGAGGGTTTGATAGTAGCGATAGAAGGGACGACAAGGGCTGTCTTTCAAAGCTTCTTTGATCTGAGGAAACTAGATGAATAATTTAAACCTCCCTGGTTTACACTCTAATTTCAAAGCCTTTTCAGAGATGCCTTGTGATAACCCATCTCCTCCAGAAAGATCCAGAGAGGTCAATATAATCCCAAGGAATGAATACCCCTCACCGCCATTCCACTAACACAATAATTCTTCCTCTTTGAACTGTAATTACCCCAGGCCCGTTTGATGAGCTCCTTAGACCAGATGCTCTTTCATTTATAGAGTCATAGAGGTCTACAGCACAGAAAAAGGCCATTTGGCCCATCAAGTCTGCACCAGTCAAACAAGTACCTAACTATTCTAATCCCATTTTCCAGCACTAGGCCCATAGCCTTGTATGTCATGGCATCGCAAGTGCACATCCAAATACTTCTTAAATGTTATGAGGATTTCTGCCTCTACCACCCTTTCAGGTAGTGAGTTCCAGATTCCCACCCCACTCTGGGTGAAAAAATTCTTCCTCACATCCCCTCTGAACCTCCTGCCCCTTACCTTAAATCCATGCCCCCTGGTTATTGATCCCTCCACCTCAATCATGTCCCCCCCTCAATCTCCTCTGCTCCAGGGAAAATAACCGCAGTCTATCCAATCTCGCCTCATAACTAAAACTCTCCAGCCCAGGCAACATCCTGGTAAATCTCCTTTGCACTCTCTCTAGTGTAAACACATCCTTCCTATAATGCAGATTCCAGAACTGCACGCAATACTCTAGCTGTGGCCTAACCAGTGTTTTATACAGTTCCAGCATAACTTCCCTGCTCTTATGTCCTATGCCTTGGCTAATAAAGGCAAGTATCCCATATGCCTTCTTAACCATCTTATCTACCTGTCCCGCCACCTTAAGGGACATGCACACCAAGGTCCCTCTGATCCTCGGTACTTCCCAGGTTCCTACCATTCATCGTGTATTCTCCTGCCTTGTTTGTCTTGCCCAAGTGCATCACCTCACACTTATCCGGATTAAATTCCATTTGCCACTGATCAGCCCATCTGACCAGCCCGTCTATATCCTCCTGTAATCTAAGGCCATCCTCCTAACTATTTACCACCCCATCAATTTTCGTGTCATCCGCGAACTTACTGATCAACCCTCCTACATTCAAGTCTAAATTGTTTACATATACCACAAACAGCAAGGGACCCAACACCGATCCCTGTGGAATCCCACTGGACACAGGCATCCAGTCACAAAAACACCCCTCGACCATCACCCTCTGCTTCCTGCCACTCAGCCAATTCTGGATCCAATTTGCTAAATTGCCTTGGATCCCATGGACTCTTACCTTCATTATCAGTCTCCCATGTGGGACCTTATCAAAAGCCTTGCTGAAGTCCAAGTAGACTACATCAAATGCATTGCCCTCATCTACACACCTGGTCACCTCTTCAAAAAATTCAATCAAATTGGTCAAACATGACCTCCCCTTAACAAAACTATGCTGACTGAACTTGATTAATCCCTGCCTCTCCAAGAGTAGATTAATTCTGTCCCTCAGAATTGCTTCCAATAGTTTCCCCACCACTGAGGTTAGACTGACTGGCCTGTAGTTCCCTGGTTTATCCCTTCCTCCCTTCTTGAATAACAGTACCACACTGGCTGTCCTCCAGTTCTCTGCCACCTCTCCTGTGGCCAGAGAGGTATTGAAAATTATTGCCATTAAAATTTATCTTACATTTAAAAAATTTAATTCCCAAGCTAAATGTTATCCTCTTAAAACATATGAATCATAAAATCAGATATTCAAAACATGTTGGATGAGAAGGAACTTGCTCCAACATTATTTTGGAAGATAGAAACCATTGTCCTCAATCCCTATCACAGAATTCGTTCCCTTGCCAACAGCTTTACCCCTCTCCCTGGCAACTGTCAGAGGCTCAATCAGGCTATTTGTAAAATTGGTGTCATTAAGTTGGGTTTCCTGCCACAAATGCATACCATTACTAAGATTGTCTAATTCCAACTCCATAACATCACCCGATTGCATCCTTGCCTCGGCTTATCTGCTACCAAAACACTCATCATACCCTTGTTACCTCTAAACTTGACAGTTCAAAGGCATTCCTAGCTAGCCTCCTTAGTTCTATACATCACAGACTTGAGGTGATTCAAAACTCTGCTGCCCATGTCCTAACTCACACTAAGCCCTGCTCACCTATCTAACTTGTGCTCACTGACCTACATTGGCTCTTGGCTAAGGATAAGGCAGGCAATATTAGCTCAATGGCCTGCTTTACCCTGCCCAATATTCAGTCCTGTTGAGTGCAATGGAATTGAATGTTGGATGGGGCATATAACCGGCAGCCCATGCAGTACTAACCATTACCCAACACAAATTACTATCTCACTTCATGGGTTGCCTCAGTCCTCTAACATTACCAGATTGTCTTCTTTTTGTTGGCCTACAATTTATTTTAGTCTCTTGGTTGTCAGCTAGCTGCATGCACAAGTAGGATCTGGGTTCAGCATTTCAATCTAAAACAGGTTTGACTATGCATATCCAAAAACAAAAGCTGTTACGTAGAGCCGGCTACAAATGTAAATGCTTACCTTACACCCATGTCTCTGTAGAGTGCCTGATTTAGGACATATGGTGCATCTTCCAGGGTGCAAGCCACATAGTGCAGAAAGTGTTCACCCCTCTCTGGCCTGTGATCATTATGTCTCAGCAGGGCTATGGAAGAACTTATTTCCTTATTGTCACCGTGAGCTTCTGAATCCTGTTGTGGAAAAACGTCCATATTACCATGGAGACAAGGGACATATGAGAATATTTTCCACACAGGAACTCCAGAAAATACTCATATTTCAACCGCTTTAAACAAAGGTGTTCACCAATATCTACAGGTGCTCCATAAAAAATGCAGGTGTAGGAATGATTTCCCAAAGCACTTCCTTTTATAGGCTTGAATGGTTAACAAGCAAGTGACCAATAAACCTCTGAGAAAATACATTACAGTAATTTGAAAGTCTTAACAACTTGTTCCAGACATATTGGGGAATGAAATACTTTAGTCTTATAATGAAATTGGAAATTAATTCATAATTGCTTTCCCCAGTCTGCTTTTCTTGAAAAGTCATGAGTGTTTTTTTTTGTCAAGGTGCGTTTAAGTTTTTGCAACCAATACAGTCCAGATGACTTCTTCATGAACACATTAACAATATCACCATGCACAGCAGCCAAAACAATTCTTCCCCTTTGGTGCCACATTGTGTATTTTTCCTCATAGCACCTTGGCAGCTATTTCATTGCAGTGTGCTATAGGGCAGGCTGGCTGGCTGGCTGTCAAATGAAAGATGACTCTGCAACTGCAGAAGGCACACATCTTTATATGGGCTGGTAAGAAAACCATGCTGCTATTTAATGGCACGTTCAGTATGGTTTGTAGTACTGTAATTGATTAATCACTGATGATTGATCAAATCTGGCTCATCTGAAGATGTACTTTCCAGCCATGGTCAGGAATAAACTGAGGTAAGGTTAGTAAAAACCTGAACTCCTGTTGGCATTACTATCAGATACCCAACCAACAGGGAAAACTGTGCAGGTACGAAAAAAGTGTGCATGTGCAAATACATTTTCAAGTTGGTGTCAGGGAATACAGCGTGAAAAGAAACACCAATTTGCATTTATATAATGGTTTTTAACATAACAAAATATTCCAAGGGCTTGACAGTTGGGGGTCAGGCCCGATCAGGAGTTGGAGGTAGCTAACAGCACAGTGGAGGAGGTAAAGAGAAGTATCAAAGTGAAAGGAGTTGGAAACAGAGTTCCAAAGTGCAGGCTTATGATAGCTTAAGGTTCTGTCATTGACCCTAAAGCCGAAAGTGGCTGAATACACACTGAGCAGAGTTTGAAGAGCAGAGTTTAGAAGTAAGGTCATAGTGCTCACGGAGTTTGCAGCAGTACAGAACAGCGAAACTACTGGAGAAATTTGTCAATATTTTGAAGTCAGTGCATCAAGGGAGAGAAAGGCAGTGGAGAAGGACAATAGGTCATCAGGATTCTATGTTGGATAGAATAAGAGCAGCAGGATTCCAGATGAGGTGAAATTCATGTAAGATAGACCTTTGTAGCTTAGCAAAAAAGGTAAAGGGAAAATGAGTCTGGAGCTAGACTAGTGCTGGTGATCGGGATAAGACTGGTGACATTTCAGAGATCGAAGTGAATGGTGATGGATAGGACATAGAGTTTGAAGCTAGCTCAAGCAACGTTGAGGTTGTACACTGTAAAATTGAACTTGATTTGGCATCCAGGATCAGGGATGGAAAACAAAGGCACAGCATTTCTGGTGTGGACAGAAGATGGCAGGTTTTAACTTGCTGATGTTGATCTGCAGAAAGTGCTGACTCATCTACACTTAATCAGTCAGACAGCAAAGTATCAATCATGGAATTAAGTGTGGTACTGGAAATTTAAAGATGGAAATCATTAGTATAGTATAAGGGTCTGGCATAAATAGGGTTAATGCGGGACTGAGCACAGTAATGTAACAGAAAACATGATCCGCAACTAGAAGTCAGTCTAATGTTGGACAGAGCCATGTACACAAGCAAGCATGGATACAGCTCCTGGCTTGAACCCTCTACTGTGTATATGTACATAGTTCTTGTGGTTAATAAATACATACAATTAGCCTACTTAAGAATATGAAGATTTCATTAAAACTTACTGAAAGGTATCCAACACCTTACAACATGGTGGCAGTGAAAGGAAAAACTCAAAACCTTGCGAAAATGCAGAGAAAAACTTAAATCCTGCAAGACTGAGGAAAAATTCGAAAAAGCATTCTGACCTGAAGAAAGGCTTGAGAAGCAAATGCGCAGGGGAAATTGCCAGGCAAAAGTTCCAAAGAAAAGCTTGGAAGCTGAAGGCAGAAATTTAAAATTCCTCATTGCAGCAGAAGATTCCATAGGATCATTTGGAAGTCCAGCTTCAATTCCCAGAGGGCGGAGTCAGCAGAACTAGCAGGGGTGAGCTAAAACTTTTAAATTCCAGGATACATCAAGTCCTGAGAAACATTTAAATAGTTCAGAGGTCAAAAATAGCCGCTTTAAAACACTATCAGGAAAACTAGATTCCCGAGTCACCGCCTGAACACCTGGCGTTAGAGCTCGTTCCAAAAAGGAAAAGAAAAGAATTAATTCAGAAGAATTATGACTAAAAAAGTCAGCTTTATAGATCAGCAAAGGCCAGAATTTAATGATTTCACAACAGTAAATCATAGCGCTGAAACGGAGAAGTCTGCAGTTAGTTATCCAAGCAGCTATTGTTTAAAATTTTTCAAGGCTGAGTGTGGATGGCATTACAGCAGGATCTCACCAAAACCAGCAAGTGTGTTTAAGTTCTTTGTCTTCAAACAAACAGCACCACCATCTTGAATTTCAGCAACTTCTTAAAGCTGAACCTATACTTTAAAATGTTTTAATCATGGATCAGAAATCCACTCTTCCAGATCAATTTGGACATATCCAAGGACAAGATCAATCACATTATTGGGGACTTTTGAGAAAAAGATTCCTTAGATACATATTTGTTTCAGGTATGGATAAAAAGGCAGAAGTTCAACAAGTTAACACAATGCTTTACTCAGAGGCCCGATAGTGGGCAACATTATTGCTAGACAAGAAATCAGTGAATCATCTGCTAAATTTGAAGAAGTATTAAAATCATTCAATGTTTATTTTAACCTAAGAAGCATCAAAATCCTCAAAAGGGCTAAATTTAATAAGTGTGACCAGCAGCCAGGAGAAACTGGCGACTCATTAGTGAATGATCTGTACAGGATGGCTGAAAGTGCGAAGACCTAAAATCTGAAATTATCACGGAGAGAATAGCTGTAGGAGTAGCGGATGATGCACTCTCAGGCATGCTGCAAGTGAAGGAAGATCGAACCCTTGAGAAAGCTATTCAGGTTGTTAGGCAGTCTGAACTCAGTATGCAGCACAGGCCCATTTTAAGAGGAGAAACTAAACTGTGGTACAAAGGAACCCCCACAGTCCAGTTCTTCAACAGCACAGAAACAGGGACACTCCAGGCCAAGGGCAGCAATATCCTAACCAACCAGTACAGCGACCATGCCAGCACTGTGGAACACAGGCGAGATCAATGTTGTGCAATTTCAGCCCAATGCTTCAAATATAACAGAATTGGACACTTCGGCAAACTGTGCAAGGCCAAACACAGAAGCCCCAAAGATGATTCATGAGGTCGAGACTGTACACCAAGAGGAAACATAGCCATGCTTCTTGGGTGAGGTCAAGGATCCTAGATATTTGTATTGGAATGCAGACATTTGATTAATGGTCATCTCCCAAGCTTCAAATTGGGCACAAGAGCCAAAGAACCATGGATGAAAGGCCTCTGGCTTCGAACAACAGTCACACCATGCCATGGACTCAGAGGAATCCAACTTCTGGTCGTAGCCATAATTCTGGAACCATTAGGGTATGGTGGAAAACAAATCTTCGAGCTGATGTAGGGCATCTGTAACCAGTCTTTTTCTCTCTTGAACAGAGATGCCTGTATAATCTGAATCTCCTCAAAACAGCAGGAGATGTCAAGAGAATCAATGTCGTGAATTATACAGAACTGCAAGTTCCTGAGAGCTCAAACAGGAAAGAGTATCTTGACTGGGACTTCAGCTCTGAACCGTCTTCTCTCTTTGCAGAGTAGGTTTTCCATTTTCTTTACACGTGCCTGAAAGCCCTCATTGGTCAGGCCACCTAACCACTGGGATGGTTATCACGACACCTCCAGTGGAGGATAAATAAGGGAGCAAACAACAACAAGAAGAGCCTCAACGTCCGGCTCTCATGACTGTTGATAAGGTCAACACTGCAAACAGAGAAAATGCTGTAACTCTGGGCCAGCAAAACAGTGCCACAGATGATGCTGGAGCCTAGTAGCAGCCGTTCATTGATGACAGCACAACCCACAGCTTACTAAAAACCACATCCTCATAACAGGAAAGTCCAGCTTCTGTCACAGAGGACATCACGATGACCCACATGACGCAAGAAGATGTGGAAGAAAACGACATGGAGACGAGCACCACATTCGTCCACCTCGCAAGAAATGGGATGGACCAACAACCCATCACCAGGACTGCTGATTCGACAAAGAGCAGTTCAATACCAAGAAGTGAACAAAGACGATAAAAAGACACTTAGATGCCAGAATAATCTCCAAATCAACAGAGTTTATCTGCAACAACAGAGCCTATCACTCCTCCGTCAGCAGTGCGAACAAGATGTGGAAGGGTATTAAGGCCTCCAGACCACCTGAACCTATTATATCAGAGACTTGAAGGGGGCAGACGAGGTAGTAATAATGATGTAAATACAAGTGGTAAACTAGAATAACTTGAAATATGTTGGATGAAGACTTAGGGTGAGAGGCGCAGTATTAGGGTATGACACATATCAGGTTAACGCGGGACTGAGTACAGTATCACCCACACAGTGTTGTAAGAGATCACATGACTTACACCTAGGCATCAGTCTAGTGTTGGACAGAGCCATGTGCACAAGCAAGCATGGAGACTGCTCCTAGCTTAAACCTTTTACTGTATATGTACATAGTTCTTGTGGTTAATAAATACATACAGTTAACCTACTTGAGACTACAAAGATTTCATTAAGACCTACTGAAAAGTATCCAACACCCTACAATAATTAGCATACATGTAAAAGTTGACCTCATGCTTACAGATAAAGTATCTGTAGGACAACATATCAACGATGAGCAGCAGTCATTAAAAAAAGAAACCTTGTGGCATTAAAGAGGTGTCTTTGCAAAAGATGTACTAGCTGATTTGGTACAAATGGAAATGGAACCACGTGAGGGCAAAGCCATATAAGAATGCCACAGAGAATGGCAATGGAAGAACCTTGGAGCGGAAGCATAGGTTGGAGGTTGGGCAATAGTCAAAGAGGACTGATGGATCAAGGGAAGTTTTCCTCAAGGAGCAGTTTTTAAAGTAGCGGGAAACAATGTCTGAAAAGGGAGGCAAGGAAGAGACAAAAAGCAACAAAAGGAAATGAAGAGAAAGAAAGAGACCCAGTCTGACAGACAATGGTAACAAATAAAAATGAACAACACAGTTGTGGTTGTGGAAGAAATGGCAGTTGGTAATGCCCCCTGATCACAGTTAAAAACAATGGAAGTTTTATCAATTTGGCAACTACATTCCATATTGTTAAAAGCCTGTTGAGTATTTGTTTTTACGAATTTGGAGGTCCCATCATAGCAGAGCCTTCTCCAGTCTTAAACTTCACTTAAATAGATGGGTTTCACCTGGTGATTCTTACCAACTTTAGAAGAACAGCAGTCACAGAAAGCAGAAGGATAATGCTGTAGCTTTAAAGGGGGTGCAGAAACAAAGAGATCTGGGGGTTCAAATAACCAAAATTTCTGAAGGTAGCAGGACAAGTTGATAAGGTTGTTAAAAAGCATGTAGGATCCTTGGTGCCTGAGATGATGGACTTCTGCCATGTGGAGAGGCTAGAAAAGCTGGGACTGTTCTCTTCAGACTAAAGAATGTTAAGGGGATATTTAATAGAGGTTTTCAAAATTATGAGCTGCTTTGATAGAGTAAATAAGAAGAAACTGTTTCCACTGGCAGATGGATTGGTATCAGAGGACACAGATTTAAAATAATTGACAAATGAAGCAGGTGGTAGATGAAGAGAATTTTTCATCAGTTGTTATGATCTGAAATGCACTGCCTGAAAGAATGGTGGAAACAGATTTCAAAAGGAGCTTCCGAAAGAAAATTGGATGTACACTTGGAAGAACTGCAGAGTTATAGGGAAAGAGCAGGTGAGTGGAACCAATTGGATAGCTCTTTCTAAGAGCAGACACCGGCACAATATGCTGAATAGCCTCCTTCTGTACTGTATGGTTCTATGATAATGATATAACTCAGGGCAAACATATTTTGCATTATGTTTGATATTTAGGTAGTCTAGTTGGTTACTAATTTAAAGAAGAGTATAAATGTACCCATGATAATCCATGCTATAATATTGTCCTACCTTATAAAGGGTCTGGAAAACAGATTTATACACAAATTCAAGATTAGAACTAGAGGTCTCTGCTGCTCGTTGGATATCATGCAGCCACCTTCTCCTGGCTGTACATCTTAGTCGCTCTAAGCAATTCTGTTCACTTCTGGCTGTGAGAAATGTTACTAGACTGTCAAAATCAGCTTCATTGTCAGAGATTTCAGCAGCAATTGTTTCAATGTATGATAAGAACTCTGATTTTGACAAAATAGGATTGTCTGCACGGTACTTGCGGGCGAATTTCAGCTTCTGATGAGCTGTTGAAGAAAGACAAATTAAATTATTTGTTATGCACAACTATCATTTTCTACAGTGAAAAAAATCAAATGTGAAAAATAAAACTTCCTTATCAATTAGTTGCTTTACCATGAGTTGTTAAAAAAAGACAATAAACTGAATCGTTTTGTTTAACATCAAGACTTAATAAAAGAGCAAAAGAAGAATCTGTAAGTAGTACATAAAACATGGTGGACAATGATAACACTTCTATACTGACAGCTGTGGCCAAAAGAATATCCTTGGGATCAATCCTTTGCCCTCTAGATGATCTTGACTGAGTATTTCATGTATAACACTTGAGTTTTCAGATGGTATTGTTTGTGAACAAATAATTTAGCCACAGTCCCTGGAGACTTGATGGAGTTTGATCATAATCTCTAACTGAATGATATGTTTTAAAAGATTATTTATTTTCAATTCTGCGCTCTCGTGATGGACTGGTGAATAAAGCCACTGTCCAATATAGCAATAAGCCATGAAGCTCAGAAGGCCACAGGTTCTAACCCCAGTTTGTGCTGAATTAAGACAGCAGTTGAGATGCTTGGTGTCCACAGAATGTGAAGGAAGAAGAACCAAGGGTCCTTAGACAGCACCTTCCAAACCCACGACGACTACCACCTAGAAGGACAAGGGCAGCAGATAGATGGGAACACCACCACCTGGAAGTTCCCCTCCAAGTCACTCACCATCCTGACTTGGAAATATATCGCCGTTCCTTCACTGTCGCTGGGTCAAAATCCTGGAACTCCCTTCCTAACAGCACTGTGGATGTACCTACACCACATAGCCTGCAGGGGTTCAAGATGGCAGCTCACCACCACCTTCTCAAATGCAACTACGGATGGGCAATAAATGCTGGCCCAGCCAGTGAAGCCCATATCCCGTGAATGAACGAAACAAAATGCAATCAGGATACCTGCACCTGACCTACTGGTAAAAGCGTGTGTCTGGGTATTGTGATTTGTCCTCAGCCATACAAGATGTGAAAGCTCTAAGCTCAATTTCTGCTGTGTGCCAAGTTAGCTTATCTAAGTAGGAGGTGGGTCAGGGTGCTAAAATTATTCGGATGGGAAATAGGCTACTATTTCTACTCCTGATCATCAGGTGTCTGTTTCAACACTACACCCTCTACAGCAGATCACAGAATCATAGAATCTTAATGGCACAGAAGGAGGCCATTCGGCCCATCATTTCTGCACCGGCTCTCCAAATTATGACCTAGTACTGTACCATTGCTCCGCCTTTTCCCCGTACCCTTGCACATTGTTTCTATTCAAATAATCATCTAATGTCCTCGTGAATGCCTCGATTGAGCCTGTCTCCACCACATTTCCAAGCAGTGCATTCCAGACCCGAACCACCCATTGTGTGAAAAAGTTTTTTCTCATGTCACATTTGCCTCTTTTGCAAATCACTTTAAATCTGTGCCCTCTTGTTCTTGATCCTTTTATGAGTGGGAACAGTTTCTCCCTATCTACTCTGTCCAGCCCCCTCATGATTTTGAACATCTCTATCAAATCTCCTCTCAGTCTTCTTCTCTCCAAGGAGAACAGTCCCAACCATTCCAATCTATCCCCATAGCTGAAGTTTCTCATCCCTGGAACCATTCTTGCAAACCTCTTCTGCACTGGGCAAAGTATGGCCCATGGACCACATCTGCGCCAGAAATATACAAAGTAAATGAGTGAAATATATTTGAAATACAAAACAAAATCTCCAACATTAATTTTTTTCTGAAGGAATGAGACTCCACATGTAAAATTAATTTTGCAGGGTCAGAGAGGTAGTCCTGCAGAAAATATCACTTATCATGCCATTAAAACTCTTACTCCCAAATTGTATCAACCCTTACTTTTTAAACCATTTTTACTGCAGAATTAGTGGGAACTATGGCCAGTTCATTCCATTGCCATCATTTCAATGCCGAGTCTATTGACAAGACTGCAACCGTGCACCCTATTGAAGAGCACGGTATCTCTGACAGTACCTTCTGGATTTACATGTTTAATTGTGCATATGTGGATGCTAAAAGTTGCTGTTCAATTTACCCCATAATAATAGTGAGCACTGAGAGCCTCACCATTATTATTACAGCAAAATCCAAATGTGGTCAAGGTCCAGTTCAGAAGTACGCCATCTGTTGGGAACTCTGGGATGAGGCTACGGCTGATAAATCTTTTGAGTGCTGAACTTCCTTTGAGCTTGCAAAGCATAAAGCTGTTCCATAGTAACACCTCACATTATGTAATCTGCATAAATTGGTTTCTGAGAATTTCAACCACCAAATAATTCAAAACAGAGTGGAACAAACTATTACAAAGTCTGAGACAATTGAAACAATTACAGGAATATACACCGAAAAACACCTTCATTCACTATATTCGCTGAAATTGCAAATTTGCTGGATTTCAAATACATTCTGAAAATCTTAGTGTCCACAATTTCTCACGGTAATTCCTAATTTTTGCAAACCACCAGGGATTGACACAGAGCAGAGGCCAGCTGCTTCCCCTAGCAGACGGAAGAAATCTGGCAGCCTGCTTATCCCGTCAGAATATGGATGTGGCAAAAAGAGACATTAAAGAGGGTGAAAGAGCACAAAGTCAAACTGGATTACTCAGAGAATTCTTAAAGTTTAGACATCTTCAGAGAATTTACTCTGCCTTTTAATGTTGAGGATGTGGTTAATTTTTCGAATAAAAAGAAACATCCCACTCCTTTTCCTTGGGCCTCACTGCACCATACATATATGAAAATGGGTTTTGACAATGTTGTCCTGAGATTGCCCAGATGGAGGTGTACATGAGCTACTCAATTGATGCCCTATTTTTCTTCCTCCCCCACTAGGGAACAGTTAGGCCTCCCCATGGTGGCAAGACTGAAATCAACAAGTGAACATGTGACCAAAACAAGGCAAGATTCTCCAAAAATCACCTAAAATGCTTACTAGTATTTTTATGTCATTGTACTTCGTGTCAAAAACCTGTTAGTCCAAGCCTCAAATTCCCTTTTAACTTGATCCTTAAATATTGGAATAAAACTTAAATGATGGGTCATGATTTCCGTGGGGTACAATCACAGTTGGATTGCCACTCCGCTCCTAGTTATTTACACTGAAATGCAGCTGCACCTTTCTTGCCCAACTTTCTGACTCAGGCTGGGTGAGAAAGGGGCAGTGCAATGGGTTCCCGAGGCCTTCATTCGAGTGCAGGAGAGTGGAGGGTAAGGATGCCATTCCCACCTTTTTCTACGGCACGAGAGAGTTCCAGCCAATTTGAGGAGCCAGGAACAGGTTAATTGTGTATGGTAAGTGGGTAGGATGGGAGGTGGGGGGAGTGTCGGTGGGGTGGGAGTGTCGTGGGGGTCGGGTTAGGGGGGGGTCAGGTGGTCAGTGGAGGCAGGTCAGTTGGTCAGTGGTGGAGGGTGGGCAGTGTGGAGGGTCGGGGGGTTGTGTGATAAATGGTTAGCGGGGGATTTGGGTAGTCAGTAGAAGGTGGTCAGTGGGGTGGGGCGGGGGCTGGTTGTGTGGTCAGAATGCTGAAGTCAATTCTGCACCTCCATCAATATGCTGGCTGTGATCAGCTAACTCAGCACAAGAAATCAAACTTGAGATCACAAGAGATCTTCCTGGTCTGTATGACTCAGGTGCTCAAAGCACTATCAAGTTAAGTAAGAGATGTTGACAGCCTTTCATATTTAACCCCCATAATCAGCACAGTTATGTGATTGCTCAGGGGCCTGATACAAGGGCAGAATTATCCAGTGCTATGGAAGATGCATTTACCTTTGTCAGGTTGTTGTCTAAGGAAATTGACAACAAACCAACCTATGGGCTCCATTTTTCATGCTTCTACCGTTACCTGTTTCTTGTCTCCATGTCGAACAGCTACAAAACTGGAAAATTGCTCTATTTCATGTGCATAGCTCTGGTATGCTGGATCTGTGACATTTGTTGTTCTGTCCATGCGTCATTGCCCAAATATGATCTTAGTTTGTGGAAGGCTCACATCATAACACCATGATGGGTGTACTGTAAGGGTTAACGTGTGTCTGGGGAAACAGTACAGTCTACATTGTGATGTAGAGAGTCACAGGGGAGTAGTCGAGTGTAATGGTGCGTCTGGTTGAAGCCAGTATGAAGATAGCACCTAATCAGGACTGTACCCTGAATATATATGCATATAGCTATATGTTATTAATAGACAATTATTCAACAATACAAGCCTCTAGACTTTTTCTTGAGACAACAAACAACCTTACAATTTGGCAGCAGCAGGCGAAGAACCCCAAAATTCCTAAGAATGAAGAAGTAAAGAAACTGCAGTCTGACATGAGAGAAGTGCGCCTAACTTGAAGACCTCGAATACGCAGCTGGAGATTGCCTAAGGAGCGCCATTACTGCCATGGAGGCTGAAGGGTAGAAGAAAAATCCACTCCACCAGAGCACATGGAGGTCCGTTGTGAAATCCAGTGGGAAGCAGAGTCCAAGGACCTAGCCAGCTTGCAAAAGAATGAGAAAACTCCAAAGAAAGGCTGAAATAAGATTTACACTCAGCACAATAATCAGGCAGCACTTGCAGACCGATTGTTTTAATGAGAATGCCTTGAAAAAGGCTGCAGCCCCGGTCTAGAGTTGGCGCCATAACACATGGTGACCGCGCGCAAACTAAAAAAAAAATTAAAGAGAAATCAAAGCAAAGAATTGGCTTCAAATTGATTCTCCAAGTTCAGGAAAGCAACTAGCTGGCTAAAATGACTCATTCAAAAGATTTTCTGCAAAATCGGTGAAGTTTAAAATGGCTCTGTAACCCTGAAGGGAGCCTGCCAAACCCTGACCAGCTGGGAAAGAAAAGAAAAATGATTACTGCAGCGCTATTTAAAAAAAAGCTGTACTCCCCTGTGCTGAAAACAACCATGGGTGGAAAGTCAACACTGCCAGACCAATTAAGGCAGATGGAAGGGCCAGAGCAGGCATAAAATTGGGTGTTACAGAGGATATTTTTAAGACATATGATAGCATCAGCCTTGAATAAGAAAATAGAGGCTGAACAAGTGAATACACCATTATATTCAATATGTCCAATAGCTGACGACATAATTGCCAGACAAGGAATAAATGAATCTTCCAATACCTTTGAGGAGGTCATGAAGTCCTTTGACATTTACTTTAACCAAAGAAGCAATAAAGTTTTAGAGCCAGCAAAATTTAACGAGAGTGCAAAAGCCTGGGGAACCCGTACACTCTTTCATAAATGAGTTGTACAGATTGTCTGCAGCCTGTGACAATGGTGACCATATGTCGGAGTTCATAAGAGATCAAACAGTAGTGGGAGTGGCTGTTGATACTCTTTTGGATGTACTCCACTCTAAAGAAGATCTGACTTTAGAAAAAATCATCCAAATCGTCAGACAATTGTAAGTCTGCCAGCAAAACCAATCCATTTTGCATAGTGAAACTAAAGGGTGGTACAGAGCAACCACAGCAATCCAGCTCATAAAGCAACATAAGGACAAGGAGGCTCCAAAGCAAGGAAAGCAATACCTAAACAAAACACAAAATGGTGGCAGACCACGTAAGTGCTGTGGTATGAGCAGTGTCCAGCAATCAATGTGCAATGCTTTCACTGCAACCTCCTGGGATAATTTGGAAATATATGTAAGTCCAAAACCTCAAGACGTGCAGAGGATCCCAAACGAGTCCATGAGATAAATGAGTTACACCATGAAGAAGTCTTGGGAGAAATTAAGGATCCTAGATTCACATTTTAGAATGCTGACATATCTGTAAATGGTCACCTCACGCATTCCAAGTTCGAAACAGGAGCCAGTTTGACTTTTCTGTTGGACGCGGAACTGTGATTAAAGGACCTTTAGCTACCGATGACAGATGCATCATTGTATGGTCCTGGAGGGATCCAACTACCAGTCATAGGCATGATTCAAGGCCTGCTCCGGTATGGCAATAAGCAAATAATCAAAATTCTGTATGTCATCTGCAATCAATCCCGTTGTCTCCTCAAAAGAGATGCCTGGGTTGCCCTCAACTTCTTCAAAATGGCAGCAGATGTCAAAACAACCACTGCAGTCAACTACACTGAATTGGAGACTCCCGAGAGGTTCACCAGTGCTGAGGATACCAACTGGGACTTCAGTTTGGAATTGCCCTCACTCTTTGCAGAGACAGTTATTTCAGCTCCTCTGCAGATGACAGAAAGCACTCTTCTTTGGTCAGACTAGCCAACCCTCCAGTTGAGCACCAACATACTTAAAAAAGAAGATGCAGAGAAGAAGGAGCAGCAGCAGAAGGTTGAGTCCAAACTTCAGAGTCAAACAGTTGCTGTCACAGAACCAGGAAAAACAACAGCAATGAAGCTGGAGCTTCAAGCTCACACGCACAACATGAAGCTGATCCTGGATCAAGAAAGAAGCGACCATCAACTCACCAAGACAAAACTCAGCGAGGCACAAGCACACATGAAAAATAGAGCACAGCATTAGAAGCCAAACTGCAGGTTGAGTTCAAGGATGAGGAACGTACAAACATAAGGCAGGTAAACCTTCAACTTCCAGGGAGAACATGGCAGACCCTACCAAAAAATAAAATTTGAGTCCATTCTATGAATGAATGGAGTGAACAATCCCTCTGTAAGGAGAGGGGTAAGCCCATGGTATCCAACCAAGAAAGACAGATTGTTGACAAAGAAAAATACAACATTAAGGAGCACAAAGTGCAAACCAGATGTTGACACACAAGTATTTGAAACACCAAGTACTACAACTTCAACTCCAGACCCAACAAAGTCAGCCCAAAGCAGCTCAGACTACCACTCCTCCAAATTTGAATAGAACAACATCTGGAGCCTCCAGACCATCTGAATCTATAAAGTCAGAAACTTGGGGTGGGGTGTGGTGGTGGTGGGAGGAGAAGGGGTAGCATGTAAACATTATTGTAAATACATTCGGGTAAGGACTTGGGGGAGGTGTAGTATTAGAGTGTTTGGAACTCTAAGGTTAATGTGGGACTGGGGAAACAGTACTGCCCATGTTATGATGTAGAGAGTCACATGGGAGTGGTAGAGTGTAGTGGTGAAACTGGTAGAAGTCAGCATGAAGATAGCACCTAGTCAGGATTATATCTTGTATATAGTTATGTGTTATTAATAAACAGTTATTGTTCAACCGGACCTCTTCATGAGGCAACATAAAACCTTACAACAATGTGCTGAACCAGTTCACTACATTTAATCAGCCAAAGAGATGATGGTAACTCTAGGGAATGAACACACAGTCCACAATAAAATGAGCTGCAGCTGCTGTTGTTCATGTAGAGGTAATAAGGCTGCATTCACTTGTATCGCTGACTAAGCAATACCTGATATCACAATGACTCCATTTCAATCTGCTGTCGCAAGTCCTTAGAAATGTTGAGTTGTGCTTTGACAGAAATTCATAAATAGAGTGGTAGAAATCAGAAAAAAGAGAAAGAGGAGAAATAAATCAAACCCAATAAAATGCTATTCCATTTCTCAATACTATGAGCTAGTGGGCAACCAGGACAAAGTCAGTAATCTGTTATTCTCACAAAGCAACGTCTACCTATACAATGATCCACTGCCACATGCAAATTCTTCAATGTGTTGTGTGCAGTACATGAACCATCTCTTTCTTAAGTTTCTTTCCCACAAATTTTCAAGGAAGGAGAAGGAAAGCACACTAACTCCAGGCATAAACTTGAAAGAAAAGTCAACTGAAAATCTTGTCATAGTATAGAATGCCAGAAATCAAAATCCGGGCCCAATAAATGTCCCAGTGATGTGAAATCTCTTGTCACTCATTTTATTTGAAGACCTTTCCTCTTAAATATGAATTTATGAATTTAAACAATCACAAAAACCACAATCTTTGGAAGGATTTGCGGTGAGAGATAGGCATGATGGGTGGATTAGCGTCATGAGAAAACCAATACATAAGCCCACCTATAAATTGCAAATGTGCTCCCTAAAAAGAAAGGTGAAATCCTCCTGCTTTGTAAAGCATTCTAATGTCACGGATACCTGGGCATGCTGACATCAGTACAATTGAAAGAGTAACTAGCTTCAAGCAAACAAATCTTAGTAACTATGCGGCAGATTCTCCAAGTATAATTCATGGGGTTCCAGAGAATTTATTCACTGCAGAACTGGGGAGACTGAAAATGGGGTATGCCTGACTCCATGTTCAATTCTTTGATCCATGCTCCTCTTTAATAAAACTCCATGTCAGGAGCCCTGCCTTATAAATTTACCCTCTAAAATCATGGTGGTGGTGGGCATGGGGGGGGGGGCGCTGTGGGGGAAGGGATTCCAAATGTTTTAAAAAAGGCAGCAAAGTGACAATTCATCCTGTGGACTAAAAGATCTCAGTGTTAGTCCCCCTCTATGCTGAGCTAGCTGATCTCACTTTGGGTTGACAGTATGGAAGCTATGATAGGCTTCCATGCTCCTGTGCTAGACTGTGAGAATGTAGCAAGTTCCCTGCTCTTGATCACTTTAAAGATTCCTGCTAGAAAAGGCACCTGGACATTGGGTGAAGGCAGGACTTTCTTGCTTCTCAATGTCTAATAGCTCACTGATAACCTCATCATGAATGAGCACTTTGATGAGGTAGGGGAGGACTACCTGCAATTGTGAAATGTTACACCAGCATGTCATTGCTTTCAGGGTAAGAGGGCATCGGCAAAAAAGATGTTTTGACAGTGCAGTGAGTGAGTTGATGGCATAAAGTGAAAGGACATAACTTCACACTGAAATTCTTTGAATTGACCAATTTTATCTGATGCCTCTCAACAGAAAGTAGGCCAGATACTTCCCACTGAGAAAGAACTGAGATTGGTGAGAAATCAGCTCAGGCCTTGCATATCTTCTGCTTCACGGTCGCTGAGTATCAATGATAGAGGCCTGGGAGCAAATTGTCTTCTGAGCCAGAGAATAATGCAGCCCAGGTAGTCCAGACAAAAATACAAAATAATTTAACAGAAATAGTCATCCAGCCTGGCTTCTAGGTTACTGTAGCTTTCAACTAAACATTGCTGTAGAGGAACATGGTTTGTTATTTTTCCAGAAAAACAGCTCTGACTGAAAAGACATGTACCTGCAACAAAATGATTTGCTGGGCTGTTTCTCTTACCTGTCTTTAAGGCATCCTTCTCCATTCCATCCTTGTATGTACCCAAAACTTCTTCTAGTTCTCTCAGATTAAGAAAGCCTGAGACATTATTATCCCATTTCTCAAACAGTGCCTCCAGGACCAGCTTATGCAAGGCAGCTGATGCCTCAAGATTTGCCTGGAAGAAAAGCATGAGGCATTAAATGAGTAGTTCAGGAAAGGACAATACCTCTGTAAAGTGCTTTTGCAATGGCTTCTATCTGCCAGGTGTAGGTAAAGGGAAAATCAGTCCGCCACAAACGACTTTTTGACAAGACGGTTAGGCATCTGGTGAGAGCAACATTAAGCTTGGTAAGAAAACCCCCCATGATCAGTCTGCCAATACTGCCTATCTCAGCACCAACAACTTGCATTTACATAGCATCATTATTATCAAAAAATGTTTCCAGTAATGTCCCGAAGTATTTCACCTGGCATATCTGGGTGTCAGCCGATTTCATTGGCCTTCCACTACATTCCTGACAGATTTATGACAAGAGGGCAGCAGAAAACCTACGCATTTTCATAGTCTCCTTCGGCCAGGATGGCCAAACATTTTGCCTTTCTGATCTGCTTAGAAGCATACCAGGGAGTCTCGAGGTCTACATATGAATCATAATCAAATAATGTTCCCTTTATTTATATAGATATTGTAACTTGCAGATAGTAACAGATCTCAGTATTCTCATAGGATTTATCCAGCAGTAAAGCAACAACATTTTCAAAACTTTCACATTAATGAACTTCCAAAAGGATCATCTACAAGCAACAAATATGAGCACCAACAGGACTGAGTGGCCTGGGCTTCATGGGCTAGATTGGCAAGAAATGGCAAGAAATGGCACGTAGCCCATGTTTGGCACATGGTCATTGCTTGGTCATTTCCTGATGAAGGCTCACACATGAATAATGGCACCGAAGCCAAATGCTGAAGGGGGCGCAATTCCTTTTCCAAAGGGAAGCGTAAATATCAAACTGTAAAAGCGTACATAAATTGACACACAAAAATTACAACAGTACTAGATGTTCATGGATTAAGACCAATGCTAAGACCATTAAGCTATGTGGTCACAGATGTCTGGAAGGTACCATACTGGCCTTGTTCCATGATAAATATCGTGTGTGTGTGGCAGCACAAAAAAAATTAAAGGGACCATGCACTGGAAAATCTGACTGCACTACAACTAACTTTTAAAGGGATCATTGATTGGAATCCTATTCATGCATTATGAATGGGAAATAATTCATTGCTGGTGTTCAGTAATCATTGGCTTTCAACAATGGGTTTTTACTTATAATTAATAAAATGTATGTGTTTATAAACTGAACCTAATAAAA
Organism: Cetorhinus maximus; assembly: GCF_964194155.1. Taxonomy (NCBI): domain Eukaryota; kingdom Metazoa; phylum Chordata; class Chondrichthyes; order Lamniformes; family Cetorhinidae; genus Cetorhinus; species Cetorhinus maximus. Next base: position 7,660,839 of record NC_135887.1, read on the forward strand.
CCCCTCTGAAGGTATAACTGAAACTGTTCTAAAAAACAATGCAGTCAGAGAAGATTTCTTCTCTGCATTATGTGTAGCAAAAATGTAGAAACATTTACAGTGATGTTGGAGGTTATCCTGCAAACTACTGTAAATTCTGTCAGTATTACATACGTGAGCATCACAACTATTTTACATACACTAGAGGCTTAATTTTAATGCTTGGACCCCTTCACAATCGGAAAGGCTGGCAATGGGTAAGGAACATGAAAGTTTGTGGATGGGTTTTTCCATGGCTCTTTAACTAAGTCATGGCATAAGCATCCCGCTTTCAAACTTCCTGACCAACTGGAGGAGGTGGGCATGATCATGACCCATATCTGACTGTTGATGCCTCAGTATTTAAAAGGATCCTGGCAAGGGACAGAATGGAACCACTCCACAATTGGCAAGTGAGAGACAGCAACTCTAGTAAGATATCTCAACATATGAAAGCTACCCACCCCCAGTTTTCTTAGGCATCCCTGAAGATCATGCTTTGGGTTATAAGGGCTCGGAGAGAAATATTGTTCCCAGTGAGGGGTAGAGGAAGCTTGCCTCTGAACCCAAGCAGGCGTGGCTGGAAGTGGCTGTGGAGGTGAGCAGCAGAAAGGTGGTGCTTTGTTCCTGGATCCAGTGCTGACAGAGATTCAATAACCTCATCAGGGCAAGAAAGATGAGTGGTAAATGCCAAGCCCCTCATTCTGAAATCCCCAGTCTTCTTCTGCACAGCAGTCTTCCGACCAACATATCTTACAGGTCCACCATTCTCTCATGAGGCAACTCCTCACATCTCTTACTAACAGCCACCAATAACACCCACCTCCATATTATCCATCTCACATCCATCCTTCACAATTACCCTCCACAAATATTGTCATTCCACCTTCTCAACGCATTCTATTTCTCACATTTGTAACCTTCTTCTTTCTCTCCTGGAAGTAGGGGAGATTGCAGAAACCATGTAGAGGCAGGGAATCAGCTGGGTGGGGCGGGGGATGGGGGGAGGTGGTGGAATGGCACTCTAGTCATAGCTATCTTGATTGCTGCAGAGGAAGATACACATGGCATGAACAGTCTCTCAGAATGTATGGCCATTGGTGATAGAGAATTGGGAGTTTCCCAAATACTAGGTGACAGTATCAGATATCACATAGCCACATGGCACATAAGACTCAGTCATGTTGACTTGATGTCAGCAGCCACTGAAATATGATGGTTTGTGTAGTGTAAAGGGTTAATAGCTATAATGCTAATAGCTAGAATTATCAGTGATGTCAGATCATACATAACTGGAACCTGAGAGAAGAATGTTCTAATGGAGTCCTGTTAAAGTATGTCTCTGCAAATAGTGTGAATAATCAATAAATATTCACTAGTTTGTAACAGCATGGTTTCCAGCTCTCTTCTATTGAAGACACCCAGAGCCTGGTCATGATATTAGTACATGGTGGCAGAGGTCTGTGAACCGTTAACTAAGGATCCCAGTCGACGCTCATACAGGTGTGAAAAGTGAAGGCTGTCAGCTCTGCAGAGCATAGTCAAGAAATGCCGATGATACTTTAAGAAGACTGTGGGTGATGAACAAACTGCTTAACACGAAGAAGCCGGACCAGACAAAATCCAATCAGTGCAGCCATGAACCAAGGGAGAATATTGATTCTTTAATAAACTAAGTAACACTTAGCAGGTAACTGAATAACGGACTTTTTAAAATTCTTTCATGGGATGTCCGTGCTGCTGGCGAGGCCAACATTTATTCCCCATCCCTAGTTGCCCTTGAGAAGTTGGTGGTGAACTGCCTTCTTGAACCACTGCAGTCTATGTGGTGTAGGTACACCCACAGTGCTGTTAGGAAGGGAGCTCCAAGATTTTGACTCAGCAACAGTGAAGGAATGGTGATATATTTCCAAGTCAGGGTGGTATGTGGCTTAGAGGGGAACTTGCAGGTGGTGGTGTTCCCATGCATCTGCTACCATGTCTTTCTAAGTGGTAGAGGTCGTGGGTTTGGAAGATGCTGTCAAAGGAGCCTTGATGAGTTGCTGAGAGAGAGAATTAAGGGAGGAGTTCATCAGAGACTGCATTGTTGTGGGAGTCATTGAAGAAGCATTGTCAGATTTCTTGCAGTCCAGAGAAGATCTCATTTTGTCCAAAGCAGTACAGTTGGCCAGACAGGCTGAACTTCTCAAGCAAAGCAGGCTTTTCATCCTGGGTGATAAGGAGCTTCCTGGGGACAGACCACCGGCTTGGTCCAATTCGTGAACCATAGGGCTATCAGCGCACCTGTTAGAAAACAGAGCCAGTATGAAGAGGGCATGGTGGCCGCTTTGTTCCATGTCCATGTTGTGGTGGGAAATAAACCTCATTGGCGCAAACCTTGCCCAGCTATCAATGCAAAGTGCCGCACCTACTGCAAGAGGAAGCATTTTAAAACAGTGCCTGCAGCAGCAGGAAGCTTCCACCTTCAGCTCAAAAACTTAAAGACAAACCATTCCAATCTGCAAGTGTCCAAGAAATAATGGATACTGAGGAACAGAATGTATTCTTATTAGGTGATGAAGATGCAAACCCATCTGATAATTCTGCTGAAGGTACCAATGTCATACAACAACTTGTGCAGCAACTCTTTTGTCCAATGAAAAACCGAGACCAGAAGTTCTTACTAATGCCATGCAGATCAAATCCCTGCTATTGTTGAATCTAAAGTTAAAACTGGAGATCAAAAAACTACAGAGGTGATAACTACAGATCTTTCTAACACCATAGGTGGACAAGAAAGTGTAACTTCTCTGCCTCAGTATGTTTCTTTCACTGCTGATACTAGTGACTGCACACACTCTAAGGAAGTTCCAGGGATGTTAATGCCTGCTGAGGAGCAAACTCACACTGAAGAGTGAGCAAGTTGAACAACTACCTACAGAAAACAAAATTCCTATAGTATTGGCAGGACAATCATCATTTTTTCTTCAGAATATTCTTGGTCCTTTTCTCCGTCCATCTGATTTGTTCATGGATGAGGCATTATATAATACTTTGTTCGTTGAAGCAGTAGAAGTTTGTAGGCCCTCTGCAGCCGTATAAATATTCACAGGAGCTGAACAAGCCTCATTATTTCAAGCAAGAGCAGCCAGCAGCCCAACCTTTCCTCAGAATGCCAAGAAGGAAGGAAAGAAAAAGAGAGAAGAAAATGAAAATCTATGTTCATCACTTTTATACCATGGAACAAAAGCAGAAATCTCAGTCTGCGGAAGGCTTGGGTGCCTTCCAAGGAGAAGATTATGGAGAGCATACATCCTATACATCCTCAAAGATAGCCAAGGACATAGCTGGTGAAAGACTTGGGAGGAGGTGTATTATAAAGGGTTAATAACTATAATGCTAATAGCTAGAGCTGATCATCAGTAATGTCAGATGATGTCAAATCACATGTAATTAAATGTCTAAAATGTCTCAATGTCTAATTAAATGTAATTAAAAGTCTAATGATGACCACAAAACCATTGTTCATTGTCATAAAAACATGTCTGGTTCAGTAATGGCCTTTAGGGAAGGAAATCTGCCATCCTTACCTGGTCTGACCTACACGTGGCTCCACATCCACAGCAATGTGGCTGACTCTTAACTGCCCTCAGAAATGGCCTAACAAGGCACTCAGTTGTATCAAACCACTATGAAGTTGAAAAAGAGTAAAACCAGATAGACCAACCGGCATAAACCTAGGCACTGGAAACGACAACAGAGAACTCAGCCCAGTTGACTCTGCAAAGTCCTCTTTACTAACATCTGGGGGCTAGTGCCAAATTGGGAAAGCTGTCTCACAGACTAGCCAAGCAATAGCCTGCCTTTGTCATATTCATGAAATCATGCCTTACAGACAATGTCACAGACACCACCATCACCATCCCTGGGAATGTCCTGTCCCACTGGCAGGACAGATGTAGCAGAGGTGGCAGCACAGTGGCATAGGGTCGGGAGGAAGTTGCCCTGGGAGTCCTCAACATCAATTCCAGACCCCATGAAGTCTCATTCCATTGGGTCAAGCATGGGCAAGGAGGCCTCCTGCTGATAACCACGAACCACCACCCCCCCATCACCCCCCCACCACCCTTCAGCTGATGAATTAGTGCTCCACCATGTTGAACACCACATGGAGGAAGTACTGAGGGTGGCAAGGGCACAGAATGAACCCTGGGTGGGAGACTTCAACGTTCATCACAAAGAGTGGCTCAGTAGCACTAATACAGACCAAGCTGTCCTGATCTTAAATGACATAGCTGCTAGACTGGGTCTGCAGCAGGCGATGCAGGAACCAACAAGAAAGAAAAATATACTTGATCTCGTCCTCACCAACCTGCCTGCCGGAGATGCATCTGTCCATGACAGTATTGGTAGGAGTGACCACCACACAGTCCTTGTGGGCTGTGAAGACAAGGCTTCATCTCCACATTGTGGATATCCTCCATCGTGTTGAGTGGCACTACCACTGTGCTAAATGGGATAGACTTGGAACAGATCTAGAAACTCAAGACTGGACAACCATGAGGTGCTGTGGGCCATCAGCAGCAGCAGAACTGTACTCAACCACAATCTGTAACCTCATGGCCATCCCCCACTCTATCATTACCACCAAGCCAGGAGATCAACACTGGTTCAATGAAGAGTGCAGGAGGGCATGCCAGGAGCAACAATGGGCATACCTAAAAATGAGGTGTCAACCTGGTGAAGCTACAACACTGGACTTGTGTGCCAAACAGCATAAGTAGCAAGTGATAAACAGAGCTAAGCAATTCCACGACCAACAGATCAGATCTAAGCTCTGCAGTCCTGTCACTTAGATATCAAATTAGGTGGACAATTAAGCAACTCACTGGAGAGGAGGCTCCACAAATATCCCCACCTTCAATGATGCAGCACATCAATGCAAAAGACAAGATTGAAGCATTTGCAACAATCTTCAGCCAGAAGTGCTGAGTGGATGATCCATCTCGGCCTCCCCCGAAGGTCCCCATCATCACAGATGCCAGTCTTCTGCCAATTCGATTCACTCCATGTGATATCACGAAATGGCTGAAGTCACTGGGTATTGCAAAGGCAATGGGCCCTGACAATATTCAAACAATTGTACTGAAGACTTGCGCTCCAGAACATGCCGCATCCCTAACCAAGCTGTTCCAGTACAGCTACAACACTAGCATCTACCTGGCAATGTGGAAAATTGCCCAGATATGTCCTGTACACAAAAAGCAGGACAAATCCAACTCAGCCAATTACCGCCCCATCAGTCTACTCCATCATCAGTGAAGTAATGGAAGGGATCATCAATCGTGCTATCAACCAGCACTTGCTTAGCAATAACCTGCTCACTGACGCTCAGTTTGGGTTTTGCCAGTGCCACTCAGCTCCTGACCTCATTACAGCCTTGGTTCAACTCCAGAGGTGAGGTGAGAGTGACAGCCCTTGACATCAAGGCAGCATTTGACTGGGTGTGGCATCAAGGAGCCCTAGCAAAAATTGGAGTCAATGGGAATCAGGGAAAACTCCCCAATGTTTGGAGTCATACCTAGCACAGAGGAAGATGGTTGTGGTTATTGGAGGTCAATCATCTCATTTCCAGGACATCACTGCAGGAGTTCCTCAGGGTCATGTCCTAGGCCCAACCATCTTCAGCTCCTTCATCAATGACCTTCCTTCCATCATAAGGTCAGAAATGGGAAGTTCACTGATGATTGCACAATGTTCAACACAACTCGCAACTCCTCAGAAACTGAAGCAGTTCATATCCAAATGCACTAAAACCTGGACAATATCCAGGCTTGGGCTGACAAGTGGCAAGTAACATTAGTGACACACAAGCACCAGGCAATGACCATCTCCAACAAGAGAGAATCTAACCATCGCCCCTTGACATTCAATGGCATTACCATTGCTGAATCAACATCCTAGGGGTTACCTTTGACCAGAAACTGAATTAGACTAGCCACATAAATACTATGGCTACAAGAGCAGGTCAGAGGCTAGGAATTGTGTGATGAGTAATTCGCCTCCTGACTCCCCAGAGCCTGTCCACCATTTACAAGGCACAAGCCTGGAGTGTGATGAAATACTCTGCACTTGCCTTGTCAAGAAGATATAATAATGTTATTGGAAATTATTTTAAAATAGAGTTTAGTGATTTCTGTGTTTTTGTGTATGTGTCTTAATTGGATTAAAGCCAGCTGGTCTAGAGGCTTTGATGTATAGAAGAGAAGTAGGTTTGAAATGGTAATTAGGTAAACACAGGGAAATTACAAGGTGAAGTGAAAAAGGGGAAATTTAAACCATTCAAAAGGATGGGTGAAATATTACACCTAGCCAAAAGAAGCCAAACAATGTGTTTATTTTTTCCAAAGCTTACTAATAAAATTGGTGCTATGAAAGGGGTTTTATTGTTATAGAGGTAAAGTTCAAAAAACCTAGTGATACAATGAGAATTTGCATTCAAAGAGGAAAATATGTATAAAGGAAGAGAAGACTGTTGGTAAAAGGAGAGGGACTCTAAGATCTAAAGCCTCCAGCCTGTAAGCCTCAAGCCGCTGTCTGCAAGGACCCAGAGCTGAAAGAAACTCATTTTGAATGTGACTGTCTAGAGCGTGCTTTGCCAGGGTCTGCTTAAATCTGGGTGTTTTACTGTTGCCTTAACGGAGGTGTAACTGGGAGTCAGATTAATTATGGGATTTCTGTATTTACTATAATGGTAATTTTGTAGCCATATGTATGTGCTTACAATCTTTCTTGTATTAATAAATGTTTAATTTAGCTTTATAAAGACCTCTTGAGACCCAATGATCTTATTACTACTGAATTTAAAGCCTGCATCTCGAAACATACAAATGGATTATGACAGTTGCTTCAAGTTTCCTTCTGGGATTTGAACAGCTCAGCACTTACCATCAGCTGTGTCATAATAGCCTGGCTGAGTGCAGCTCCAACAACACTCAAGAAGTGTGACACCATCCAGGACAAAGCAGACCGCTTGATTGGCACCCTATCCACAAACAATCATTGCCTCCACCACCAAAGCACAGTGGCAGCAGTGTGTACCATCTACAAGATACACTCACCATGCCTCCTTAGACAGCACCTTCGAAACCTATGTCCATTACCATCTAGAAGGACCAAGGGCAGCAGAAACGAGAATACCACCACATGAAAGTTCCCCTCTAAGCCACTCACCATGCTGACTTGGAAATATATTGCCATTCCTTCACTGTCGCTGGGTCAAAATCCTGGAACTCCCTACCTAACAGCATTGGGGGTGTACCTACACCACATAGACTGCAGTGGTTCTGGAACCACCTCCTCAAGGGCAATTAGGGATGGGCAATAAATACTGGCCTAGCCATGCACATCTCTGAATGAGTAAAAAAAGATTGTTTATTTTTTAAAATTCTATCATGATTCCCGGAATGATCCTAATTTGAAAACAAACTTTTTTAGTTGTACTTATTATTGAGCTATAGCAGCTATAGCATTGATGTTTCATCTGCTCACAATTGTGTTCAAATTTGTTTGCGTATAAGCCGGTATTAAAATGAAGCTTGTGCTTCTCACTGCACATTTACACTTGGCTAAAAAGTAATAAATGAAACACAAAAAATGTAGTATTGTTAAAATTTAGCAGTGTTGTGGTTTTTCAATTTTTTTCAATGTGTTGAATTGCTTTGGGAAGTACATGGATGTGTGGTGAAGGCAGGTTCAATCGAGGCATTCAAGAGGGCACTAGATGATTATTTAAATAGCAACAATGTGCAGGGTTAGGGGGGGAAGGTCTGGAGAATGGCGCTGAGTCATAATGCTCATTCAGAAGGGCGGTGCAGACACAATGGGCCAAATGGCCTCCTTCTGCACTGTAATGATTCTGTGAAAATCAAATATCGAAAATTTAAGGGTTATGTACTTATGCATGTCCAATGAAAGCCAAATCTATGGATATCAAATGCTATAGGCCCTGACACAGGTCATAAAAATGCACAGCTCAAAAATGCACAGATGCATAACCTGGTCAAATATTTCTACTTCCAAAATAATCTTACATTTCTCAAAAATAATTCATTTAAATTCAAGCCCACGCTTACAGCCTATTCTCAAACAACTGAACATTGCAGATAAAGTGACTGTAGGATGGAGGGGTGGGAATGCTGCAAGTAACACGGGAGGTTTTTAAAAATGGATTGTAACAGAGCAGGTTCAAAGACTTAAAAATAATTTATAAATTTTCAAATTTGTACACACTACCCATGTTTCCAAAAATTGCAAACCTTTGTGAAATGAAGCCTTTCAAGTAGCCTCTGGTGCTGTTAGCATTGATTTTAATTGACCGCGTCACGCTCCACTGGCTGTTGTTGTGCAGCTTTAGCATTCTGAAGGCTTTCTTCTGGATTAATGCAGTTTGTTATATAACCACATCACAGCCACACAACCTTCAGTAATGCCATAATGTGCAAAATTTTCTACCATAGGTGAGGATCAAAATGGAGCAAGTGTGATAATTTCTCCGTTCTGGAGTATCCAGGAATTGAAGAGTAATCTCCAGGAGAACCTGTGGCTACCAGGAAAGAATATCATGGGATAGTAAAGAATTAGTTTCTTTTTATGTTCTCTTTACATTTTCATTTGCTCATAATAAAAATATTGGAAATTCAAGTAAAAGGCTGTTTTAACCAAGAATTAAGAATCATTCAATCAGGCGACAAACCATCCTTTCATTTCCCAATTGATGTGGGAAAGCAAAGTGCTGTGAGGAAGGATGTGTTAGGTGACCAATAATGAGAGTGTAGTGATCAGGCAGTTGAAGATCAAGTGATGAACCCTCTGCGAACACATCCAACCAGTGGTGGCAATCGTCATCTAACCCAGCAACTTAGAATTGTGTTTCAATAACTAATCAGTTACCTAAGCCATTTTCTGATGAATAAACTCTACCTGGACAAATTTTGGTGTAAGTTGCAATCAGAAAGTTGCAGTTTACATAGAACAGTAGCTAATAGTGTGTTAGAAAGCAATAGCATGCAACTTAATTCACAGATTCTGATGATGGCTGAGAGAAAGCTATTTTATATAGATTTTCTTTAGTGATGGAGCCATAAATGATCTGTTCGGTGGTATTGAAAGATACTGTAGTTCTGAAATCATTTTATTGCGGTATATGGTCTGCAGGGCAGCTAAAGGTATGAAGAAATTAACATTCACCAATACTGCAGCTCCATATACAGACTAAAATAATCATGCTTTACTTGTGGTAAATTACATCATTGCTTTCTAACATATACCCATTTATCAGGATGATACTTAGTTTAACATCCCAGGCAAAAACTAAAGGTACTCACTCAGCTGAAGCATGTAGGTTCACCTGACAGTCCATTCATTCGCTTCAATACATTGTCATTACAAAAACAGCTTTTATCTTAGGATTGTTTGCAGGTTGGCATCTGTTATAGTGGGGCCATGATCAGTGCTGGGGCTTCATCTATATTAATAACTTAGTTGAAGGGACTGAGTGTAATACATTCACATTTGCCAAGAATATAAAGCAAGGTGGGAAAATAAGCTGTGAGGAGGGCACAATAGATCTGCAAGTGGATATAGATAGGTTCAATGAGTGGACAAAAAGGTGTCAGATGGAGTATAATATGTGGAAATGTGAGGATATTCATTTTGGTAGGAAGAATAGAAAAACATAATATTTTTAAATGGCTCCTCCCTTACCAACACCCAGTGTCCAAGAAGTCTCTCTTTACATGTGCTCAAAGTACTTAATCAATCAATGCCTGTATATCTTAACCCTAATAATATAATTAAATTAACATTAACAATGATTTCATTGAACATATGAAATTCCGTGAGGCTTGACAGATTTGCGAGGCTGTTTCTCTTGGCTGCAGAGTGTAGAATTAGAGGACATTGTTTTAAAATAAGGGGCAGCCGTTTATGGCTGAGATGAGGAGAAATGTCTTCATTCGGGGGTTGTGAGTTTTTGGAATTCTGTGCCCCAGAGGGCTGTGGATGGTCCATTATTGGATATCTTCAAAGTTGAGATAGATATATTTTTGGACTTGAAGGGAATTAAGGGATAAGGGGATTGGGCAGGAAAGTAGAGTTGAGGCGGAAGATCAGCCATGATCTTCCACCATTATTCGCAAGATAACTATGGATGACAAATGCCATTTAGCCTAGTTCATCTCTTCAATCCCAGAATGGCATATGAACATATATTTTATGAGCAGGAGTAGGCCATTCAGCCCCTCAAGCCTACTCTGCCATTTGATACCATTGCATACATTATACTAGTGACTATAGCTCATAAGTACATAGTTGACTGTAAAGTGATTTAGGACATCATGAAAGGTGCTGAATAAATGTAGGTTTTGTCTTTCTTTCATTATACCTGCATAGAGTAAGCAGAGTGACTAGAACAACGGTAAAATTGGAGACCCAATACTGATTCTCTAAGGATAATTAATCTCAGAGCAATCGACTGATGTTAGGAAAGTGGCTACAAAGAAATCACTACATTTATAAAACAATTCAACTCTGGCTAACCTCCCCCCAACGCCTCCTCTAACCTTCCCCCAGTGCCCCCTCCAACCCCCACTCCAACTTTCCCCCAACACCCCCCTAACACATATAGACACACACACATACACACACACATCATCCGCTTCCCACCTCATTAATTATGCAGCCACAGGAAACACACCGTCTTGCTGGCATGCAGCCGCTGAATCGCTCGGAATGCCATTACCTCACTCTAGGTGCCATATCTAAACTGCAGCCACGCACACAGTTCTCAACACTTGCAGCCCAGGACAGCTCCAATGAAGATATGGCCCTGAAAGCCAAGAAGATTTCAATGACACATCACTGGAATGCATTTTGGAGGCCCGCTGTGATGTCCTTCACCCTCACTCTGACCATAGGAGATCCAATAATTTCACCACTCTGGCTTGGGAAGCAGAAGCAGTGGTGGTCAGTGCCAATGCTGCACAGAAGAGGTCGGCCATCCAGTGCAGAAAGAGGATGAATGGTCTCACCCGTGCCGCCAGGGTAGGGCAACAATCTCATCACTCTAAACTCACACACTCACAAGCCCATCACACGTTCACTGGCATTTCACTCACTACCAGCTCAAGGGATATCACCATTCACTGTCTCACATACACCCTCACATCTCCATCTGGCCTCATCTCCTCTGGAAACTGCCTCCTCAGCTCTTGCCCATCTTGAGGCCACTTGCACAGATCAACATGTGCCCTCAGACACACCCTGGGATAACCCCCCCTTCTACAGTGCAGCCTTCACCCTGCAACTTCTTCCTTTGCTTGAGGTCACTTCTCCCCCTTACCCAAGCAAGCCCTAGCCCTGCAGCTTTTGAAAGGCCACCCCCACCTTACGGCTGGTCTGGTAGGTAGAGACCTGCCCATGTACCCTCCTAATAGTGATGTGGTGCTGTCTGTGAAGCCTGGCGCTGATAACCACAAATGCTGCCCGAAAAAAGGTAGGCAAACAAACCTCAAAGTCCCAAGCGAAGTCTAGCTCGCCAGGTCTGCCGACGTGCCTGGATGATCCAGTGTGTGGGAGAATGATTCCAATGAGCAGGGCTTATGATGAGATGCTAAAGTATTGAAATTAGGTTCCTGACATGCAGCGATGGGAAATGCAGCCTGCCATTGACAGGTGGAGCGGACAATCGCAAACTGGTTTCACGACGGTGTAAAACCAATTTTTGACCTTCTTGCCATTTTGTTCACTCATGCCCACCATGACGCCTGCCACCAACGGGAGCAGAAAATTCTGGTCTAGTTGCAACATGAAGGTTAAGGTAACTGAGTCGCTTGGTAGACCATTTTAGAGGCAAGTTAAAAGTCAACCACATATGTTTGGGGCTGGAGTGACATATAGGTAAGATTGGGCAAGATAGGTTTGTCTGACATGAAAAGGATGCCATATGGCCTGACTTAAGATTGAATTTCTCTCTTTCTGCTTATCACTGGTCTCTGCACGAATAGAATGTAAAATAGTTAATTCCTGTGGTAGCATGGATTGCGCTGGAATACATTATGGAGAAGAAAAAATAAGGCCAGCGACAATATTTAGTTATGGGGCCTTCCGGTGGAATGTTGTAAGACTAGGAGAAGAAAATGAAGCAAGATAATTAACAGTTATTGGGTAATCATAGGAATGGATGGAAAGATAAGGATATAAAAGAAAAATAAGGCCAGTGACAATGTTTTGGCTGTGAGGCCTTCTTCAGGTGGAATGTTGGAGGTCTTGTGGCTCAGTCAGTAGCTTCCTGCCTCTAAGCCTGAAGCTCTGGTTTCAAGGTCCACTCTAGGACTTTTTGGCCACGGAAGGAGCATTCATAATGTGGTTCAACAAGTTTATAATCAGCCAATCCTTAACAATCAGCTAATCCTTCCAACATATTCCTCAAAGGTGAAAAATGAGTGTGTGAAGATATGAAACAAACAAGGTGGAATGCTGGAAGGCAAGGCAGGGAAAATGAATTAAGGTAATTAACAGATATTGGGTAATCATAGGAATGAATGAAAAGATAAACATATAAAACAATTTGAAACAGGATAAATAATGACTATTAAATAACAAGAAAGTGATGGAAGAGGTGGTAAGAATAGGTAGAAGAGGATACAGCCAGAAAGCTATTGGTATAACATGAAAACAGAGGGGAATGGAAGAGTAGGCAAATACATCTTTCTATATTAATAATTTGCACAAATTCAGGCTGAAACAATGTCACACCTACGTTACCAGAGACAGAAACTGGTCATACAGAATTCCTGTACAATTTACCTGAGTTAATCTGTAATACTTTTCCTCTTTGGTCTCTCTATATTCTTCCTGAATATAGTTTATAAGGTTATCAATAGCTGAAGACTTAGTAGTGTTTCCCACAAAAGTCTCCATTAACTGAATAAACTGTTGTTTCTTTAGATAACTCTTGTCAAAGGGAATTGAATGCAGAGCATGGTCACGGGACTCAATATTTGATGTAATGCTTGCCAAATCTGTACAAAGACAAAGAAAAAAGAGGCTCCATTTATCTGTAAGCATTTCAATTCCCCCTGTTTTCTCACATATGATGTTTTCCTGTTTAAATTTAAATTTCCTGTTTGTACTTCGAGCTACTCTATATGGAATGTAGGCTGGTTAAGATCTTAAGAAGGTTAAAGAAAACATCAGTTAGATATGCAAAGTAAAGCAGTTGTATAAAAATAAACCATTTACTTCTATTTGTTAGATGTTTTATCTAAAATGTCTACCACATAAATATCCCAATGGCTGAGAACACACAGGTCACAACTAGCATCCCTAGTGCACTGAGTTAGCTCATCTCAGCCAGGGGAGAGGAGAACATTGCCAAGGGGGAAAAATGTAATATCCCAATTGCAAATTTGTGCAAGGTACCAGAAGTAATAGAATTTAAAGCACGTGAGAACGTCTTTTGGCCCAATGCACCTACGCTAGCCCTATGAAAGAGCAATCTATTTAGTGCCATTCCACCATTGTTAATTGTTGTAAAAACCCATCTGGTTCGAAATGTCCTTTAGGGAGGGAAACAGGCCATCCTTACCTGGTCTGGCCTACATGTGACTCCAGACCCAGAGCAATGTGGTTGACGCGTAAATGCCCTCTGAAATGGCCTAGCAAGCCAATCAGTTGTATAAAACTGCGACAAAGTCAAAGAGGAATTAAACTGGACAGACCACTTGGCATCAACCTGGGCACCCGGGAATAAAAATGGCAAATCCAGCCTTGTCGACCCTGCAAAGTCCTCCTTAGTAACATCTGGGGGCTGGTGCCATAATTTGGAGAGCTGTTCCACAGACTAGTCAAGAAACAGCCTGACCTAGTCATTCTCACAGAATCATACATTACAGACAATGTCCCAGATACCACCAAAACCATCACTAGGTATGTCCTGTCCCATTGGCATGACAGACCCACCAGAAGTGCTGGCATGGTGGTATACAGTCGGGAATGACTTGCCCTGGGAGTCCTCAACATTGACTCCAGACCCCATGAAGTCTCATGGCATCAGGCCAAACATAGGCAAAGAAACTTCCTGCTGATTATCACCTTCTGCTCCTCCTCAGCTGATGAATCAGTACACCTCCATGATGAACACCAATGGAAGAAGCACTGATGGTGGCAAGGACACAGAATGTACTCTGGGTAGGGGGGCTTCACCATCTACAAGGTACAAGTCAGGAATGTGATGGAATACTCTCCACTTGCTTGGAGGAGTGCAGCTCCAACAACACTCAAGAAGCTTGGCACCATCCAGGACAAAACAGTCCATTTGATTGGCACCCCATCTACCACCTATAACATTCACTCCCTCCACCACTGACGTACAGGGGCAGTAGTGTGTACCATCTACAAGATGCATTGCGCAACTCACTGAGGCTTATTTGGCAGCACCTTCCAAACCTGTGACCTTTACCATCTAGAAGGACAAGGGCAGCAGATGCATGGGAACAATACCACCTCCAAGTTCCCCTCCAAGTCGCACACCATCCTGACTCGAAACTATATCACCATTCCTTCACTGTCACCTGATAAATATCCTGGAACACCTTCCAATCACTGTGGGTGTTCCTAAAACACATGGACTGCAGCGGTTCAAGAATGTGGCTCACTGCCACCTTCTCAAGTGCATTAGAAATGGACAATAAATGCAGGTCCAGCCAGCGATGCTCTCATCCCATGAATGAATAAAAAAAAATTCCACTCCTTGTATTATGAATGTAGGCAAATTAAATAGCCTTGCAAGTGCAAATCTTCAGCTTTGTGTATGTCATTTCATCTTGGTCTGCTCAAGTAAAACCTCTATTTCTGATTCAAGATCCTAATGTATGTAACTGGTTGCTTAATTGATGGATACTTCTTGCATTACTTGAAAACAATAGTGGGACATTTAGTGAGCTGCTAAATAGGCAGTGATTCAGCATCTATTTTACATGCAGGGACCATGGGAGAGATGGTGGTGTAATGGTAATGTCACTGGGCTTGTAAGCCAGAGGCCCAAACTAATATCTGGGGACATGGGCCCAATTCTCCCTACTGCAGCAGGTGGAGTTTAAATTCAATTAATTTATCTAGAACATAAAGCTAGTAATGGCCAACATTACAACTATTATTGGTTGTCATAAAAAAACCCTTTGGTTCACACATGCCCTTGCCTGGCCTAAATGTAACTTCAGACCCCAGCAAAGTAGTTGACTTTTAACTGCCCCCTGAAATGGTTAACTCAGTTCGAGGGCAAGTAATGATGGGTAACAATCCTCTAAAATAATTTTAAAAGTGTAATTAGTCAAAAAACCTATGCTTGCAAAATGTCCTGATGAATGCAAGATGAAAAGTTTCAACAGGATGTGTCTCTTTTTAGCAATACTCAAAAAAACTATTCTTAGGTACTAAAGTGACAACATTCCTCATACTTTGTTGAATACAAAGAACTCATCCATCAAAGGCAGAAAGAAGGGTGATAATACTTACTGTAATCTCTAGATCCATTTTATTGCTATCAATTTCTATGCATCCTTATTGCTTCTAAAGTTTTATAAAGAAAGTATAAAATGGACAAGAATGCAGGAAATACCTGGAAATTTAAATGCTGCTGTACTCTGCACATCAGGTTTGCCATAAGAGTTTTCATCAGATAAAAGGTCACCTTCAAGTAATTATAAATTTAAATTCACAATTATATTTGTACAACAGTCTGCTAAAAATCTAGATCAACAACTTTCTATGGGCCAGGATCAAATGTGAAATTTATATTTATCAAGGAAAAGTTCTGAGAGCACTTTGGTTTCTTAATCAACAACAGCTCATGTAGAAACAAATCTCAAAGTAATTCTTTATTGAAAATAGGGGAATGAAGCTTAAGCCATGGAAGGAAAGTTATGCTAACGGTAAAGTTTGGTTAAATTAACTTTGAGTTGGCTTTTAAAGATGAAGAGAAGAATGGAGAAGCATAGGGAATTATTGAGAAAGTTCCAGAGAGTAAGGTTGACACAGCTGAACGTTTACCACAAATGGTGGGGTTATAGGAAGAATGGGGGCTAATATTCAAAACCTTCAACCTCAACATTGTATTTTATTAACAAAATGATGTACCCCACTTTTTCCTGTGAATTTTCAGTGGATCATGTCATTAAGGCAAAAATCCTATCTGTTTTTGTTTCAGAAGATTTCTAACATTTGCACTTTTGTCATTTCTTGCTCATAAGAAAATAGAATTTATCTTAATGCAGCAAGACCTGGACAATATCAAGAAGCTTGACATCGTCCAAGGCAAAGCAGCCCACTTAATTGGCACCACATCCACAAACATTCGCTCCCTCCACCACCGATGCACAGTAGTAGCAGTGTGTACCATCTACAACATGAAACTGAACTGGACCAGTCATATAAATACTGTGGCCACAAGAGCAGGTCAGAGGTTAGGAATCCTGTGGTGAGAAATTCATCTCCTGACTCCCCAGAGCCTGTCCACCATCTACAAGGCATGAATCAGGAGTGTGATGAAATACTCTCCACTTGCCTGGATGAGTACAGCTCCAACAACACTGAAGAAGTTTGACACCATCCAGGACAAAGCAGTCCACTTGATTGGCACCCCATCCACAAACATTCATTCCCTCCTCCACCAACGCACACTGGCAGCATTGTGTACCATCTACAAGATGCACAGCAGGCACTCACCAAGCCTTCTTAGACAGCACCTTCCAAACCTACAACCACTACCATCTAGAAGGACAAGGGCAGCAGATAGATGGGAGCTCCACCACCTGGGAGTTCCCCTCCAAGTCACTCACCATCCTGACTTGGAAATATATCGCCGTTCCTTCACTGTCGCTGGGTCAAAATCCTGGAACTCCCTTCCTAACAGCACGGTGGGTGCACCAACCCCACATGGACTGTAGCAGTTCAAGAAGGCAGCTCACCACCACCTTCTCAAGGGCAACTAGGGATGGGCAATAAATGCTGGCCCAGCCAGCGAAGCTGACATCCCATGAATGAAAAAAAAACTTACAGTGCATTTTCTATTTATCCCTCAACCAACCTCACTAAAATAGATTATCTGTTCATCATCACATTATTGTCTGTGGGACCTTTCTGTGTGCAAATTGGCTGCTGCACTTCTTTCACTACAGCATTCAAAAAATAGTTCATTGACTGTAAAGTACTTTGGAGCCACGAGCTTCTAAAAGACATAAAAATGCAAACCTTTCTTTCTATTGGACACAAAACAAGTTTTCTTAGTAATAAATTTAGCATAGGATGCTTTTCAGCAGCTTTAATATTACATCAATATCATCTCAATAACACTCCAATTTCTCTCTGCCTTTTACTATCAATTATTGCTGGCACATTGCAGGTCTACTTTGGTCTGATGCTCTGCTAAGTTAAGCTCTCATTCTTCTGATTGCATATTTCCCACTGTAGTTCCAGCTACTGAATCAGTTTCCTTTGCTCAGCCTTACCATCATCTACTGTGAAGTGGGCCAACCTTCTTGGTTTACTCTTTTTATGTTCCTTCATATGGGCTTTTTCAGAGTCTTTTTCCTCTCCTTGGTCAGCTGTTATCTCATTTTCAGCATCCATATTTCCTGGTGCTTCAGCCCTAGCGTAGTCATTTCCCAAGTCAAGAATAAAGTCAGCAGGTACCATTTCATCAAGTTCAACTACAGGCCCTAGTGAAATGGCAAACACAAAAAACTTAAACTGTTAACAGTATAACAAAATTAAGTTTTGCACAGTCATTGTACAGATTATCTACATTTTTGTGGGTTGCCCATATTACCCTGACTACTGCTTTGACATCTAAATTTAAATGCGATAACTGAATCATTATCCACTTAATTACCTATACTAACATTATGTCATAAAATTCACTTGCTATAATCTTTTAAATTTACAATTCCGACCTTCAAAAGAGCCCATTACATGGCGGGCATATGAAACTGGAAAAGCAATAAATGTGAGTAGTTTGTAGGGCGATCAGAAATTCAGTTAGTCAATCATTTGTCAGACATGGTGTATAGATCCAAATGGAATTGCGCCACAACAGTATTTATCTTGTCTGCAGCATTGAATTTTATCAGCTAATTAAGATCTGGGGTCATTTTGAACATGACTTAGTTGTTAATAAAATTAATTGCAAATCTAATGAATCTGGTATTCCAAGTGCCAAGGTATGTTCAGAGGAAATCCGGTGAAGTTTTAATTAACTCTTTTGAGGACAATATCACAGTTTAAGCTTTCAAAATATTACATGGAATTAAATAGTGTACAGCACAGCAACAGGCCAATCAGCATAATTGTTCTTGTTTATGTGGCATTTATGCTTCACATGAGTGCAAACTTGATGTGATCCTATCAACATATCCTTCTGTTCCTTTGCCCCTCATACTTAACATGCTTCATTAAGGCTATTTGCATCAACTATCACATTCTTAACTGGCTCTGGGTAAAGAATTTTCTCCTAAATTACCTCTCTCTTCAGGCAACCATAGGTTTCATGTGTTGGTCCATGGCTATGCTTGACAAGGTACTGCAGTGGTTTGCTGTTGCCTTCTGCAGGTTCTGGCTGACCAGGAGACTCTCCTACTCTTACCAACTGCCATGGAAGGATTTGCAGGTTGATAATCAACCTGTATGGTCACATTATGAATGCACCTTCCATGGCCAGACATGAACTTGGTGCTTCTGGCTCAGAGGTTGGGATGATGCTGCACCACAAGACCTCTGTCCTAAACTACCGACTAGAGTTATTAATGATAATAGTATACGTTGCCCCTAGTTTTGGTACCATCTACCTTGCCAAATAATTTAATAATCGTAAAAACCTATTTCTCAATTGTACAATTCATAAAAATTATTCCCTCTAAAATGATAATAATTGATTGTACAAAAAAACAGATATAAACAAAACTAAAGTCATCAGTTTGTTGAAAGAAATTATATCTTTCAATTTGCCACAGAAATTTTCCACGTTTGCAAGAGACACTGAGTGTTTATCTCCTTCTTTCATTCCTTTCCTAAATACACTGGGGTTAAATTGGATAGCTCCTGAAAATGGTTGTGGGAATTACAATGCGCAATCAACCTGTTCAGTGTAATGCAGGCAGCATGTCAACTTTGTGCTACCTACTCATTTCAATGATTGTTGCATACAGCCAGCACTAACCATGCTGTTCACTGGCTACACAAATCAGCAGGAGGCCCCAAAATCATAACTTGGGAGCACCACTTAAAGCTAGTCAGCACAGCTTAAAGCGATAGGGGAGGGAAACTGTGACTGCAGTAGATACTGCCAGTTGTGCAGAAAGTGAATCTGGCCTGGGAAACAGTGAAGAATGGTACAACATGTAAAATAGTGGGCTCCAAGATTTTCAGATGCTGCACTGGAAGCCTTGGTGGAGAAGGCAGAAGGAAGATTTCTTGTATTCTTAAGGAGCCAGAAGGCTCTCCAGACACACAGTCAAAAAGCAATGGCAGTCAATAGCTGTGGAGGTCAATGCCATTTGCCAAGCCCTGAGGACCTGGATGCAGTGCTAGAAGTCGTTCAGCTACTTCACAGGAATGGTCAAGGTAAATGAATTCATTTTCAAATCCTAGCAATTGCACCACTGGTCTGCTCAAATCACCACACCCCATCACACACACATGAACAAGTAAGTCACCTCTTACTCTTCTAAACTCCAGTGGATACAAGCCTAGTCTGTCCAACCTTACCCCATAAGGCAACCCACCCATCCCAGGTATTAGTCTGGTAACATTGCTGAGGTTCAAGTAGCAGAATTTCTCCCTGAATTCCTTGAGCAAATATGGCTTTCTGCTTAGTGCCCTTCTCCCCCCACCCCATCCCTGTCTCTCTTCCAGCAACTTGTCCTGCTCTACTTAACCTCTGCTCATTCCCCAAGGCTTGCTGTATTACAAAGGTAATGACTACTAGGGAACCTGTCTGTGCTGAAGCCTTGACGACTGCAAAACCTCCTTAAGCACCTTCCACACCATTTCCTGTAAACTTCTATATATTGAAACATCTATAGGCAAAATTCAACAAATTCTTGTAGAATCATAACAACAGCCAAAAGAAATTGCCAGCAACTGTAAATAATTGACTTTTTAAAAATATTTCTTCATGTGATGCAGGTGTCACTGGCTAGGCCAGCATTTATTGCTCATCCCTAATTGCCCTTGTTCAGAGGGCATTTAAGAGTCAACCACATTGCTGTTGGTCTGAAGTCACATATAGGCCAGGCCAGGTAAGGACAGCAGATTTCTTCCCCTAAAGGACATTAGTGAACAAGATGGGTTTTTACAGCAATCAAGTATGGTTTCATGGTCATTATTCAGCTTTTAATTCCAGATTTTTATTGAATTCAAATTCCACCATCTGCTGTGGTGGGATTCAAACCAGGGTCCCCAAAGCATTACCTGGATTTCTAGATTACTAGTCCAGCAACAATAGCACTACACCTTTGCCTCCCCATATAGCCTTTTAAAAATTGCTGGCTTGGGGTCCTTCCTACTGCTGAACAGAAATGGCTTTAGCTGGAGCATTGAGCTTCAAAATGGCACCACTAGCATCAAGTCATTGTTGCATACTGATTAACCTGACGATTTACCTGTTATGCATACTTCTAGTGGTTGTTTACTGCACATGTGCTAATGCCCTCAACAATATGGCACCCAGCAAGATTCGCCCCACAAATGTGCATTCTCCATGTGGATGTGATTTTGGAGCTCTGAGAGCATTCATAGCACCCAAACAATGGGTGCTAACAAGCCCAAAATCTCAGCAATTGTGTCAAATAAAAGGATATCGGGTCTGACCACAGGGTTTTGGCAGTCAAACTGTTGAGCCTGTAAGTAGCAAATAACTCAGCAGTGACTGTACTTCGTAATTTTTTTGTGACAGTATATAAAAGGCTTGTGAAATTTTAGTATAGATAAATGATTAAGTCACTCCCAGCCAATTGAGAAATTCTGTTTACTTTGAAGCAGGAGCTTTGTTCCAAAGAACTAAGAAGAAGTGGCTGCAAATTCCATTGATTAATTAGATCAATATTCAGCATACTAAGTAAAGACAGTTTGAAATTTTTATTGGTAGAATCAAAGGTAATTTACCTCTAAATCTTATATAGAATGATATGACCATGGCAGGGTTGGTGGGCCAGGTAAGGTGAGAGTGGGAGAGCAGGGGGTGAACAATGGAGATAAGTTGATAATTATAAATATATAAATTCAATAGTATCTGGAGTAACACAAAATAGTGAATGCTTCAATGTCAGGGCTCCAGTTTCTGTAATAAGCCTATACATATAATTAAAAACTCCTGCAGTATTGATGTTTTATCACCAGCTATCCGAAATGTATTTAGCAAGTACTACAGTTTATCAAATATATTAAGTGTATGTAAGACTTTAAGAAAATTGATTCCTGAGTCCAGTTTTGAAATCTGAACACTATTTCTAACAGTATTGAAGGAACTATAATCAGATATCCAATACCTCCCTCATCCCAGTAACCTGTTCACTGTTGTCTACCCTCCACTTGGTTCTCATTTGTACTCACATTCTCTTGGGTTGCGGAATTCAGTTCCTTTGATGCTTGAATGTTGATCATAGAACTGTTCAAATAACAAGAGGATCCTGTGCCTATTGAGAAATCCTGACTGCAGGGAAGCAAGATGTCGAGGAAAATGTCATTTAATTATTTAGCCATGCCAAATATATGACATAAATGAAATTATTGTGATATTAAAATTATATCATTGCCGGATTTTCTCCTTTTTAATCTCAGCACTAATCAGTAATGGTTATCTATTATAGGCAGAATTATGAAACATTTCTCAAGTCAGTGTTACACTGACCTGACAGCAGGCATTTTCTGTTCAATCCATTCTGTGCTGTGTCAGTTCAGCGTCAATACCCAGTACATCTGCATGATTCAGGCTATAGGATTTGTCTGTGTCTTTCATTATTGTTCATTTAACTCATTTTTCATACAATCATATAGAAGGAGGCCTTTCGGACATTTGTGCCTGTGTTGGCTCTTTGGGAGCATTATCCAAATAGATAAAGAAGAAGAGGACCATAGCACTGGCTCCCGTGACCAATTTATAGCTTGTGAGATGGTCATTAACCGAAATATCTGCATTCCAATATGAAAATCCTGGAACTTTGACTTCACCCAAGAAGCATGGCTGCATGTCCTCTTGGTGTGCAGTCTCAACCTCATGAATCATCTTTGGGCCTTCTGTGCATTTAGATGTTTTGGCCTTGCACAGTTTGCCGAAGTGTCAATTATGTTGCATTGGAAGTGTTACAGACAGGAGGGGATTTAATTTAAACAGCCCTGATTTCTCCTCTCACCACCCGTCCATAAAAAGAAAGGCGTTTTGATTTTGATTTCTCCATCTCCATTTATAAGTGATGGTGTATTTCCCAACCCCTCAGATGATCCAATTTCTATTAATAACCCCACAACAAACTCGAGGGTAAACTCAGAGGGGTAGTTTATTCGCACACACTCAAACATGAGAGGAGGGTTGCAACGTAGCCTCCTTTTTCACTCATACAATAAAAGAGGGGGAAATAGATAAAGAAAGATTTACAGGGCAAAGGCCACAGAATAAATAATTATTGTTTCATGTGAATCCAGAGTCCAGAATCAAAGTCCAATGGTGATTTCCTTCACAGAGGTCAGCAGGTTGAAGACTGGTGCTGGATATTTCACTCTTCCAGTGTAGATGACTTCCACAATGGGATAGGCACATAGAGATTAATTAGTCTTGTATGCGATGGTATAGAAGTTCAGAAGTCCCAATAGAAACGCTGTAGATGGGGGCCAGGCATTCACCTGGACCAAGCCCTTGTTCTGAGCTGCTGCTTGCTAGATGGCAGATTGATTGGCAGTGCAGCAAGACAGTGTAACTGGTTCTCCCAGCTGGTGGTGGTGGGGGTGGGGGGTCATGTGACTCCCACCGCTCCACTTCGGCTTTGACAAGAGATGTATATCCCTTTGTCTGGATTTTCGGCATTGTTAATGTTTCAACCATTAAGAGTTTGAAAGGAGTTGCAGGGTCTTAGTCCTAGCAGACTGATAGTCTCCACTGGCCATGCCTGGCTTAGGAAACGCAGATGGCCTTTGTATAATTCCCTTTGAATTTGGTTTCTGCAGCTCACAGGGTCATTATGGGAAGTTTCCTTTTGTTTGAAAGGCACCATTAGGCATGGCTTTAGTCATTTTAAAGTTTTTGTCCAATTTTAAAAATGTTATAAATTAGCTATGAGGATAGATATAAATATTTTATAAATATATAGAGTGAGGTCTTAACTCCATTATGGAAAGCACTGGGCTGAAATTGCAGGACATTGATCTTTCCTGTGGTGGCACTTTGCTCCAAAGCGCTGGCATGGCCACTGTACTGGTTGGTTAGGATATTGCTTCCTGTGGCATGGAGTGCCCCTGTTTCTGTGCTCTTTAACTAACTGGACTGTGGGTTTTCCTTTGCACCACGGTTTACTTTCTCCTCTTAACATGGACCTGTGCTGCACACAGAGCTCAGACTGCACAATGATCTGGATAGCTTTCTCAAGGGTTAGATCTTCTTTCACTTACAGCATGTCTGAGAATGTGTTGTCCAGTACTCCTACAACTATTCTATATATTTTAGCCATGCTGTACAGATCATTCATGAATAAGTCCCCTGGCTGCTGGACATGCTCATTAAATTTAGCCCTTTTGAGGTTATTGTTGCTTCTTAGGTTAAATAAACATCGAATGATTTTAGTACTTCTTCAAATTTAGCAGATGTTACTTTGATTCTTCGCCTAGGAATAATGTCATTCGTTATCGGGCCTACTGAGTAAAGCAGCATGTTAACTTGTTCAGCTTCTGTCTTTTTATCCAGATCTGAAGCAATCGTATATCTAAGGAATCTTTTTCTCCAAAGTCCCCAGTTATGTGATTGATCTGGCCCTTGGATAAGTCTAAATTGATCAGGAAGAGTGAATTTCTGATCCATGGTTAATTTTGAAGTGTAGGTTCAGCTTTAAGAAGCTGCTGAAATTCAAGATGGTGCCGCCGTTCATTTAAGACAAAGGGCTCACCTGCACTTGTCAGTTTTGGTGGGCTCCCGATTCAATGGCACTTGCACTCAGCCTTGAAAAACTTTTAAACAATGGCTGCTTGGATTGACTAACTGCAAACTTCTCTGTTTCAGCACTACGCTTTAGGGTTGTGAAAGCATCAAATCCTGGCCTTGGCTGTTCCATAAAGCTGGTTCATTGGTTGCGATTCTTCCAAATTAATTAATTTGTTTTTTCTTTTCGGAGCGAGCTCAGGCACCACATGTTCAGGCGCCAACTGGGGAAACTGGTTTTTCCGATGGAAATTTCAAATGGCAATTTCTGACCACTGAATTATTTAAGTTTCTCAGGACTTGCTGTATCCTGGAATTTAAAGTTTTAGCTCACCTCTGCAAGGTCTCCTGACTCTGCATTCTGGGAATTAAAGCTGGACCTCCAAGAGATCCCATGGAATCTTCTACTGCAGTGAGGAATTTTAAACTTCTGCCTTCAGCTTCCAAGCTTGTACTTGGAACAGCAGAAGCATTACCTAAGAACCTGAATGGCGTGCTTCATGACATTTTGTGTAACAACATGGGCTCTCAATATATGCATGTTGCCCATATGTACAGGGGTTGTGCACCACAGTCAGAGGGTCAGTTGTAATCCAGGAATCACCTTTTGTTCTCTCATGATGGCTCAAACGCTGATGATACAATGGACTTGTGCAGAATAAAGGCATCATGACTTCTGGAAAGATACCAGATGGTGACAGGCATTATGAACTGAGTATGAACACATACCAGCTGTGCATTGATGGAGTGGAATCTTTTGTAGCTGTGGTATATCCCTGAATTTAGATGCAGGGCCCACAAAGTGACCTGTGTGCAGTAAATGACACCATGGGGGGAGCTCTCTATCCTGGAGAAGGCATGTGGATGCTCTGCCTGCTTCTTGCTTGAACTGAAGGTATGTATTACTTTCTCTTTGCACGCAGTGTGTCAGTCACGTCCCTTATACAGCAAGGGATAGTGAATTGCAAGACATTGGAGTTGTCCTCTGCTCCAACCTGGAAGGACCCCAATGCAAAGAAGTTCATTGTCACTATTAACTTTATAGCCACTGGCAATGCCATCCTCACCCATCTCTGAGGCTGTAGCATCCGCCTGAAACTGGCAGCAGATTTCAGTAAGCACCTCATTAGTGAAATTTAAATGTCACACACAGTATTCCTGGCTTAGACTGAGGTAGGAGAAATGCTCCCTGACGGTCTCCAGATCAGGGCTGAGAGCCCTTCATTATCTCTCGCTTCCCCCTCTTCAAGCAGCTTGTCCTCCTTTGTTGCACTTCTGTTTATCCTCCCTGTCATGCTGCAGGCCAAGGAGGATAGAAACTACAATACTCATGTCTGGGAGCAATGGTCTGAGTAGAATCCTTGAAGCGATAACCATCTGCCACATGGCTGCTTCTAGACTTCACCAACTTTAAAATACACAGTAGCAGGATATACCTCCAAAGGCTAACTCAGCAACTGCCAGTAGAGATCAATCAACATTCTAACCTGAAGTTAGGTGAAGATATCTTTAAATAGCACTGGTGGTGGTGGGGTTGGGGGTGGTGGGAAGGGGTCCTTTCAACTGCTGAATGCATGTTCAGCTGCATGCTTGAAAGAGGCAATTAGCTGGAGTATGAGATTAAAAATGATACTACTCACACCAAATCAGAGTTAGACACTGACTGGTGACACAATAATCCTGCTCTGCATGCTCCCTATGCACGTCCACAATAACTACCTCACTAGTGTCCAGCTCTGCCCGCACCAGAAGTCTGTATGCAGAGCCTAGATGCCATTTTGGACTCACAACGGCACCTGTAAGGCAAAAAATACAGCTGCTACGCACGCAACTTCTGTGGCCAAACTAAATTCAGGACAATTTGGAAACAGCAAGTGTATGTCATTCAGAGATATGTATCCCAACAATAACTTTTCAAACTTTGGGTTTAATAACGACTTGCATCTTTAATGCAGGGAAATGGCATAATGAGAAATAAATGGACGAGATCAGGAAAGGTGATCAAAAGCTCAGTTGAAGAGGTTGGTTTTAACTAGGATCCTAAAGGCAGAAAGGTGGAGAGGCTTAAGCAGGGAATTCAAAAACATAGGGCCCAGGCAGCTGAAGACATTGCTGGAGGTACAACAAAGGGAGGAAGGGATTGAAAAAAGATGAGAGCTAGAGGAGTAAAGGGCCGGTGTTTCCCTGCAGGCTTCAAGACGATTTTCAGGTTCAAATGGTGCTCCAAATTGGGAAATTGTCACCCAATGTGATTTTCCCCAGACTGACCAATCAATGGCCAGAGGGCAGGTTCACTGTCCAATTGAGGACAACGGATGGGCTCTAAATCTGGAGGGCCAATCAGAGGTATTGCAGTTTGAAAGCAGTGCAGGATGCAATGGAAGGTACATGAGGGAGATTTTGGGAGAACCCCAAAATGGTGGCATCCTCACTCCAACATTTTAGAAGTTTAAATAAAAAATGGCTTTTGCAGCCAGGCCATCACTAGCTGTGGGAGAACCCCTCTACAGGGCGACCTGCAGCACCCAGGCAGGCAGGGAATGCTTCTAAGCCTGCCTGTAGTGCTGGCCAGCTCCCAGTTTGCCACTAGGAACCTGGAGGCCAGCTGGAAATCCATTCAGCCTCCTTCAACGGACCTTAATATGCCTTTAATTTATTTAATGGGCTACCTGCCACGTGTGGGTTGGTACCATTGCTGCCCCCATCCCTCCTCCAGGAAAATGGCCCAGGGACGGGATGGAGCTGGGGATCTGGCATGCAAGCCAGCAGCACTAATTTTCGTGCCTATCCCACCTCCATTCCCAGACCCAGTGGGGGCTAGAAATCAATCCCAAAATGTTTAGGTGGAGGATTGTAGGGTAAAGGAGGTTTCAAAAATAGGAAGAGGTGAGGCCATGAAAGGATTTAAATATGAGGATAATAATCTTAAATTGAAGGTGCTGGGGAACTGACAGCCATTGTAAGGACAGGAATGAGCAGGACCTGCTGCCTGCTGTTCAATGTCTCAAACAACCAGGGTTTTAGTCTGTTTCTGGTGGTGGGGGTGAAATAACTTAATTCCTTTGACCTTGGGGCAGGAACAACATGACAACTGTTATTTGGTTGATGCTTGGGAGGATTACCCATTATAAACCTTTTTACTGGAAGCTATCTACCTGCTTTTTTTCCAACTTTGATTAGGAAACAGTCATTTATAAATAGAACTGTATATTATGGAAGTGCTAATATACTTCCAGGAATTATTCGGAATTTGGTTAAGAATAGCTCGTAATGAGATTGTCAGACTTCCTTATTCCACAGCTGCATACTTGCAGATTTGATTCTACATAAATATGGAAATTCCCAGTCATGCCTCATCAAGTATTTGGTTAAGTGGAATTAATTCTACTTATCTTTCTGTCTATCAATATGTCATGCTCTCAGGCATTATTCTCTCTAATCACTGACCTTTCCAGTGTCACATGCCAAGAACAAGTCTGAAAACTGCTGCTTCCACCAATCGCTTTGTCCTTTTTGATTGAAAAAGTCTGAGCTGTGGGAAAGATATGTGAGGAAATCCTGGAAAAGATTCTCAGACAAACCCTTGACGTAAGAGTGCATATACTGGGGGAAGAAAGAAAAAGAACTGTCATGACTCATTGACACACTGAATGGTTTCCTGAGTATTTATCAGGAGAGATTCATGGTTCTTCTGCTGTAGTTTGGTAGGGTACTGACAGCATCAAACTGCCAGCAGATTAAAACTGACAAGACTTCCTTTCCCATTAACTGGATAATGTAGATATTCCCAGAGCAAACAGCTGCTTATCATAGTTGCTGTTAATACTGGATCCCAGACTGAAAACTGGCTTGATAGATCTTAATATCCTTTTTTTTTAGAAAAGAGGAGGAAAGTTACTGAACAAATTCACAGGAGCCTGCTGATGAACTTTTAATACAAAGAATAAAATATTTATTAAAAGGAGAAAAGTGAACTATCTTACACCAGACAAAATGGTTGGAAAGATCTCAATACAAACACAAGAAGACGATTCAAATTCTCATTATTCCTTTACTCCAGAAATATCTTTACAGATAAATAAACCAGTGAAGTGTTACCACTAGATTGACACAGAGGCTTTTCACTTGCGATTGGATGGCTACAGTTTTCTTCCAGTGAATTCCTGAGCATTCACTTGATGCTTCTTACCCAACTTGTATCTCTCTCCAGGACACTCTAAGCTCAGTGTTTCTTCAACTGCAGAGCAAACAAATGGGTTCCCTAAACTCAGTCTTCTAGCAGCACCTCCACTAGACTGATCAATATACTGAGTCCCATAACTGATTATTCAGATAACTATTGTCCCACTAGCCTTGCATTTTTTTGTCTCAGGGAGTGTCAAATCCCTGTCTTCTCTCTATGGCACACAGACACTCAACTCTAATCTACAAACTGAACACCCGCTCTCTCAACTCTTGTCTTCTGTGTCTGTGTCCGTGTCCCTAGATCACTGTCACTAGGCAACAGTAAAACTTTTCTACTGTACATTTTGTTTCCAGACTCACTGAACTTTCAACCCCTTTTAACCCACCTCTTTAACTTCAGGTGTTGTAAGACCTCATTAGAATGTATATATACAAACAACCTCAAAAGACTTGACCTTTTAGTCACAAATCTATCCATACACCCAAGTACCAAGGTTCATAAACAACGTCTAAATGAAACTGAAACTATTTTTACCTTCCTTAACACACTATACAAATATAAATTCAACTTAAAATTATACATTGTTTATAACAATGAGTTCTACATGGATGTATCAATCCAATATAGGAACAGTGGGAAATCTGGTACAGATTTGCTTGCTTTGGGAATAGCCAGAGCTTCTCTTATTTGCAGATCTTTAGCTCCTGTGTAGTACCTAATACTCTGCAAAGCTTACACAGAATATTTTCACAGTGCCATTCGGAATTGCCTACAGTGTAAAACTACTGGTTCTGTTGGCATAACTGAATAATAGCATCATTGATGGACATAGGACTGCTGCTTCAGGTAGCGAGAATTGCCATCTGTTACACATTTGAACAGCTTCATTGAAGGGCTCCATCAACTGTTAGGAATTCCAGAATCAATTCAGTTCAAGGATTAAAGATAACATACAAATTCAGACATAATCAATTCGTCAACCCATCTCTATTTTAGGTTCATTTTTATTGTAGATTCATGCTGATTTTCTCTCGTTATATCAGAATGCACTTTGCTTACATTTCTGCTTACAGTGAAGGACGAAGGAAAAGATCAAGCAAATGGACTAGGATAGATAGATCCTTTGAGGAATTAGCACCAGTAAATGTTCCATGGACCAAATGGCCACTTTCCGCACTGAATCTAACTCACGTTGATAAGGATTCGGTTCATGCTAACCAGTAAAGCAAATTCAAGTCAGCTTTAAATAGTTCCCTGCTGCAGTCATGGTTTGCTTCAATCACCTACTCAAAATGTCATGCATTCAAGCTCCACTCCAGAATTTGAGCAGAATTTGAAGTCTGCCATTTCAGAGGGGCCCTGGATTATTGGAGGTGACTAAGAGATTAAAGATCTCATGCACTATTCAATAAGAGCATGGGGTTCTCAATGAACACCGCCAAAAATAGATTCATAGGTCACTCTCTTATGGCTGTTGTGCAGTAATGTCTTGAAAAAATTGACCTATTTCCCTGCGTAAGAATAATGACTGCACTTCAAAAAAGTTTATCGTACTTTTATTTTTAAAGACTCTACGAAGGTGCAAGTTCTCTCTTCATTCTTACGTATCTGGTGTTAGGAAACCTCTTAACCTTCCAATTATCAAAAATGTAAGTACAATGTAAATTAATGGTGTTACTTCCAATTATATTTCACAGAGAAAATTTAAGGCTATTTAATATAGCAAAGTACGTATAAACATTTTCTATTCATTTATACTCTAATCCACTGAAAACTCAAGGATTGCAAATATGCAAGTGACTATGGTCTTCTGTTTCAACACAATTTTAGGAATGTAACAGGAATGCCTTGTGACAATGCTTTCCATTGTGGTTTTTGAACTCAGCCAAATTCTCCTTAATGAGGACACAGAGCTGATGGGTGCGGGGGAAGTGGAAAGCGGGGGGATTCTGCACTCATGGTGTTGACCTATTTTTTTCTCATTTTGGATCTGGCGGACCTAACATGGTAGGTTCTAATTGTGTGACAGTGTAAAATTGATAGCGAATTGGCAGCCTGTTTAACTTCTCTTCTGATCTTTATTTCTATGACCTCATTTCACACTTACACACAGTCAAAGTCTGTCCCACTGCATTTTGTCAGAATTTCTTTTTGAACTGCATTTGCTATTTTTCCTCTCCATTTTGCCTAATTTTTCTCACCTTTTGTTCATGTAGCATCTTCCATGCCTTTAGTACCTTCCTTTAATGTATTTCTGTTGCCTCACTGATGACGGTTTATATCATCTAACAGTTTTCTGTTAAGCATTCATAAAATAAACTCCTTCTCTGTGGCATAGTTTGTTTCATCCCTTTCCCTTTCTTTCTTATTTTTCCAACATTACTAAACTAAACTTTTAGTCTTCTGTAATGAGGCGGGGAAAACAAATCAAAGTATTTACTGAGGCAATGCTGCTTTGTTTGAGATGCCATGTGTTGTAAGGTTGTTTGGAGTTTCACTAAGAGGTCTGGAAGCTTGAATGGTTGAACATAAACCATTTGTTGGTAACCCATAACTATATACCCAGCTTCTGTCTCAATGGTGTCTCAATGCTGGCTCCTCCCAGACTCTACTGTACACAGTCTACCATCATGTGACTTTCTACATCACTATGTGGGTGGTACTGTTTCCCCAGTCGCACATTAACCTTTGCTTTGACTGAACACTTTTCTGTTGCCTCACTGTTGATGGTTTATATAGTTTTCTATTAAGCATTCATCAAATAAACTCCTTGTTCTGTGACTGGCATATATTGCTTCACCCCTCTTCCTTTCTTTCTTATTTATCCAACATTACTAAACTACTTAACTTTTAGTCTTCTGTAATGAGCAGTTAACAAATCAAAGTATTTACTTAGGGAATGCTGCTTTGTTCAAGATACCATGTTTCATGTGATATTTTAAACTGAGGCCCATATATCCCTCAGGTGAACACAGTGTATCCCACAGCACTATTCAAGGAAGTGTAGGGGAGCTCTCTCCAGTTTTCTGACCAGTTTTATCCTGCAGCTAACACCACCAGAACAAATTATCTGGTCAATTATCTCGTTTCAGTTTGTGGGGCTTTGCTGTGTGCAAATTGGCTGCTATGTTTACACTTCAAAAATCATTTATTGGTTGTGAAGTGCTGCCATCATGAGCATGTGAGTCACTTTGAGTCCATCAAATAAACAGTCCATCCATCCCATGCACTTAAATTACTGTGGAGAATCAAAAATATTACAAAGATATTCCTGACTTTTATTGTCAGAAGGAAATAGTCCTAGCTGTGTATGTATTAGCCAATGAGAATTTGTCATTCTGTGGGACTATTTTATATTTGATTTAAATTACATTCTGTCTCTAATCTTCAGCAACATTAAGGGCAGGATTTTGAGGTCATTGGGTGGTTGCGATGGGCAGGCCTGGGAGTGGCTGTGAAACGGTCTGCCGCCTGCGATCGGACCCTGATCACGATTTCACACTGGCAGGCCAATTAAGGCCCTCCCAGCGTGAAACGTGGCTCCGCACTGGCCGGGAAGGGTCAAGCGGCGGTGGGGGCCTGTTGGCTGCAGGGTCCAATGGCAACCCGGCGGCCAGTTTAAAAGCAGTCCAGGCAGTCTCTGGAAGGCTGTCAAAAAAAGATGTCTCCTGTACTTTTGCAATGGAGTCGAGTGTGGCTGGACATGGCTGGTGGAAGAGCAGGTCAGGTGGGCACTCGGGCCCCCTGCTTTTCTGATGAATGCCTCGCCGTCCTCCTGGAGGAGGTGGCTGCCAGGAGGGACACCCTTGTCCTCAGCGTTGGGAGGAGGATACCACTGCACCTCACCAACAGGGCATGGGAGGAGGTGGCAGCAAAGGTCAGCAGCCATGACGCGGTGCGGTGCACCTGGGTCCAATGCCAGAAGCGCTTCAATAACCTGCTGCGCTCAGGAAGAGTGAGTACCATTTTGCCATGGGTCAGTGTGCAGAAACGCCCGCCTTTTGAAATATTGCGCAAATGCGTGATGACGTCGGGATGCTCATCTGACATCACCGCACGCAATTTGACGCCCAATCAGGTTGGGTGCGCGCCCGCCCGCAGGAATAACATTCTGCCCTAAGGTTCAACAAAAAGATTGCAGAGCTTTGCAGCAGTTTTCAATTACCATATAATGGATTGAAAAATATTCCTGACAGAACACACAATAGTTTGTTAAGATATCTTCACAGTGACACTACCACCCACCCCCACCAACCCTTTCTATCTACCACCAAGGTTTCTTGCAGCAATTTTTTTCCTTTTGTCTTACAGCTGAGGGGCAAGGCAGCTGGAAGTCAGTAAGTCTCTGCAACTACTACTAATGCTGCTCAATGTTGAGCAATGAAGCTGCAAAGGTCACAAGGCAAAACTGAGTTCCCACTATTGTTATGGTGGCTAGACACTATAAAATGGTTATGTTTTAAATTCTCTTTTTAATTCAAGGTAAAAATGGAGTAATGAAGAGGGACATATGATTTGTTACTAGTTCTATCCAATGATAAGCCTCTGTAGTCTGGTTACCATGGGGACAGGGGGCCCAGGTCAAGTGCTATTAAGTCCGCGCGCTGGATTTAACACCTGAAAACAAAGGACAAAGCAGTTGGCTTTGCCATGATTAGACTTAGAGACTCTCAAGCAATCAGAGAAAAAGAGAGAGAGGGAAAGGTCCCTTGCTCAGTGCCTGATCAGGGGACCCAGCATTGGTGGGGGGGTGGGGAGCAGCGAGGATGGTAGCTAAGAGCCACCCTGCTGTCCTTGCTGCTAACCTCAATTCAACCCCTTCCCTTGTGACCCCATCCTGTGAAACTCCTCCTGTCATCATTTACCTCTGGCCTGGGTCACTCTGTGATCCTGGCCTCCATGGGTGTATTTCCTGCAGTTTCCAACACTTGCCTGGTGGCGCTGCTGGAAAGAGTCGACTACTATACTTTTGGGCCATTTAAAAGGGCATCCTAATAATTTCTGCTTCAGGACATGGAGAGCAAGGCTCAGCTGAGACATGTTAGGAAGATTCAAATGTCAATTGAAGGATTTGGCACCTTAACCCATGGTGTGGATGCTGCTTGGGGTTAAATGTTGATTGGGCTTGAATGACAATTTGTCTCTCTCACAGGAATGTGCAGAGCTCAGAAGGATCTAACTGTAAAGGGGCAAAGGCTAAAGTACATATGCAAAATACTTTAAAGATCTCTACACATTGCAGCTGAGAGGTTTAGCCTTTACATGCCTCAATGATTACAGTCATTACATTAGTGCACGGTTGAGTTCTAGTCTACTCCAAAGGAAGCAGCCTGACAGTGTCCTGACTGATGCTCATAGTGCCTGGCTGTACTCATCCAGATCCAATCCCTTTTGTGAAAGCGCTGTCATGCCCGGGGCATTTGGGGCTGGGCCAGCTTCCAGTGATCCTTAAGGTTGTGCTACAGCTTCAAGGGAGGATCTGGGGATGGAATGCCTGGAATGAGGGCAGCCCTAGAGCTACTCAATAACTCCCTAGCTTGCTGATGGAAGGTGATCATTACAGAATTATGTTCAATCGTGTCTCTGTTCAATTTTTCCACAGAGACAAGGAAGAGTGCAGAATGGAGGCAGCAGACAACACTGCCTTTTTCATGGCTCTCGTGCAACTGAGGAGGAGAAGAAGTCAGGCAGGGCAAAGGGAAGAGCCTCAACCTGACGAACATGTGCCAGCGGGGCTCCATGAATACCCAGAAGCTGAGGCAGAAAGACCAAATCCACAGAGGCACATTTGGCGCGAGCCAGGGTGTACTGAAGATACCTCTCATACTTGCAGATAGGCAACAGACAGAGCCGTAGACACCTTTGCTTTTCAATGGATGTAGTAGCTCACATCTGACAAATTCTTTAGGAAGATCTGATGCTGCTTGGCGTGGGAGGTCATCCATCGTCAGTGGCTCTAAAGATGCCCTCCGCCCTCAACATTTTTGTGAGTGACTCATTCCAGGGCTCCACTGGGGACCTCTGTGGAATATCACAAACCTCTGCTCATAAATGCATCCGAGAGATCACTGACACCATATTCAGTAAGGCACACAATTACTTCTAGTTCTCCCTGGATAATGCCAGCCATGTTGCTAAAGGAGTGGGATTTGCTGCGATCTCCAGCTTCCCACAGGTGCAGGGTACCATCAACTGCACACACGTGGCTTTAAGATCTCCCTGGCAGCAGCCATTATTTATCAATAGAAAAGGCATCCACTCTCTCAACATGCAACTGATTGGTAGCCAACAAAAGCAGATTATGCAGGCCTGTGCGAGATACCCTGGGAGCTTGCACGACTCTTACATCGTGGGTCATTTGCAGGTGCCACAGATCTTCGAGTGCCCTCAGTGCATTCAGGGTTGGCTCATCGGTGACAAAGGCTACCCCCCAAAAGAGGTGGCTAATGACGCCTGTTCAGTGGCCACAAAGTGCTTCAGAGGAGAGGTACAATGTGGCTCATTCCGTGACACACTCCTTGACTGAGCAGACCATTGGCATGCTGAAGATGCATTTCTGATGTTTGGACCGGTTGGGTGGCACCCTCCAGTACTCTCCCCAGAGGGTGTTCCGCATCATCGTGGTTTGCTGCTCTCTACACAACCTGGCGCTCCAAAGGGGAGGATGAGTTGCCAGATGGCGAGATGGAGGAGCTGCACATCTCCTCCAATAAAGAGGACATTGAGAGCGATGAGCTCGATGAGTATGAGGATGTTCAGGCCCCAGAGGAAGAAACCATTGCCCAGGTCAGATGTGGCAGTCATGCCTGTGAGATCCTTATAGCCACAAGGTTCCAGGACGATGAAGACAAATAGCTCATACGAGCCTCTTTCACCTGTGCCCTCCTTGCAGGCTTGACATCAACACCTTCTTTGCTATTTTTTCAATGAAGGCATCAATCTCAGAATATAGTCACTACCTTGCGTGGCAATGGCCTCTTCCCTGGAAGGCTAAGCAGGCTCTGGAGCATGTGGCCATTCTGTAATGGGATAACAAGTCCACCAATGCGCACTGTGAAGAAATTAAACATGGAAATTAGACATCACGCCAACATTTCACTGCCTATGGCAGCCTTCAAGAGGCAGGAGCAACACTGCAAACCTAAGTACACTCATGGCACAATGCCTGGAGTGTTGCAAGGTGCCTCACGGAGAATAATCATCAATCTCTGGTTCTCGTGTGAACGTCTGAGGACTGATCTGAATCCGAACTGTGGCATCTCCCCAAAGGCCTCATCTCATGCAAGAATAATATTCTGGCCTGATCCTCATTCTAAGACCCCAGCATGAGATTGTTCTTTAGGACACAGTGATCTGTCACTCTCAGTCATGGATGCGAGCCTGCAAGTCAAGTCACCTTTGTGTACACAGAGAGCTTCAGCAGCACTATTGTCTGAGCATTGACAAGCACTCAGGACCAGCCTTCATATGGAGCTTCCCAAATTCATGTACACCAGCATTGCCTTGGCATCTGTGGCCCAGAAAACGTCGACACTGCATTTAGTCATTACTTAGCAACTTCACTGATAATAAAGAGCACACATTAGATGCACTGCAGCTTCACTCTGATCCCATTTGAGGCCTCCACATTTTCATTCCAGCAGTTTCAGATATACACAAGGAACTGTGGGACACCGTTGGCATTGTCACAGTCAGATAACCATGTCAACTCGCCATCGGAGAGCTAGCTCAGGAATTATATCAAGCCACGCTAGCCAGACCTTCAGATCCAAAGCAGCATCCTACTCCTTAATAGTCCGGTATTTGGAGCCTAGACACTCACCTCTGATCTGTTCTGAAGAAGAGTCATACGGACTCGAAACGTTAACTTTCTCTCCACAGCTGCTGTCAGACCTGCTGAGTTTTTCCAGCAACTTTTGTTTTTGTTTCTGATCTTGCATTGTTGTGGCCGTCTAGCAGACACTTCAGGAGTCACCAAGTGCTAGCTAGGTCCATAGCTACACATTATGAAGGTGGAGAATGGGAGCTACAATGGGGGTGATGTCTAACTGTACCCGCAGTCATGGCGTCATGGTACAGGCCGCCATGAGCGCCTAAGATCCCCGACTATTATTTGAAATGTAACTCACACCCAAGCCTGACAGACATTACATGGAGGCCATTGAAAGATGCACCAAGTTAGATTGACTCCAGTGCGAGTCGACATTAAAACCTATAAGATCCACATAGACCAGTCTTCAGTGCAGCAGCATCAGGAGACTAAACCAAACTTCAGAATTTATACTCTTGAAGCCACATGATATAATCCTCTGTTGCAAGCTTAAGATACACATTGCTCAACCACCATGTTGATATAGTAACAGGCTTTGTTCATGTCGCTGCTGTGGACAGAAAGGCGACTCACTGTACTGAGACTGCGTGAAACACCATAGACCTGAGGGACACAATGGGAGATAAGTGAGGAAGGGGTGTGGGGGAGCACCTGTTACACTTGTATGACCTCACAGCATTGCATTAGATAGAAAACCCATTCACTAGATAAGAATTTCTGATAAGTAAAATATATTTACAGAAGTGCAAGGTATATACAGTGAGCGAACACCCGTGCAACCTTTCTGCTCTCAATAATTCTTATTTCCTCTTACTCTACCACTATGACATCTGCAGCAGAGGTAGAGGCATTCTGCTGACTGCTATGCCCTGCTGTGATGACCTTGATGGGTGTCCTCTGCAGGGCGGAGGCCAGGAGGGCCCCAGCCTGCTTTGGGTCTCCTGCTGTGGGGCAGGTGCACTTGGCCTGAGCAGCTGGAGTTGCTGGATTCACAGGCAGAGGGGACTTGGAATGGCTGGATAGGTGACCTTGATGCAGTGGCATCACAAGAGAGAATGTGGACGGTCATCCTCCATCCTCAGTTCTAATCTGCTGACAGTCTCTGAAAACCCTGCCTGCTGTACCGCTGCCTGTCTTTGGAGCTCCAACATCTCACTGAGGGCTGATTCTAGAGGCTCATCATTGGGCATGAACTCAGCAGGAGTCTGGCCCCCAGCAGTCCTCCAAGTGTCAGTGACCTTGGCTGTCCCTGCCTCTGCCTGCTGTGGACCCAAGTCTGTGCTGTGCTCACCAGATGGTGACCCTGAGCCTGCTCTAAAAGTAGGTCCCACTGAGGTGTGTGCCAGTGTGCTGGTGGAGAGTGTAGGTGAATGCAATGACGGCTCTACAGCTCTACATCTAGTGGGTCCTCAGGTCCTTCTCCGCAGTGGCCTGGAGGCTGGGCTGATGGGCTGGCTGGTGGTGTGCCTTTTTCTTGCTGGTGGCTATAATAGAATGAAGAGATAATTAGTGAGTGGCTGGATAGTCACCTACAATAAAGAGCACTCACAGTTTTGGCGGGTGGGTAAAGACTAATTCTTGGGGCCTCGTTGGCTTGTTGGGAGACGCCGATCTCATCTTTGGCTCAGGAACGGTCCCTGTCCCTGCCAGTCAGCTCTGCCACCTGCTCCTCAAGTGTAGTGAGTGGCTTGAGCTTTGGCATCCCCCCTCCAGTCTGTGATCTCTCCCTGTTGTTGTGGGCCATCTTGTGCTGCATAAAGTCGGATGGGAAAGATGGATGCCAAAGCAGATCATATGCATTGCTTGCCTTCTGAGTGTGCTGAATGGACCTATTTAAAGGCTGAAGATGCGACTTGTGCAAGAGGTGATAAGAAATGAAGATGTAAAAGCTGCATGAGAGAATCAGTGGTGATGTCCCTTGTGCTGGTAGTATGTGAGATCCCTGCGGACTGTAACCCTGTGAATACTTGATGATCTTGTGAGAGTGTGGGTTGAGAGTGAGGAGAAGGTTGACTTACCCTAGCAGAGCGGATGAGGTCATTCATCCTTTTTCTGCACTGGATAGCGATTCTCTTCTGAGGAGCGCAGGCATTGACTGCCCAGCGACCCCTCCCCAAGCCCTGGTGGTGAGGTTGGTGTACCTCTGGCTCCCTTCACGGGCGTAAAGGATCTTCCACTGGTCCTCGACTGCCTGGAGGACTGTTGCCAGTGCCTTGTCACTGAAGGTGGGTGCACAGCACTTGTCTCTTCCGGGGGCCATTATGGTGCTTGGCACAGGAAGTCCTAAACTGCAGAGAGTGAATGTGTGCGCAGATTCTGTTTATAAATGGCACCCTGAAAAACTAGCATATGAGGTAACGGCGGGGTGGACGAATCGAGTCCACCCTGCCACAAGATACGACGGGCTGCTCATTCATGCATACATAATGAGGTGAAAAGCGGACAATCTGGAATGGAAACCCGCCACGCTGACATTCCCACCCGCCACCGCACGAAGGGCGGAATTTTCCATGCCCTTTGGCGGTGGGTGTGTTTAACGGCATGAGTGGACAATATGGCGAGAAAGCCAAAAATCGGTGTTTCAGTTTGCAATCATCCGCTCTGCCCATCAATGGCGGGCCGCGTTACCTGCTGTCAGACGTCGGGAGTCTCATTATAATCCATCTGCATATCATTATAAGCCCAGCTTGCTGGAATCATCCCCCCACGCTGGATCATCTAAGCAAGTTGGTGGGATTGCACGCTGACATGTTTCACAACAGCATATATAAGGCATGCACTTGATGGGCTGTACTTCGAGGGGAACTTGGAGGTGAATGCACAGTAACGATGCACAGTGCTCGGAGGGTCGCCTGTTGGACTTCAAGGTTGAGGTGCGATGCATTCAGGCGAGGGCACAGGCAAGTCACTTTTTCCTGGCAGGCTGACAGCGTGGTGTCAGGGCAAGGGCTGCACTGGGGTTGATTGTAGTGCACAAGCACGTGCGGGGTTGGGGGGAGGGAAGCAGCCACCAATATGAAAACCTTGTATAAATTGACCATTCCTCCACAGCTGAGACAGTTCAGGCACAGCCACATTGACATGCTTGGAGTCTGGCCTCTACTTTACCTGCCCACTCAAGCAACACAGAGGCATGAAAGTGCCACCAAGTGCTCCAAAGCTTTTTACCCCTCGGGCACAGATTGCAAACTCATGAGTGTTTTAGTGTACTGCAGAACAGTTGGACGACTGGGCACGTTGTACAATCTCCTTGCTAAAGCTGGCCATGGAGCAGTCACTGCTGGAGGAGCTCACAGACCCTTGCAAAGTCACCATCCCGATTTGGACCAGTCTCCCCCATGGTTCAAGCTAACAGAGCAGCTTTGCAGTCTGGGTTGGCAGAATGCCTGCGCCCGAGCTGAGAGCACAGCATGCAGTCCAATGGGCAAAGCTGCTGGCAATTGGTCAGGAGGAGTGGGGCGGAGGAAGGTGGGGTTTCGGGCAGCCATGCAGCGCACTAATCTCTGGCCATCCAAGTGGTGGCCAGCACTCTCTGGGATGCTTTAAGGGGCCTTCAGACTTAACCAAAAGAGGTTCTTGGAACACCCATGCTAACCCACGTGTCTCTCTTTTTCATCCTGCAGGAGGAGTACATCAGGAGCTTGGAGCCTGGTGAACTAGCTGTATGCCTCGTGTCGTACAGAGAGTGGAGATGAAGGAGAAAAGAGCGACAGAGGCGCCTGACTGGGCAGAGGGAGGAACAGCACCCTCAGGAAGGAGGGGCAGCTGGGGCTCACGTGCATGCCGTTGAGGAGCCACAACGAGCCATCGCTGTTTGGTGCCTAGCTAGAGCCAGGGTCTATAGACACGGCCTTTCATTCCTGCAGATGACCGAGAACCAGTATCACCGAAGACTGCAATGTCGGTCACATCTGCCAGCTGCTGCAGGATTTGGCACCATGGGGACATGGAGGGCATCCACTGCCCATGGCCATGAA
Source organism: Cetorhinus maximus (assembly GCF_964194155.1). Classification (NCBI taxonomy): domain Eukaryota; kingdom Metazoa; phylum Chordata; class Chondrichthyes; order Lamniformes; family Cetorhinidae; genus Cetorhinus; species Cetorhinus maximus. Next base: position 7,701,068 of record NC_135887.1, read on the forward strand.
AGTGACCGCGGCACTCAACTTTTACACCAGTAGCTCCTTCCAGGGTTCCACAGGTGACCTCTGTCTGATATCACAAGCCTCCACTCACAAATGCATCCATGAGGTCACGAATCTTCACGAAGGCACACAACTTTCTGCATTTTGCCCGGAACAGGAATGCCAGGATGCAAGAGTGCTGGGAGTTGCCCAGATCTCAGATTTCCCATGGGTGCAGGGTGCCATTGACTGCACTTACGTGGCACTCAGATCTCCATCGCAACAAGCGGTCAGCTACATAAGCCGCAAGGTCTTCCATTCGCTGAATGTTCACCTAGTGTGTGACCACCACAAACGCATCCTACAGGTCAGTGCACAGTTCCCAAGGATTGTTCATGACTCCTACATTCTCAGTCAAATTCAGACTCCTGATGTCTTCCAGGATCCACAGAAGCTGCAGGGATGGCTCCTCAGGGACAAGGGCTACCCGCAGAGGACGTGGCTGATGACACTCACATGGCAGCCTCACGCTGAAGCAGAGCAAAGGTATAACGAGGCTTATGCTACAACTTGCAGCTTGGTGGTACAAACCATCAAGTTGCTGAAAATGAGGTTCCGATGCCTGGACCGGTCTGGTGGGGCCCTGCAATATAGTTCACAGAGGGTGTCACACCTTGTCGTCGGCTGCTGCACCCTTTATAACCTGGCGCTGCAACGGGGAGAGGAGCTGGCTAAGGAGGAGATCGAGGAGCTGCACGTTTCCTCTGATGAGAAGGATATCAATGGGGATGAGGGTGAGAAAGTCCTCAAAGGCGATGATGATGGCGATGAGGGCATCGCACTGGCCAGACACGGCAGGCACGCTCTGGAAGCCCTTAAAGCTGCTAGATTTGTGGAAGATGATGACAACATGCAGAGAGGAGACACCATAGATCCTCACATTGCATCTGTGAACGTTTGACTCCAGTCTGACCGATGGCAGCACACATACCCTCTGCAAAAAGGCTCATGTCATGGAGATGCAGCAGAGGCCCTAATAGTCACTCAATTCAAGGAGGATGATGACGACATGCAGTGAGGACACACCATAGATCTTCACATAGCTGTTGTGAATGTCTGACTCCTGTGTGGCCGAGGGCAGCTCGCTTGCGCTCTGTTATCAGGGTCATATCATGGAGACGCAGCCATGTAACTTTAAATGCACCTGATCCTTTGTCAGACTTCAGCACCTTACCCCCTCAGGAGCACACCATCACCGATCACAGATGCTGACGAGATGGGGGCCACCCCCACATTAAAGGTGCTGAGAGCACACAGAGAGAATGATGGAACTCTGTGATGCCTGCCCACAATATTGGCTGTAATAACAAGCATGATTGAGGTGCAAGCATCAATAATCTGTCCAGTGTGTGTGAGGGTGGACCATCACTTTGGTCTGAAGGCTGCACAAAGCACAGATAAGAGGCCCTAGACTGAGACATCTGCCTTTATCTTGTGCAGGAATCAAGGTTTCACATCTCAGTGACACAAACACTGCTCATCAGAGCAAGGAGCCATAGGCAGGGAGACATTCTTGAGAGTTTATTTACAATCGTGAACATTATGTACAAGTGATTAACACCCATGCCCAGGCTGTGCAACTACACCTTCTTAACCTGACTCCTTGAGGAGAAGGGTCAGCTGGAGTGAGGTCGAGCTGCCTCGCACCCCTCTCGCATACACACTGTTGGAAGCCAACTATGGCGTTAGTGATGGAGTTCAGCTCTTGCAGCAGTGCATGATCGATGACCTTGGGCCAAGGGCTCCATGGCGGCCGCCATCCTACTGGTGTTGACCTCGCTGTGTTGGCATGCTGGCACTATCTCCTCAGACTGAAGGAGGACGGACTCCCCCATCGTGCCTTGCAATCTGAGGAGTGCAGCAGATATCCCTTCCTGATGTTCCTGAGCTTGCCTTTGCAGCTCCAGCAACTGAGACATGACCATAGGCTCGTCATCAGACTCGGACTCAGCAGACTTCTGGCCTCTAGCAGTCCTCCGAGTGCCCAAGACCTGGGAAGTCCCTGCCACCGCCTGCTGTGGATTAGACAGTGCGATGTGCTCACCAAATTGTGATCCCAAGGCTACTCTAAAGCTAGGTCCCACCGAGGTGTGTATCTCTGTGCTGGTGGAGGGTGTGGGTGAATGCTGTGATGACTCTTCAATGAAGGTACCTTCAGATTCCTCTTCAGAAGTTTCTTCGGGGCTTGATTGGAGGCCCTGGGTTTTGGATTTCATTGGCTGTTGCCCAGATGTGCCTGCGAAAGCAAGGAGAGATAATTAGTGCATGACAGGGGACTGTGGAACAGGGCACATCACTCACAGCATGGCTGTCTGATGAATGTTGCACTGCTGGACCCTCATTTGATAGAGCACCACTGATATCACTCTCAGCACAGGAAAGATCCAGATCCTCATCAGCCAGATAGATGGCTCTATTTTCAAAGTCCGTGAGGTCCTTGATTTCAGGCATTCCTTCACCAGTCTGCGACCTCTCCTTTTTGCTGTGTGCCAGCTTGTCCTGTATGAATACAGATGGAGAGTGTAAGCAGGATGCCTGCCAGGCCAGATGATAAGTATGCTTGGCATACGTGGGTGATGAATGGTCCCGTGGACGGGATGAAGATGATGAAGGTCTGTGTGAGGGAGTGAATGGTGATGTCCCTTGCAGTGAGTGACATCCCTATGAATGTATGATGGGTTTGTGATTGTGAGTTGTGAGTAATGAGAAGGGTGATTTACCCTGGCGGAACAGAGGAGATCATTCATCCTTTTTTGGCACTGGGTGGCTGTCCTCTTTTGTAGGGCGTTGACGCTGACCACTGCTGCCACCACCTCTTATGCTGGATTAGTGATGTTGCTGCCCCTTCTGGGCCAGAGAGAGGCTAGAGGACATCACAGCGGGCCTCCACAGCGTCCAAAAGGCGCTCAAAGGACACATCATTAAGCTGAGGGGCTGCAGTCTTCTTGCCTTTCGGGGCCATGTATTCTTTGCAGCAGGCCTGGACTGGAAGTGCATGGCTGCACTTTAAATATGGCGCCCGGCATGATGAAGCAGCGAGGTGACAGCATGGCGGGAAAATGAGAGCCCGCCCGCCATCGAAACGGTGCATTTCCTGGGAATGCATGATTAGTGAGGCAGGATTGGGACGATACAGTGTGGAAAGCCACCATTGTGGCCAGTAGGTAAAATGTCCTTTTTTCCACCCACCACCACATTTAGTGCAAATCTGAGATGATTCCGCATTTAGTCTCCAGAGTGGAAAATTCCATCGTATATTCGGTTAATTAAAGTCTCCCATTATAACTACCCTATAATTTTTGCATCGCTGTAATTTCCTTGCAAATTTGTTCCTCTGCATCCTTCTTATTTGGTGGTGAGCTATGGACTATACTGAGTAGTGTAACTCTTTCGAATACATTCACAGTTCTTGACTTTTTTTTTTGTTCAAGTCCTGGAGTGGGACATGAACCCACAACCTTCTGACTCAAAGGTGAGGGTGCTATGAACTGAGCCACAGCTGACACCTCGATATACTGAGTAGTGTAGTTGTACCTTTTTTGGTCCTTAGCTTTAGCCAAATACATTCTGCCCTTGACCCATCTGGGACATCCTCTTTCTGTAGCACTGCACCGTTCTCCTTAATCAATACTGCTACTCTTTTCTTTCTTTCCTATCTTTCCTGAATACCTTGATCCAGCAGTATTGAGCACATAGTCCTGCCCTTCTTTAAGTCTCTGTTATAGCCCCAACATTATTTTTCCACATGGCAATCTGCCCCTTTAACTCACCAATTTTATTTACCACGCTTTGTACATTCACATACATGCACATTCACCTTGATTTACACATTATTACTTTCTCCCTTACTCTGACTCACATATTAACTTACTATTCCTATTCTAGTACTATCTGTCTCTCCCAGTATTTTGTGCACGTTGGTATTCCTCTCTGAAATTATCTCCCGGTCTCCACACTCCTGCTGAGTTAGTTTAAACCCTCTCTGGTAGCACTAGCAAAACACTCTGCAAGGAATTCAGTCCTAGCTTTATTTAGGTGCAACCCATACAACCTGTACGGGTCCCATTTCCCCAGAATTGGTCCCAATGTCCCAAGAATCTAAAGCCCTCCCTCCTGCACGATCTTCCCAGCCATGAATTCATCTGCTTTATCCTCCTATTTCTATACTCACTTGCATGTGGTATTGGGAGTAATCTGGAGATTACTACTTTTGAGGTACTGCTTGATCATTTCCGACCCAGCTCCCTAAATTCTGACTGCAGGACCAAATATTTATTTCTCCTCATGTCATTCGTACCAGTGTGGACCATGGCTGCTGGTTGTTCACCCTCCCCTCTCAGGGTACTCTGCAGCCACTCAATGACATCCTTGAACCTGGCATGAGGGAGGGAACTCGCCATTCTGGATTCATGTTTGTGGCCAGAGAAATGGCTGTCTATCCCCCTAACTATCAAATCACCCAGCCTTGTTCCCGCACCCCCCACCCCCCCCCCGCCCCCCCACCCCCACCAACTTGGCTCTGGCTGCAGTCCCTGGATGAACAATCACTACCATTCAGACTTGGAATGATATCACCATTCCTTTGCTGTAACTGGGTCAAATCATGAAATCCTTCCTAACAGCACTGTGGGTGTTCCTACAACACATGGGAGTGAAGTGATTCAGGAGGCAGCACGCTACCACCTTCACAAGGGCAATTAGGGATGGACAATAAATACGGCCTTGCCAGCAATGCCCCATGCACGAATAATGAAAAAAAATGCTGCTGCAACTGCTGGCACTTCCTGCACAAATGGTTATCCAGGGCACAGGAAGCTTCCTGGAGTTCCCACATTGCACAGGATATGCATTTTTTTTCATTATTCGTTCATGGGATGTGGGCATTGCTGGCTAGGCCGGTATTTATTGTCCATCCCTAATTGCCCTTGTGAAGGTGGTAGCGTGCTGCCTCCTGAATCACTTCAGTCCATGTGTTGTAGGAACACCCACAGTGCTGTTAGGAAAGGATTTTCATGATTTTGACCCAGTTACAGCAAAGGAATGGTGATATCATTCCAAGTCTGAATGGTGTGTGGCTTGGAGGGGAACTTGCAGGTGGTGGTATTTAGAGATTGGAGCAGCCCTGCCACTTTTCTCTTTATTAGTTAACCTTGCTACTGCTAATAAACCTTACCAATACCAATAAACCTTACCAATACTAATAAACCTCACTACTATTAATAAACCTTACTAATACTGATAAATCCTCCCAATACTTAACACACCTTACTAGTAATAATAAAAATTACTTAAAAATAAAAGATAAAACTCGCCATCATTTTTAATCTGCTGGCTGCTTAGACTCAGTCCCTAAGCAGCAATACTCAACAGCCAATCAACTGACGACTTTGCTGTGATGTCAAACTCGATTTTGTTTCTGAACGCAGCTCTGAACTCCTAGACTGTGTAACAGCTGGCTCCAAACTCTCAGGCCTTCTTGCAGCTTTTATGGCCCTGAATACTCGCTCCTTCTCACTCCTTTATGGCCCCGAACTCTCATTCCATATTGCCGCTTTTATGGCCCTGGACTCTCGCTCCTTCTCTTCGCTTTTATGGACCTGAACTCTCTTGCCAATGGCCCCAAACTCTCACTCTCTCGCCACTTTTATGGCCCCGAACTCTCACTCTCTCGCCTTTTATGGCCCCCAACTCTCGCTCTCTCATCAGTTTTATAGCCCTGAACTCTTGCTCTCTCTCGCTGCTTTTGGCTCTGAACTCTCTCGTTCCTTCTCCCACTTTTATGGCCCCTTTTTTTCTGTATTGTACTATGATTCTATGACTTTTCAACAAAACTGGTACAAGTTTGACACTTTTTCAATCCCCACATCCCTTATCTTGAGCCCCCAGGGAGCCTGGCTATTTCAACAATACTAAAATGCTGGGACTTGAGCCACAAGAATTCCAGGATTACTGAAGTGCTGCAACAGTCTGAACAAAGTTCATCTGATATGGTCACTGCAGAAAGGAGTTGAAGCCCAATAAAGTCATGCAGGAGAGAGACCAGGTGAGTGAAAGAAGAAAAGCTGCTGAGAGTGAAAGAAACCAGTAAGAGAGAGAGAAGTAGTCAGAACTAAATAGGTTTGCAGATAGCATGGTGAGAGCCACAGGTGAGACAGACTGATGGGGGCAATTTAAACAAAGAACCACAAGTACATGAGGGAGCAACAGACAGAGTAGATGGAGCTTCAGCATCTGATAGTTGATAAATGTGATCAGCAGCCAGGCAACTTAAATACCATTGGTTTCAGAGGCAAGAAAATCAGTTTGTTAAATTGTACTGGATCAATATTGCAGATAGAACTAGTAGTTATTAAACTGGAAGCCTGTAAATACTAAAGCAGGAGATGGATGAGAAAGAAGAAAGAACTTACTATGAAAGTATGGAGGTATTAAAATATATGTATTGACCTGGCTAGCTGCATTATTAGACTGATTTGACACAGATTAACAATTGATGACACCGTAGTTGTAGTTTACTAGACTATAAATATAAACTGTAAATAAATATTGACTATAAATATGAAAGTAAAGATAAATTTATTTATCTTTATCTTTTTGGGCAAACCCAGCCCAAGATGGGATCTCAAGATTGATTCTGGAAATCTCAATAGGCATTTGAGGTAGTAAAAGGCAGCAAAACCTATTTGTCTTCAATGGAAAAACTTCAGTGGTAAGTAAAACATTGAGTTATTGCTGTTATAATCAAAGATATTAAAAATATACATGTGCCTGGTCACATGTGTCAGTAATATGTCACTCAGGATCTCATCATTCTAACTCCCTCTGCTATTAACGAATGTTTGTAATTCAGTGATGAAAGGGCATAAAATCGATTCTTCAAGCTTCATTACACTGGGCCAATTGTACGTCAATAGCAAGTACTTATGCAAAGGCTGGTCAATCATACTTTAGCTGTTTATGCAATCCCTAATCCCCACTAATTCCAATTCTCAACCGACTAATAAAATGCACATCAAACTCTTGCCATTACCCTTGTTTATCACACAGGAATTGTATTTGATAATCCAGCTATAGATTATTAGGAGCACTGGCTAAGAAGTTCACCTGTAAACACTCCTTGTTTAAACTTCCAATGCACAACAATCTTTCCCAGTTTTGGAAATGGAAATTGGTGACTGAGTTGAGCTGATATTCTCTTTAATGAAATAACCATGACCTTGTTTATATTTACAGTCTAGTAAACTACAACTACAGTGTCACTAATTGTTAATATGGGTCAAATCAGTCTAACAATACAGCTAACCAGGTCAATACATATATATATTTTAGTACCTCCATATTATTTGACCTCCACATATTCCAGGACCAGGCTGTCACAAATATGTTACTGAAACATATACATGAGCTACATACATTAAAGACCTTACTTTGAAAAATTAAACATCACGTTTGCATGGTACATTAGGTTAGTATGCTCAAGATGTGCCTTTACTGTATACTCAAAAGAATTTGACATGTATCAGTTACATTTGCTTCCTATACATAATATCTTGTCTATGCTCAAAAGCTGTGGCCCAAATGTGTGGAGCAACTATGCGATCTCCCAAAACTGGGCCATAAACATTCTGAGACAAAAACAAAATGCTAAAAGCTACTGCGGATGCTGGAAATCCAAAACAAAAACAGAATTACCTGGAAAAACTCAGCAAGTCTGGCAGCATCAGTGGCCTTCCGGGCTGAATATTGAATTCAACAACTTTAGATCTTAAACTCCCCCTCCCCCCATCCCCACCCCGTTTCTCCCCCCTCCCTTTTTTTTCAATAATTTATATAGATTCTTCTTTTCCCACCTATTTCCATTATTTTTAAATCTAAAACCAAAACTTTGTTAGTCTTTCCACCCCACCCCCACTGGAGCTGTACCTACCTTCCATTCTTAATTAGCACTTTTCTTAGATAATATCACCACCTTCAACACCTCTTTGATCCTTTTGTCTGTGACATCTTTTGATTATCTGCTCCTATCACTGCTTGCTTATCTCCACAATCATCCCACCCTCTACTTCTCTCTCCCCCCGCACCCCCCACCTTAGACCAGCTTATATTTCACCTTTCTCCTAACTATACTCAGTTCTGCCGAAGGGTCATGAAGACTCGAAACGTTAACTGATTTCTTCTCCACCGATGCTGCCAGACTTGCTGAGTTTTTCCAGGTAATTCTGTTTTTGTTTTGGACATTCTGAGACAGCTTCACTAATTGTGAAAACAGTAAAACAACATAACAACTTCCATTTGTGTAGTATCTTTAGCACAGTAAAAATATCCTAAAGTGCCTCACAGGAGTGTTATCAGGCAGAATTTGATACCATGCCATACAAATTAAGAGCTCCTTCTAGGTGGTGGAGGTCACAGGTTCGGGAGAAACTGCTGAAGATGCCTTGGTGAGTTGCTGCAGTGCATCCTGTGGATAATACACACTGGTGCCAGGGTGGGCAGGTGGTGGTGGGAGTGGAAAGATTTTCAGGAGTCATGAGTTATGCCACTCACCACAGAAAACCTAATCTCTGGCATCTCTTTCATATTTAGCCATATTTTAATGAGGAAGGTTGGGGGGAGGGGTGGAGTATTATCAATCCCCTTAAAAGAAATAAATTACTTTTCTTTTTAATAAATACTTTCCAGTAAGGAATTTATAAGTCTAACATTTCTTCTGTGTTCTTTTCATTGCATGTATTGAAACACTGGGCCTGTTTTTCTTTGATGTGCACCAGTCTAAAAGAGGTTTTCTCTTTAAAATTCAATCAGTGTAATATAAATGTGCTCAAGCACCAAGATGACATTTGCTAGACATGATGTTCACATTTTCATTTCCTGTGGTTATTCAACAGGTTTCATATAACTAGCTCATCTAGTGTGTTGCAAATGAACAAAGACAGCCTATCTGCTAGCCCCACAGTGGTTGTATCAGTGTGACAGAGCCGTATGTGTCGCAAGAAGGTTCAATTTTAAACAGTGGTACAAAGAAAATTATAATTTATCCCTGCAGAGTTGCATTTCTAGTCCTGGCACTGTGTCAAGCAGTGGGTTTGTTTTAGGTTGAGTAACACTGACATTTTCTTAACGCATCCAACAACAGCACCAAGCATTCCTGGGTCATGTATTACATGGTTCACTTGCTGGGTAAGTATACATGGAAATATCAAAAATGAGCTTTACCCCAAAACAAGAATGCTGCTTACGGTGTCAGTGCATCATTTGCTTTTCCCATATAGGGCAGCTGTTTGCTGTCTCTTCCTAATTGCCCAGTCTGTGTTGATGGCAGAAAATTATTGAGAGTTAGATTTATTGGGAACTGGCGTGAGACATCAAAACTTTCTACGACTGTGATGCAAGAGGAACAAGAACATCAATCTCTCAGTCTAGGCTCAATTTACACAGGGCATCTGGACAGAGCACTGCTGGAACCCGCTATACTACCTACTGTCCAGTCATGAACCCACCCATGACAATAGAAAGCTTCACAGGACATAAAATAATGGAAGGATGTGAATAAATACATTTGCATTTCGAACTGGACTTTCCAAAGGAAGTCATTTTCAAAAAAATTATGTTGATATAGTTTTAGTGCTTTTGCATTTCAACAGTACTTCCCACTTTCAAAGTTGATCTGAAAGTTCAGTCATGTGTTCTCTTGGTTACAGCTTAACACAATACTGCTAAAATCTAGGAAGGAAACAAGAGCTAACTGTTCCAGTGTGATTTTGTGCTTTCATTCGCTGAAGAACTTATTTATCGGTATTTAGGTGTCAAAAGCCACACTCGAGTAGATTCTAGCCTCAAAATTTCGGAGACAGCCTCTTTCCCATTAGGCCAGGGCAGAATGTCCACCTACCCCATGAAGGCAGGCCTACCCCTGTCTCAAATCCCAAGACCTTAGATATTAGTGTATTTCGGGTGGGCGTCCAAACTAGTAATAATGTAATTTGGATGCCCAACTTAGCTAGGAAGGGAGAGGAAAAAGATGGCAGTGGTATCAGCATTCCTTCATTACCACCAGACCAATATCCTGGATATTGCTGCCCTTTTATTTCCACTTGTCCTTTTGAGCAAATGATTAAGACGCCTGCCTGAAGCTGGTCGGATCTTCTTTAAATTCGCAGATTGGGATCCAACTGACTACAATTCTAATAGACTTGAATGAGAAGCTTTTGTGTCTTTTCTGCCAGTTGAAGAGGAGCCCGGGCACAGAAAAGGCCAAAATAGCCAACATTCTTTTTTACTTTCCTTGAGGGGCCAGCACAAAAAGTTTGGGCCTATCGTGTGCCAGTTCTACACACCACCCAAGCTGAGTTGGCAACCTTACATGAACATCATCTTTAAAAGAAGTCTGTGGTCCAGAACACCTGTCATAAGAGCTGAGGGAGGAAATGTGAACCCTGCACTAGGACAATAGGAGAAATGCAAAAGAGGAACAACAAGGAAAATTAGATTAAGCTAAGTATAGAAATAAAAACTTCTATGCCAGCAAATACAGCTTTTAGGGAAAACATAAGCTCATGCCAGACATCTTATCAATGAGAAGACAATGAGAAATGTGAAACAAAAGGGAAGGGGAAATAATTGTGAATGAGGGCAGCTTTCTACGCAGTCAAAAAAGGAAGCCGTTCCTCCGCCACACCTCCCCGCTTCCCCTCCACCCCGCACCCCCCACCCCCACCCCCCAACAAATAAATTTCAGCAGACTGGCTGAACTCAAGAAGCCCTGCAAGAAGTGTGGCAATTAAAAATACAGGATGTCTGGGTTGCTGCAGTGACAAAGAGAGAAGGCCATTAGTAAAAAGCTCAGAGCTATTGAGCAAATGAGACAAGCCACAGTAAAGGGAACAGCTAACACATTTAGAACAGTGGCTAGCTTCTAGTGTGCAGTGGTTAAACTTTTAAAAAATCAGAAGAAAGCAATTGCAGGAATTCACAGAGTCATGGTGCAACCCATCCTCATTACAGATTCCCAGAACATTGATTCTCTTACATTTCTAGCATTCATTTCTATGCCTGAAAGCAAAAATTCTAGCACTTTTGGCTGGAGGCAAAAATGATTAGTATATTATCCTGTTATAGCAAATGCATTTTGCAATTCTACTCCCTTTGCCTGCTGTTTTTGTAGTAAATTTGCAAGAGGGGTGCTAGGCTGAGATCTATTTTTTTCTGTCACCAATTTTCTCCTCACACCTATTCTCCAGAAGATGTTGACACCTTGACTGGGAATGTTTCCATGGCACCACCAAAACCTCAGCAAAGCAGTCCAATTGCCAACTGCAATTAAATGTATTCATGGAGGTTTCATCACACGACTTGCCCCACGCTCCAGCCATTAGTCAGCCAATACATACATCCTCATGATGCACTGCCTTCCTATGCCAATTGGAAAGCAGCACTCATTACCCAATTGGATGATGCTTGACTGTCAGCCAAGCTGCCATTTTTCTCATTTTCAATATTTTTATATCTGGTAGTGAGAAATAGACATAGAAAATGACAAAAAAAATCTCAATCCTTTTTATTGTCCTGATGATTTTTCTCCAGGGCTGCACACATTAGTGTCCTGAAGATTGAACTTCAATTCCTACTGACTACAGGCCAAACCTGGAGGGTTGGCAACCCTAAGCCCAATTTTCATGTGTGAGCCTATTTAGTGACTGTAAGCAGGCTATTCAAGTGCAGCATGTATCACAGACAAGTCTAAACCTGTCCTCATGAACTCCTGAAGTCAGTTTCAAGCTGGTTTGAAGAGTTTAAATAATTAAACCAACAATGCAATGTATAATCCCTGATGTATAATTGGGGGAGGGGGAGCTGTGGGAGAAGGGAGTGGAGTGCCGTGGGGGGAGGGAGTGGTGGAAGGTGGGGAAGAAAGTTATGGAGGTAATAGGGATGGAATTGGAGGGCAGAGAGGGATAGGGGAGATGGATAGGATGGGATGGGGTGGGTCAGGGCAGTGGTGGGGGAGGGACTCTGCAAGGGATATGTCCTCCCTACCTGTGTGTGTGAGTGTATGTGTGTGTGTGTAATTAAACTGGGGGAAGGTTAGTAAAGACAGCTTGTTTGTGGGAGCAGAGAGGTGAAAGGTAATGGTACTAAATGCATGCATTTGTAATGAGATGCTGAGGTGAAGTTGAATATACGGGTAAATAGGTTGGGTTTGAAATTTGCATTATAAGTAGGAACTTGACTTTTCAGCTGTTAAATTTCAAAGGGAGTTTAGGAGTGACATAGGACATTTACAACTTGAAAAGGTTTCATTAGTAAACAAAGGAAGATTATTCAATTTTATTTTACCCGAAAGTGGAGGCAACAGGAAGACATGAAAGATTTTTATATTTTGGAAAAATTGAGTTCAAAGAGGTGCTTAGGGCAATAGAACCTAAGATCAAAGGAGAAAAGGCTATTTAAGGAAAGATGTTTAGTTTAGTTAGGTTAGCTGTGTGGGGGAGATGCCCTGAGGCCATCTCCGTGTTGACAAAAGTTGTGAGTTTGAAGCAGCCATCCAGTTACAAGCCAGGAAAGTCTTTAATAATAATAACAAAAAACTGCGGATGCCGGAAATCCAAAACAAAAACAGAAATACCTGGAAAAGGTATTTCCAAATATTTCTGTTTTTGTCCAGGAAAGTCTTTGTTTTCAGAAAGCAGTCTGTTTCTGAACATCCTTCAGTTCCACAGCAGAGTGGAAGAGAGTGAGAAGTCATGTGGTATATTTTATTAAAGTAGCAGCAGATTTTGCCTTGGGTAATATTACTGGATTTTTCTGATTAAAAATCTATAAGGAACTGTTGCCAAGTAGTTTACTTGTGTGTTTTGACCAAGTGGGTTTTTTGGGGGGAATGTTTTGTAAGACTGTTTTAGCTGTGTAATTTTAATATTGTGTGCTTAAGTTTTTATTATTCTTGTTAATAAATCTACTAATTTTTAAATCCTAAAAGTGTAACTGGGATTCTATGCTTCTAGGATTAATAGTTTTTCCCTTGTTTTCAAAATACAAAAAAAAAAGTTATGATCAGTAAGACAAGTTTCCCTCTGCGATTTGGCTTGCTCAGAGAATAATTTCAGCTGTGGTCGTAACAAGTGTTAAACATAGAGCAGTCTGGATGACAGCACCTGAACTATTAGGACATAAAAGGGAATCCAAAAGTGATTTTTCACCCTATTAAGCATACTGAAAAAAGCAGAAATTGCAATGCACAGAATCTCACTGGGCACAAAGCTTGGGTCAGAGTTTGGTTGCAACATTATAGTCCCAATTTTATACCCATATATGTGTCAAGCAACAGAACCTCACATTGCTTCCCTAGGATAGAAATAGTAGCTACTCTAAATTAAGGTTCAAAAGACAATTACAAACCATCTGCTTTCATGGTCATAATCTTTGGCATTATCTGAATAACTAGATTATATTTCAACCATGAAATTACTCCTGCTTTTCTTTGATTCTCTAACATTCAGCAAACAGAATATCTATGTATTAAATGATAATTTTTGAACATCTCATTTAAAGTTTTGTTCCTTACAATGCTTCTAATTGTGCTCATAATGCTATCCAAATACAGTGGTATTCGAAAAAACCAGAAGATAATTCTTGTGTAATGTTTGTGCCAGATCCATAGGTACAGCACAAGATTAACCTCAATACATCAGTAAATGGAATACAAGACTCTGATAGTCTCCTGGGTCTCCAAGAGTTTCTGAACAGCAGTTGCAGAAATACTTCCTGTTTCTTGTCATTGTGAAAAAATACTTTTATTTTACACAAAAACAAAAATACCTGGAAAAACTCAGGTCTGACAGCATCTGCAGAGAGGAACACAGTTAACGTTTAGAGTCCGTATGACTCTTCAACAGAACTAAGGAAAAATAGAAAAGAGGTGAAATATAAGCTGGTTTAAGGGCTGGTGGGACAAGTAGAGCTGGATAAAGGGCTAGTGATAGGTGGAGATAACCAAAAGATGTCATAGACAAAAGGACAAAGAGGTGTTGAAGCTGGTGATATTATCTAAGGAATGTGATAATAAAGGTGCAAATATCCCTAGTGGGGGTGGGGTGGGGGGAAGGGATCGAAATAGGCTAAAAGGCAAAGATAAAACAATGGTTGGAAATACATTTAAAAATAATGGAAATAGGCAGGAAAAGAAAAATCTATATAAATGATTGGAAAAAACGGGGATTGGAAAGGGGGTGGGGATGGAGGAGAGAGTTCATAATCTAAAATTGCTGAACTCAATATTCAGTCCGGAAGGCTGTAAAGTGAAAACCGAGGTTTTCCACCCACGGTGGTTGACAGGGCCCTCAACCGTGTCCAGCCCATCTCCCGCGCATCCGCCCTCACATGTTCCTCTCCCTCCCAGAACCATCATAGGGTCCCCCTTGTCCTCACTTATCACCCCACCAGCCTCCGCATTCAAAGGATCATCCTCCGCCATTTCTGCCAACTCCAGCATGATGCCACCACCAAACACATCTTCCCTTTACACCCCCTGGCAGGGATCGTTCCCTCTGGGACACCCTGGTCCACTCCTCCATCACGCCCGACACCTCAACACCCTCCCACGGCACCTTCCCATGCAACCGCAGAACGTGCAACACCTGCCCCTTTACTTCCCCTCTCCTCACCGTCCAAGGGCCCAAACACTCCTTTCAAGTGAAGCAGCATTTCACTTGCACTTCCCTCAATTTAGTCTACTGCATTTGCTGCTCCCAATGCGGTTTCCTCTACATTGGAGAGACCAAACGCAGACTGGGTGACCGCTTTGCAGAACACATTTGGTCTGTCCGCAAGCATGACCCAGACCTCCCTGTCGCTTGCCATTTCAACACTCCACCCTGCTCTCATGCCCACATGTCCGTCCTTGGCCTGCTGCATTGTTCCAGTGAAGCTCAACGCAAACTGGAGGAACAGCACCTCATCTTCCGACTAGGCACTTTACAGCCTTCCGGACTGAATATTGAGTTCAACAATTTTAGATCATGAACTCTCTCCTCCATCCCCACCCCCTTTCCGATCCCCCTTTTTTTCCAATAATTTATATAGATTTTTCTTTTCCCACCTATTTCCATTATTTTTAAATGTATTTCCATCCATTGTTTTATCTTTGCCTTTTAGCCTATTTCGATCCCTTCCCTGCACCCCACGCCCACTAGTGCTATATGTACCTTTATTATCACATTCCTTAGATAATATCACCAGCTTCAACACCTCTTTGTCCTTTTGTCTATGACATCTTTTGGTTATCTCCACCTATCACTGGCCCTCTATCCAGCTCTACTTGTCCTACCCCCCATTAAACCAGCTTATATTTCACCTCTTTTCTATTTTTCCTTAGTTCTGTTGAAGAGTCACACGGACTCCAAACGTTAACTGTGTTCCTCTCTGCAGATGCTGTCAGACCTGCTGAGTTTTTCCAGGTATTTTTGTTTTTGTTTTGGATTTCCAGCATCCACAATTTTTTGCTTTTATCTTTTATTTTACACTTTGCATAACAAGGAACTGAGATGAAAAATGGAATTTTTCTCAACTGGCTGGCCCACAAAACAGATTTTTTTTCTATAAAATGAATACCTTTGTACTTGGGGAAATAAGAAGCCACTTGTCTGCTAAAGGTTATGAGCTTGTCAAGCACTAGCTGAGTTGCGTCAGCAGGACTCCTGTCCTGATTAATTGGTTGCTGTTTTGGGTGTGGTGCTAAAGCTACAAGCAAATTACATGTTGACGTGGATTGTTCCATTCTATGTCATTTGATCTTCTGAAACATTTGAAGGAACAGCTGCAGTGAGTGACTGGTCAATAAAAGGCTATTTACTCTCCCATGTGTCCATTTACAGGATTAAGATCTATCTATATAATTTTTGGGGGAAAAATATACCTTATTCACAAAATATCTGAAAGAACATTACAAAACATTTCTAAATGGCCATCACAAAAAGTGCAATCATATTCAAATTTTACACATGGATCACGAGGTGCTTCAATACAATCAATGAATATTACAGTCATTTCAATATGGTCATTACAGACAGTCAGACAGTGCAATGGTATTGGAGCTATCGACATACATCATGTTGCACTCTGAGGTGCTTCAATACAATTATGATACATTTAGTATTCACTACATACTGTCTTTGTGAGCCATACAGCCCGAGGGGTCTATGCAATTCCCAGCCACCACGGTGCACTATGGCAGAAAGGTCTTAGACAGCGACCCTTCCCCATTGCGCCTTTGCGGTGGCTGCCTCAAGCTTTAGTGCATCCCTCAGCACGTAGTCCTGGACCTTGGAATGTGCTAGTCTGCAACACTCGGTCAGGGACAACTCTTTGCACTGGAAGACCAACAAATTTCAGGCAGACCAAAGAGCATCTTTCACTGAGTTGTTGATCCTCCAACTGCAGTTGATGTTTGTCTCGGTGTGTGTCCCTGGGAACAGCCCGTAGAGTGCAGAGTCCTGTGTCACAGAACTGCTCGGGATGAACCTCGGCAAAAACCACTGCATCTCTCTCCAGACCTTCTTTGCAAAGGCACATTCCACAAGGAGGTGAACAACAGTCTCTTCCCCACCACAGCCACCTCGAGGGCAACGTGCAGAGGAGGTGACACTCCTGGCATGTAGGAAGGATCTGACAGAGAGGGTCTTTCTCACCACCAGCCAAGCTACATCTTGGTTGGAAAGTTGGAAAGTTTTGCGATGAGGCATTCTGCCAAATGACTTTGACAGTCTGCTCAGGGAACCATCTGACAGGATCCACCATCTCCTTTTCCCCGCAGGGCCTCTAGGACGTTCTCTATATATTATTAAGAATCTGTGAACATGTGTATTTCCTGTCCAGTTTCCTGCTGTCATGACTTCTGGTTATGCTTTTATGTCAACAGTTTACACTGACGCTACCTGTGCTTAATATTTAAGTGCCAATTTTAACTCGGTGGGAATCAGGGGATGCTGGAGTTGAAACAGACGGTGAACAGTCTGGCTCTCCCTGGAACATGAGTCCGGGAGATTTTAACTAACGTGCCTCATTTGCATATCTGACGCTGATTCCCTCCCAAAGCTTGCAGGATTCAAAATTAGTGAGTAAGTGGTTGGCCCAGGTTAAGAGAACCCATAGTATCCTTGTGGAACCAAAAGGAGCAGCCCTTCTCGTTCTGTATGAACATATGAATATAAAATTCACTTACCTGGGCCTCCTGTGGCCAAGATATTTTCTGCCAGCAGCTTTGATGATATGGGGAAGACTGCAGTTAAAATGGTATGCATGTCCCCAATTTTTAATCTTACATGGGCAACGAGCATCACTTAAGGCCAGCATTCATTGTCCATCCCTAATTGCTCTTGAGAAGATGGTGGTCAGCTGCTTTCTTGAACTGCTGCAATACATCTTGAGTAGATGCACCCACAATGCTGTTAGGGAGATCCAGGTTTTTGACCTAGTGACAGTGAAGAAACAGCAATATAGTTCCAAGTCAGGATGGTATGTGGCTTGGAGGGGAACTTCCTGGTGGTAGTGGTGGCATTCCCATGCATCTGCTGCCCTTGTCCTTCTAGATAATAGAGGTTGCGAGTTTGGAAGTTGCTATCCAAGAAGCCTTGGCAAGTGCTGCAGTGCAGCTTGTTATGGTAGACACTGCTGCCGCTGTGCATTGGTAGTGGAGGGACTGAATGTTTAAGGTGGTGGATAGGGGCCGGCCTTATCCTAGATGGTGTCAAGCTTCTTGAGTGTTCTTGGAGCTGCGCTCATCCAGCCAAGTGGAGAGTATTCTATCACACTCATGACTTATGTCTTGTAGATGGTGGACAAGCTTTTGAGAGTCAGGAGGTGAGTTGCTTGCTACAGAATTCCCAGCCTCTGACCTAGCCACTGTATGTATATGGCTAGTCCAGTTAAGTTTCTGATCAATGGTAACTCCCCCAGATGTTGATTGTGGGGGAATTCAGTGACAATAATGTCGGTGAATTTCAAGATGGTTAGATTCTCTCTTGTTGGAAATGGTCATTGCCTGTCACTTGTGTGACATGCCTGAATGTTGTCCATGTCTTGCTGCACATGGATATGAACTGCTTCAGTATGTGAGGAACTGTGAATAATAGTGAACACTGCAATCATCAGTGAACATTCCCATTTCTGACCTTATTATGGAGGAAAGGTCATTGAAGGAGCAGCTGAAGATGGTTGGACCTTGGGCACTACCATGAGAAAGTCTTGCAACAATGCCCTGGGGCTCAGGAGATTGGTCTCCAACAACCACAATCATCTTTTCTGCTAGGTATGACTCCAACCAGTGGAGTGTTTTTCCTGATTGCCATTGTTTTCAATTTTGCAAGGGCTCCTTAATACCACACTTGGTCAAATATTGCCTTGGCATCAAGGGCAGGCACTCTTACCTCATCTTTTGAATTCAGCTCTTTTGTCCATGTTTAGGCCAAGGCTGTAATGTGACCAACAGCTGAGTGGTCCTGGCGGAACCCAAACTGAGAATGGGTAAGGAGGTTATTGCTGCCTAAGTGCCACTTTTAGCACTGTCGATGACATCTTCCATCACTTTGTTGATGATCAACAGTAGACGGATTTACTCTGGCTTATTTACTCTCATAGGGCAATTACACAGCATGACCCTATTGTGGGGAATCGTCAGTTGGAACTTTGCTATGATGGCACAACTGAGATTGGGAAGCCCATTCCTGTGCACTCCCATGTTGCAGGATGTTGCTACTGGCTATACTTTTAGACTAAAGTAACAAGCATAAAACACAATCTGCAATCTTGTTAACAAGTGTTATCCTGAAAGGGTTCAAATAATTACTTGAAAGGTCAGACTTAATAACACCATTATTAATAAATTTCATTGTGGTAATGTAGATCTACAACAATGTATTTTATTTCATTGCCTTAAAAAAGACATAGGGCAGAATTTTCCTCCCGTTGAGTGGGAGCGGGCGCGGGCGGGCGGGTTCCTGATCGGTGCCCCCGATTGGGGGCGTGCCGCCATTTTACGTGGGTGGGCCAATTAAGGCCCACCCAGCGTGATGTTTGCCCAGAAGCGCTGACCACTCCCTGTGCGGGCGGGGGAGGGGGGATTCCCTGAGCCTGGAGGGTGCTCTTTCGCGCATGACTCGGCTACGCACCTGCCGAACTGAGAATCTAACTGAAGCGGGGTGACATCGGAACACACCCCCGATGTCACCTCGCGTCATTTTACGCGTCAGTGAGCGGGCCCTGCCCCCGCTCGCCGACCGGAAATTGCTGCCCATAAGAGTACTCATGTCAATTCATCTACTTAAGTGTCAGAATAATACAATGTAGTAAATTTCCGTTAGGAGTAAAAGGATCATTATGCAAAGATGAACTTTGTATTTTGATATTTCATACTGAGGTGTCAAGACCATTGAGGTGCACTGTTAGTTTAAAGTAATTCCACATTTAAATTTTAAGATACGAATGGATGCATGGGCTTCTATTGTAAGCCCCCATAATGAGTAAGAGGGTTAAAAATTAAAAACTGGACACATCCCCAACTTCCTGTGAATGTATCTGCCACCATTTTAGTGATGGAAATCTTCATTAACATATTTAAATGTAATTGGGAGCTTGGTTTAAATTTAAGAGTTTCCCCCTAGGTTTCCTAGGACTCCAGAAACTTGTATGTAAAAGAGAGGTGAGAGCTGCCAGCTCCAGAAATTAAGAACCTTTTACAGTGCGCCTTTTGGGCAAGGAGGCTCCTGCTCCTCAAGCAGGCTTTATGTCTCCCTGGTGTCATGATCACAGTTTCTCTCTCCTCTCTGTTGCAAATACTGATCTTCCAACACCACATCCCCCGGCTGCAATTTCTCACTCCTTCCATCCCAAGATGCCCTTCTCTCTTGTCTCTTCCCCACCCCTCCAGCCCTAATCAGTCACTCCCTCCCAAATCCAGATTGCCAGATGCGATCTTCAAGGATCCCTGACTATGGCCTCCTGCTGCTGGTTTTTGCTGCACAGCACACCAGCTTATGGTTCAACAGCAGGATTTCCAGGTGCCTGTAGACCACATGCCACTTTCTCATTAAAGGGATAGAGCATGCGGATGAAAAAAATAATTACGAAACAAAGAGGGGGGGGAAAGTGCAGAATCTAAGAAAAATTGGAGCGTGCTTAAATATTTTCCTATGCATTCCCTTATAGCCAGTCACCGCCTCCCTGACCCCTGAGATCCCGACGTAATGTTGCTTCCTGTCATACAGATAAAAGCAAATGACATTCAAAACTAAGATGAAGTTTCCACATCCAACAAATATGAAAGCTTTTATTTTGTTTGCAACAAAGTTTTCAACCTGAATTATAATTAATGAAAATGCTTCCCTATATCTAAACTCTCACTTTCAGCCCCTCTTGTGTTTGCACCAGACGGTACTTTGTTGTGAACTGTGGTTGTTAATTGTTGCATGGAGCAGCTGCAGCCAAGCCTACATTTCAGGCTCAAGGAAATGCATGGTCACAGGGTCAGGAATGGGTGGAGGAGAGACAGAAGAAAAACTGGAAGAGGATATCAAGTTGAACAAAGCTGCACTGTAAAGCACAATTACTCTCAGATCTTTCCATTTTGCTGAGAAAATGGTATTTTCATCACTGCTCTTGAAAAAAAAAAGTGGCTGGGCTTTGAATTGCTGTGAAACTAGCCATTCCCATAATTGGCAGTGTGTCAGAATTTCTGCTCGTTGTGAGCAGCAACATTTATTTTCCCTTGCCGACCTTCTCAGAATTAGCAGGAGTTTATTAATATACTGCTATTTCTAAAGGGAAAAGATTAAGTATTTTGCAATCTGCATTTCCAACTATACCCTGGAGACTTTGTTACTCTATACTGTAAAGTCAAGCCCTTGAGGACACAAGAATTCAAAAAGAACATTTTAAAAATTCCATTACAGGCAAGACACTGTTATCACTGTGAACTTTATGAATATACTGCAGTCCAGTGAGTCATTTCCAATACTTTTCTCTTTGCACATATAGAGGTATTCCACCAGAACGTACAAGATATGAAGATTCTTACTTATGGATTGAAAGCCTTTGTTGGTTAAATGTACTTATATATACATATAAAATTGTGCTAGAGAATTTAAGGAGAGATATCTTTGGAACAAGTTAACTGAGAGTACACATTCCAGGCACTTGTGTGCTTACCGACGGCTGGAACAGGCAGTCCTGATTACAGGAGCAATTTCCAATTAATCAACATTCCTCCAAAATATGTAAAAATAAATTGCAGAGAGCCAGTTTTGGCTACATTATTTCTGACGGTGAAAGGATTGATGATGGACTCTTGAATTATGGTTACACTGCGCAATATTATCATATGATGCTGTGGTAATCTGAGGTGCAAAATACCTTTAAGAGAATGTAAGCAGATTGACCACATGACTGTATTACCCAATGTACTGTGCAGCGTGGGCACAATATTAATCAGTAGTTTAGAATAGGGTCTGGTTGGAGAAGCACACATTGTGCTGGTGCTCTGTTACTTGTGTAAATAAACAGCATGTGCTTTATCTTATATTTTGGTCTCTGCATCTGCAGTATATTGTTTGCCAACTCACCCACCGGTAGATAGGGGTGCAACCGTGTTCACGAGCAAAGTGATCCGAAGAAGGAACATAACAACTGGCGAGGAGGCAAAACACGACCAGTCGACAACACCAATGAAAGCCGCAAAAATTCCACTGAAGTGAATCAAACGTGCCTTGCAGGCCGATTATAAGTACAGCACTCACCATAGTCGTGGAAGTTATCTCCCTCCAGTATGCCACGGTTTAGCCGTATCGAACCGTTTGATCAGGCCACTGATGACTGGTCACGTTATATTGAATGCCTCACACTCTTCTTTTGGCCAACGACATATCGGGGGAGGAGAAGAGGCAGATGATCCTCTCACCAACATGTGGCAGTAAAACATACGGCCTAATTCGTCGCCCAAAAGCATCCAAGAGCTTTGATGAGCTGGTAAATCTTGTGAAAAGCCACTTTCAGCTGAAATCCTCGGTAACAATGCAGCGTTTTAAATTTAATTCGAGGTGTCGTGCCCCTGGAGAGACAGTTGCCAGCTATGTAACACCCTTAAAACAAGTGACAGAGCACTGAGAGTTCGGGATGATTAAGACATGTTAAGAGACCAATTAGTGGGGTTAATGAAGATGCCATTCAAAAAAGTTGTTGTCAGAAATAAATTTAGACTTCAGCAAGATGCTGGAGTTGGCGCTTGCAATGGAAAGTGCAGTCAGGGATTCAGAAGCAATCAAGGGTGCATGAAATGGCACCGTCCTTCACGTCGGGAAGGAAGCACCAGTTAGAAATGGCGTGGAAGCGCAGGGCTCCGCGGAAAGGCGGGAAATAGCCAGCATTAACAGACCAGTGAAAAGCAATGGTTTAACAGAGAAAATCCACATTAATAATGGCAGAAATGAAACCAGACAGCCTTGCAAACAAACGACAATTTAAAAGAATTGAGTGTTTCTTCTGCTATCATAATGGGCGCATTATGCGATATTGTAAAGGCAGGTTGGGACACAATTTTAAACAAAAAGGTAGAAATCGTGAAATCCACATATTAGAGGAACCAGAAGAAACAGAGTCAGATATTTACTCACTACACAACTTAAGAATAGGTAAAACAGAACTAGTCTACATGACAGCAGAAGTCAACAGAAACCCATCTGAATGGAGGTGAATACTGAGGTATCCACAACAGTTATGGGGGAACATACGTTCAAAATATCTGATTGGAGGAGGCCACTCACTAAATCTGGAAAATTCAGATGCTAAATTAAAGACGTATACTGGCGAAGACATACAGGTAAGATGTACATGCAAGGTTCCAGTACAGTATGAAAATCAGTCTGTTAATCTACCCCTAATAGTGATAGCAGACAGAGGACTGAGTCTCCTCGGAAGGAAGTGGTTAAGAGACATTAATCTTGAGAGAGTACTGAGATCTCAATCAGAAGCAGGAAATGTTACTGTTTGGAAAAAGGAGTATGTAAAGACTCAACAAAAGGAACTTGTAGAGGTGATGCTTCAGGGCAGAGTTTGAGTTGAAGTCATTAACCTCCAGAAAGAAAAAGAAAAACCTGCTGAAGGACTTTTGCATATTGCAAGATTCCCTCAGATCCCAATTTGTACCACTAATAAGGTATGAGGAAGAACAGAAAAAATTCAGTATATCTCTGGCCGAGATGAAGAATAAATTAGCCGAGAAAACACAACAATACTTAATTCTCCAGGAAACAACTAACAAATATAAAAAAGAAATGGAAGAGCTGAAGAAACAGCTACATGAAAGCCAAGAAGCTTTAAAAATAGAGACCCCTGAGTTTTCAAAGGAGCTGACATGAGGAAATGCTGGAAGGCTCAACCACTGAGTTCACTCAAGTTGAGCTCATACCTGAGTCTAGTCTGGCCAATAGAGAAATTGAAAAGACGACCGAGATTAAAGTCAGCGCTACCAAGAAGAAAACCCATCAAAAGAAGACACACAGGAAAAAAAAGTGGAATTATTAACAAGGTCCCGAAATTTTTTTTACACAACAGGAAGCTGATTATACCGTGTTGAATTCAGCCTTGCCCAATATCCTGATTTTGAGAACCCTCCTGATGGTTGACTTTCATATTGCTGAACTTGGAGGACAGGGGCAGCATGAGTGCATGTGATTGAGCTCGAAGGAAGGTGCAAACATTCCCGTTGGAGTCTACACCACTTGTGGAAGGAACTCCACTTGGTTTGGAAATACCTGTAGGATCTGTTGAGCCTGAGAGAGTCGAAGAGACAACCTTATAGGTTACTACTGGAGAGCCAAGTGAACAGATAACTCCTGAGAAGGGGGCCTCAGATAAACCATCTGAAGTCATAGAACTAAGATGTTCGACACATTTGAAGAAGCCTCCAGAGAGACTGAATTTGTAAATAGTTTTTTTATTTAAATAGTTGATATATTGTAAAGATTGTAAATTGTACTTTTGAGTAAAGCGGGAGGGATGTGGTAATTTGAGGCGCAATACACCTTTAAGAGAATGTGAGCAGATTGCCCACATGTATTACCCAATGGCTGTGTAGCACGGGCTACAATGTTACTTGTGTAAATAAACAGCATGTGCTTCATCTTCTATTGGTCTCTGCATCTGCAGTATATTGTTTGCCAACTCACCCACCGGTAGATAGGCGTGCAACCGTGTTTGTTGGGCAAAGTGACCCGAAGAAGGAACATAACAACTGTTAGGCAAGTAAGGAATCCCTTTGTCTCCTATTTTAGTAATCCTACTAACCTGTTTAAAACATAGCTATTCTATATGAATGCATTGTATTTTTGCAGTAATAGCATCCATTCATTCTGTAATAATTTACATACGTTAGGGCAAAAATGTAATTTTTTAAAGTTGATTTGATAATCATAAGATCAGGATATATGCAAATGATTTCACGACATAGAATAATAGAATTCTTCAGCATAGAAGGAGACCATTTGACTCATTATATCATTTGACTCAGCGTACTCTGAAAGACCTTTCTAAATAGTTCCACTCAGCCATATTCATTTGGAATTTGCAATGAAAGAATTATCAGAGTTTATCAATGTGATTTTCCACTAATTGAGAAACCTAGGAGTGGGGTCAAAGCTTGAAGTGCAAGTCACCATAAAGGTTAGGAGTATAAGGGAAGATGAGATAAGTCAAGATAAAATGGTCCCATGACACCAAGCTTTGGTTGTGAAATATTTCAAGGGGATGTAAGAGAGAGATAAAGAATTCAAGCTCCAGGGAAAGGAAGAGTTTATGCAGGAATCTGTGATAAATCCTCCAGACAATGTAACACTAGCAACCTAAATGAAAA
Organism: Cetorhinus maximus; assembly: GCF_964194155.1. NCBI lineage: Eukaryota > Metazoa > Chordata > Chondrichthyes > Lamniformes > Cetorhinidae > Cetorhinus > Cetorhinus maximus. The sequence goes on from NC_135887.1 coordinate 7,725,999, forward strand.
TCCTAAAACAGCTGTGGTTTTACAATCATCTGGACTACATAAGCTACATTCTTATTTGTCAAAACAATGATGACATAATGGTTGCAGTGTAGCAATTTTTATCTGTAAAATGGGTGAAAGGTCAGTGTTGACAAGTACATTTGAGGTTTCAAGTACAGTATTAACTCTTAAAAGTGGAAACCCTTTGTTCAAACCCCCAGTGGCCTATTTGTCAATTTCAGGCGCATTTTGAAAAACTGAAAATGAATCAAGCAATGCTTTCTTTGTGTTGTGGCCTTGTTTAGAAACAGGAAACCAAGAATGTTTATCTTCTCTCTTCCTCTTTTTAAGAAGATAACATTGTATGATGGGGTGTAGGTCAATGAGCCCTGACAGCACTCAAAATCCTTTCCCAAGTGGCCCTACCTAGATAGTCAGGAATAGATTTTCCTTTAATAATAAATAAAAACAGAAAATTCTGGAAATACTCAGCAGGTCTGGCAGCAAAGAAACAGAGTAAATGTTTCAGGTCTGTGACCTTTCATTTGTTTTACCATTCTGATGAAAGGTCACTGACCTGAAAAGTTTACTCTCTTTCTCTCTCCACAGATGCTGTCTGACCCACCGGGTATTTTCAGAGTTTTCAGTTTATATTTCAGATTTCCAGTATCCACAGTATTTTACTTCTGTCTAGATTTTCCTTTGATTTTCCATGGGCAATATACAATCATTTGTGTGTAGCCAAAGTGGAAAACAGTTTTGATATTAGCTTCTATAATTTCCTTTTGTGGAGGTCTTGTGGCACAGTGATAGAATCTCTGCCCATGAGCTAGGAGCTCCGGGTTGAAGTCCCACTCTAGGATTTGATGGCTAAGGTAGGTGTGTTCATAATGCAGCCAAACAGGTTGAGTATCAATGTGCAAATCCTTCCAACATACACCAACAGCAAGCAGTAAATCAGGGAGAAGTTCCTGGTCAGCCATGTGATGAAAAGGAAATTGGAGACTCTACCATCACTAACCATAGCTCCGGACTACAACATGCATGTAAAAGTGCGTGTTGCCACAGAAACTTGGACTCCTTGGGTGGGGTGGTTGACTCAGCTGGCTGGATGGCTGGTGTGGATCAGATTGGTACCAACAACACAAGGTTGATCCCTGTTCCAGCTGGGGTAGGATTCGGGACCTGCTTCCTTTCCCTACTCATGGTGGAGAACGCAGCGCTGTAGATCGGACCTGCCTTCGGACAGAGAACTGAAGAGAAAGAAGAATTTTTTGACCAAATTTTAAATGCTTCAGCTGTTTCTGCTGCATCTGAAAAGCAGCTACGTTTTTTTTAAATTTATGGAGTGTGGGAGTGTAAATCATAGAATCAAGCACAGAAAGCAACCATTATGCCTGTGCTGGCTCTTTGAAAGAACCATCCAATTTAGTCCCATGCCCACCTTTTCCCTATAACTCTGCAAATTAGTTCTCTTCAATGTTATATAAAATTGCCATTTAATGGAATCTGATTCCACCATCAATGCATCCTAGATGATTACAACGTACTGTGTGAAATCATTTCTCCTCATTTTCCCTTAAGTTCTTTTGGAAATTATTACTTCTGTACAGTAATCCCCTTACGGCCACAGAGGTGGTGGAGGCAGTCTGCTCACTTGTCTCTGCCTGCCTCCAAAGGTGTGAGCATCAGAAAGAGATGGGCTATGTGAGGTTTTGACATGAATGATATTTCATGCCACTGGCCACAGAGGACAGCCTTTACCTGGTTAGCCCTCATTGCATAACAGGGCGCTGGAATTGAATGAGTATAAAGTTTTATCTTGCCTCCCTTGCACTGACCTCCAGCACTCTGACAAATTCCACAAATAGATGCTCTTGTCACTCTTCCAGACCTATCTCCTGCTCCCCGTTGTCACTGTTCAATGAGGCTTGTGTCACCTTTTCTTCGTCAGGATTCAGATGTTCTTCCCTTTGCATACTTGCATGAGCTGCCACTTTAAGGATGGGCCTCTGCCTCTCCGGTGAACATGGACACTTTAAGGGCCTGACCCTCTGATTGACAAAGGACAGCTTCCTATGAGAGGCTCTGCCCTTCCATACCTTAGGTCAACCTTTCAGATCTCCAACTTATTCTGCCTGGATCAGTGTTGGAGTCAAATCTAAAGCAGGTCAGCTCCAAACTCACAGCAGGACAGACAAACACATTTAAAAATAAATTCCTTCTTTCATGGGATATGTGCATTGCTGGCTAGGCCAGCATTTGTTGCTCATCCCTAATTTCCCTTAAACTGAATAACTTGCTAGGCCATTTCAGAGTCAATCACATTGCTGTAGGTCTGGAGTTTCATGCAGGTCAGGCCAGGTAAGCATGGCAGATTTCCTTCCCTAAAGGACATTAGTGAAACAGATGGGTTTTAAGACAATCAACAATAGTTGTCCTGGTCGACATTACTGAGACTAGCTTTTTTTCCAGATTTATTAACTGAATTTAAATTCCACCAACTGCCATGGTGGGATTTAAACCTAAGATCCTGTGTGCCTCTGGATTACTAGTCCAGTGATGTTATCACTATGCCATGGCCTCCCCTGCCACCAGATTTCATTGGGTGGGTTTCAGCATCCATGGGAGACCCATGGGGTTTAAATAAAATTGCAATGGCAACACTAACTTGGAGAAAATCATTTTTAAATTGGTTTAACATGCTCCTGAATGAGCCTAATTATCTTCCCACCTTTAACAGGCAATTTGTGCGCATCTGCTCCTTCCTCCCTCCAACTTCATCATTGGAGGCTTTCTTGCCACCGGAAAACTGATTTGCGGCCTCCCACACAATTTAGTGAGCCTGGCTGCCGTGTTGGTTGCCACAGCGAGCTGAATTAAATTTCACCCAGTAAGTGGAAAACAGAAGGAATTAGAAACAAGGACAAGCAGAGACATCTAGAGAACCCTGTAGTCTTTTCTCTATTCTGTGCAAAATGAAGGAATTGATTTTCAGCAGTAAACCTGGTGAACTTATTTAGGGACGCTCTGACCTGAGTATTTGTAACTTCACTGGAAGATGTGCAGAAACCCAGGAATAACAGTAAGAACAGTCAGTTTTCCTGGGTTTCTGCCTATGGTTATGGTAAATGTTTGGGGAACCTCATGGAAACTTTACCCCACTTTTTAAAATATCTTTGACCATGAGTAATGCCATAGGATATTGACTAGTGTTTTCTAATTTTCCAATATAAATCACCTTCACCTACACTGACAAAGGGAGTGACAGTTTCAATAAACATGAAGCATCATCAGGAAGGAATTTTCACTATACTTTGTTAGTGTACTGTAATTAAATTAGTAAGTTCACCTAAATACAACCATCTTAATAATTTATCTGTAAAAATCCTTATTTAGTTGCTAACATAAGTAAAGAAGCCATTATCAAGCAATATCAATCTTTATGGATATTTTCCAATTAGATATATTACTCTAACAAAGAACAAATGTTGAGAATGATTTCCAAACAATTATTCACATGGACATCACTGGAGAGCAATGCTATAAAGATATTACTAAAAAGTTCTGCATGTGCATAAAACATAATTTTCTTAAAAAGACTTTTATTCAACCACTATTTTCAAATGTATATATTTGGAAACAGTTCCAGTGTTCCAAGTTGCAATCTGTTAAACAAGAGCTGACCAAATCCCAACTGTTGAAAGTATAATGCGCTAAAAAGAATGATCAAATGGATATTATTTAGTAGACGGAGAGGTCTATTTCTCACCTCTACAAACTGCTCTTCATTTAATATTTGTCCTGTTGTATCTAACTCTTCCAGTTCCTTGTCGTATTTCACATCTGTGTGGAAATACATAGAAACAGACAAGCACAATGTTGTATAAATATGGAATGAATCACATGAAGATGAAAGAAATACAGCAAACGTTATCGTTTAATAAAATGAGAAAAACCATATACATTGTTTTTATGTTCATGTTAGAATAAATTAAGATGAATACATTTCTGAAGAACTAGATAATGCACTTGATGTAAACAGCTTAATTTCAAAAACTTGGCTTTGAATCCCCCACACAGTTGGCAGTGCGCCTGCCGAATGAAATATCACACGACTGCACATTGACGTCGCTTGCCCAACGTTAACGTGTGTCATTTTACACTCAAGCAGGTTGGGCGCGTGCCTGCCTGCTGAGCTAAAAATTTTGCCCATAAATTCATGAAAGCATGGCACTGAATTTTGCCCTTGTTGGGCAGGTGCGATGGGTGGGCCCAGGAGCAGTCGTGAAACCAACCGCCACCCGCGATCGGGCCCTGACTGCGAATTCACACTGGCTGGCCAATTAACACTGAGCGCAGCCGGGGTGGGGGCAGGAGGAGGGCAAGCGCGGAAGTTTGTGCATGCATGTGAGTGCACGCACTGAAAGCTCCCTGAAGGCACAGAGCTGCCTCAGGGAGCTGAAGATTTATAACAGTACAAATAAAGACTTAATAAATAAGGTGAACATGTCCCCTCATGTGACTCTGTCACATGAGCAGGGACATGTTATAAATGAGATTTAAACATTTTTATTTTATTTTTAATTAACATCGGAAACCTCATCCCAGCTGTGGATTAGGTTTCCTCAAGAATCCAAAGACTGCTTGGCCTTTTCACCCGCCAAACGAACGGTTGGACGGGTAGCGAAAAATCTGATTTAATTAATTGATTAAGGGCCTTAATAGACCTCTTAATTATTGGTGGGCATGCTGCCGCCTCTCACGCGTGCCTGTGAGCGAAATATTGCGAGAGTGTGTGATGACTTCACGACACTCGCCCGGTGTCATCGTGCACTATTTTACTCTCATTTGGGTTGGGTGCACGCTCGCCTGACAAGAGAAAAGTTCTGCCCATAGTATGAGAGAAACTTGTATATGTTTACCTGTTAGCCGTCACAGCTGAATAAATAAACTAAAATTCAGCATTAGCATTCAATAGTGTTTTGGGAATATTGTATTTTAACTTTATTTTTAAAGTACTATTAGGAAGGACAACGTAATTGTTACTTATCAAAGTGCTATTTCTTTTATATGGAAAAGGAATTTGAGCTACAAAGCTGCCACATTTGGCTGACACAAGAGAGATAATTTTGAATCTTGAGTACTAAAATTTCAAACATGAGATTAATGTAAGTGGAGTCTTGAGACACCTTTTACAAATCAAATTAATTCTGGATAAAAGCATTCATTGCAGTTTCACGCTTTATAGGATACTGGTTATATGTATGAGAATATTAATTTGTCCTGTACAGTTATTGCTTATTTAAATGTTTTGTTTAATTGTTTACTGTTACTATTTTAACCAGCATGTCTCGGTCTTGGATCAATATCCTGGCACTTGGAGAACACTGAAGATGTGGTGTAAGACTACATAAAGTACAGCATGCAATTTTATAGAATTGTTTAATTTTGGACTGAGACAAGTCAGCATCATAACTGCTAAGCACCTAAGATGAACTCTTGCTTACAGCAGGCATTGAGAACTATTCATGGAAAGTTCTGTGTAAACTGTTAAAAGTGAACTAGTGTGAATCATATCCACCATGCTATAATTGTCAACGAAACATGTTGATATTGATGGCAAAAGAAAAAGTGAGCAATGTTCATTTCTCAAGCATAAAACTCCTACACATGGATGGCCACAAAAACCTATTCAGGCACTTTTAAAAAATATTTGTTTATATTCATTCACGGGATGTGGGGTCACTGGCAAGACCAGCACTTACTGTCCATCCCTATACAATTGAGCGGCCTGCTAGGCTGTTTTAAAGGGCAGTTAAGAGTCAACTATGTTGAGTCACAAAAAGGCGAAACCAGCTAAGGACAGCAGATTTCCTTCCCAAAAGGACACTGGTGAACCAGAGGGATTTTAATGACAATTTGGTAGTTTCACGTTTACCATTACTGATACGAGGGGTGGAACTTTCTGTTCCAGAGGCTAAGTCCGGTGGCGGAAGCAAAAGTTGGAGTGACTTCAGCTGGAGAATAGGTGAACACACGAGACCTTGCACTGTTCAACTCATTAATTATGCAGTCGCGAGGAGCATGTGGCCCCGCTGTAACCTCCTAGGCTCCAACGTCCATGTGCCATAAACAGCACCTGGACAGCCATTACTCTTTCACTCTGCTCCTTGACTCCGTCACCCCCTCCCCTACCCTGTCCTGGCATGGTCTCACCCCATCCCCTGTGCCTAGCCTTGGCACAGCGTGTGTGACAGGCAGCTGATATATGCACTTCATTTAATATTTGTCCTGTTGTATCTATCTCTGTTAGTTCCTTGTCATATCTTACATCCGTCTGGAAACACAGAAACAGACAAGCACACGAAGGTGAATCACATGAAGGTGAAAGAAATGCAGCAAATGTTTATTGTTTACTAAAAAACGGAAAACCATATACATTGTTTTAAGTCCATATTAAAATAAGTTAAGATGCATACATTTCTGAAGAACTAGATAATGCACCTGATATAAACAGTAGGTGCATGCCACTTATGTAGAGTCATGAAACAGAACGTTCTAAATTCCCACTGCAGGTGGACGCTAAATTTGGAGGGGGGACAAAATGCTGGTGTGTTGGTCTTTTAATGAGCGGGCATGAGATGCAAACGGGGTTCTTGACATAGATCAGCGGGCCATTTGACTCATCTTTAACCCGCCATGAAAGTCGGGAGAACAAGATTCCAAACTAATTTCCCAATGCAGGGAAACTGATTTATGGCCTCCTGCCAAATCTTGCTCCGCCTCTCACCACAATTCCCACTGCTGGTGGGAGCAGAAAATTCCACCCTAGCTTCTAATTTCAAATTAATTTGATTAACTGAATTTAAGTTCCTTGGTTAAAAGCAAAATACTGCGGATGCTGGAAATCTGAAACAAAAACAGAAAATGCTGGAAAAACTCAGCAGGTCTGACAGCATCTGTGGAGAGTGGAAAGCAAAGTTAACGTTTCAAGTCCGTATGACCCTTCTTCAGAGCAGTCGTACAGACTCAAAGCTCTGAAGAAGGGTCATACGGACTTGAAACGTTAACTTTGCTTTCCCGTCTCCACAGATGCTGTCAGACCTGCTGAGTTTTTCCAGCATTTTCTGTTTTTGTTTAAGTTCCTTGGCGGTGGGCTTTGAACTCATCTCTGGATTAGTTCCAGGCGTCTGGGTTCCTGTCCCAGAACCATAAACTGCTATGTTGCCAAACCCATTATTAAAATAAGTATGCCCATATTTCTTGCCAAAACTTTAAATCTTGAAGTACTTCAACAACTGAAATATAGGCCTGAATTTTCACTTTTGGGTCAGGTGCACAGGGACGGGAGAAATCCCAGCTTTGCAAACTTGATCTTTAAAAATGGCTGCCCGAACTTCTGATTTTCGGTCCGGGGTGCTGGCTAGGTCAGGAGTCGGGGTGGGTGACCTTGGGAGTAGAGAGGGGTTGGAAGTGGGCCCAGCGTGAGTTGGGTGATTCGGATGTATATAAAAAGCGGACCTTCAGAAAGGCCCATTTGAGCCTGGAAGAGACATCATTGCCTTGTCAGGTCCAACCTGTAAATGTTGTCCAACTGTTAGCTGACTCTGGAACAGATGGCCCAGCATGGGCTTTCCCAATGGGACAATTGTCATTATATCTGCCTAATAAAAATGTACTCTACTGAGCCACTGGAAGCATGGAGTGGATTCTCAAGACATAGCCAGAGAGATGGCATTGTCTTTCCACCACTACCTGATGCAGATATTATGCTGTCGTGTAGTTAGCTGCCAAGACTAAGTGGGTGGATGAATGATAAACAGTGCCATGCTCATTATCCCATCCATTTGCCCTCTTGCCACCCATCTATCAGGATGCACCAACACTTTTGACCCTTGACGAGGTCCCTAATAGCTGCACACTGTCACAGCGTAACAGTATGATTAAGAGGGGGAAAACTAGTAGGGCTGTCAGTGGTCACGGAGCACAGCATGCTACATTGGAGTCACATGCATGGCACAAAGCATTTGCGCAGAGACATGTTCTTTTCCACACCTCATCAGTAATCATCTCCCTTGTGGGAGATATGCAGTCTCTTGAGTAGTTGTGGAGTCAATGTACAAGGTTCTTTAGATGGAGGTATGTCACCAGGGACTAGCTGATGGTAATTGTGATATTGGAGGACCTTATGAGAATCTATTTTGGACGAGGACCCATCTGGCGATGATCTCCTCCTGCACAGAATCAGCCCTGACTACATAGCCATGCCTCCCAGATCCCTATGGAATCTGCCATTGATGGCCTCTTCCTAACCTTCCTCATTTTCCTCCTCCTCAGAAGTTGGAGATTTGCCCATGGCCCCATCGTTATCGATTTGTAGGCCCCTCCACTGTGCAATGTTGTGTAGTGTGAACACACCACTACTATGCTTGATACCTTTGCTGGGGTATATTGCAGAGCTCTACCTGAGCAATCGAGGCACCTGAAGTGCATTTTTAAAATGCCAATGGCCTGCTTGATGGTACTCCTGGTGACAATATGGTTCCTATCGTAGTTGTGCTCTGCTTCTGTTTGTGGATTCCTAAACGGGGTCATTATCCAAGTTCTTAAAGGGTAGCTCTTGTCCCCTAGAAGCCAACCACAGATCTGTATTAGTGGCTGAAATAGCTGAGGGAGTTGCAAACTCTTTCATTTGAAGGAATTGTGGCAGCTGCCAGGGAACCTTGCATACACATGAAGGAAGACCTAGTTGCAGACACAAACGACTGGGGCATTGATTGAGTGGAAGGGCCTCTGGTTGACAAAGGTGTCCGCATGTTGAACTGAGGCCTTTATGGCAACATGGGTACAATCAATAACATCCTGCGCCAGAGAGAAGCCTGTTAAATGGGCAAAGATCGTGGCTCTCGGCATCTAGGGAAAATAATGTGATTCCCCCACACGAGCAAACAGGGCATTAGTTAAGGCCTTAAGCTACTGACTGGAATATAGCAGACAGGTCTCCTGATGATGGCAGTGAGGTCTCCTGATGATCCCTGGAAAGATCCAGAAGCAGAGAAGTTGAGAGCGATGGTTACCTTCATAGCCACTGGCATGGCATGGGGGGAGTCGATGAATTGTGGCACAAGTTGCTGCTGAACCATGCAACATATGTCTGTCACCAGCTCACGGCATAGCCTCAGTTGCCTTCGGCACTGGTTCTCCATCATGTTGTGGTAGTATGTCCAAGGTCTGTATGCCCATCCCACAGGGTGGCACCTGGTTGTCCTGCCTCTCCTCCTCCACCTTCTGGTGCACATGCAGCAGCCTCTTCCTCCTGACCTTCTGCCCTCCCTCTGGCCTCTGGCTGCTCATGGTAATTGACTTCTATGGCTTCTATGTGCGAAAGTGCCATGCCCATCTTCTATCTGCCTTCACACGAAGTGCTATGCACCCATCTCAAGCAGAAAGTTATTCTTGGCACCTGGGTACACAAGTCAGTAGGAGCAAAAAAGTTGCCCTGTGAGACCAGGAGCCTCAGCCTCCTACTCCCGTGGGCCAAGGGAAGACAGTTGGAATTGATTTTATGCCACTTCTGGGGCTATGAATAAAAATTTAAATCAAATTCCACAGGGGTCCCCGGCTATCTAAAATATACCAAGTCCAGACCTACTCTTACCAGGTTTATTCTGTATACTTGAGGTTTCACATTCATAGGCTACCAAAATCCGACTAGAGTGGAGGTAGCTGATGATTTAAATGGCCAGCCGTAAAACATGAGTGCATGAAATGCACCCCACTCCCATTTCTGCCCCTGCAAAAATGGGAAATGCCATGTTCGGGGGCAGGACATACAATTTTTGGGTACTTCTGCCATTTTCGTCACTCTCTGTTGTGAAAATCTGGGCCATAGTGTTTATGCCTCCTCTCAATGTGATACAAAAGTTACACTGAAAAAATGCAGCTATATCACTGAACAGAGGGCTTGTTGTCTCAGAATGTGCTATTTGTGTCTTCATTGAAGTGGTTTGCTGTCTTCTGCTTGCTAATACCAGACTACACATTTGGATATTTCTGTTTACAGTTCCTTGAATGTTCCTTTAGTGTTGTTAACCAGCCCAATGCCATTTTTTTTACACGTCCATTTAAGAATTGTTTTATCTATCTCTTTATTCAATCTTGTCTTTTGAGCTCCAACCAACGCTACTTTTTTAATTCATACGTGAGATTTGAGCGTCACTGGCAAGGCCAGCACCAATTGCCCATCCCTGATGCCCTTGAAAAGGTGCTGAAAGTCACTTTCTTTAACCACTGCAGATCATGTAGTGTAGACACAGCCACAGTGCTGTTAGGGAGGGAGTTCCAGAATTCTGACCCAGCGACAGTGAAGGAGCAGCAATATAGTTCCAAGTCAGGTTGATGTGAGACTTGGAAGGGAACCTGTGGGTGGTGGTGTTCCCATGTGTCGATTGCTTTTCTGGATGGTAAAAGTCATGGGTTTGGAAGGTACTGTCGAATGACGCTTGGCAAGGTGCTGCAGTACTCCTGCCACTGTGCGCCGATGGTGGAGGGAGTGAATACTTGAGTTGGTGGATAATGCACCAATCAAACGGTGTCAATCTTCTTGAATATTGTTGGAGCTGCACTCATCCAGGCTTGTAGAAACTCATGATTGACTGACTTTTCGTCATTTCTCTCTTCTTCCAAAGATTTTCTACTCTTCTCCTGAGCAAGCATGCTATCCTTGCCAATGCAAATTTGCTCGCCATTATCCCATTGAATTCCATAGGGATCAGGAAGGTGCCACCATCTTACAACAGAGTAGTTACTGTGAGGAACACTGGCTAAAAAAATGTAACAAGTTGTGCAAGCAGGGAGTGGACAGTAAGTATTGTGGTAGAGCTGGCTAATCCAACACAAGAAAGTCAGGATTTTCCAGCAGGAATTTCCTGCTGAAGGTCAATGGACACTTCGCTGGGTCGCCAAATTTTCCAATCTGCCCGTGACAGGTCCCGCCCAAAAATCCAAGCCGAGGAGTGGGAAATTCCTTTTTTTCACTATAGGAAAATTCCGTGCAGCTGTTCTTCTGGAACATATTAGCAGGCTGTAGTATGGGTCAGAGAATTGAAGCTATAAAGAAACAACCCTATCTACAGCCTGTGATTTCATCTAGAAGGATGCTTTGCTGAAAATGCAGCCCCACTGAATTTTCCCTGGTGCACTGAAATGTTAAATGTGTTTGTGATTTCACTACACGAGAAAGCAAAGGAAATTCGACCTTTGCAGCATCATAATTGTTGGGATGCCACTTGGGTTATAATTTTTAAAAATTCTTTCACAGGATGTGGACATCGCTGACTAGACTAACATTTTTATTAGCCATTCCTAATTGCCTTTGAGAAGGCAATAGTGAGCCAACTTCTTGAACTGCTGCAAACCATGTGGTGTAGGTACACTCACAGTGCTGTTAGGGACGGAGTTCCAGGACTTTGATCCAGCGACAGTGAAGGAACAATGATTCCAAGTCAGGATGTGTGTGGCTTGGAGGGGAGCTTGTAGATGGTGGTGTACTCATGCATCTTCTGCTCTTGTCCTTCTAGATGCTAGAGGTCGTGGGTTTGAAAGGTTCTCTCAAACAGGGCAAGTTGCTGCAGTGTATCTTGTAGATGGTACACACTACTGTCGCTGTGCATCAGCGGTGGAGGGAGTGGATGTTGGAGGTGGTGGACAGAGTGCCAATCAAGCAGGCTGCTTTGTCCTAGATGGTATTGAACTTCTTCAGTGCTGTTGGAGCTGTACTCATCCAGGCAAGGGGAGAGTATTCCATCACACTCCTCACTTGTACCTTGTAGATGGTGGACAGGCTTTGGAGAGTCAAGAGGTGAGTTACTATCCTCAGAATTCCCCGCCTCTCACCTGCTCTTGTAGCCACAGTATTTATTTGGCTAGTCCAGTTCAGTTTCTGGTCAATGGTAACCACCAGAATGTTGCTGGTGGGGTATTCAGCAATGGTTATGCCATTGAATGGCAAGGGGTGGTGGTTGGATTCTCCCTAGCTGGAGATGGTCATTGCCTGATACTTGTGTGCTGCGAATGTTACTTGCTGCTTATGATCCCAAGTCTGAATGTTGTCCAGGTCCTGTTGCATATGTGCATGGACTGCTTCAGTATCTGCGGAGTCACAAATGGTGCTGTACATTGTGCAATCATCAGCGAACATCCCCACTTCTGACCTTATGATGAAGCAAAGGTCATTGTCATGGATATGAGGGGCTTTAATTTAAAAAGCACTAATTTTCTCCTCTCACCACTCATTCATAAACAGAAAGGTACTTTGATTTGTTTCCCTCTTTGTAAGTAGTGGCGCATTTTCCCATTTTGTGAACCAATTTTCTAGTAATGACCCCACAGCAAACTTGATATAGGATGGACTCAAAGGGTTAGTTTATTTGCACACACTCAAAACGCAGGAGGGTTTTAGTGTCCTCTCCACACTCAGACAGTAAAGACAGGGCTAGAGAAACGAAGGATTTACAGTACTGAAACCACAGAGAAAATAAACATTGGTTCAAATGGGTTCCAGAATCAAAGTCCAATGAGATCTTCCTTCACAGAGCTCATTGGGTTGAAGACTGATGCTATATAATTAACTTTACCATTGGTATTTACTTCGCACTATGAGATAGGCATGCAGAGATGAATCAGTCTTGTACTTGATGGCACAGAAGTTCCAGCAGAAGCAGGGTAGATGGGGCCAGGTGTCCATTCTGGGCCAGAGCTCTTTTGGCGTGGCCTGCTAGTCAGGTGTTAAACAGCAGACTGAGCTATGCAGCCCACCAAAGCATTATTAACTTATTCAACAAGCCAGAGGCTTAGGTCATGTGACATTACCTCACCACAAGGTCTTCAACAAAGGATGTTTATCCAGGGTCTGGAATTCAGCTTGGTCTTCAGGACTGCCATTATGGGTTAAAAGGAATGTTTGAGAGAGCATTGTCTTAGTAGACATTCTGTCTCCGCTGGCAACCTGGATTGTCAAATACAAAAGGCCTTCGATGTAGCCCGCTTTGAAGTTTGGCTGTGCAGTCTCCAGGTGATCGTTAGCAGCTCATCAGGGATAACGAGCTATGAGGTGGCTTCTTTTGTTCTGTAATCATGGGTAAAAACTCAGAGGGTCAGCCATCTTAATAGTCTTTGTTCAGCAAAGGTCCAGTTTTATGTTAAGAAATAGGCACGAGGATATATTTTTATAAAAATATACTGTGTGAGGGTCTGTTCCGTAACATCATTGATGACGCAGCTGAAGATGGTTGGGCCTAGGACACATCATTGATGACGCAGCTGAAGATGGTTGGGCCTAGGACACTACCCTGAGGAACTCCTGCAGTGATGTCCTAAGACTGGAATGATTGACCTCCAACAACCACAACCATCTTCCTTTGTGGTAGGTATAACTCCAACTAGTGGAGAGTTTTCCCCCTGATTCCCATTGACTCCAGTTTTGCTAGGGTTCCTTGATGCCACTGTTATGATGCCAGCTAATGTTACTACTGGACAAGTCAGATACCAGGGTGGAACCTAGCTTGATAGATGCTAACTTTTATTTTTTTTGTTTGGAAACGTGGAGAGTGGCTACTGAAGAGTCACAGGAGTCATCTGATGAACTTTCAATAAAAGAATAAAACATTTATTAAACAAGAAAAGATGAACTATATTACAAAACTCCTTCATCCACAACTATACCTTTACAGATTTGTAAGGATACCACAAGTTACACAAGCTATCTTGTACTCTAATGTTCACAGTAAGTACACTGTCCATGTAAACCAATAAGTGACCTGTGGTCAGACACATCACATTCTGAAACCAAGTGACAGATGTCACTCCGAATAGATGCTATGGATCTCTCATCAACTCCCCCTAGATGCTTACAATACTGTGAGCCAACTGGTCCCACTGAACTCTCTTTCACACAAGAGTTTCCGATCTCCACTCTTGAAGAACCCACTTTGGAATCTTCTGCCAAATGACGCTTTCTCTCGGACACCTTCCACAAGGATCCACCTCCAGGGTTTTGATCTCTTCCTCCGATGTTCCTCTTCCCTGGATCGCCATGCGCATTCAAGCTTTGCCTTCCATGCACTCTCTCTCAGATGCTCAGCCATGCCAACAGGGCACCACTGTTTCACATGCCCATAGTAAGGAGTCACCAAAATTTAGCTGTTTCATTGGATCTTCTGGCTTTTCGCAAGCCCGCTTTGCCTTGAGTCTGCTTCTTGTAGCTTTCTCTCTTTAATTTGAAGCCTTTCCCACTGCTCCTTGCTTTCACTTCCACTGAACAGGACCTTGTTCCAGATTCCTGTCCTTGTCCTTTGACTTAGCTTAAAGGGCTTCTTGCAACCTTTCTCCTTTTCCTTTAGGACCTGCAGTTTTCTCTCCCAGTAGACTGCTGACAACTTGGTTTCTCCCTTGAGATCCAGAACTCACTTGACAGTCACTGTTACTTTAACTTTAGAGCAACTCATCTATGATTCTTAGACTCATTTTCCTCAACAATCTGCTGGTATGTCCAGCTAGACAGATTTACTCTGCTCCCTTCGCCTTAGAGCATAATCACCAACTGATAAATTTACTATTTATTGTAAATACAAAGATATAATTCAGAATAGCATTGGCAGCAGCCTTGGAACAGATTGCCTGGTCAGCCCAAGACCATAATTCATGTGGAACACTTGCCTCCTACCCAGCCAAAGGAATCAAATGGAGTGAAACATTTTATCATGCACAACTCTGTAACTGATTTATTCCCAGTTTCGGTCACACCCAAATATTCTAAATACTTGTAAATTTACTTGCACTAATTGTTAGGGGCAGGAGGGGGTTTAATTTAAACAGCCCTTATTTCTTCTCTGACCACCTGTCCATAAACAGAAATGTGTTTGATTTTTATTTCCACCTTTATAAACTCCTAGGTTTTGGTGTGATCTAATTTCTATTAATAACCCTACAACGAACTTGAGATAGGGTACACTCAGAGGGTCAGATTTTTTGCATGCAATCAAACGTGGGAGGAGGGCAGCAACATTGCCTGCTTTTCACTCGTACAATAAAAGAGGGGGATAGAGAAATAAATATTTATAGGTCAATGACCACAGACTGAAGAATTATTGTCTCATATGAGTCGAGGATCAAAGTCCATTGGTGTCTTCCTTCACAGAGGTAGGCTGGTTGGAAACTGATGCTGGATAATTCACTTTTCCAGTCGAGGTTACTTCCACGATGAGATAGGCATGCAGAGATGAATTAGTCTTTCAGGCAATGGGTTAGGAGTTCAGAGGTTCCAGTAGAAACAGTGTAGATGGGGACCAGGCTTTCAAACCTGGACAGAGTTGTGCTGCTGCTTGGTTGATGGAAGATAGCAGACTGGGGTGGGTGTGCCATGTCACATGACTCCACCTGTCCACTTTGGCTTTGACAAAGGGTGTATATTTATTTATCTGGGTTCTTGAGATTGTTAATGTCCCAACCATTAAGAATTTGAAAGGAAGGTTGCAGGGTTCTTTGTTTTAGCAGACTAGTAGACTGATTGGCCAGATCTGGCTTATGAAATGTAGACAGCCTTTGTATAATTTTCTTTGAATTTGGTTTCTGTAGCCCACAGGAGTTGTTAGTATCTCTTCAGAGATAACGCGGTGCAAATTTATTTGATACTGTCAGATTAGCTCCCATTGTTCGAAGGTCACAGCCAGACATGGCTTCAGTCATTTCAAAAGGGCTGTCCAGTTTTAAAATTGCCATGATGATTTATATTATACATACATATATATATCTATATATCATAAAAATATAGTGTGAAGGCTTAGCCCTGCTACTTAACCTTAAAAGCCTAAATTTATAACCCATGGAATGAATGGTGGACTCTTCTGAATGGAATGAGGTATTAATGTTATATGGTTTATTTTCCTAGGAGTGGAGAGTCTGCTCAGCGCAGGAAATTTAGATGTTTTATATAATGGTGTGTTTTCTAGTATTTTGGAATATATATATTTTATGGGCCTGAATTTTATGCTTGGCCTCAATCGGCAGGCCTGGAAGCAGATGTGATATCCATCTCCGCCTGTTATTGGCTCCCGACCCCAATTTCACGCTGGTGGCCAATTAATGGCCAACCAGTGTGAAACGTGCTGAGACTGGATCAGTGTTGCTGGCAGGGGCGGGAGCAGGGCGGACCCCAGGTCCAAAGGGGTTTCAGAGAGGGACGAATTTAAAAGTGGACAGGGAGCTCCCTGAAGGCTGCCAAGAGGTGGTCAGAAGCCTCTGGGAGCTGTATGTGATTGCATCATTGCCTGGAAGGATATTTTGTCAGAGCAGTAATTATGGCCTCAGGACTTGCATCCCATGCCAGGTGGTAAGGCAATGTCCAAAGGCACTCTGCTCCCCGTTTTACCAATAAATGACTATGTGTTCTTCTGCATGCAGTGAGGGCCTGGCGGGATATATTGATCCTGCAGGAAGGTAAGAGGAGGCCATCTCACCAAACCAAAAAGTGAGGATGGAGGTGGCTGCCCTGGTGAACGGGCATGATGTTATGCGCTGCACTTGGCTCCAGTGCAGGGAAAGACTCAAAGACCTTCTGCGCTCTGCCAGGGTGAGTACTGAGTCATTTGGAACCGTGTATAGATGTCTTAGTGGGTGGCAGGACTTGTTGGTGCACACTGTTATGAAATGCAGAGTGCCAAATGGCACATATCCCTGTGGCTTGAGAAACTGAAAAGTATGCCCAATTGGCTTGGATGTATGCAAGGGTGAGGTGTGCCAATGTGATAGGTACCTGCACCTGTGTCTCTTGGACAGGGGGTTGTGCAGAGATGGTCTGGCATGTAGAGGGGGGTGCACTTTCATCCTTACAGGAGAAGAGGAGTCATAACACTCAGGAGTGTGGATGAGCAGGTGGAGGTGTGCCCAACCTCCTGATTTTGATGCAGGCATAGGAGGAAGCTCTGGAGATGGCCTGCGAACATGGAGCCAGGTCCACAGGTCGCAGAGAAGCAGGGGTCTCGGAGGAAGGTAAGAAGCCAGTGAACAGGGAAGAGACTGGGGGAGGATATAAGAGATGCAGGGCCGTGGCTTTTGGAATGAGATGTTTAAACCAATAGTCCCTGTTACTCGTCCATTCACAACGTCTCTGTGAGATAGTTTTCCTGTGTGAGAAGCAGCCAGAGCGCATGCACTGTGACTTTGTAACGATGTTTGTTACTGACATTTTCTCTTCCTCCCTCAGATGCACCATTCTGACGATGCCAGGCAGATCCCGAGGACCCTCCTTTAAACTCCAAGGAGGAGCCATTCACAGATGCACCCGCATCACATCCTCCCTCTGCACCAAGCACCAGCACAGACACAGGCACATCAGTGGGTATGAGTGAGTTAGATCAGATGGTACTGCACAATGGTGAGTGTACATCACACTCACCTGAGGAGCTGGCAGGGGCAGCGGGTCCACAGGGCACTGGCAGCTGAAGGGTTGCTGGAGACCAGGACGATGCTGAGTCCGAGGCAGATGATGATTCTCTGGTATCGTTCATCAGGTGGCAGATGCTGGATGTCCAGCGGAATGCATGGGAAAATCTGGCAGAGATCCCTGAAGCTCTACGTGCCGTGTTCTCTATCTTGGAGGAGTCCATGCGGAGCATGAGCACTGCATTGAGACGGAGCTCTGAATGCACAGCCCCTTCCACAGAGAGAATGGCAATTCCCACGGAGAGGCAGCTGCAGGAACTCAATCAGGGCTTTCAGGAACTCAATCAGAGCTTTTTGTGGTTGCATTCAGATTTGCAAGCCCACACACTGGCATCGACCTCAGCAGGTCACTGCCAGTGTGATATATGGATAAGGCACCTAATAATTCTGCCAGCTGCCTATCCATTGATGGTGAGCAGGGAGGTTCAAGCCAACCTCATGTTGGCAGAGAATTGCAGCTTGCATCTGCAATCTCCTCTCAGGGCGATGTGGCCCTTCTGCCAGTGGCCACCGCATCTGATGAGACCACGAGTACTGAGGAGTGCCCAGCAATGGCGCTGGATTCTCCCACTCAGACAGGGCCTGCACAGGTTCAGCCGGCCACAGGGTGGCCACCAAGGTATTAAGGCAGACAGGGCATCAGTCAGCTGGCTGCCTCCAATCCAGCTGCTGGGGTGGGGGCAGGGAGGGTGGGGGCAAAAAGTTGTAGCACTCACAAACAAAAGTTTAAGTCACTATGATCACAAAAAGGGTTATGGGTAATTTATGTTTCTTTGACATGTATGCACTGGTTCATTTGTACATGTAGCTTCATTATAAAAATGTCTCATTGTGTGCAATGGCATCAGTGTACTTCATGCTTTGGAAAGGGAATAGGCCTGGGAGTTGCGTGTGACAGAGGAAGGGATGCAAAATTTATTTCCAAGGTCAGACCTTGACTTAAGGGTGACAGGATTGTCTCATCAGGAAAGATCATTAAGGTGGCGCTACCCTTGTCATCACCTTGACTCCTTGCATTGGATGCCTAGTTGAAAGTTCTCAGAATCAAGGCCTCCCTGGTCTCCCTACATCCCAAAGGGATCCTCACATCAGCCAGCACATCCTCACCCGGGGGCTCCTCTGGCTCCTCCTTAGACCCAGCACTTGAGTCGTCCTCTACAGCATGTGGAGCAGGATTGCTGTCTTCGTTCTCCACTTGGGCCTCCCTTGTCAGAGCCAGATTGTGCAGAGCGCAGCAGACAACAACAATAAGTGAGACGCGCTCTGGAGAATATTGAAGTGCTCCCACTGATCAGTCCAGGCAACGGAATGACATCTTGAGCAGCCCAAATGTCATCTCAATTATCACCCTTATAGAGGCATGAGTTCGATTGCATCTCTCCACCACTTCTGTCCTTGGGTGTCTGAGTGGCGTCATGAGCCACCTTTTCAGGTGATAGCCTTTGTCCCCCAGGAGCTAACCATCCAATCGAGCTGGAGCGACGAATAGCCTTGGGACTTAGGAGTGTCGCAGGATGCATGAAACATGGCAGCTGACAGGGTACCTGGCGCAGACCTGCAATATCTGAGTCTTGTGGTCGTAAACGAGCTGTATGTTCAGGGAGTGGAACCCCTTTCTGTTGACAAAGGCACCTGGTTCACCTACTGGTGCTTTTATGGCCAAATGTGTGCAATGTATGGCTCCCTGGATCTGAGAAAACCCAGCAATTGTAGTGAAGCCTCTGGCTCGCTCAGTCTGGCTGGCTTCGTTGTCCGGAAATGAATGAAGTTACTGACCCATCTGAACAGAGCTTCAGTGACCAGCTTGATGCAGCTGTGGACAGCAGAATGGGAAACACCACAAAGATCTCCCACTGAGCCTTGGAAAGAACTTGAGGCAAAAAAATTCAGGGCCACCGTAACCTTATGAGCCACTGGCATAGGATGGCTACCTACACAGTTTGAGGCAGCCTCAGGGCCAATCATCTGGCAAATGAAGGTTACAGTGTCCTTAGAGGAGCCTCCTTTGGCACTTGACCTCAGACATGTTCAGGTAGCAAGAGTGCTGTCTGTAAACTCTGGCTGCAGGATAATGGCATCTTCTGTGGTCCCTTCTGCCTTGCACTTCCTGTTGTCCCTGCACCTCCTCTGGCTGCACCTCCTCTTTCCACATTTTCCACCTCTCTTTACACCTCTCTTTCCTGGGATGCTGCCTGCAGGCACCTGGCCTCCTTTCCCTTATGGTCCTCTCCACCTCTTCTGAGGAGGTCTCTCCAGCAGAGTAGACAATCCCCATTTCCTGAAATACAGGTTGCACAGGATAGTGCACTGAAGGGGGCTCTCAGCAGAAAGCCTCTGAAAATGCTGGCAAACCAAAGAGTGCTCCAGAACACAATGAAAATGCAATTAACCACCTCCAACCAACTCACAGCAAAACTCCTACCTACTCAACTTGTCAAGATCCTGTTCGCCTTTTATCCTGCCCTGGATTAAGTTTTAAGTAAAAACATGATGGCAGCCTGGTTGAATGGCCTATGCGTAGAGTGTTAAATCACATGTCACGTAAAATCTGAAGTTTTGAAAGGTGCTACATAGATATAAGCTGCGTCTTTATCATCAGTAATAGTTACTGGACTGAGACATTTAGAAATGTTAAAACCAAGCCAAATGTTAAAACCAATTGCTGTTTCTTACACAAACTGACTATTAGGCCAATCAATTTGCCTAACCTCACTTGAAATTCTGTTGTCATGGGATCAAATCCCAAGTGGACCTGATAATGTGTTAATGAAGTCTGCTAGCCACAACCTTTGCTCAAATGGGAAGCAATAGTTCTGTCACCTGCCACTCTATTCTGCTCCCATTTGCTTATCTATAAAAGTGACCCACTTTTATATATAAAATAATATACCCACATATCAACTGAATCACATTATTAGAAAGTGGAAGGTTCTGTGCTCTTTGGCTTATTTATTCTTCTGGAGTGCAGCCAACTGCAAGTGTACAGTTCTTCCTCCAAAGTGCAAACCAGCCTATCTACAGTAAACCAACAGCATTGTAAACATGTGGAAATGCAAGTCTTCAAAGGTACCATTGAATTTCAAGGCCCAACAGCATTAGAGGGGCCAACTGCTCAAAAAGGGAGGATTAAAAAAAAGAACACCACATGGATGGTGTGCATGTAAAGTAGATCAAAGATCATGTTAAATATAAATGCAACACAAACAACTTGCATTTATAGCGTTTAGTGTTAAAAGACACCACCTATCTTAGACTGTGTGTAACATCAAGAATCTACTATTTGCAAGCTAAAATTGCTTATTTGCAGTAAAAATGCTACTCTGCAGATGATTGTGGAGATGCAGCAAAAAAATGTATGCGCACTAACAGCAGCACTGAGTCTGGGTCACATGTCTAGCGGCCAGCTGTAAATATTGGATTGGTTTCGGGAAGTCCTGCAAAGCAGGAAAGGGAAAATTTAGATATATGATTTGTGTTGAATTTTTTGAAAAGAATCTACTCTGAAGATTTTTGGAAATTTTCTTCAAGTTTACCTTGCTTTGCATTTAATTTTGACAGCTATTGATGAAACATGGAAAATAGCCAACAGTACAAAAATAGGTTAAGTCTATTTAACATGCTCCCCACATTGATCTAATTGGTTAAAGCACTGCCTGCTATAAACACCAAGATATTGCAAGTTTGATTCCCTTAGTTAGCAGATCTCAACACTTCTAGGGTAAGGAGAAAGAAAGAAAATCAGCCAGCATTCTTATTACTGATTGCCATCTGGAAAATCCTGCTGGAAAGTCAGATGGCAGTAGATTTGGTCTTAGCTACAATGCACTCCATGATCAAATAACCACATGTTGATGGCTGGACAAGTGAAATACTAGAGGGTTGTTGTCAGCTTACCCCCAGTATGAGACAGTACTTACGAAGACAGAGTAAAGAAATCTAGGGCAGGTGGATGATAAAATAAAACAAAGTCACACTTCTGTCATAGTGTGGTGTTGACCTTACCTTCAAACGTTTGGAAATAATATTCAGCAAAAGTCTCCGAGAAGGAAACCAGAACATTTTGAGCCTATAATGGGAGCACACAATTTTGAAATTATTTATGGAGTTCATACCAACAACCCAATATCATATCTGGATCTGTCCCAAACCCCTAAATAATGCAGCAGTTTTTAAAACTAAAATAAGGGAATCAATTTTTGCTTCTGCGCAGGAACATGGTTGAGCGACCCTCAGTGATTGATCTAAGAGCAGCAGGCTCAGCTGATTTTAATGGTCTGGCCTTATTAGCATGCTGGTTTCTGACCTCTTGACGAGAATAGCTGCCTGGCCATGAAAATTGAGCAGATTGGGAGCCGCCTATTGGGACTGGTGGCAACAGTACCTCACACAAGATAAGTGGGGCTTGGCAGATGTTTTGGGGATGGGGGGAAAAGCCCACTAGAAAGTCCTAAATTTTCCCTGTGAGGCCCAGAGGAGCAGTCCTGCACTACTTAGCCCATAAAGAAATTGCAAATTTCTTTTTGGAATTATGTTAATGCTCCTCGATGCAGTTCTCCGCAGTCTTGGTATGGCAGGGAAGCCACCATTACTACTCCGTCTCTGGTTTCAGGTAGAAATGACTTTTGGGCCTCAGTAATATAATTGGAGGCTCACTTGCAAATTTAAAGAAGGACCCCAGCAGCTTCTAGCACATGCCCTTGCCGCCTGCAATTTAAAGCACCAAATCCTTTTAACCAATGGCTGTATTTTATTATGATGCTGCATGTTAACTTCCCAATCAAAATGCTCCAGAATTTGGCAGAAAGCAGCTGCCCGATTGTTAAAATTGAACATCTCAGGGGACCCAAGGGAATTGAGCCTGAAGTATTTCCTCCTCAACCATCTCCTGTTCAGACCTGCCTTCATTTCAACAATGTCCTTTGAGAACCAGATAGTTTGTGCTTTACAGTCAGGTCTGTATAATGAACACCTGATGAATCAACTTGTGCAGATAACTAAGAATACACACTTACACACAATATTTTTATCTGTTCATCAATTTGAACAAATTCATATGTTTATTCTTTGTAAATGCATTTATGAATTTGTCAAAACTATTGCTGAGAGAAAATATTGCAGATTATCTTTCTGAGTTTCTTTCTCTTTAATTTTATATTTGTGGTTGATAAGTTATTTTTCAGCTCTTTTTATCAGAGCGATGGAGGAAGTAGAATAAGCCTTTGGAGTTTGGGCTTTAATGCAACCTCCCACTAATTTGACATAAATCGAAAAATAGCAGATCTGGCAGACAGTTAGAGTTACTTATCTGTTTTTTCCACATTCTATTTTTTATAAAAGCAAAGGAGAATGAGTAGTGCCACAGATGTGTGTTTTTTTTTTAATAGACAAGCAATTATGAGAAATTGCGAACTTTAATGGCTCTTTGTTTAAATCTGTTTCAACCCAAATTTCTTTTTGGAATATTCCTGTCTAAACAACCAAAGCTGATATCAGAAAATAATAATAATTGAATTGATATGAGGACTGAAAGTCCACAGACCTTCCATTAATAGGGTCGAAATTTAGACTGGTACCTGGATAAATCAGACTGAAGTAACCAAATGGGGTAGTAAGGGGCAGAGCTTATCCCCAAGATTATCACTATAAGACTGGCAGTGATTTCCTAAACAAAAACAGAATTACCTGGAAAAACTCAGCAGGTCTGGCAGCATCGGTGGAGAAGAAAACAGTTGACGTTTCGAGTCCTCATGACCCTTCGGCAGAACTGAAGTATAGTTAGGAGAGAGGTGAAATATAAGCTGGTCTAAGGTGGGTGGGTCGGGGGGGGGGAGGGGGGGGGTGGTGGTGTGGGTGGGGGAGAGAGAAGTTGAGGGTGGGGTGGTTGTAGGGATAAGCAAGCAGTCCTATGTTGCCGGCTTTTAGGGGGGTCTGGATACGATCAGCAGCAGAATGTCTTCTAAGGCCAGGTATACCATACTGCCAAAAGGCAGAGGTACTGTAATTCCCAACAGAAAGCTCTGCAATTGATAACTTTTTTCCAGAGCTGCCTCTTTATATATGAGGGAACCATAAAGTGAAGCAAAGTGGGAGTGGGTGTGGAACTGGAAACTCTCCGGTTAACCAGTCTTGTACTGCAATTTGCTGGCTCTTTGGTGGGTGTACATTATAGATGTACCCCTGATGGCACTGGTGCCTGTCATTAGAATTAAAATCAAGAAACCTCCTTCCAACCCCACAAGCAACGGATGTCCCAGATTGGTGCATCGTGGCCCTTATATCAGACTTACATCCCTGCACACTGTTTTCCAAATCTCTGTTGTTCTAACATGTGCTGGAGGTGAGAAGAAGCCAGGTGTAAAAAGGCTGGAGAAAGTGTCACGAGGCCCTCTTTTGCACACTTCCTCCAGCTGCAATGGCCAGATAGCAGGTTACTACTCACCTGTCCTGCCAACTAGTGATGGTGCCTGAACACTAAGCAAGGTGAATGGAGAAAAACATTTTACATAGTCTCATCCCAAGCTGTTTCCAAAAATTGAGATAAAATTAAACAGCCCAGCTAATCACTCTATCTCCAGTGACACAAGTACAGCTGTTAAACTGTCAGGCTTAGTAACTTCTCAAAACCAGTCCCTGTAGTGAAATCAGCAATCGGTGATTAAACAAAAGGTTCAGGAATGATAAAGATAAAGGGTACTAAAGTTAAATGTAATTTCTTGTAATTGATTTTTAAAAGGTGACATTTGATAGTGACATTTGTTTTTTAAAAGTAAAATTCACGTCACATCATTTAAGGTATTCCACTAGAATATTTGGTTGAGATTAGATTCATCTGGACTTAGGTTTGTTGCTGAAAAATTGAATTTGTTTTATGCGTTTTACCAAATAAAGCGTCACATTTCCATTGGTGCTCAGCATCCAATCTTTGAACTGCAACCGAAGGTTTTTTCTTCTCTCCTCTTGATTGTCCAGATGAATTTCATGCTGTTGTTCCCTCTCCTTTTGCCTCAGCTTTGTTTCTGCTTTAAGAGTAGAAAGCCTATGATGTAAAAAAGTCATCATTAATGTTTCCAGAATAAAATTTTCTGAACATAGGTTTGGATTTAAGACATCATAGGGATTTTAACCCAGCCAATACAGTGCCAATGGGGTGGGCTTATAATTAAGATGTTGGATAGGGAAGGGGTCAGGCAATGTTGGGGGGAGTGGGGTTTGTCTTGTACTCCAGTCTAATGCTGTTTTAACCAGGGAAAATGTAGGTAGGGACCTACTTAGGATGTTGAAGTTGTGGCCCAATGATGTCTACAGTGCTGCAATATGATTTTACTTGAAATAGTGAGACGCTTATAATGCCAAACCCACCAGCAGCACCTAACTGGAGGCAACAGTGTCCAGAGGAGATCAAAATGTGTTTTAGAATTTTGGTGGAGGTTCTTTGTGGGCTCACTGGAGCAGTCCGCTCCTCCAGGGTTCTCCAAATCTGGCCTTCTCTCCCCTTCCCACTATCAACAGTTTTTTGGCGATACCCAGTTCCAGCTCTAGCCTTATGCTAGGAGCCACTTCCTTGGATTCTTGCCATTGTTGGCCTCTTTCTCGATTTCCCATCCCCAACCTTGATGTCATTCTGGCAGGCTTTGAGCAGGACAAAATGCTGCACTATTCAAATGAGTTAAAATGACAGATTAATGCACTTCTTCCTATCCCAGATTAAACCTAGCATCGTGACAAATATTACAATTAAACTTTTGATAATGAGCCAGATGACAAATAAAGGATTGGTGGTAGTCTTGACTTAGTCTCAGTAGATACTTTTTCAGAGCAGGTGCTGTAACATACGTATAAAAGATTGTCAGATTAGGATAGAATTCACTATGTGCTGCAAAGAAAAGCTTCTGGTATGTTCTTGGCTGTCAAAGGGAAGATTCATGCCTGAGAAATTTTATGTATTGCGGTGAGATGAAATAAATCACATCATACATGTTATCATGTAATTCAGAGTAATGAATAATTCAACTATAAGACTGTAAAGAGAGATCCACAATTGCTATCACTTTCATATAGTATGGTAGGGTGCTCTGCCCGAAGGCAGGTTCTTGGTTCATTGTCTGCTGATGCTTCATCCTGAGCTACTCGCTTGTCAGTTTTTTTGTCAGTGGTGGTTTGCCATTGCCTTCCAGGGGCAGGGCGAGGAGGCAGGTCCCAAGTCTACCTTGGCCAGAATGAAAATCAAACCTGCACTGCTGACGTCACTCTGAACCACATGTGACCCACCTGGCCAACTGAACTACATCATTTTCATATAACTGCAAAATACATGAATGGGGAAGGTTAATGTTCAATGTACAGGAATCGAAGCTTTTTTAAAAATATTAAACTTTTTGGAGGGTTTACATAATGGCGCATTGTGTAATACACTGTCATTTAAGACCTGAAACTTGGGGTGAAATGGCATAAAAGGGTCCTTGTTAAGGGTGTGTAACAAGAGAGTTCAAAGAGAGTGGGTAGGGATCCAAAGCAGAAAAAAACCTCTAATTTAGTACTATTTTCTACAAAGTTGCCAATGCCACTCAAAGACAACATATCAATTGTTAGGGCTGGAAGTGGAAAGGTTCACTTAAGGACATTTAAGTTGTTTTTTCTGTACTTGGAACTCAGGCACATATTGAGGGTAGATCAAAACTCTACAGCTGACTGGGAAAAAAATGTTCAGTGCATGGGAATAAGCAAAAGAGTATTCTTTGTATTCTTGTGAAAAAAGCAACAACTATACCACCGAAGATTTCAGATGATGGTGTAGATCAGTAGTGTAGTGCTGCCAGAGAGCACCGGAGTGGCGCTCCGGCACCTCCAACCAGGTCCAAGGAGCAGAGTGCGGATGAGCGGAGACCTGGGTCCCCAGGGCGGAGACGGGGAGGAGAGGTTAGCTGCTAGGCTGACTGACTGCTGAATGTGCGTGCATGTGTGTGTGTGCGTGTAAGACCCGTTTGTAAGCAGGAAATGGGCCCGCTCCTTCAGGAGTGAGCTGGTCCTCACAGCAGCCTCCCAGTGGGAGGCACCACCTGGCATTGCAATGCAGTTGGCTACTGGAAGTGTTCAAGAGGCAGCCGCCATCAGAGTAGAATGTGGCATACAGGAATGCGCTGCCAACTCACCAGGAGAGAGAAGCACATTCTGCAGGTAAATCCTCAACCTAGCACTGAGGCGAGGCTAAGTCATCCACTTTAAGCCTCCGTTCCCTTAGAAAGAACAATGTGGTTTGCTTTTCGATTAATGTCCTTTCTTCCTTTGTGTTATTGCAAGCAGGAGCGAATCAGGCAATGGCTCCTGTTTTAGAATCTCAGCACTCGGGCTGCGACTTCTTTAGCCTTCCCAACCTGATAAATATTTTACAAGGATCAAGACTGTGTCATCTAAAGCCCAAATTATCTAGGAATATAGAAGTTTCTTTAGACCCCAGAAGTTTTGTCAATCACTTCATTTATCCTATCTGAAGCACAACTACAATACCTAAAACAAAAAGGCTATGTATAATGCTACAATAAACTATAATAATTGGTCGGAAATTAGCGTGTGTTACCTTATTCAAAGGATAGGATGGCAGGGAAAAGATTGTTGTGGGTGCAGGCAAGAACTTCTTCCTTACTCAACATGTTGGAAAGTAATGGATTTAATCAGTAGCAGTACTCCCAAGATGATATCGGATATCCATGTGGGAACTGTAGAATCTCACAGCACAGAAAGAAGTCACTAGGCCCATCATAGTAACTGCACAGCTCTCAGAAAGAACTATCCAAGTCGTTCTATTCCCCATACTCCTCTATTTTTTTATTTCAGATAGGAAACATATGATGGATTCTATCCACTGTTTCTGGTGTGAACTTTCTATGTCCTAACAACTCCTCAATTCATATCAATAGTCATTGTATCATCAGATTTCATTTGTTTATGAAAATTACTGCTGCGGACAACTTGGTACCTTGCTATAAGAGTGGGCTAAATTTTCAGGGCCAGGATTTCACATTCGGCGTGTGGGGGGTGGGCCCGGAATGTAAAATGACGCGTAATGACCTCAGGCGTGCGTCCCGACATCATTGCGCAGTCTCACGATGTTTCGTTCGGTAGGCACGTGCCGGAGTCGGCTGCGCGCCTGCTGATAATTGAAAGGGCTATTAAGGCCATTAACGAAGTAACTAATTTCAAGTTTACGCTGCCCGTCCAACCTTACAGTCACATGAGGGGACACGTTTCATTACATTTTTATTGCATTTATTTATTTTTTTTAAAAAGCGCTTCAATCTCCCTGAGGCAGCTCCGTGCCTCAGCGAAACTGAAGTGCTCTAGAGCGCTGGACCTGAGTCTCCCTCCTCCCCCCCGCCTGCACAGGTGGCGCTCAGCGCTACCACTCGTGTATTACGCTGGGCGGGCCTTAATTGACCCATGCGTGTAAAATGGTGGTGCGGAGCTGATCACGGGCAGCAGTCGGCTCTGTGATCGCCCCCGCCCACTCCTGCCGAGCACACCCAACGCGGGAAAAATTCAGGCCCAGGTGTAAACAACAGTTTCAGAAATGGAGATTGGGATGTGCTGGTTAATGGAAATAGTAATACGGAAGAAAAATAAAGCTATTTAAATATATAGTCAGAAAACCTTGTTATGTCCTTTTCATAAATAAGAGAGTACATGCTAAGCTGAAATCTAAATGACTTAATGAAGGTACATAGGGAAAGTAGCCTCAGATGCAGCTGAAGCTAACTAAAGCCACAATTGAACACCAAAAATTAATTGGAAATAAACAATTGGCCAGGTGGCATTCCCATGGTAAAGCTTTATAAGTTCTATATGAGGCCAGAAAAGGAACATAGGTCCTTTGAAAGATTTAGCACAGTGGTTAGGACTGAGGTGTAGGATGTGGCTGAAATGCTAAATATATATTTTGTATTTATTTTCACTACAGAAGATGGTACAGTAGTAGGTACAATTGCTTTAGGCATTGACTCCTTAAATGTAAATGCATAAATGGTCTTAGCTTGATTTGAGGCACTGAAGATTGAGCAGGTTGCTGGATCTGATGACAATTAACCTTGAATGCTGTAGAAAATCGGAGAGGTACAATGCGAGCCATTAATTTAGCTGACTAATAGTTCTTTGAGATCTGGACTAGTTCGAATTGACAGGAGAAACAGCTTAATGCACGAATGCTTGCACACATTTGCCAAGCCCCATTCATTAACATCTAGTTACGAGCATAGGAACAAGAGTAGGCCATGCATCCCCTTGAGCTTGTTCTGTCATTCAGTTACATTATAGCTGATCTGTATCTTAATGCTGTTTATCCAGTTTTGCCCCATATCCTGTAAGCAAAGCTTTCTGTCATTCATGTTTTAATAGACTTGAATTAAATAATTAAACTGTTGCATAATGAAATTCCAGCTATGCTAAGGACTAATAATTCAAAATACCACATGGTTCGAAATAAAATGCTTACCGACATCAATATTTTTAACTTAAACAGCATAGTTTCACTGACGTTTGGGGACTCAAATGATTACTACATAGAAAAACAACATAATGGTAGATTTAGAAATTATATGGCCAACACATTTTCTTAGAGCTCCTGCACCTCAAAATTTCCCACTACACCACTGGTATAGATCATAAGATCAAAGTCTGAGCTGGTTACACTAGTCATCTCAACCCGTAGACTCTGCAACTGCCATTATCCCTCTTTGCTATCTTTCAATTTTTTATATATCACCCTTATTGTAATGTGGTCTTTGGGAGCCAAGGTTGATTGAGTGCACAAACACAGGGAACTTATTGAGCATCCTAGGACTTTGCCTCAGGTATAGAATGGAAAAGTTATCAAAGCCCAGTAGCCTTATATCACAGAACTTATTGCAAATCCCATGTTCAATGTTCGATTGTTGTGACTAGATTATAGTAATTTCACAACTTTTTCCATATATAGGGCAGAACTTATTGTCAGCGGTGTAGGTCCTGGTGGCAGACTTGGAAGTGGGTGGCATTGACATTTAGGGTGGCAGCGGCCAGCTGAACACAATCACATGATGGCTGACCAATTAACAAAATGGAGGTGCTGTGCCTGATGAATCCAGAGTTGGGGGTGGGCAGGACAGCATCGATCTTGCCATCAGCTAATGGGAGTATAGGAACTGGTGCCATTTCTAAAAGGCAGCCAGACCTGTCTGCAGTGCTTCTGAGTTTCCATTGTTCTAGTCAATGCAAGGACCCACCTTCTTGCAAACAGCAAGAGCCACCACCTCTCAAAGCAAGAGCCTTCACCTCCCAGACCATGAGGCATGACCTATTTTTTTGTGATTTGTTCATGGGGTATGGGTGTCGCTGGCTAGGCCAGCATTTATTGCCCATCCCTAATTACCCTTGCAAAGGTGATGGTGAGCCACCTTCTTGTACCACTGCAGTCCATGTGATGTAGGTACACCCACAATGCTGTTAGGAGGGGAGTTCTAGGATTTTGACCCAGCAACAGTAAAGAAACAGCATTATAGTTCCAAGTCAGAATGGTGTGTGGCTTGGAGAGGAACTTGCAGGTGGTGGTGTTCCCATCCATCTGCTGCCCTTGTCACGACTTTGGAAGGTGCTGTTGAAGGAGCCTTGGTGAGTTTCTGCAATGCATCTTGCAGATGGTACACACTGCTGCCACTGTGCACCAGTAGAGAAAGGAGTGAATGTTCAAGGTGGTGGTTGGGGTGCAAATCAAGTGGGCTGCTTTGTTCTAGATGGTGTTAAGCTTCTTGTGTGTTGTTGGAGCTGTACACGTCCTGGCAACTGGAGAGTAATCCATCACATTCCTGATTTGTGCCTTGTCGATGGTGGGCAGGCTTTGGGGAGTTAAGAAGTGAGTTACTCTGCAGAATTCCCAGCCTCTGACCTACTCTTGTAGCCACAGTATTTATATGGCTGATCCAGTTCAGTCTCTGGTCAATGGTAACACCTTGGATATTGATAGTGGGGGATTCAGCAATGGTAATGCCATTGAATATCAGAAAGAGATGGTTAGATTCTCTCTCGTTAGAGATGGTCATTGCCTGGTACTTGTTTGGAGCGAATGTCTTTTGCCACTTGTCAGCCCAAACCTGAATATTGTTTAGGTCTTGCTGCATATGGACAAAGACTGCTTCAGTATCTGAGGAGTCGTGTATGGTGCTGAACATTGTGCAATCATCAGCGAACATCCCCACTTCTGACCTTATGATGGAAGGAAGGTCATTGCTGAAGCAGCTGAAGATGGTTGGGCCTAGGACACTACCCTTAAGGAACTCCTGCAGTGATGTCCCAGGACTGAGATGATTGACCTTTAACGACCAGAGCCACCTTCTTTTGTGCTAGGTATGACTCCAACCAGTGGAGAGTTTTCCCCGATTCCCATTGACTCCAGTTTTGCTAGAGATCCTTTATGCCACATGCAGTCAAATGCTGCCTTGATGTCAAGGGCAGTCACTCTCACCTGATCTCTTTAGTTTAGTTCTTTTGTCCATGTTTGGATCAAGGCTGTAATGAGGTCAGGAGCTGAGTGGCCCTGGCAGAACCCAAACTGGGTGTCATGATCCAGTTATTGCTGAGTGAATGCCACTTGATAGCACTGTTGACAACAACTTCCATCACTTTGCTGATGATTGAGACTAGACTGACAGGACAGGAATTGGCTGGGTTGGATATGTCCTTTTTGTGGACAGGACGTACCTGAGCAGTTTTCCACATTGCTGGATATGCCAATATGGTAGCTGTACTGAAACAGCTTGTTTGGCATGGCTGGTTCTGGAGTACAATTCTTCAGTACTATTTCTGGAATGGCTAGGGCCCAGAGCTTTTGCAGTGTCCACTTCAGCCATTTCTTGATTTCAGGTGGAGTGAATCAAATTGGCTGAAGACCCACAACTGTGATGCTGGGGACCTCAGGGGAGGCTGAGATGGATTATCCATTCAGCACTTCAGGGCGAGAGCCATATCTAACCAAGCAAGAGCCATTATTAACTCTCTGAGCAAGGGCCATCAACTCCCAGACCAAGAACTATCAACTCCCATGTCTCCAGTGCACAGTCAACTGAGCAGAGCAGGAGGCTGCAAACAGCGAAATGTTACAGGGCAGACAAAGGATGTTCAGTTCAGTGATGCCTCCTTGGAAGTTCTGCTCCAAGCTGCATGGGAACAGTGAGAAGAGACCCTCGTACCTGACCAAGGAAACCTGTATGGAGATAGAGGTGGAGGTTAGCAGCTCCAGGGTCCAGCAGCACGCATGACCCTGGGATCAAAAGTGGGTAAATTATCTCCTCTACAGCACCAGGGTGAGTGCAACCGAACACTGAGTGTAGTTGGCTTTCATGAGGACAACACATGATGGGTCTCAAAGTGGGAAGGGATTAGCCTGGCAGCAAAAGAATTGTATGCCTCAGCAACAGCTGCATCATAAGCAATGGCTGTATGTGGATGACAGACATTTGCCTTTTGGTGCCAGCGCTATCCATGTCTTGTGAGAGTGGATGTATGGATGAGACATCCAGAGCCCCCATCAAGTGTCAGATGGATGCCAGCTGATTCGGGGGTCAGTTGATCATTGTTTGGAGACTCACTTTCCCCTTCTGCCTGCAGGAGAACAGGATCCACAACAGCAGAGAAAGGGCGAAGATGGGTGGAGGTGTGCCAGACAACTTAAAGCTGACACCCCCTGAGGAAGAGGCTCTGAACCTGGATGGAAAGCAGGGAGGCTGGGCTGGCGAGATCAGAGTATGGTGCAAAGAAAGTGAGAAGGCCAAGAGCTTGGTGTCCAGAAAGGAAATGGGGCAGAAAGGAAATGTCTGTCAGGCATAGATGGAAAGTAGGAATGGGAAGGCCTCTACCCTGATTGTTTGTGTTCTCCAATGCAGGTTGCAGGGAGCACTCCAGGGGGACAGGTTTCTGCATTGACAGGGGGTAGGAGGGCATCAAACCCTCAGAGGACGCAACATCACATAATTGTCCTATACCCTCCACCAGCACAGATACGTTAAGGTCAGTGGGTACGTGCTTGAGATGCGTTTTTGGGTCACAATCTGGTGAGTGCCTCACAGATGTGCAAGATCAGCTGAAGCTATGAAAGCTGAGGGCCTTGACAGTCAGAGCACTGTTGGAGGTCAGGCCCATGCTGAGCCGAAGACTGATGAGGAAACTTGGGTGTTGGCCACACAGAACTTGCTGGAGTTGTAATGACAGACAAGGGAACATCCAGCAGAGCTGCCAGAGTCTATGCACAGGCATACGCAGATGTTGGAGGAGTCCATCCAGGGCATGAGTTCTGCCATGTCTCAGGTATGTGAGTACATGGCTTCCTCAGTCAAGAGGTTGGTGATAATCATAGAACATCAGATTCAGCAGACCACTCAATGTAAGAGTCCCTCCAGGTCTCAGGCACCCAAAGGATTGCATCTGAGATTTGGCCCTTGGGCTAGGAGTTCCCTGTAATTCCACTGAGGTCACAGGGCTACATTGTGAAAACAATCTGTGTGCAGAGTCCTGGGTGATGTTTGGGGCAGATTGAGGACATATGGGACATTGTGATCGGCAACCTGCTTCCACCTCAGTCACAGGTTCTGGGGCTGACCTCATTGGAGCACTTGGAAGTTGTGTTTGAAAGACGACCTAGATGCACCAGGGTGACATGGGTGGTTATACTTTACAAGTTATTGATTAATGTTTTGTCTCATTAAATTGAGTTGGGAATTTATTCCTGTGTCCTTTATTCAGGTTAAACCCTTGCACCCTCATCTGCCTCTCTACAGGCGGGAAGGTGGAGTCTGGCCCACTCTATGGGTGTGGCAATGTGCATGGAGAGGATGGGCAATCCATGCCAGGAATTCTTAGTGTAATGGTATGTAGTGGCAATTTGG
Source organism: Cetorhinus maximus (assembly GCF_964194155.1). NCBI lineage: Eukaryota > Metazoa > Chordata > Chondrichthyes > Lamniformes > Cetorhinidae > Cetorhinus > Cetorhinus maximus. Next base: position 7,759,382 of record NC_135887.1, read on the forward strand.
GTTGGAACTCTTATGTGGGAGGCATCTCAAGGGTGTCATGCCTGCTGGAAGCAGGTGCAAATGAAATTGTCACGAGCCTCCCTGAGTCTCTCCATTGCTCTTGCCTCTGATGCAGGCATGTTAACCTGCCTGCACTGCCCCCTCCTCTACATCCTCTCTGTCAAAAGAGAAGTGAGAGTCATCCAAGTCCTCTGGCAAGGCCTTCCCCCTCTACTGTGGTAGGTCGTTCAGAGCGCAGCAGACAATGATCCTGGGATTAAAAACAGAAAACAGCGCTCTGAAGAAGAGTCATGCAGACTTGAAACGTTAACTCTGTTTCTCTCTCCACTGATGCTACCAGATCTGTTGAGTTTTTCCAGCATTTTCTATTTTTATTTCAGATTTCCAGCATCTGTAGCATTTTGCTTTTATTTTAATGATCCTGAGAACCCTGTGTTATATTGTAACACGCCATAAGAACGGTCTAGGAATTGGAATCCTATCTTCAGAAGGCCAACTGTATGCTCGATTGTGTCCGGTGTCGACCTGTGGCAGGCATTGTAATGTTTCTTGGCTGAAGTGCGAGGGTTCCTCATTGGTGTCAGGAGCCATATCTTGCTGAGTGGCTGCTCCTCTGAGCTGCCCCTCAGTTCTGCAGGACTTTCCCTCTGATCCTCCTCTGCTCTTGCAGCACTGCTCCTCACCTCTGCAGGACTGTCCCTGTTCCTCTGAACTGCCCCTCAGCTTTGCAGTACTGCCTCTTAGTTCTGCTGAGCTGCTCCTCAGCTCTGTAGTACTGTCCCTCTGTTCCTCTGAGCTGCCCCTTAGCTCTGCAGTAATGGACCTCTGCACCTCTGAGCTGCCTTTCACTTTGATGAGTATACTGGCCTCCTCTCCCCTTTCGGCAAAAGTCTCCACTCCAATAGAAGACAGCTCTACAATGATGACCTACCCATCGGAGTCTGAGGCCTCACCTAGATACCACAACCTTTGCATGGTCAACGATCTGATGACCTGTGATGCCTGTGCACTACACATTTAATTTGCAAGGTGCCATAAAATTCCATTCAAATGCATGTAAACTCGACATATGTACCTCTTTACCAAACTGAATTATCTTCCCGCCACTTCCATTTGGCATCATCATGTTGCCTCCCCGATGCTGACAGAATGTGGTCCAGAACGGCTGGCAATGGACTTGTGGCATCTTCGGCGTGATTCTGTGCCCACCCCCAGTTTCTCTCCCTGCTCCATTGGGCTCCATTATATTCTACCACTCTTTTCATTTTATTTTTTTCTCGAGATATTTTCATATAATTAGTAAGAGACAATGGGGCAGCTCTTATTTATCATATTTTATGTTGTGTACTTAAAACAGTCCACTAAAACAATATAGCTAGCTCACTGATTGCTCTACTGCATTATTAATGTCTTAGATGAAGGAACCTTAAATCCATTTGCCGCTGACACTATGTTAATTGGCACAATAAGTATATAAATGGGAGCAGAAAGTTACAAAGGGATACTGATAGATTAAATGAGTGGGTAAAACTGTGACAGATGGTGTTCAATTTAGGGAAGTGTGAGGTCATACGCTTTGAACCTAAGAAAGATAAATCAGGGTATTTTTTAAAAAAATACTAAGCTGGGAACTGAAGGAACAGAGATTTAGGGGAGCAATTACATTAAACTTTAAAAACAAGTGGAAGTTGCAAAGAATAATTTGAAAAACTAATAGAATATTAGCCTCTCTCACATGAGGGCTGGAATACAAAGGGGTGGAAGTTATGCTACAGTTGTATAAAGCTCTGGTTAGACTGCATACCAGGGTGCTTCTTTCATTACTAGGCACTGCACTTCAGGAAGGATATATTAGCCTTGGAGTGGGTAGAGCGCTGATTCACGAGAATGATACTGGGGTTAAAAGGGTTAAAATATGAGGATAGACTGAATAGACTTAGTTTGCATTCCCATGAATAAAGATAATTAATGGGAATAACAGAGATATTTGAGATGATTGAACAATTTGATAGCGTTTAGGGAAACTATTCCTCTGGTGGTGGGGGAGTCCAAAACAAGGGAACAGAACATTAGAATGAGAGCTAGGCCATTCAGATGTCAAGAGGTACTTCTTCCCACAAAGCATACTAGAAATCTTCTCCTCCTCAAAAAGCTGCTGTTGAAGATTGGTCAGTTAAAAAGTTCAAAACTGAGAAGATAGACTTTTGTTAGGTAAAGGTATTAAGAGATATGGAACTAAGGTGGACAAATGGAGTTAAGATACAGATAAGGTATGAATCTAATTGAATAGTGGAACAGCTAGGCTTGAAGCATGGTATTCCTGTTCCTATATTTTTAGATTATTTGGAAATAATTCAGAGAAATGAAAGGAACTCAGAAATACTATATAAATGACAAAACCTTTCAGTTATATATTGTTACAAAACAATATTTAAAACTCCACTTTCCCACCCAATCCCCATATCCCCTGATTTCCTTAGAATCCAAAAATCTATCGATCTCAACCTTGAATATACTCAACAACTGAATATCCACAATCTTCCCAAGTAGGGAATTCCAAAGATTCTCCGTCCTCAGAGTGAAGAAATTTCCCCTCATCTCAGTCGTAAGTGGCCGGCCCCTTATCCTGCAACTTTGCCCCCTTGTTACAGATTCTCTAGCTGGGGGAAAACAGCCTCGCAACATTTTTTTTATTCTTTCATGGGATGTGGGCATCACTGGCAAGGTCAGCATTTGTTGTCCAACCCTAATTGCCCTTGAACTGAGTGACTGGCTAGGACATTTCAGAGGGCAGTTAAGAGTCAACCATGTTGCTGTGGGTCTGGAGTCACACATGGGCCAAGCCAAGTAAGAACGTCAGATTTCTTTCCCTGAAGGACATTAGTGAAGCAGATGTTAGTTTCATGGCACCATTACTGAGATTAGCTTTCAATTCCAGGTTTAATTAATTGAATTTAAATTCTACCAGTTGCCATGGTGGCATTTGAACCCATGTCCTCGGAACATTAACCTCGGTCTTTGGATTACTGGTCCAGTGACATAACCAGTATACTACTTTCTCCTCTGGCATCTATTTTGTCAAGCCTCTAAGAACCTTATATGTTTCAATGGGCAGGATTTTTGACCTTGTAGGGCGGGCGTGGCAGGCCCGGGAGTGACCACGAAACTGACTGCCGCCCGTGATCAGGCTTCGAATGCGATTTCACACTGGCGGACCAATTAAGGCCTGCCCAGCATGGAACGCGGCTCCTCACTGGCCGGGAAGGGCCCAGCAGGGGCGTGGGCCTGTTGGCCACCAAGTTCAATGGCGACCTGGCGGCCGGTTTAAAAAAGGCCCAGAAAGGCTGCCAGGGAAGGACGTCTGTCTGCTGTTGTGAAGATGGACTTGAGTGTGGCAGTAAACACCAAGCGGGAGGGCCAGTCGGGTGGGCGCTCAGCACCACCCCCCACTGCTTTTCTGATGAGTGCCTAGCTGTCCTCCTGGATGAGTGGCTGTCAGGAGGGATACCCTTGTCCCCAGGGATAGGAGGAGGAGCCCACCTCCTCATCTCACGTAGAGGGTGTGGGAAGAGGTGCAGCTTTGGTGAGCAGCCATGATGTGGTGCAGCACACATGGGGGCAGTGCCGAAAGTGCTTCAATGATCTGCTGTGCTCTGGAAGGGGGTACCGTGTTGGCATGGGTCAATATGCCAAAGTGTTGAGGTATGGCCATCCACCGTGGACCTCAGTGGTACTAGAGTCTGAGTTCCAACTGTCAATGACGCCAGAGCTGGCCAAGGGGGTGAGCCCTGGCTGCTTGGACTGAGTGCCTTGCGGCTCAAGGGCCACGACTTGTGCCCTGCAAGGTGTTCCTCAGCGGGGGTTGGCCAGGCTGCAATGGCACTGCAGGTGGAGAGTGGACTAATCAATGTTCCTCTGTCCTTTCAGAAGAGAAGCCATAACAAATCCGAGAGGGCACATACAAGTGGAGGCCCGCCCAATCTGCTGCTGCTCTCCCATTTCGAGCAGGGTGTCCTGGAGCTGGAGAGCCGGCACAGTCCCCATGCAACCAGGCGTGGAAAGGCTGGGTGCCAGACGAAGGTATGGGGGAGCGCACAGAGGTGAGACTTTTGGATTGTGCAACCATTCCAATGTAATCTACTCATTGATGTGAGCATCGAACATGGTGTCCCCATTGATCATTGAAAGACAATGGCACCATGATGCAGATCTCCATTGTCTTACCAGGATACCTGGCATGCGCAGTGACAGTGTGATGACTTTAACTAATGACATGTCCTTCTTCTCCCTCTTAAGTTCGCCAGCAGGCGTCAGATCTGCAGACCTCAAAGGGCTACCCCTGACACTGGAGGACCACTGGGCGTCATTGTCACCTGCGTCACGCCCGCTCTCTGAAACAGGCACCAGTGCAGATACCAGCACCTTGAGGATTAGATCGTTGGCTAGTTTCTCATTGCTGTAAAGAAGGTATAACAATTCTCATAATATTGTTGGAATTTATTGTAAAATAGAGGTTTAGTGGGATGTGTCTATGTGAGAGACTTAATTGAATTAGTCTGGGTGCTTTGATGTAAAAAGAGAAGTTAGGTTTGAAATGTTACTTAGGTAAACATGGGGAAGTTTAGAAACATAGGTGTCAAGGGAACATATACATCTGAAATAAACCAGACTAGATTGTTTTCAAAGGAGGGGTGAAATGTGTCGCCTAGCCACGTGAAGTTTAGAAACAGTGTGTTTATTTTTCCCAAAGATTACTGGTAAAACTTAGTGCTATGAGAAGGTTTTATTTTCAGGGAGATAAAATCCAAAGACATAGGGAAACAATGGGTATTTGCATTCAAAGGGGAAATATGTATAAAGGAGAAAAGGCTGGGTGTAAGGGTAGGCATTTGTAAGATCATACAAGTGTGAAAAAGCCTTCAGCATCTATGCCTCAAGCTGCTGTCTCCAGGGATTGAAGTGAAGAGAACTCACTGTGAATTCGACTTGTTCAGGGTATCATGTTTCTTTGCCTGGGGCTTTTAAAATCTATGAGCAGGATCTTCCGGTCTGTGAGCAGGGGCAGGGCCCGCTCGCCGATGTGTTAAAATGCGGATGGAACTCCTGATGTCAGCCCACATCATTTCCATTTTCAGGTTGGCGGGGGCGCAGCCGAGTCAGCTGTACACCCACCGACCTGTCAACAGCCTATTGAGGCCATTGAAAAACTAATTAAGGTCATTAATGGACCTGCTCGTCCAACCTTAAGGTTGGCGGACAGGCCGGGAGCCCTGGCGTGCTTCGGAAAAAGCATCAAACCTCATCCACGGGCGGGATAAGGTTTTATGAGGCTTTTAAAATTTTTATCAAATCTTTCAATAAAAGTTATGGACATGTCCCAACTCATGTGACAGTGTCACATGAAGGGACAGGTCAGGGAAATTTTTTTTATAATTTCTATTAAAAATTTTAATTCTGAGCCGATCTCCCTGAGGCAGCACTTACCCTTATGTGTCTTACTGTTGCCTTAACGGAAGTGTAACTGGTAGTTAGATTGATTATGGGATTTAGAAGTTATCATATTGGTAATTTGTAAATCTATGTATGTATTTAAAATCATTTCTCTTTTTAATAAATGCTTAATTTAGTTTTATAAAAGCCTATAAGACTTGGTGGTCTTATTACTACTGAATTCAAGGCACACATTTCGATATTTATACAAATCGAAAATTCATTGTGTCAGTTGTTTCAAGTTTCCCTCTGGCATTTGAACAACTCGGCATTTACCATTGGCTGCATCATAACAGTGCACATTGATGAGGGTGCTTCACACTTGCTTGAGGTGCAGCAGAGGCAGAGAGTGGCCAAGGCACCGGCAGTCGGAGGACTGCTGGAGACCAGGACGATGCTCAGTTGAAAGCTGATGATGAGCCTCTGGAGTTGTCCATTAGGTGGCAGATGCTAGATGTCCAGTGAGATGTGTGGGAGGATCTGGCGGAGATCTGTGAGGATCTGCATGCCATGGTTCCCATGATGGAGGAGTCTATGCGGAGCGAAAGCACTGTGTTGACCGTCATTTGCGAGCGCACTGCCTTCTCCATTGAGAGTGGCGACTCTCATGGAGAGGCAGCTCTAGGGACAGAATTGGGGTTCCTGGGGTTGCGCTTGGACCTGCAAGCCCTCACACAGACACTGACCTCAGGTGGTCAGTGTCAGTATGGGAGATGGATGAGGCACACAGTATCCCAGCTAGGTACCCGTCCATCAATGGTGTGCAGGGAGGTCCACAGCAAACTCACATTGGCACACGAGCTCTCTGTCGTCTCTGCGGGTGCATTCAGTGCTCTGGATGATGACAGCAGCTCCTCTGCCCCTCTGCCAGTGACTATGGCATCTGATGAGGCTGGGGCGACTGGGGAGATGCCAGCCGTGGCACTGGCTGCTCCCTCACAGGTGGGGCCAACACAGGCTCCACGGGCCAGAGGACGACCATCAAGGTCATCAAGACCAACAAGACAGCAGGGTCAGCAGGCTGTCTCCAATGCAGGTGCCAACAAGGGGTAGCACCTAGACATAGCACTCGCAAGCATAAGTTAAAGGCATCATGAGCATAAAAAGGACAGGTCACAGGTGATTTTCTGTTCATTTATGTTTAATTTATGTATACTGGTCTGGGAATGAAGACCTGAGAAGTTTATTTAAATAGTTTGGAATTGTCAAATGAGATAAATTTTGTTTTTGTTATGGCCTGAGTATGCTTCTTGATTTTATTTTATTGGTGCAGGCTACGCCAGTATGTAATGCTGGAAGTACATAGCTCTGAACTTTATTGCACAGGTACTGAGTGTTCTTTGTGTTCAAATGAAAGCGTCCTTTCAGACACCAGGGATGGAGGAGGCAGCCCTGGCATGCGGTTGAAGCTGATCTTTGGTAGCCTAGCTGAAAGAGCGTTGGATCAAAGCGTCCCTGCTGTCCCTGTCTCCCTGGAGGTTAACGATGTTTGGCTCCACGCCCTCAGTGTTCTCCTCACTGTGCTCATCTTTGGACTCACCATTGGATTCATTATCTGAAGCCTCTGCAGATGCGTCAAGATCCCCTTCCTCCAGTGGGTCCCCCCTTGCCAGTGCCACGTTGTGGAGAGCGCAGCATGTAACTATGATCAGTGACACCTGCTCTGGGGTGTATTGTAGTGCTCTCCCTGAACGGCCCAGGCATCGGAAATGCATCTTGAGAAGACGTATGGTCTTCTCTACCACCGGCCTTGTGGAGGCATGACTCTATTGTAACTTTTCACTGCCTCTGTTCTACAAAAGCAGGTTAGAGACTGGATACTCTGTGGCAATTAACTCACTTCCTGACTCCCCAAAGGCAAATAACTCACACCTGACTTTCCAACATCTACAAAACACAAGTCAGGAATGTGATGAAATATTGTCCACTTGCATGGATGAGTGCAGCTCCAACAACACTCAAGAAGCTCGTACCTTTTAGGACAAAGCATCCTGCTTGATTGAAACTACATCCACTATGTTAAACATTCACTTCCTCTACTACTAGTTCACTGTGGTTGTCGTGTCTACCATCGGAAAGATGCGCTACAACAACTCACTAAGGCTTCTTTGATAGCACCTGCCAAACCAATGACCTTTGCTGCCTAGAAGAACTTGGGCAACATGGGAACGCCACCGCCCACAAATTTGCTTCCAAGTCACAGACCATTTCGACTTGGAAATATATCGCTGTTTCTTCACTGTGGTTGGGTAAAAATCCTGGAACTCCAAGCAAAACCAGCACTGTAGACATACCTACACAAGAGCTGCAGCAGTTCAAGTAGGCGGCTCACCACCACCTTCCCAAGGGCGATTAGGAATGGGCAATAAATGTTAGCCTTGCCAGTGATGGCCACGCATGAACGAATGAAAAAAAATTACTACACCTGCATATTAACTTTGTGTATTGTGTTCAAGGACACCCAAAACCTTTTGAACACCAACATTTCATAATGTCCCACCATTGAGAAAATATTCTGTTTTTCTATCCTTCCTACCAAATGAATAAGCTGACATTTCTTCACATTATACTCCATCTGCTTTATCTCCTGCTGTGTGCCACCTTCTCCTGCATGAGGGCAGAATGCCACTGACCGTGAGCCAGTGCGATTGAGTGATGCTTTTCATTGATGATTAACTGAGGTAATTGGAGTCAGTGAAAAGTGTCTATGCAGCTGTAATGTTTTAAAGGTATGTGTGGATGAGGTGTAGGGCCAAGTTTTTAAGCAGCCACAGAGGCAAGTCTGGAGGTGAATTGGCCCTCGATTTACCAGAGCTTGCCGGCATGCTGGCATGTTTCCACCTGCAGATCATATTAGAAGTGGATGGTTGGGTGGCGTAAGACAGGCGAGCATGACATACCATGACAGCAGATCTCCTGGCAGGAATGCCTACAAGCAGCAGTAGCAGGTTGGGTGAAGAGAATGCAGGTATGTGATGGCTGTTGGGATTGAGTCCATAATGTCAAGTTGTGCTACTACGTCAATAATAGGTGTGTGATGCATTGAGCAGTGTGAGAGCAGTGGGTGATATGGTCTGTGCTAATGCATTCACACACTTTGACCATTTGAGTGAAGCCATTAAACTTCCTTCAGGTCCATGATGCTGCACACTGGGCATTGGCTACCCTTGTAACATGCTTCCAGTCCCTTCTCAGGGTCAGTCTGGAAGCCTTCTTACTCCCGCTTCATCCTCCCAGTAGCGCGATTCAGGGGGTTGTTGCGGAATCTCACAGCCTTCTTCCATCCTTGCAGCGACATGACTTCTCGTTGAGTATGCAAAACCAATTATTCGGTAGCCTGTAGTGCATTGCTACAACTTCATTTTTTAGGGGCTGTGCCTTTAAATAGGGAAAGCTGTCTGGAATACATGCTTTCTAGTGAACTACTCAGCCTCCTGAAGTGTGCAGAGGTTGCCTGCACAGATATGGACACTGGCCTGTGTGGGTACTCCACCTGTGGATGACACAATAGAACCATAGGAAAGTTACAGCACAGAAAGAGGCCATTCAGCCCATCGTGTCTGTGTAGCCGAACAGAAAAAATAAAACTAGCTGCCCATTTTAATCTCACCTTTCAGCACCTAGTCGGTAGCCTTGCAGATTATAGCACTTTAGATGCAGATCCAGGTGCCTCTTAAGGAGTTGAGGGTTTCTGCCTCCACCATCAAAGCCAGGCAGTGAATTCCAAACACCCCCACCCTCTGGGTGAAGATGTTTTCCTCATGTCCTCTCTAATCCTTCTACCAATCACCTTAAATCTGTGCCACTTGATAATTGACCTCTCTGCTAGGGGAAACAGGTATCCCTGTCTACTCTATCTAGGCCCCCCATAATCTTGTACACCTCAATAAGGTCACCCCTCAGCCTCCTCAGTTCCAAGGAAAACAACCCCAGCCTATCATGGAATTGTAATATCATGGAAATTATTTGGGTAGATTAATTTTCTCTTATCCACTTAGTTTTCAATGGGTGCAGACATGGCACAAATCACAGCCCCATCCCAGAAAATTGAGGTGATTGAATTTGAATTAGAATCAAGGTGAGTGACTGTCCTTGACATCAAGGCAGCATTTGACTGAGTGTGCCATCAAAGAGCCCTAGCAAAATCGTAGTCAATGGGAATCAGAGGGCAAACCTAGCACAAAGGAAGATGGTTGTGAAGGTAGCACAAAGGAAGATGGTTGTGAAGGTCAATTAGCTCAGTTTCAGGACATCACTGCAGAAGTTCCTCAGGGTAGTATCCTAGAACCAACCATCTTCAGCTACTTCATCATTGACCTTCCTTCCATAAGGTCAGAAGTGGGGATGTTCGCTGATGATTGTACAATGTTCAGCACCATTCACAACTCCTCAGATACTGAAGTAGTCCATGTCCAATTGCAGCAAGACCTGAACAATATTCAGACTTGGACTAACAAGTGGAAAGTAACATTCGTACCACTCAAGTGCCAGGCAATGAGCATCTCCAACAAGGGAGAATCTAACTATCACCTTTTGACATTCGATGGGATCACCATCGCTGAATCCCCCACTATCAACATCCTGGCGGTTACCATTGACCAGAAACTGAACTGGACAAGAGCAGGTCAGAGGCTAGGAATCCTGTGGTGAGTAATTCACCTCCTCACTCCCCAAAGCCTGTCCACCATCTACAAGGCACAAGTCAGGAGTGTGATGGAATACTCTCCACTTGCCTGCATGAGTGAAGCTCCAATAACACTTCACGAACAGTGGCAGCAGTGTGTACGATCTACAAGATGCACTGAGATATGGAGGTCAATTATCTCAGTGAGATGTGCGTCGCTGGCTGTTCCTCATTCCTCATTACCCTTGAGAAGGTGATGGTGAGCCACCTTCTTGAACTGCTGCAGTCCATAGTGCTGTTCGGAAGGAAGTTCCAGGTTTTCAACCTAGCGACAATGGGCAATATAGTTCCAAGTCAGGATGGTATGTGGCTCGGAGGGGAACATGCAGGTGGTAGTATTCCCATGCCTATGCTGCTCTTGTCCTTTTAGGTGGTAGAGGTTGCAGGTTTGGAAAATGTTGCTGAAGAAGCCTTGATGAATTGCTGCAGTGTATCTTGTAGATGGCACATATTGCTACCGCTATGCGTGGTGGTGGAGGTAGTGAATTTTGAACGATGTGGTGCCAATCACGTAGGCTGCTTTGTCCTGGATTGTGTCAAGTTTCTTGAGTGTTGTTGGAGCTGCACTCATCCAGGCAAGTGGAGATTATTCCATTACACTCCCGATTTGTGCCTTGTAAGCGGTAGACAGGCTTTGGGGAATCAGGAGGTTAGTTACCAGCCACAGAATTCCCAGCCTCTGCCCTGCTCTTGCAGTCACAGTATGGCTGGTCCAGTTCAGTTTCTGGTCAATGGTAACCCCCAGGATATTGATAGCGGAATTGAAATTCAGTTAAATCAGAAGCTAATCCAAATTTAATTTGTTGTAAAGATGTAGGCCTAGAAATTGAGGTGCTTAATGCCCATTTCTCACTACATTACAGGGCATACTCAGACCTCAAAAATGGTGGGCAGGAAAAGAAGGCATGCTTCTGGACTGAAGTGCGGCAATTGCCATTTTAGGTAAGGACAAACAAGAGGTGCTCTTTGACTACACTTGGATCAGGTGTTAAGACCTTTGGCATTTGCAAATAAGTAGCCAAATTGCTGATCGAGGTCCCTGTCCTACATTGGTGTGCCCAAGACAGCCAGCGCGATAATGACTTTACTCAGGAAATTAACCCTTCAAATCACCTGCAACAAAGAAGTCAAGTAACTTAACTGACAGTGAAGTTAGGAGCAGGGATGCACCTCTTGACCCCATCTTGAAGAATGCGATTTTTCTTCCTGACTTGCCATCACTCCTTCCCCAATCTATCACAGCCCATCCCAACCCCCAGTTGTTCACCTCTGGTCTGGATCCCTGAGCTCCCACATGCCCAGATCAGCCCCCAGATACTTTCCCATGACCCCGATCCCCAACACCATCCTGACCCTCTGCTTGTTTGTTTTCTTTTGCAGAAACCCTGCCTTTTCATCAACTCCCCAACTCCATCAGTCAATGACAAACCAACATAAAACCATATCTCGGGTATTAAAATCCCAGGTAACAAGCCTGCTACGTCTTCTGTCATTGCAATAGTAAAACTTGTGAAAATCAGTCTAAATTTGAGAGATATACACATGCAGTTTTAAAAAGTATATAATTCATGTGTACTAAAAGTTTTATAAGACATAATATTTTTGGAGGAGACGAAAAAGTTTGCAGATGATACAAAGATAGGTGGAGGGACAGGTAGTATTGAGGAGGCGGGGAGGCTGCAGAAGGATTTGGACAGGTCAGGAGAATGGGCAAAGAAGTGGCAGATGGAATACAACGTGGGGAAGTGTGAGGTCATCCACTTTGGTAGGAAGAATAGAGGCATAGGCTATTTTCTAAATGGGGAGAGAATTCAGAAATCTGGAGTGCAAAGGGACTTGGGAGTCCTAGTCCAGGATTCTCTTAAGGTTAACTTGCAGGTTGAGTCGGTAGTTAGGAAGGCAAATGCAATGTTGGCATTTATTTCGAGAGGACTAGAATATAAAAGCAGGGATGTGCTGCTGAGGCTTTATAAGGCTCTGGTCAGACCACATTTAGAATATTGTGCGCAATTTTGGGCCCCATATCTCAGGAAGGATGTGCTAGGCCTGGAGAGGGTCCAGAGGAGGTTCACGAGAATGATCCCAGGAATGAAAGGCTTAACATATGAGGAACGTTTGAGGACTCTGGGTCTATACTCGATGGAGTTTAGAAGGATGAGGGGGGCATCTGATTGAAACTTACAGAAATCTGAAAGGCCAGGATAGAGTGGACGTGGGGAAGATGTTTCCATTAGTAGGAGAGACTAGGACCCGAGGGCACAGCCTCAGAGTAAAGGGAAGTCCTTTTAGAACAGAGATGAGGAGAAACTTCTATAGCCAGAGAGTGGTGAATCTATGGAATTCATTGCCACAGAAGGCTGTGGAGGCCAGGTCATTGAGTGTATTTAAGACCGAGATGGATAGGTTCTTGATTGGTAAGGGGATCAAAGGTTACGGGGAGAAGGCGGGAGAATGGGGTTGAGAAACTTATCAGCCATGATTGAATGGCGGAGCAGACTCGATGGGCCGAATGGCCTAATTTCTGCTCCTATGTCTTATGGTCTTAAAACCTTTATGACTATGGGCAGAATTTTCTGAGCCTGCTGGCGGCGGGTGTGATAGTTGGCGTGCACAGAAAATATGGCAGGACCCACATGAAGGCAGGTTGCGATCTTCCGCTCAGCCCGCCGACAGCGGGCTGCGTTTCCCACCATCGGTTGGCCAGGAGCTAATTGTAATACATTAGCATATAATTAAAAGGTCACCCTGTCAGGCTCTTGGAACCCCGCTGTATCGTCCGTCTACGTTGGAAGGAAAGCACACTGATGTGTTTCACAACAGCACGCAGGCGACGTGCACTTGGCGGACTTCACTTTGGGGGAACTGAGCTGAGTGAGCAGCAGCGTTCTCCACAGCTCACCTGTTGTTTACAGGCCTCAGGGGCGACGGTTGTGGGGGGGGGGGGGTGCAGGGGAAACTGATGCCTGGCCACGCATGTGACTGTTGAGGGGTGGGGGGTGTCTGGGGGCAAGTGCTGGCCAACCTCGGAGGCGACTGCTGAAGAGGGTGGGGGGGCGGGGTGCAAGTGCTGTTCTGGCACTGCATCTTGTATACAGGCAATCGAGGTGGAGGGCAAGGTAAGCGAGGGAAGTGGCCACGCATTAGGGACACCTGTATAAACTGACCATGCCTCTGCAACTAAGACAGATCAGGCGCAGCCACAGTGATATGATTGGGGTCAGGCTCCTAACCTGCCCGCCCATGCAAGCATCGAGGAAGCACCAAAAGGGCCAGCAAGCACTCCATACCTTACCTGTCCCCCACCTACGCCTCCCCCCAGCACAAACTTCGATTCCACCACCACTTTACTGGACCGCAGAGCAGTTGGGCTGCACACATTGCACAATCTCCTTGCCAATGCTGGCCATGTAGCAGTCACTGCTGGAGACACCCAGCCCCTTGCAATCTCAGCATCCTAGTTTGGACCAGTCCCCCATGTCGCAGGTTGACAGGGCAGCCATGCAATGCACTCATCTCTGGCCATCCAAGGGGTGACCAGCACTTTCCAGGAAGCAATAAGGGATGGTCACACAGGGCCAGGAAAGGTGCTAAGTACAGCCATGATAACCACGTCTCTCTCTCTTTCATGCTACAGGAGGCCCACATCAGGATCATGCATATCGCCCGGGACCGGGACAGCCAGGATGCAAGGGCCATTGGATTCGCCCTGATCTTGGGATTCCCACAGGTGCAGGGTGCGATTGACTGCACTCATGTGGTGCTCAGGTCGCCATCGCGACACTCAGTGGACTTCATCAGCCGCAAGGGCTTCCACTCACTGAACGTGCAGCTGGTATGCGACCACCAGAAATGCATCCTGCAGGTTTGCGCATGGTTTCCAGGGAGTGTGCACGATGCCTGCTTCCTGAGTCACTTGCAGGTCCCTGCAGCCTTCCAGGGTCCACAGAGGCTGCAGGGTTGGCTCCTCGGGGACAAGGGCTACCTGGAGAGGCCGTGGCTGATGACGCCCGTGTGGCAGCCTCAGACTGCAGCAGAGTGACACTATAATGAGGCTCATGCAGCAGCTCACAACTTGGTGGAGCAGACCATCAGGATGCTGAAGGTGCGGTTCCAGTGCCTGGGTCGGTCTGGTGGAGCCCTGCAATACAGTCCGCAAAGGGTGTCACACATCGTCGTCGTCTGCTGCGTCCTTTACAACCTGGCGGTGCAACAGGGTGAGGAGCTGGCTGAAGAGGAGATTGAGGACCTGCATGTCTCCTGCGATGAGGAGGATGCTGACGGATGATGAGGGTGAGGAGGTCCTTGGTGGTGATGACGATGGAGATGAGGCTCTCACACTGGCTAGACTAGGCAGGCGCACTCGGAGGCCCTCACAGCTGCCAGATTTGTGGAGGATGATGATGACATGCAGTGAGGTGTCCCCGTAGATCCTCACATCGCAGTTGTGAACGTTTGACTCCAGTCTAGCTTATCTCAGCACCAATACCCTCTAAGAGAATGCTCCTGTCATGGCGATGCAGTGGAAGCCCTAATAGTCGCTTGATCACAGGAGGATGATGACAACATGCAGTGAAGACACTCCTTAGATTTTCACATGGTCTCTGAGAATGTCTGACTCCTGTTTGGCCGAGGGTAGGTCGCTTGCACTCCATGATCAGGGTCATCTCAGAGACGCAGCCATGAAACTTTAGATGCATCTGATGCTGTGTCCGCCTTCAGCACCTCAGCCCTTCAGGAGGTGATGGTCGCAGATGCTGGTGTGATGGGGGCCAGCCCCACCTTAAAGGTGCTGAGAGCACACAGAGAGTATGAGAGAACTCTGTGACACCTGCCCACTACATTCTGGCAGCAATGACCAGCACTGAGGTGCAGGCATCAGTAATGTTTCCAGGGAGTGTGAGGCTCGACCATCGCTGTGGTCTGAAGGCTGCACAGAGCACAGGGAAGAGGCCCTGGACTGAGATACCTGCCTTTTATCTTGTGCAGAAAGGTTTCACATCTGAGTGACAAGAACACTGCTCATCAGAACAAGGAGCCATAGGCAGGGAGACATTCTTGGGAGTTTATTGACAATAGTGAACATTATGTACAAGTGATTAAACACTCATGCCCAGGCTGTGCAACTAACTCTGCTTAACTGTCCTAACCCTGCCGCTACGTCTTGGTGCTCCCTGGACATCCACAGCGGAGGTCGAGACAGCCTGCTGACTGTGACACCCTGTCTGTGATGACTTTGGCAGGCATCCTCTGGAGGACTGAGGCTTGGAGAGCCCTGGCCTGCTATCGAGGTCCTGCTGTGTGGCAGTGGCACCCTCCTCGACCTGTGAAGCTGGATCTGCAGAGGTCACAGGAAGAAGGGAGTCAAATGGGCCAGTCACTCCCAGAGTCACCTGGCTGGATGGCCCCGGAGTGTGCACCTGCTGATCCTCCTCCCTATGAGTGCCTGAGGGCCCCTGGCTGACTCTGTGAGCGGAAGGGGCAGCTGGAGTGAGATCAAGCTGCCCACCGCCCCTCTCGCGTACACACTGTTGGAGGCCAACTATGGCATCAGCGATGGAGTTAAGCCCGCACAGCAGTGCAGGAGTGACATCCAGGACCAAGGTCTCCATGACGGCTGCCATCCTGCCAGTGTTGACCTCAGTGCATTGCAATGCAGGCGCTATCACCTCAGCATGAAGACGGACGGACTCCTCTATCGTGCCTTGCAATTTGAGCAGTACAGCGGACATCCCTTCCTGATGTTCCGGAGCCTGCCTTTGCAGCTCCAGCAACTGTGTCTTGACTGAGTTCAGAGGCTCGTCATCTGACTTGGACTCAATAACGTTCTGGCCTCCAGTATCCTTCCGAGTGCTGGGGACCTGGAGTCCCTGCCTCCACCTGCTGTGGATCAGAAAGTGTGATGTGCTCACCAGATTGTGGTCCTGAGGCTACTCTAAAGCTAGGTCCCACCGAGGTGTGTGTCTCTGTTCTGGTGGAGGTTGTGGGTGAGTGCTGTGACGGGACTTCAGGGAGGGTGCCTTCAGATTCCTCTTCGGAGGTTTCTTCAGAGGTTGCTTGGAGGTTCTGGGTCGTGGACTCCATCTGCTGCTTCCCAGATGTGCCTATAAAAGCAAGGGGAGATGATTAGTGCATGGCAGTGGCCTGTGAAAGAGGACACCACTCACGGCATGGTTGTCTGATGAACGTTACACTGCTGGATCCTCACTTGGTAGAGCAGTGCCGACAGCACAGGACCGGTCCTGGTCATCGCCGGGCAGCTGGATGGCTCTGTTTTCAAATTCTGTGAGAACTTTGAATTCCAGCATCCCTCCACCTGTCTGCAACCTTTTCCCCCACCTGTTGTGAGCCAGTTTGTCCTGCATGGATAGAGATGGGGAGAGTGTATCAGGACGTCTGCCGGGCCAGATTATAAGTATGTCTGGCCTGTGTGGGTGATGAGTGGTTCCATAGACGGGATGAGGACAATGATGGTGTGTGTGAAAGAGTGCATGGTGATGTCCCTTGCACTGGCAGTGAGTGAGGGCCCTGTGGGTGTGTGATGGGTTTGTGAGTACGTGAGTTGGGAGTGATGAAAAGAGTGACTTACCCTGGCGGAACTGAGGAGATCATTCATCCTTTTGCGGCATTGGATGGCTGTCCTTTTCTGAAAGGCATTGGGCTGACCACTACTGCCACCGCCTCCCAAGTCGGGTTGGTGACATTGCTATTCATCCTGCGGCCAGAGCGGGGGTACAGCACATCCCGGTGGGCCTCCATGGCATCCAGCGGTCGTTCAAAGGACCCGTTGTTGAAGCAGGGAGCTGCAGTCTTTTTGCCTTTGCAGGCCATGTCTCACAGACAGCTCCGCCATTCAATATGATCATGGCTGACCTTCGGCTTCACTTTCCCACCAGCTCCCCATAACACTCCCCATATACTCAATGATGGCGCATCCCAAAACTCTGGGGTAAAGAATTCCAAAGATTCATAAACTTTTGAGTGAAGAAATTTCTCCTCATCTCAGTCCTAAATGTTTGGCCCCCTATCCTGAGACTATGCCCCTTTGTTCTAGATTTCCAGCCGGGGAAACAGCCTCCTAGCATCTACCCTGTCAAGCCCCTTCATAATCTTGAATGTTTCAATGAGGTCACCTCTCATTCTTCTAAATTCTGGAGAATATAGACCTAATTTACTCAGCCTCCCATCATAGGACAACTCTCTCATCCTAGGGACTATTTTAGTGAACATTCACTGTACCGCCTCCAATGCAAGTATATCCTTCCTTAAATGTGGGTCAAAACTGCACACAATATTCCAGGTGTGGTCTCACCAATGCCCTGCACAATTGTAGCAAGACTTCTTTATTCTTGTACTCCAATCCCCTTGCAATGAAGGCCAACATGCCATTTGCTTTCCTAATTGCTTGCTGTACTTGCATGTTAGCTTTTTTTGTTCCTTGTACAAGTGCACCCAAGTCTCTCTGAACTCTCTCTCTGAAGTCTTTCTGGGGGTCTGGACTAGTAATCTAGAGGCCCACACTAATGCTCTGGGGATATGGGTTCAAATCCCACCATGGCAGCTGATGGAATTTAAATTCACATGAATAAAAATCTGGAACTGAAAGCTAATCTCAGAAATGATGAGCATGAAACTATCACCGATTGTCATAAAAACCCATCTTGTTCACTAGTGTCCTTTACAGAAGGAAATCTGCCATCCTTACGCAGTCTGACCTATATGTGACTGCAGACCCACAGCAATGTGGTTGACTCTTAACTGCCCTCTGAGATGGCCTAGCAAGCCACTCAGTTCAAGGATAGTTAAGGGTGGGCAACAAATGCTGGTCTTGACAGCAATGCTCACATCCCATGAAACAATAAAGAAAAAAAAATCAACATTTCCATGTGTCACACCTTTTAAAAAAATATTCTGCTTTTCCATTCTTACGACCTGTGTGAGTAACCTCATACATCCCCACATTATAGCCCATCTGCCGCTTTGTTGCCCACTCAGTTCACCTGTCTATATCTTTTTGCAGCCTCTTTGTGTCCTCACAGTTTGCATTCCCTCCTAATTTTGTATCATCAGCAGACTTAGGGACAATCTGTAAAGGTGATTGGAAGAAATGCATGATTATAACAGCTGCAGCTTAGTGATCTACAATGAAATAGGTACTTTGAAAAGCAATATCCTGCCTGTTATCTTTGATGTCAACAACATGAATGTTTAGCTGTTCCACTACTTGTGTCAAGCCACGTGTATATGGATTATCATCTGGAAAGTTGTACTGCCGTGGATTGTTCCTCATCAGATACTGTGCCAGGAAATTAATTGGGTTAAAGTAAGGATGTGGTGTCTCCAACACAGTCAAATGATTTTTTTCAACTTCCATCAGTAGCTTCTCCAGGCCCAGAATCAGAGCAGGCAACAACTTTTCCAAGAGGTATAGACGAGTCTGTACTGTCACATTATTTTCATTGAACCATTCCTCCGTCAATAAATCCAGTGGGACCTTCTTTACCAAAATAAGTTTTTCATGTTTGCACTTTTTGTGAAGGATTGCCTTCTGCTCCTGTAAATGTAGCACTCGCTTTGTTACTTTTCGTTCAAACATTCTCTTCCAAAGTAGCTTCTCTCCTTTGCTGTCATCATCATCATCATCTTTTGTATCATCTACTGTGAGACTCTCAATTGCTGAAGTCTGAAATGAAGCTTTTCTATGTTCCAATCTAAGTTGAAACATAGATGGATCATGTATTACAGAACCATAAGATATTTTACTCCTTGAAATTATATTAGTAGCTTCTTTGTCAGTTTCGTCCAGTGCATTCTCAAAGTCTTTCATTCCAGTTGGAACCTGATTGCCGTGTTTAAATATAAAATCTTCTGCAATTGAGACCCTTCTCCTTACACCTTGATGGGGAGTTTCAGCTGTTAAATACTCAGCTATTCCTTTTCCAATGGAAACATTTTTTTTTGACCCTTGATGAAAAATGTGTTTCCTATCCTCATCTGGTTCATCATTATTTGCTTCAATTTTAACAGAGGCCCGACTCCTTAGAGTTTGATGAAAGGTTTTCCTGTCATTTTCTTTTGTTACATGTAAACTTGTTTCACTTACAAGAGAAGCACTTCTCCTTGAAGCTCCATTACTTTGTACCCTCTTATCTTCATTTTCTACAAACATTATTTTATCACTTATGAGTGAAAAACTTCTCTTTGAAGCTCCATATGTTTTCCCCCTGCCATCTTTATCTGCTACACCTGCAATTTTTTCACTTGAAAAAGAACTTCTCTTTGAAACTCCTTGCATTTTTTCACCTTCATCTTCTGTATCTTCAATAAGAACTCGAATGCGATCTTCTCCATTATCTGTTATTGTAGTCTGAGAATTGATTTCACTTGGGATGAACTCTTGATCTACCAAAGCTTCAGAAGTTGCTTCATCTTTAGGATTGGTAGCCATGATATATTGTATTTGCTGAAAGAAATATTCATTCTGTTATCATTCCATGCACTAATTCTATCATCTTACAGCACTGTAAAGCACTAACTGGTTTCTGATATTTTTTGCAATCTCATGCAAAATATTAACACCTGAATTTTAAGTAATATTACTCGATTTATCATTTGAAATAATATTCTGATAAAACACTATATTCAATAACATTAATAATACATCAATGGTACAATATTACATATCACGTACTAAAATTATAATTCCTGTATTACATTTGAACTACAATATAGGATTATTAATTTCATATACAACAACAATAACTTTAGTTAGAGTCGGTGTAACATGTGACAATGTTATTCTGTTCACGCATTTTCATAGATTGTCAGAACGTTTAATCCATTCCTTCACTGTCACTGGATCAAAATCCTGGAACTCCCTCCCTAACAGCACTGTGGGTGTACTACACCACATGGACTGCAACAGTTCAAACTCTTTCGAGTTATCAACAGTCACAGATTGCAACTCTTTCGAGTACAATCACAGTTCTTGGTTTCCGGGAGTGGGACATGAACCCACAACCCTCTGGTTCAAAGGCGAGGGTGCTGTGAACTGAGCCACAGCTGACACCTCCTGCAACAGTTCAAGAAGGCAGCTCACCACCACCTTCTCAAGAGGCAATTAGCAGGCAAAGAGGGATGGGCAATAAATGCTGGCCCAGCCAACGAAGCCCACATCCCGTGAATGAATTTAAAAAAAAACTATACAAACTACTGGTTAATTTAAATCTAACCATACAACAGCAGCAAACTGCGGTACTCCCAGGCGGCATTAAACTCTAAACGGTGCTCAGCTGTCTCCTCCGCCACTTCAGAAGTAAAAAGTGGCAGAATAACGATTTTAAAATACCAGATCACAGGATGGCAAGAGGCAAGCAGAGCAAAGGACTGTAGACAGGATGTCCACAGCGATTACAGCACAAAATTGCCATAAAACTTTGATGATAACATGCAATAGTTAACACAAAAAGTGTTCATTTCCCACAAATTCCTGCTGTGGAGAGAAAGTTATGCTGAAATCTGTTCCCTCTGCTTCACGTGAATTCTCTGACTAAAAGATAGGAAAGTACATTACTTCATACTTGTCTCTATTCAAACAGGACATTGTTTTATTAAATTTGATCTAAACTCCTCTAACCTGACTACCTATGTCTTTTTTTTCCTGCAAAAAGTACTTACGCCTCTTTAAGTAAGAACCCGTGCCTGTTCAACTGCTATCTAGATCCAAGTTATGCGTTTAACTTTATGAGTCGCTAAGGAATAGGAAAAATGCTTCCATGTTGCTTTTCGCTTTGTGCAGTATGGGGTAGTTTTGTTTAAAAGTCCACTCAAACCGATACGGATTGAATTTATGCCGCTCTGTCGGGGAGTCGTCTGCATTCAAGTACGTCATAAGCGATGGGTGCCGAGTGACAGCATCAGGACATGGGGATAGGGGCCTCAGGTATACTGTTGCCAGGGTAGGGATTACAAATACATCAAAACACCACATTGCTTGTTAGTAAGCAATCTTTGGAACCTAGACTCAAACATGGTATTTTTTAGTTGATTAGAAAGTTATGTTTAATTAGAAACTTCTTCACTTCAAAATCTTAGGCTGGAAAAGTATTGTGCTGTTGAATAGATTACTTAATAAGAGAATAACTATGTATAGATGTGATAACGTTTTCCAGAATTATCCTATCAGCCAGGAAATTACAGTACTGAACTTAATTTATCGGGCATCCTCATTGTGAAAATTGATAGGCAAAGGATTCATTTATACTACAAATTGAGCATCATTTACACAAATGCAGTTACTTGAGTTGTGTAAGTCTGGAGTAGTTTGATCTGACTTCAGCTTTGTTCCAGTATCAAGTATGGCCCTGGTATAGGTTCTATTTATACTTTTTCTGGTGTCACCGCAAGTTTTACAGTTTAACCTATTGGCCATTTGTTTGCCTTGTACTTATTAGGGAGCTGCTGTCTCTCTCGAAGCTTTGCTCTGGCTACCAGTAGCAGAACTTGTTTTAGCCAACTTGGCATGAAGAGGTCTGGGTTGAAAACTGGTGACTTACGCACTTTGAAGGACAGGCAAGGAACCAAACAGAATTGTAGGCTGAATCACAGGCCAAAAATAGGTATTAGAGATTCCTGGGAGTGAATTGGAGATGGTCTTCCAAAGTTGCCTTAGCCAACCTAAAATAATGAGAATTTATACCCCGCCCCACCCAGCTCCTCAGTGACTCTGTCACTGCTGATCACATGCTTCAAATGGAATAGTTGATGAAATTAGTTAACATTTTTACAAGTGAATTGGACCTCTTAATTGTAAACACATAGAAGATAAGAAGTCACTACTTTTGTGCAATATGTTTACAGCATGATTCAGTGAGAAGCAGAATAAAGCAGGAAAAAGAATCCAAAGATGGAAGGATATCAATAAACTATGACAGCAAAGCACAAATTTTGACTACATAGAGTAGATGGGGAAAAACTGTTCCCATTGGTGGAAGGATTGAAAGCAAGAGGGCACAGATTTAAGGTAATTGGCAAAAGAAGCAATGGCGATATCTTTCTCATGCAGTGAGTGGTTAGGATCTAGATTGCACTGCCTGAAAGTGTGGTAGAGGCAGGTTCAATTGAGGCATTTAAGAGGGAATTGGATTGTTATCTGAAAAGGAAGAATGTGCAGGGTCACAGGGAAAAGGTGGGAGAGTGGCAGTAGATAAATTGCTCCTTCAGAGAGCTGGCACAGATGCGATGGCCGGAATGGTCACCTTCTGTGTTTTAACAATTCTGTAATTCGGCGAACCCATCTATGCAACAATGTCTTTCATTTATATAGCACCTT
Source organism: Cetorhinus maximus (assembly GCF_964194155.1). Lineage (NCBI taxonomy): Eukaryota > Metazoa > Chordata > Chondrichthyes > Lamniformes > Cetorhinidae > Cetorhinus > Cetorhinus maximus. Next base: position 7,781,884 of record NC_135887.1, read on the forward strand.
TAACAAAGTAAAATGTCCCACATGAGTGCTGTTAGACAAAATTTGACACTGAGCTACATAAGGAGATTCTAGGATAGATGACCAAAAGCTTAGTCAGAGAGATAGATTTTAAGGAGCATTTAAGAGAGGTAAAAGTGGAGAGGTTTGGGGGTGATCCAGAGCTTAGAACTTAATAACCGAAGGTACAGCTGCCATTGGCTTCAGGTCACTAGAGTCATGTAACATGCCCCACAATATGTGTGACTAAATGTTTTCTTTGATTAATCTAAGTATCATCCTATCTTCAGGTGAACAAAGTTCAAAAAATCAGATTTGGCTCCCACCCTGTCTTGCATACTTGTGCAGCTGAGAAAAATGTCTGTATGATATTAAAGTTTTTTTTAAAAACATATTTCTATTGACTTCCAACATAGAGTAAGTTAGCTTTATTAAGCACAAAGATGTTAAATCATTGAAGAATGGTATGAACGACACATGTTCCTTGTAAAATGATCACATCCCTCTGCATGTTCTGATAACATGCAATGCCCATAATACAGGCTGATATTGAAACAAAATGAGGCCGTCTAAAAACATCTTTGCCTGATACAAGTCAACATTTTTACATTTTCTACTCTCCCATTATTAAAATGACGCATCCTATTTGCAAATACAGCTGGAAGATTTCACTGGTGGTCAGATAAAATTGGAGTCATTAAGATCAGGTGATGCCTGGTTAGAAACACTGTTGCTCCAGGAGACAAACATCAAAATCTTGAATATATCCAAGTCATAAAGTAATGATCACTGGCACCAGATTTCTCTGTTACAATTACACAGTAGATTTGTGTTTCTTTTGGCCTCGTATTTGTGAACCTCACAAGCAAATGCTATGTATTTGTCAACAACTGTGAATACCTGAGGTGGCAAGGCCAGTCACTAAGCTGCTGCCATATGAACTTCAAAAAAGTATAACTGGATTAAAAGTATCCATGTCATTAATTTTGGGTCAAATCTAGAATTCACTTGGTTCTAATAATTTACTATCACAGAAGCAGCAATAAAAATATTATGAATGTCATTTGTTTTTGATAGTGGTGCTGATTTGGGCATAGTTGAAAGGGGACTTCTAAATTCCAGGAATTAGAATTGAGATGTTTGGATCCTCATTACTATTTTTAAACCACAGTTGTAGGAACTGGACAATGAAAGGGAGATTGTGATTCAATATGTTGAAGAAAGGCACAATGTTATTGTATTAAATTAGAAATAAATTGTTAATTAATCAAAATGATAGTAGATAAGGAATCTATTAGAAAAAAAAAGGGGCCAGAATAGAGAATATGTCTTGATTTCTGACATTGGGTTTATAACTACTGTAACAGAAATTAATTTTAGACCCTTTTGACCTTAAAAACAAATGAAAATAGGTATTCCTGGCTTAATTTTAAAAATTCAAAAACAAGACTGGTTGATTGGTTTGAGTGGTAAACCAAAGAATCCATCAAAATCTTTTGCACAACACAGGGTTTAAATAGCAACACCTTTAGATAAAATAATGCATATAAAGAGATAAATGCATTGTTTAAAATCTATAGAAATAGCATTATTAAAAAGTTAAATGTTTGTCGTCAGGTTTAGTAGTGGTGGTGTGAAGGCAGTTGGTTTCTTCCAAGAAAGAAGACTCTCATTTTTATGGTGCTTTTCACAACTTCAGCATGTCCCGAAGCATTTACAGCCAATGAAGCACTTTTGAAGTGCAGTCACTGTTTTAATGTAGGAAATGCAGTAGCCAAGTTGTGTACAACCCAAATGACAATTTGGTAACGGCCAGATAATCTGCTTTTAGTGATGTTGGCTGAGGGATAAATTGCAGCCAGGGCACCGAGGAGAAATGTCCTGCTCTTCTTCAAAATAGTGCCACAGAAACTTTTACATCTACCTGAGTGGCAGCATGGGCCTCGGTTTAACACCCCATATGGAATTTTGTGCATGGAGGTTGGGCAAGGACACGCACAGACTCAGCAGTGATGCTTGCCATGGTAAAATAGTCTGCCAGTACTCATGATCTGGGCTCACACATTAAGAGCAGGTAGGGGGAGGCGGTGGTATTGTCACTGGACTAATAATCCAGAGACTCAGGACAATGCTTTGGGGACCTGGGTTCAAATCCACCACGGCAGATGGTGAAATTGGAATTCAATAAAAATCTGGAATTAAAAGTCTAATGATGACCATGAAACAATTGTCGTAAAAACCCATCTGGTTCACGAATGTCCTTTAGGGAAGGAAATCTGCCGCTCTTACCTGGTCTGGCCTACATGTGACTCCAGGCCCACAACAATGTGGTTGATTCTTAACTGCACTCTGAAGTGGCCTACAGACACTCAGTTGTATTAATCTGCTAAAATGTCTAAAAGGAATGAAACCAAACAGACCACCTGGCATCGTCCTAGGCACCGGAAACAACAACGGCAAACACAGCCCTGTTGACCTTGCAAAGTCCTCCTTACTAACACCTGGGGGCTAGTGCCAAAATTGGGAGAGCTGTCTCACAGACTAGTCAAACAACAGTCTGACATAGTCATACTCACAGAAACATACCTTACAGACAATGTCCCAGACATCACCATCCCTGGGTATGTCCTGTGCCACTGGCAAGACAGGCCCAGCAGAGGTGGCGGCACAATGGTATACAGTCAGGAGGCAGTTGCCCTGGGAGTCCTCAACATCGACTCCGGACCCCATGAAGTCTCATGGCATCAGATCAAACATGGGCAAGGAAACCTCCTGCTGATTACCACATACCGCCGCCCCTCAGCTGATGAATCAGTACTCCATGTTGAACACCACCTGGAGGAAGCACTGAAGGTGGCAAGGGCGCATAGTGTACCCTGGGTGGAGGACTTCAATGTCCATCACCAAGAGTGGCTTGGTAGTACCACGACTGACCAAGCTGGCTGAGTCAAATAGGACATACCAGTAGATTGGGTTTGCACAGGTGGTGAGTGAACCAACAAGAGGGAAAAACACACTTGACCTCATCCTCACCAACCTGCCTGCCGCAGATGCATCTGTCCATGACAGTTTCAGTAGGAGTGACCATCGCACAGTCCTTGTGGAGACGAAGTTCCATATTCACATTGAGGATACCCTCCATTGTGTTGTGTGGCACGACCACCGTGCTAAATGGGATAGATTTCGAACAGATCTAGTGCTCAAAGCTGGGCATCTATGAGATACTGCCAGCCATCAGCAGCAGAATTGTTCTCAACCACAATTTGTAACCTCATGGCCTGGCATATCCCACATTCTACCATTACCACCAAGCCAGGGAATCAACCCTGGTTCAATGAAGAGTGCAGGAGGGCATGCCAGGAACAGCACTAGGTATACCTAAAAATGAGGTGTCAATCTGGTGAAGCTCCAACACAGGACTAGTTGCATACCAAACAGCCTAAGCATTAAGTGGTAGACTGAGCTAAGCGATTCCACAACCAACAGATCAAATCTAAGCTTTGCAGTCCTGTAACATCCAGTCGTGAATAGTGGTGGACAATTAAACATCCCTTTGGAGGAGGAGGCTCCACAAATATCCCCATCCTTAATGATGGGGGGGGGAGCCCAGCACATCAGTGCAAAAGATAAGGCTGAAGATTTTGCAACAATCTTCAGCCAGAAATGCCAAATGGATGATCCATCTCGGCCTTCTCTGGAGATCCCCAGCATCACAGATACCTGTCTTCAGCCAATTCAATTCATTCCATGTGATAGCAAGAAACGGCTGAAGGCACTGGATGCTGCAAAGGCTATGGGCCCTGACAACACTCCAACAATAGTACTGAAGACTTGTGCTCCAGCACTTGCCGTGTCCCTAGCCAAGCTGTTTCAGTACAGCTACAACACTGGCATCTACCCGGCTATGTGGAAAATTGCCCAGGTATGTCCTGTAATCAAAAATCAGGACAAATCCAACCTGGCCAATTACCGCCCCATCAGTCTACACTCCATCATCAGTAAAGTGATGGAAGGAGTCATCAACAGTGCAAACAAGTGGCACTTTCTTAACAATAACCTGCTCGCTGACGCTCAGTTTGGGTCCCGCCGGGGCCACTCAGCTCCTGACCTCATTACAGCCTTGGTTCAAAGATAGAGAAAAGAGCTTAACTCCGGAGGTTAGGTGAGAGTGACTGGCCTTGACATCAAGGCAGCATTTGACCAAGTGTAGCATCAAGGAGCCCTAGCAAAGTGGAATCAATGGAAATTGGGGGAAAACTCTCCGCTAGTCGGAGTCATATCTAGCACAAAGGAATATAATTGTGGTTGTTGGGGGCCAATCCAGAACCATCACTGTAGGAGTTCCTCAGGATAGTGTCCTTGGCCCAACCATCTTCAGCTGCTTCATCAATAACCTTCCTTCCATCATAAGGTCAGATGTGGAGATGTTCGCTGATGATTGCACAATGTTCAGCATCATTCGCGACTTCTCAGATACTGAAGCAGTCCATGTCCAGATGCAGCAAGACCTGGACAATATCCAGGCTTGGACTGACAAGTGGCAATTAACATTCGCGTCTCACAAGTGCCACTCAATGACTTTCTCCAGTAAGTGAAAATATAACAATCACCCCTTGATATTCAATAGTATTACCATCGCTGAATCCCCCACTATCAACATCCTAGGAATTAGCATTGACTAGAAACTGAACTGCACTAGCCATATAAACACTATGGCTACAAGAGCAGGTCAGAGTCTAGGAATCCTGTGACGAGTAACTCACCTCCTGACTCCCAAAGCCTGTCCACCCTTTATAAGGCACAAGTCAAGGGTGTGATGAAATATTTTCCACCTGCCTGGATGAGTGCAGCTCCAACAACACTAGAGAAGCTTGACACCATCCAGGACAAAGTAGCCCACTTGATTGGCACCCCATGCACAAACATTCACCCCCTCCACCACCGACGCAAAGTGGCAGCAGTGTGTACAATCCACAAGATGCACTGCAAGAACTCACCAAGCCCCCTTTGACAGCAGTTTCCAAACCCATGACCACCACCATCTGGAGGGACAAGGGCAGCAGACAGATGGGAACACCACTACCTGGAAGTTCTCCTCCAAGCCACTCACCATCTTGACTTGGAAATATATCACTGTTTCTTCACTGTCGCTGGGTCAAAATCCTAGAACTCCCTCCACAACAGCACTTTGGGTGTACCTACACCACATGGACTGCAGCGGTTCAAGAAGGCGACTCATCACCACCATCTCAAGGGCAATTTGGGATGGGTAATAAATGCTGGCCTAGCCAGCAAAGCCCACATCCCATAAATGAATTAAAAAAAGGCAAACTGTTCCAAAATCTCATTGCAAGTTTGGTTTCAATGCCCCCAGTGATTATTTCTTTTTCTTTCTCTTCCTCTTCCTTTGGTGTCTCTCTCCAGTGACATGACTATATCAACTACATTTGTGTACCAGAATCAGCTTGCGGATGTGGGCAGGCAAACTGTTTCAAAGTATCATTGCAAATCTAACTGGTTGGCAGGCTGACACCCCGTCACAGTCGTGAGGAGTGCTGCATGGTTGGAGTTGCTGTCTTTCAGTAAAGACATTAAATTAAGGCCCATTCTGCCCTCTCAGGTGGAGATAGATTGTTCCATGACATTATTTCAAAGAACAGCAGGGAGTTTTTCACTGGTGCCCTGGTCACAATTTAACCCTAAATCTACATCATCAAAAATCAGATTGCCTGGTCATTATCACCTTAGTGTTTGTGGGTTCTTTGCACAAATTGGCTGCCACATTTCCTACACTACAACAACAATGACACTTCAAAAGTATTTCATTGGCTGCAAAGTTCTTTGGGACATACTGCGATCATGAAAGGTGCTATATAAATGCAAGTTTTTCTTTTCTTTCTTGAGCTGAAATAAAAAGTGATTCTAAACAGTTTTTAAATATATATAACCTGTAACAGTGTGTGTGTATGTTACAGAAACTTTTTTTTTGTTTTGTATTTCCTCTTTGAGTTTAATACTTCCTGGCCAGCTACCCTCCTTCAGCTGGTCAGATAAGGTGAATACAGCTGCATATTCTTTTCAACCTGTGTCCCGTTATGCTGGTTCTTTCTGGTATTTGCCAATGTCTCATGCCAGGGTCATGCACAACCATAGCATTGAACACAGCTGTGATGTTTAGTTGCTAAGATGGGGCTCCATTTAACTTGGCCCATTCAGGTTCTACATGTGGGTGAGTGATCCAAACAGGTATCCTCTGAAGTCAATCAGAGCACAATTTTTGTAAAGTTTCATTCAATGACAGGTTCCTGTACATCTACAGCACAGCGCCTAACCTTGGAACAAGGTTAAAACCAAAAAGCTAAAAGCTACTGCGGATGCTGGAAATCCAAAACAAAACAAAAACAGAATTACCTGGAAAAACTCAGCAAGTCTGGCAGCATCGGCGGAGAAGAAATCAGTTAACGTTTCGAGCCTCCATGGCCCTTCGGCAGAACTGCAGCATAGTTTCAACAAGGGAGAAATATAAATTGGTTTAAGGTGGGTGGGGGGGGGCGGGGAAGAGACACATTGAGGGTGTGGTGTGAGCAGATAATCCAAAGATTTCACAGACAAAAGGGTCAAAGAGGTGTTGAAGGTGGTTGTCTTTGTCTGAGAAAAGTGCTAATTAAGAATGGAAAACAGGGCAGAACTGCAGCATAGTTTGAATATATCCTGTTTTCCATTCTTAATTAGCACTTTTCTCAGACAAAGACCACCACCTTCAACACCTCTTTGACCCTTTTGTCTGTGAAATCTTTGGATTATCTGCTCACACCACACCCTCAATGTGTCTCTTCCCCGCCCCCCCCACCCACCTTAAACCAATTTATATTTCTCCCTTGTTGAAACTATGCTGCAGTTCTGCCGAAGGGCCATGGAGGCTCGAAACGTTAACTGATTTCTTCTCCGCCGATGCTGCCAGACTTGCTGAGTTTTTCCTTGGAACAAGGTTACTTTATCGAGATCAGGAGGCCTCATTTTTTAAACACAGAAAGATGCAAGTTGGGTACTAAGTGTAATGTATTCATGCTAGATAAGAAAGTCACTATTTTATAACATAGGAATCTTACCAACAAAGAGTGAAGTTTAAATGTAATGCATACAGGATCTGTGAGCAATAGTCAAGACTTTACTAATATTATATGTGGCTACATAGACTTCTTTGCAACCAGATGCCCTGAGAGTGTTGACCCTTCTCCCAGCACAAAGTTAATACAGTTCCTTTCATATAGCTTATCAGTCAATAATCAAGCCATAAACATGGCCTTGGCTTTTACATTCAGGTCAGCCAGTCCTGGTATTCAAAACCATGTTAATCATGTTGCAATAACGTTTTAAATTTACCTTAGCGACTTAGTAGTTCGTCAATCTTTTAAAAATTGGTTCCCTTCTCAAACTGAATGCCTAAAAGTTCTGAACATATAAATTATTTAGTTTGGCTTTTATTGATAAGAAGCAACAAACCACACCCATGTTCCAGTTTGTGAAGTGCACAACAGTGCAGTCTATAATCATAATAGTTTATAGTCTTTCTTTATAAACCAATAATACTCAGACAATACAAAGGTTTAAAGTAGGACAAAATAAAAATATAATGGGACAATTGGATAAATTGACCCAAAATATGAAAGTCCTATTTGAGATGCACAATGTGCCTATGGTAAGTTTAATGGAATTGAGCATTAAGATTAAACATTAAATCATACATATTCCAACTTTTCAAGTGTCCACTCCAAGTATACTTGTTTTGTATTAGTCACTATCTGGTACTGAATGGCAACTTGAATCCAGAAGTTACAAATCTGGAAGGCAGCCAAGATTCTCAACAATGGGGGCTGATGTTTTGGCAGTAGATCACAACAAAACATCTGGAAACATGTGTCTTTGGGATGTGAGATCTCAAAGTTATAAAATAAAGCATTTCCTGGTATTTTAGTACAATTACAATGCCTGAATTTACATTTACTGATTCAGGGATGTTGTGGTTTATAACTAGCTATGAAAGAAAGGACCATAGAAGTATTTGTTCATATATACCTCAATTGAGAGGGACCTCTAAATCAGAACTCCCATCACAGTACCATTATAAATGCATCACAATATACGCATTTAATTTACTTATCAGGCTAAATAAATCAGCTGCATTGCTTCTCTTAAAAGTTTACAAATTGTCATAATACAAAACAATATTTTTGCTCCTTATGAGCTAGTTGGCAAGCACACTATCTATAATGCCATTGAGCCATCAAAATCGGGAAGGTAAGATTTGATGACAAGTCTACACTAATTCAAGTAATTCAGCCTCAACTTCACTGGGTTTGGGAAGGAGGAAAATGTAAGGAATTCTAATTCCTATCTAAAACATTAGAAACTATAACATGGAAAAAGGCAACTCAAGCCATTTTAACTATTCCCTCCAATATATCACACAAAACTATAGTGCCATGACCTCCACTTAACCCAATTCAAAGTTTCTGAGGAAGATGATTTAAATGAGGAAAAATATCCAATAAATGACTCAAATATTGGAATACCGAGTGAAATTTCAAAATTTGCTGATGACTCCAATCTTGAAGGTGTGGTAAACAGTGGGTATAATACCTATAAACTACAACAGGACATGGGTAGGCTAGCAGAAAGGCCAGACAAGTGGAAAATGGAATTTAATACAGAAAAGTGTGAGGTGAGGTATTTTGGCAGAATAGATAGGGAGGGGCAATATAGGATAAATGGCAGAGTTCTAAATATTGTACAGGGACAGATGCACTTAGAGGTTCATGTGTATAGATCTTTGAAGGTGGCAGAACATGTTGAAAGAGTAGTTAACAAAGCATATGGGATTTTGGGCTTTTTTTGTATTGAGTACAAAAACAGGCAAGTTATGTTGAACCTGTATAAAGCTCTGGTTAGATCATAACTAGAGTACTGTGCTCACCTGGTCTTTAGGAATGATGTGAGGGTCCTTGAGAGGAGATTTACCAGAATGGTTCCAGGGATGAGGGATTTTAACTACAAGGTTATGTTGGAGAAGCTGGGGTTGTTCTCCTTGGAGCAAAGGAGATTGAGGGGAGATTTGATAGAGGTTTTCAAGATTATGACAGATTTAGTTAAGGTAGATAAAGAAAAACTGTTCCCATTAGCTGATGGTGCAAGGACTATGGGACACAGATTTTAGATTTTGGGTAAGAGATGCAGGGCAGGTGAGGAAGAACTGTTTTTATACAGTGGCTGGTAATGACCTGGAACTTGCTGCGTACAAGGTTGATGGAAGTGCAGATAATGAATGATTTCAAAAGGAAATTGGATGGGCTTGAGTGAAATAAACTTGCAGGACTATGGGGCTAGAGCAGAGGAATGGGACTGATGGATTGCTCAACAGAGAGCAAGCAGTGACTTGATGGGCCAAATAGTCTCCTTCTGTACCATAATGACTCTATGGAAATAATCAAAAGAACAAATTCCCTCCAAATAGTTTGCCATATGCTCAACAATATATTTTTTCTATTCATTCTCAGGATATTGGCATCACTGGCAAGGCCACCATTTGCTGCTTATCCCTAGATACCCTTGGGAGGTTGCTGGTGTCTTCTTCTGTAGATCATGTGAAGGAGAGTTCCAGGAATTTAGCCCACTAATGATGAAGGAGCAGCAATGTATGTCCTCCTTCTGTACAGTATCATTCAACAATTCTATAACACAGAATGGTAATTTACTTGGAGGGGAACTTGAAGGTATTGGTGTTCCAAGGCTCATGGAATACCAGTATGGGATTAGAGAATAACATATTAGCATGTACTGAGGATGCGTTAACGGTCAGAAATCAGACAGTAGGAATCAATGGACCATTTTTAGAATGGCAGGGTGTAACTAGTTGCGTGCAACAAAAATCATTGGTTAAACCTCAGCTATTTATAATCTATATGAATGACTTAGATTAGGAGACCAAGTGTAATATATATATAAGTTTGCTGATGATACAAAGCAAGATCTGAATGTAAGCTGTGACAAGCACTCAAAATGACTGCAAAGGGATATAGACTGTTAAGAAAGTGTCAGATTGTGTAGGAAGTGTCAAATTATTCACTTCGGTAGGAAGAATGGAAACACTGAATTTTTAAAATTCAATCAAGGAATGTGGGCTTTGCTGGCTAGGCCAGCATTTATTGCCCAGAGCTAATTGCCCTTTAGGTGGTGGTGGTGAGGTGCCTTCTTGAACCACTGCAGTCCATGTGGTGTAGGTACACCCACAGTGCTGTTAGGGAGTGAGTTCCAGGATTTTGACCCAGCAACAGTGAAGGAACGGCGATATATTTCCAAGTCAGGACGGTGAGTGGCTTGGAGGGGAACTTCCAGGTAGTGGTATTCCCATGTATCTGCTGCCCTTGTTCTTCTAGATGGTAGTGGTCGTAGGTTTGAAAGGTGCTGTTTAAGATGAGAGGCTGGTACATGTCAGTATTTAGAGAAATAGTCTCAGAAAAAGGAGTCAGCTGTTTAGGACTGAGATGAGGAGAAATTTCTTCACTGAAAAGCTTGTGAAATCTTTGGAATTCTCTACACCAGGGGGTTGTGAATGATCAGTCACTGAGTACATTCAAGACTGAAACTAATAGATTTTTTGGGCATTAAGGCAATCTAGGGATTTGATGGTGATAGGGTGGAAAAATGGAGTTGATGTAGAAGTTCAACCATGAACATATTGAGGCCGTATGGTCTACTCCTGCTCCTATTTCCTTATGTTCATGCACTTGCCCATCTTGTCCTTCTTGATGGGAGTTGTGGGTTTGGAATGTGCTGTCAAAGGATATTTGGGGAAGTTAGATATTTTGTGTTATATACCATAAGTAATATTTATTTAAATTTACCTTCAATCATGCTTCCTTTCAAATAATCTGCAACTTACTTTAAAAGAGACGAATGAATTAGCACTGAAGAATAAATGAACAAAGGAACTTGCATTTGAACAGAACTTTTCATGTCCTCAGGATGTCCAAAATTGTATTACAGCCAAGGAATTCCTTTTGAGGTGCAGAGCCTGCTATTTTGATGAATATAAAAGATTATTAAGTACAAAGAGTTATGTGTCCTGGTCAAAAGTAACAGCACCAAAAACTAATGAAATGGTCAGTCATCTCATTCCTTGATTGTGGGATCTTGCTATTTTAAAATTGCCTGCGGCCTTTTCCTAAGCACAAAGAACACTCAAAAAGTAATTTATTAGTTGTGAAAGTGCTTTGAAACATCCTGAGAACTTTCATAAGGTACTGAATAAATGTAAATTATTCTTGTTTCCTGAGAATGATTGACAATCACACCCAATTCTTTCTCCTTTCGCTCCTTATTGTAAACCTATCTATTATTTGAAAAAAAATGTCATGATATATACAATCACCATTTCATTAATTCCTTAATCTTCTCCATGTTCAACTCAATTTGCCATTTCTTTGCTGATGCAAATAATTTCATCACATCTAGCTGATATTTTCTGCCCTCTGGACAACATAGTTTCGTCCATTCAGCAAAATTTCTCACATTTCACAAACATTTACAAATTATGTAAATAAAATAGGACCCAAAACAGACTGCTGTGTAACTTGACTAGTCATGAACTTCAGTTGGAGCCTTCTCTATTTATCTTCACCTCCAGATTTCTATTGCTTAGTCAATTTTGTATCATATAGCTTATCTTACTAGAATTACCTTGCTGGAATTCACCAGTGTAGATACTGGGCAAAAGTAGTATTGGATTTGGTTGTAATGATCTCACAGTTGAGTTGTCTATAAACAATTTCCAAACCAAGATATCAATAACAGCCATTTGGATAAGGTACAGCAGGGCATTGGTGCATTTGAGTTGTAACCCAGTATAAGTCACCGCCGTTGGAAGAAATGGGGCAAAGGAAAAAGAAAATGAAAAGATTTGGCAAAAATCCTTAATATACAGTATAAGACTATAAGACATAGGAGCAGAAATTAGGCCATTCGGCCCATTGAGTCTGCTCCGCCATTCAATCATGGCTGATAAGTTTCTCAATCCCATTCTCCCGCCTTCTCCCCGTAACCTTTGATCCCCTTACCAATCAAGAACCTATCTATTTCGGTCTTAAATACACTCAATGACCTGGCCTCCACAGCCTTCTGTGGCAATGAATTCCATAGATTCACCACTCTCTGGCTAAAGAAGTTTCTCCTCAACTCTGTTCTAAAAGGTCTTCCCTTTACTCTGAGGCTGTGCCCTCGGGTCCTAGTCTCTCCTACTAATGGAAACATCTTCCCCATGACCACTCTATTCAGGCCTTTCAGTATTCTGTAAGTTTCAATCAGATCCCCCCTCATCCTTCTAAACTCCATTGAGTATAGACCCAGAGTCCTCAAATGTTCCTCATATGTTAAGCCTTTCATTCCTGGGATCATTCTCGTGAACCTCCTCTGGACCCTCTCCAGGGTCAGCACATCCTTCCTGAAATACGGGGCCCAAAATTGCTCACAATATTCTAAATGTGGTCTGACCAGAGCCTTATAAAGCCTCAGCAGCACATCCCTGCTTTTATATCCTAGTCCTCTCGCAATAAATGCCAACAATGCATTTGCCTTCCTAACTACCGACTCAACCTGCAAGTTAACCTTAAGAGAATCCTGGACGAGGACTCCCAAGTCCCTTTGCACTCCAGATTTCTGAATTCTCTCCCCATTTAGAAAATAGTCTATGCCTCTATTCTTCCTACCAAAGTGCATGACCTCACACTTCCCCACATTGTATTCCATCTGCCACTTCTTTGCCCATTCTCCTAACCTGTCCAAATCCTTCTGCAGCCTCCCCGCCTCCTCAATACTACCTGTCCCTCCACTTATCTTTGTATCATCTGCAAACAGCCAGAATGCCCTCAGTTCGTTCATCTAGATCATTAATGTATAAAGTGAAAAGCTGTGGTCCCGACACTGACCCCTGCGGAACTCCACTAGTCACCGGCCGCCATCCTGGTAAGGACCCCCTTATCCCCACTCTCTGTCTCCTGCCAGACAGCCAATCTTCTATCCATGCTAGTACCTTGCCTCTAACACCATGGGCTCTTATCTTACTGAGCAGCCTCCTGTGCGACATCTTGTCAAAGGCCTTCTGGAAGTCCAAGTAGATAACATCCACTGGCTCTCCTTTGTCTAACCTACTCGTTACCTCCTCAAAGAATTCTAACAGATTTGTCAGGCATGACCTCCCCTTGATGAAACCATGCTGACTTTGCCCTATTTTATCATGCACTTCCAAGTATTCTGAAATCTCATCCTTAATAACGGACTCTAAAATCTTACCAACGACCGAGGTCAGGCTAATCGGCCTGTAATTTCCCGTCTTTTGCCTCACTCCCTTCTTAAACAGGGGGGTTACATTAGTGATTTTCCAGTCCTCTGGGACCCTCCCTGACTCCAGTGATTCCTGAAAGATCACCACTAACGCCTCTACTATCTCTTCAGCCATCTCCTTCAGAACTCTGGAGTGTAATCCATCTGGTCCAGGTGATTTATCCACCTTCAGACCTGTCAGTTTTCCTAGCACCTTCTCTTTGGTAATGGCCACCATACTCACCTCTGCCCCCCGACTCTCTTGAACTTTGGGGATGTTACTCGTGTCTTCCACCATGAAGACTGACGCAAAGTACCTATTCAGTTCCTCCACCATTTCTTTGTTCCCGACTACTACTTCTCCAGGGTCATTTTCCAGCGGCCCAATGTCCACTTTTGCCTCTCTCTTACCCTTTATATATCTAAAAAAAACTCTTGCAATCTTCTTTTATATTACTGGCTAGTTTACCCTCATATTTAATCTTCTCCCTCCTTATTTCTTTTTTAGTTGTCCTCTGTTGGTCTTTGTAGGCTTCCCAAATTCCTGGTTTCCCACTGCTCTTCGCTGCATTGTATGCTTTCTCTTTAGCTTTTATGCTGTCCCTGACTTCTCTTGTCAGCCCTTTAGTATGCTTCTTCTTCTGAGGGATGAATTTTTTGCTGTGTGTCCCAAATTACTCCCAGAAACTCCTGCCATTGCTGTTACACTGTCTTTCCTGCTAGGCTCATCTCCCAGTCAATTCTGGCCAGCTCCTCCCTCATGCCTCCGTAGTTGCCTTTATTCAACAGCAGTAAGGGATAATTATAAATCTCAATGTTTACATTACTCATGCACTTCCTGTAGTGGAGTGCAGTTCAAATGATACTCTTACTTTGCACAGGTGGTTCGTCTTTAGGCATGAGTTTCAGTGGACTATTGAACCATGGGGAATAGCACACTTGAATCCAACTCTGTCTTCAACTAATGTTTATCAGTTTCCGACAGGGATAACGCATAACAACCAAAAGCAATAACCCTGGTTGATTTTCCTTTTCCTAGCCTGGGACACTAAGGCTGACTGAGGTCAGCTGGGTGAGCACCCCAAGGTTTATATCATCAACTTCAACAACTGTTGACGGTGGAGTTGTATTTCATGTGAAACTTGGGCACGAACAGTTATCTTTTACACATTTTTAAATCCCCTCTTTGTTGTGCTCGGCAATAAGTGGCGAACAGGGTTTCGGGGGGGGGGGGGGGGGGGGTGAGAATGAACTGCCTGTCCCTTTCAAAAGGTCTTGCAGAAGTCACCCCCAACATGATCTATACCACAACCTTTCTTCTGTTCCCCGATGGGTGGGCCGTTATGTTTTTGTTTCGCTTCGTTGCCGGTATTCCGCGGTTTTCTGCCTTCCCACCGGCCGGGCGCGCGCGCGATTGATTTGCTCCCCGAAAGGGTTAAAAGTTTTGTTGACAAGGCAAGTCCCCCGCGCGTGCGCAAAGAGCGCGCCGCCGAGGGTTGAGAAAGCGGCAGAGTCGGGCGAGTGGGAAAGCGTCGCGCTCGGAGGGCGTTGGTGTTGCTCGGTTTTGCTGCGTGTCACGGACAGATTTAAACCGGTGTGGTGGTGGGGGCGGAAGAACAAAAGCGAAACCCAGCGACCTCTCGCAGGAGAATGAGATTTGTCGTGCATGGGATTCCATAGATGGCTCTCGTAACGGTCCAGCGGTCTCCGACACCCAGTACCACCTCAAGCCCCTGCGTTTCGGTGAGTGTTTTTTTTCCCCCCCTCCCCCTTACACCCTTACCCTGTCAGCCCGTTGAGCGTCGTCCCCAGAAGGCGCTCGCGGCAGGCGGGCGGCGGCAGTGCGCCTGCGTGGCTCCGCTCCCGGCCGCGCGGCGTGTGGATACGTTGCCGGGGCTGACCGCGCGCACTCGGTTTAAAAATAAACGTTTTAGAATGTTACGAATCGGTTCTCCCCTCCAAAATGGGGAGGGGGAGGGGAATTATTTACCCGCGTTGGTTCTTGTTTTATGTATTCAACCCCCCCCCCCCCCCAATTCGGTGGCTCTTTAGGCGGCAATTTAAACTCTCTCACACTCGAGTTTCTCTACTGTTCCTGGTTGTCAACGGATAGGCCCGACTTTCCTCTACTTACCCTTTTTAATTAAAGTGATTTTATTGTTTTTTTTATTATATATACCACGTAGAGCGGTATCTGCTTGCTAGAACGCACTAAACGCAGTGCAAGTGTTTCAATTTAGGATGTAAACTTCATTTGGCATCAGCAAGTCCTTTTAAAATAAGGACAAAAGGGGAGAGAGCATGTTGTAAAATGCGTTGCCTTGTAACGGGGCAATTAGGAATAACTGTTGACCCCCCCCGGGTACGTCCTGCATCACCGATGCCGTCGTGTTGACAGCGTGGTTGGTGTTGGAAACCGCCGCTGCTGCTGCCAACGCCATTGTGACTAGCGGCGTCCTTAAATCCATTGTCATCTGGGGCAGGTTTGTCCCGAACAGCAACCCGGAAACCCTGGAAACTTGAGCCTTGCTTACCCCTCTGTTGGTTATTTGTTTGATCCTTGTTTGGAAAAAGGGCCGCATTTAATGTTTTTTAGTTTGTGGATCAATCCTAAATCACAGCATCCAAATCTGCTGGTGTCAGTTGATGTAATCAGTTGCAACGCTTGAACTTACTGTGGGGCCACACCATAGGAATAGGTTCATTCTCACACAGCCCATGAAGTGAGCACCTCTTCTAGGGAATATGGATTTGCAGGATTTATCCTCATCGTTTTAACATGTTCCAGAAGAATTGTAATAAAACAGCTTTAAATGTATGTCTGACCGTTGTCACACGATGCTTCCACATATAATTTCTTTTAATATTGCCAAATCACTTCAGTCAATACAACGAATTTAAAATTAAGGCTTTATGCACGTCACTGGACAGAAATGATAAGGTAATATTTCATTATGTCATGATTTCATTTTCTGTCAATGTAGTTATGTCAAATTTCATTCACTATAAAATCTAGAGCACAGTGTACATTTGGCTAAGTACATGTTGAAAATCTTTTAGTTGTAAATGTGGCAGGTGATCTATACACACTGCATTTTAGATTTTTGATCCGCCTATTCCATTTTTACAAATTACTTTACAGTTTTGCTACCAAATGAAACCTCCAATCCAGTGCTTAAGCGTTTGATTATACTGAAGATTTAGATGGATACATAAATAAATAAAGTCCTTGTAAATAGAAACATACAAGTACCGCTGTAGAATTATCATCATATTGGCAACAAGATACTTTATCTATTTACAGTGCAATGCTCGACTAGTGTATAGTAAGTTGGATTATAGGCAACAACATTTTATTGCAATCATACCTAGACTTGTGTTCCTATAAAGAGCAAGCATTTTAATCTGGATAACATTAGTTATTTTGGGTAGAACATAGCTCCATTAAATTTTCCTCCACCCATTTAGTTCCCTGAACTGCTTGCTTGGTTGTTCATTCTGCCAGCAGAACCTTTCCTGTGGCTTACTTAAAGGCACAGAGGATGTTTTGTATGTTTGTGCTTACTTTCCAATGCAAACATGCTGACATGCAAGACTAGTTTAGTGTCTCTTTCGTGGGTTGTTGCTGTAGTTTGATTTTTTTCCCCACTCCTTCCAGTCTTAACGTGTCCTGTATGCTGGAGGAGGGGCAAAATGAAGAATAAAACAAATCCTCTCTCAATCTGTTGCCCTAGGCTTCTAAAGCCAGAGTGGTCTTTTTATGTTTAAATCAGCTTGTAATAGGCCTACTGGGGAACAAAAGCCAAAATATATGCATAGAGTGCGGCTTGGTATCAACCTGGATTAAGCGGAATTAAACATAAAAGTGCCTTAGGTAAAGGATGAGGGCCTACAGTTGAGCACAGCACCAAGGTTGAAAAGAGAAATACAGAAAACAGTGATTAGGTTATACAAAGTTTCAGTTCTGTGCTTAATCAGATCTTGACCAACTCCCCCCACCCCCAAAATATGCTGCTGTCAGCACGTAATTGATTACTTTTCAATCAGAGCAGTCCACATTATCCAAACTTGCCTGTATCTAAAATGTACTGTATTTTTTTCAATAACTTTAAATCTATTTAGGATTGTACTTAAGCATTCTGCATGAGCTCTAACTTGCGTTTTCAATAATGTGAAAACATTTCAAAGGGTTTTCACCAAACTTCAGAAATTTTCTTGCTTGATTCTTTATCAAATTTAAGTTAGGTGTAGATATATGGGTTTATGTACCTATAGCACTAACTTATGAGCAATAATATAATGTTATTTTCATAAGATATTTGGATGGGTAATTTCTTATTTAAAAAGGTAGTAATTCAGCATTGGGGCGCCTCTCCTTGCTAATTTGAGCTACATAGCTTTGGGGAAGGGGGCACGGGGGGAAAGGTCAGTTTGTGAATTAAGGTTGGTCGTTCACTGTATTTTAACACTGTAAATTAGCAGCTATAATTATTAAAGATTTTAAAGGAAGTTACTTGCTGACCATTTTTGTCACAATTACATTACAAGCTTGGTTCCAGAATATTGTTAGCAAATTTACACAAAGGCAAAAAAAAAATCAGGATTTGCATAAAACCGGAAGTAACAGTTTTCAAGGATTAAAATAATAATACGTGCAGAACAACCTTGCATGGACTACGACTGAGCGTTTCATTTTTGATCATCATACTCATTAAAATGTACTGCACTGTTCTATGTACATTTTCGATGATTTCCACAAGTTCTTTTATTAACATTTCTATGGGAGTTGAGTGAGAATTCCATTTTTCCATTCCTTTCTTAAAGGTGATGTATACCTATACATATACCAGTTCTCAAGTAGCCAATTTTTTGTGTTTCCGTCTATACACGGGAGTGTCATTGAGACATCACAATAGAGTCCAAAGCTGACCTTGCTTAATGTCAAAAATTACATGTATGAGTTGCTATCCCTTAATTGTGATCAAAAGTAAAACACTAGAACAACAAAGAACAAAGAAAAGTACAGCACAGGAACAGGCCCTCCAAGCCTGTGCCGATCATATTGCCTGTCAACTAAAACATTTTGCACTTCCGGGGTCCGTATCCCTCTATTCCCAGCTGGATTTTTTTCTTCTCTATTCCAGGGAGACTTGAATGGTTTTGGTTCTGCCATTGACCAGCTGATATTATCTCACAGCATGGATTTATTTACTTTCAAAGTATTGTTTGCATATCTAGCTTCAAAATGCTTATTGACCACAGATCTATGTGATGCAAGGATATGCACACAAACATAGATTAAAATTAAATATACTGCTGATGGCATACTTTTAAGTTTATTTTAGTTGTTTTACAAACGAGTCAGTATTATCAATCACTGACATTTGTTACAACCGGAATAAATGAGGATCTGACTACTGGTGGGATAGTGCATGAAAAGGTTTCAAATGATTAAGGTTTTTTAAAAATACCATTAGCAGCAGTATCCACATCTTGTAAGATAAAATATCTGTGTAGCCTTCCAAGAACTTCAAATGCTGCGCATTCTTGTGATTCGATGGATAAATGCACAAAGAGTCATAGGAAACTAAATGTACAGACCAGGGAGGCCCAGAGTTCAGTCACTGGTTCTGCTGAGATGAGATGAGTACAAGTGTCCATTTAGATTCATGTTTGGGGGCAGAATGAAAAGGAGCCATCTTTGACTTGAAACTTTAACTCCGTTTCCCTCCACATGCTGTCAGACCTCCTGATCATCTCCAGCACTTTGTTTTTATTTTAGGCCTGCAGTGTTTTGCTGGGGCATGGTCTCGTGTTAGTGAAATAAACTTGTAGTGTTTGTTGCCATCCGTGTGAATTTCCTGAGGAAGGGGTCTGGTCTCATCCTTAATGTACATGCTGTTTCACTGTCCGTGGTTAAACCTCACCCCAAGTGCATGTAGTGTAGCTGTGGTAATTTGATTATATTCTGAATGGCTTGGTTTGTTTTGTTTTGGTTTGTGTTTGGTTGGAATGGGGTCAGTTTGGCCTGAGTGAGTGTACAGTGGGGCAGAGGAAGGTTAGCGGAATGTGCAGCTGAGGCCACAATCCAATCAGCCATGATCTTATTGAATGGCAGAGCAGGCTAGAGGGGCCAAATGCCCTACTCCTAATTCGTATGTTTAGCAGGAGGAGGAGGTGCTGGTCCAGTGTTTGTTATGATGCTGTTTTTTTTGTGTGCAGTCAATGAGGAATTTCTGCTTCTTGATGTCTCTGCTTAAAATGATATCACCCATCATTCTTTGAGTTATTTGCCACTGTATTCTGCTGTGATGAATCTGGTCATTTACGTGCTGAGGAGTGGGCTGGAACGTCCTTTTTAAGGACCATTAATCAATACGATTGCAGATTAGAGTATATGTTTTGCTGTGAGTTGTGGAGGTTCTGGATGAATGGACAGAAATATAAAGAAAATGAGCTCATTGGAGTGTGATTTATAGGCGCAATTAAACCAGTCTGATACAGCTCTAAAAGGATTTGTTTATTTGGCAGCAAGCAAAATCCCAGTAAAGAAACTGACAACTTTGTTACATGCAATATATTGTGCATTAATGCTGGTAAAGATGTAGGAAATGAGCACACTCATTACAATGTTGAATATAGGATCTAATGAATTGTTCCAAATATAGATGGATAATATCAGGTAGTGAGAAAAGGTTCTTTAGGGGAGTAACTATTGGAAGCTTAGTGTTTTTTTTTAAAAACTGTTAGGTTTTTATTTATGCATTTTCATTATTCATGATGGAGCCTTACCTGGTCAGCTGTGTACACTTTTATTTCCATGCATGAAATAGCACTTCAGATATGGTCTAAATGCCCTTTGAAAAATTATTAGGAACAAAACTGGATCAGATATTCTGGTAGTGTGCGGGAAGCAATTTGGACCTAATGGCGACTTTACCATTACATCAGCGCGATTGACTGAAATCCTGATTTTGGCAGCAGTACACCAAGATGTACTTGGGCCTTTCTGGGGGAGTAAAGATCCACCTTGAGGCTTTACTGGATCCTATTTTAAGTTGATCCATGAGAATTGGGGAACATTCAACCTCTGAAAGGATCACCCACCCAAACCTGTCTCAAAGTTAAATCAAAGCAGGTAAAGCCATCCAAAGTTAAAATGAAAATTCCATATAATGCTGGTTGGCCAAGGAGTCACTCAGCTGCAAATAATGGCTTGAAACATGGGCAAGTAGTTGGAAGATTTGTACCTGATGACCTTTTATGGCAGAGGTCCTCAAGGCAGAAACAGCGATGAAACTGACCAATTGTATTTTTCTCTGACTGACTAACTGCTAATGCTCCAAACAGGAACTTGCCTGTGCTGGCAGAACTTTCTTTCCACTTAGCGGTTTTCAAAGTTCTAACTCAGCTGCTGTCAGATATCCTGGCCACAATTTGCAATTTTCTATCAACTGCAAGTACGCAAGATAGATAATGAAAAGTAACCACAGTTGTCATTGTTGGCTGGCTTTATTTCCTGATCTGTAAATAGCTTGAAAGTAGTGATTCTTTAAATTGGAAAGAAAACATTTTGAACAAAAATGTTTACGCTTTAAAAGGTAATGGAATACAGTCAAATTTAGGCAAGCACACTCTGCAGTGACAGATTTTGTGTTCTGGATTTTCTGATTGGTCAGTTCTGTTTTGACTTTGCTGGAGTGACTTGGGTAGTTTTTTTATCTTGCCACTCTTTTATGGCTTTCCCTTTGTTGCATTTTCTTTAGTTCCTTATTTCTTGCCTGTTGTCTCTTCTTGAAAATAGAAATATTGTGTCTTGGGCTCTCTGACTCAGATTGGACAGGAGTGCTGCTTAGACTGAGAAGAAACAATAATCATGGCTAAAGTTCACTGAAATGTACCCAGCAGAACAATTTTGTATGTTGTCCATCAAAACACACTGAAACCTTTTTGAAACTGGATAGGATAAATGTTAACAGAAAAGTAGGTTTTTCCTTTTGCATGTGCTCACCTCTGTTTCCTTAGTGTGAAACATTGGCACACTCAGGGTCTGGCTGAATCTCAATTGTGCAGAAGGTCAATCTAAGATGTGATGAACTTCTAATAACAAGAAATAGTTTGCTTCTGGATTGGCTCAATGAGCTAATGGACTCATTGTGTGGTACTGCTCCGTGCAAGTCAGAAAGGTTCCGTCCCTGGTTAATATTGAGCTGACCCCATTTGAGACAGTGGGCATGGGTGCTACAATTCCTTAGTGCCTCGTCCTGAAGAGGAGATGGTCATATGTGATAGTTTAGATATCAATAAATAAAGTTAAAATTTAACTTTAGCCTTTGTTGTGATCTTCGTGGAGACGGATAACTTGTAAGACATGATTTGAACTTCAGCAAAGCTCAGTGCGTCTTCCAAGTGGTGTTCAACATGGAGGAGTACTGATTCATCATTTGAGGGAGGACTGTAGGTATTAATCAGCAGGAGGTTTCCTTGACCTGATGTCATGATGTAATAGATTCCGGAGTCAATGTTGAGGACTTCCAGGGCCACGTGTTCCTCTACCAATGTTCCGCCACCTCTGGTGAGTCCGTTCTGCCAGTGGGGCAGAGCATACCTAGGGATGGTGATGGAGGAGTCTGGCCAAAATGTATGATTCTCTGACTATGATTACCATACAGCTGCTTGACCAGTCTGGGATAGCTCTCCCAATTGTGGTGCATTCCTAGATGCTAGTGAAGAGGACTTGGCAAGTTTGACTTGGCTGACTGTGCCTTTGACATGTCTGATGCCTGGGTTCATGCCCTGGTTCATCTGATTTTATTCTGTTATTTCTTCATTGCAAATATCTCTGCACAGTTAACATAACGCTTCTGAACTTCACAATTCGAGACTGTCTTGGAGGTAAAGGGCATCCATTCCAATGATGCCCAGACAGCTCCTAATTTTGAACAACTGCTAAAACCTCACCAGCTCATTCTGCCATATTGTCTGTACAGGGGAATTTACACAGCCAGTGTGTCACCAGATGAAGCACTGAATGCTAATGATGCTAAGGATTGAGTGGAATAGAGGGAGTAAAGACTGCCTGTGGCTGAGGAACTGGATCCCGAGCTTCGTCTCAAAAAGAATAATTATTTTGGAGCATCGGTCTTGCAGCCTAGGTTATGGTATTCAAACATCTAGAGTGGGGCTTGAACCGACAACTTTGACTCTAGCAAGAGCAGTAATTTTGAGCTAAAGCTGATTTTGACTGGAGAGAGATTGGGTTTGGTTGGCTATTTGTTATCACTAAACGTTGTACCAGCAACCAGTGAACTGTTTTTTTCCCCTGTGCTCACATTACAAGGAGTTTGTAGTATAGCTGGAGTTTGCTAGACACTCGTTGCTCTGGGTGAGTATGAGTTTCAAATTGTAGTGAATACAACTGTACTAATAGTTCCAGGGTGACCTTTTTTCAAAAACAATTTGAACCCT
This sequence comes from Cetorhinus maximus, assembly GCF_964194155.1. Lineage (NCBI taxonomy): Eukaryota > Metazoa > Chordata > Chondrichthyes > Lamniformes > Cetorhinidae > Cetorhinus > Cetorhinus maximus. The sequence goes on from NC_135887.1 coordinate 7,804,723, forward strand.
CATTTAACTTGTCTTGTGTAGAGATGTGATACTAATTTTCTTCATTAGTCTTGCAATTGACTATTAATCATTTAGTTAACAAAATAATTAGTGTAAATCCCAGTTTCTTGATTGGCTGTAATGCAGTTAATATTCTTCATCTGCTTGTGACCTGTGTCAATTTTTTCTTAGCTTTTATTTGTGGGTTAAAAATGAGTGTAGTTATTTTTGAGTGGTTTCGGTCCTTGCAGCTTCCAGTGAAATTTTTGTACTGTGCTCGTGAAGGGTGTGCCACTTTGCCCTTCATTCCTGTTTCGAGGAGCTCAAACTCACCAGATTGTATGGGATCAGAATTGAGCACTGTGCCATGAATTAATTTATTTTTTAACAACTGTGCATAGGGGTTTTAAGAATCTTAAATTCCCTTAGGAGTGCATATTTAGAATAGGATCTGTGGACAAGGGGGTAGAAAGAGAGAATTGCTTTTCACAGGATTCAATGTTGTAGGTATGCAATAACTTGTGGCCTTTTTTAAAAAAAAAAGGTCATATTCTGTAAAGTTTTCTGCAGCTAGGACTTTAGTTCTCAGAGGATTGCAGTTGCACCAACATTACAGTAATTTATGATGTAAACTTTATTGAAATAACAGTTGAGAAGAAATATTTGTTTCTGCATACTTCTCATTTTTGAACACAATACTACAGATTTTCCTATTTCTTTCTGGCTCCTCTGCCAGGCGCCAACAACAGCTTGTATTTATAAAGCGCCGTTAAATTAGTAAAATGTTTCCAGTAGCTTGCAAGGCTGCCAGAAACCCACCAGAATCTTCTCTTAGTTGTCATTCTTGAAGAGTGAGTCCAAATAGTGAGCTGGTAGTCTGTTTGACATGGGGAGGGAGATATCACAGCTGAGCCCAAACATGGGAAATTCTTTTGGGGTACTATAGCCAGTTTTTGATGCTGGCAGCACCATGTTGGATGAAATCAGTTGATCTCGTTCAAACTCACCACTAGCTTCCTGATGCACTTGTCTTTGAATCACATCTGGCGTGTTCACTTACTGAGTCGTCAGGGAATCCAGACACGCAGTTTCTATTTTGAAATTGGTTAACCTATGAGTGTATTTTGTTGTTCAGGCAAAATGATGCTCTATTTGGAATTGTATTACCTGCACATTTAAATGATGGGCTTTTTAATATGTTGCTTGCCTCTCCCTGCTTCATTAATCTCCTATGACATTCTGAGCTCTCTGCTGCTCTAATTCTGATTCTTGTGCATCTCCAATATTCATCACTACACAATTGGCAGCTGTGCTTTCAGCTGTCTAGGCCTTAATTTTCAGAAATTCAACCCTAAACCGTTCTGTCTCTCTACCTCTCCCTCTTTCTTTAAAACCTCCTTTTGTCATCTGTCTCAATACCATCTTCTCGGGCTTGGTGCCGAATTTAGTTTGATAAGACTCCTGTGAAATGCTTAAGGGTGTTTTACTGTGTTAAAGGACCTATATAAGTGCAAGTTGATGTTGCAGAATGTAAAAGTGGTTAGGATGATCTCATGTTTTCAGGAAGGGGAAAATAGAGAAGAGCATAACAAGGATTTGATTTATCAGTAAGTTATTGAAGTATCATTTTTTTTGCAAAGCGTGATGTAGAGTTGCACTTTATGAATAAGTCAAGCTGGGATTGGCCAAATATTAGATTTTCTTTTAATTATAAAATCTTGTTGAAGCTTTTCATCTTGCACTCATCAGGACAATTCACAAGAATATAGAGTAAGGGAAAACAAATTTACACTGTATGAGAAGAGTGCTGATTGGTTGGCAAGTGGACTCTGGTAGAGGTGTTGCCATGGAGAATACATCAGTTGATGGTGACTGGCAGTTAACTGCCAAGCATTGTTTGAAATTTAAACCAGGCAGTTTGACTGTGAATGGTCAAGGCATTTCCCTGAGGAATGAACCAGCGAATGGCTGTCACTTATTGTGCCTGTTTCAGTTAAACAAAATGTGTGCACCACTAGGAGTGCCTCCACTCTCTCGGTCAATACCAGGTCTAGTATAGCCTGCTCTCTGGTTGGCTGCAGAATCTGCTGTTCTAAGAAACTATCCCGAAAACATTCTAGGAACTCCTCATCTATGGTCCCTTTGTCCAGCTGATTTTTCCAGTCTATATGTAGATTACATTTCCCTCAATTTTGATCATACGCCTTATCAGGTGCCCAAATGTATACATTTTAAGCAGAGGTCATAAGAACATAGAGCCAAGGGTGAGTAATTGCCAGTTATCCACTGAAACTGGAACATTAAGTTTTTAATGTGGTTCAGTGAAGGAAATCATCCTAATATATTCTGTAAAATTTACTTTTCAATTAATTTTGTGTCCCCTGGTCTTCATTTCTTAGTTCACTTTAAAGTAATCCTTGTTCTTTTATATAAACTGTTAAGTTATATAAGCATTCTATCCAATATAGATAAAAATACACTAAGATAAAAGCAAAAAACTGTGGATGTTGGAAATCCAAAACAAAAACAAAAATACCTGGAAAAACTCAGCAGGTCTGATAGCATCTGTGGAGATAAATACAGTTAACGTTTTGAGTCCGAATGACTCTTCATCAGAACTAAGGAAAAATAGAAAAGGGGTGAAATATAAGCTAGTTTAAGGGGGGGTGGGACAGGTAGAGCTGGATAGAGGGCCAGTGATAGGTGGAGATTGCCAAAAGATGTCATAGACAAAAGGACAAAGGGGTGTTGACGGTGGTGATAATAGCTAAGAGATGTGCTAATGGTGACATTAAGGGTAGAAAACAGGACGAGCAAAGTACAGATAGCCCTAGTGGGAGTGGGGTGGGGGGAAGGGATCGAAATAGGCTAAAAGGTAGAGATATAACAATGGATGGAAATACATTTAAAAATAATGGAAATAGGTGGGAAAAGAAAAATATATATAAATTATTGGAAAAAGGGGGATCGGAAAGGGGGTGGGGATAGAGGAAGGAGCTCATGATCTAAAGTTGTTGAACTTAGTATTCAGTCCGGAAGGCTGTAAAGTGCCTAGTCGGAAGATGAGGTGCTGTTCCTCCAGTTTGCGTTGAGCTTCACTGGAACATTGCGGCAGGCCAAGGATGGACATGTGGGCATGAGAGCAGGGTGGTGTGTTGAAATGGCAAGCGACAGGGAGGCCTGGGTCATGCTTGCAGACAGACCGAAGGTGTTCCGCAAAGCGGTCACCCAATCTGCATTTGGTCTCTCCAGTGTAGAGGAAACCACATTGGGAGCAGCGAATGCAGTAGACTAAATTGAGGGAAGTGCAAGTGAAATGCTGCTTCACTTGAAAGGAGTGTTTAGGCCCTTGGATGATGAGGAGGGGGGGAGCAAAGGGGCAGGTGTTGCACCTTCTGCGGTTGCATGGGAGGGGGTTGAGGTGTAGGGGGTGATGGAGGAGTGGACCAGGATGTCCCGGAGCGAACAATCTCTGCGGAATGCCGCCGGGAGGGTGAAGGGAAGGTGTGTTTGGTGGTGGCATCATGCTGGAGTTGGTGGAAATGGCGGAGGATGATCCTTTGAATGCGGAGGCTGGTGGGGTGATAAGTGAGGACAAGGGGGACCCTATCATGGTTCTGGGAGGGAGAGGAAAGTGTGAGGGTAGATGCGCGGGAGATGGGCTGGACACAGTTGAGCGCCCTGTCAATCACCGTGGGTAGAAAACGTCGATTAAGGAAGAAGGAAGACATGTCAGAGGAACTGTTTTTGAAAGTGGCATCATCAGAACAGATGCGACAGAGGAGAAGGAACTGAGAGAATGGGATGGAGTCCTTACAGGAAGCGGGGTGTGAGGAGCTATAGTCAAGGTATCTGTGGGAGTCAGTAGGCTTGTAATGAATATTGGTGGACAGTCTATCACCAGAAATTGAGACACAGAGGATAAGGAAGGGAAGTGTCAGTGATGAACCGTGTGAAAATGATGGAGGGGTGGAAATTGGAAGCAAAATTAATAAAATTTTCCAGGTCCAGACGAGAGCATGAAGCGGCACCGAATGGTGTGGCCGCTTTATAGAATGAAAATGTCTTGTGTTGCGACAGAAGACCAAGATCCCTTAGAGACTACTGAAAGACCTTGATGCCAAAATTACCAGTTTCCAGCAATTCATTCTAAGACAACAGCGTACCCATGATGTGAAAATCAGCAGCATAGATGGAAACGCCCATGCATTTTGATATACCCAGCACCAAATGTTCAGATCATTCTGCATTTTTTGAATATCCAATTCAGTAGATGGAGAGGAAGATGATTTGTTGTGGAGGGATGATTATGAAACCATAAGTTCCATATCTGATCCAGAACTGGATCTTTGCGATGCTGACATAGCCAAAGTGACTCCAAATGAATTCGATTAACTCTTTTTGCATTATTGCCAAAGGCTATGAATTTGATGGGTTTTTAAAATGTCACGATTTTGGTTCAAGCTATGCTGGTAGAGTTATTTCACTAAATAAAACGTGATGCATTGATGTAATTTTAATTACTGGCGTTGTGTGTTTTTCGCATTTCAAAATGGCAATCAGAAACACTAGCTGTTCACATTCTATACTCAGCGTATAAGTGAACCCTCAAGTTTGTAAGGACTTTTTGATGCTTCAAAGGCCGGCTTGTATGCAACCTGCAGTAATCTGTTTTTCTCAATTCGTTAGAAGTCATCAGTTATAATTAGTGGATTGCATACTGCGCTTTTCGATTAAAATTACTGATAGAATAAAGTTTTATTATGGCTACTAACTGATATGTCTCCCAGTTGATGCGATGCATTGTTTGTTTATTAGTGTAGTGAGTGGTGCATAGTGGCCACTCTGCTCGTCACCTCTTGTTTTCAGCACTTACTGCTGGCTAGCCGTATAACTATTGAGAAAAAAGAGTTCGTAAGCCTCTCCTGCCAGTACATAGGGCCTGATGATGAAGAGGCTATGTAGTGCCTCCCCATGGTGACATATGTAAGCTGGATACCTGGCGGCCCCAGGCTAAACTACAGAGGACTCTGAGGAGGCCTGGCCCTTAGGACGTGAGGTTATGCCCTGGTGCCCATAAACTAGACCCCCAGCTTTGGGTAAATAGGCCCACTGCCTTGTGAGTGTCTTAGGAGAGAAGAAGGCTAACAGAGTAAACCCTGACAGAAAATCAGGCAGCTTTCTGGCAACTCCTGCAGCAGAACTGGTACCAAACAGTACCAGTTTTGTCATTTCCTTTGGATAGTACTAGCAATGCTGAGAGGGGTTCCTGATGCTTGGGTAACTCAGGGTCTCTTTGCTCAGGTCTGCATCCTGGAGAGGACACTCCATCTTTGTTGTTTACGTTGGCACAACATGGGTAGAAACAGTTACCGGTTATAAACTCTCATTTGATTGGCATAGAGCACGAGTGCCAGAGGTTACTTCAAATGGTGGGCGAGATCATCATGTCTAATTGGTTTGCTACCAGTCGCCTCAAGCTGGGCAGCCCCCCAGTCAGTTAGATGCTGTCCTGCCACAACCTGCTTGCTTCAGTGGGTGCTCGGTGCTTAGAGAGTCATCTCTCCACAGGTCAGTTGCTAACCTACGCACCAGGCAAGACAAACTCAACAAAGAAGGCACCAGTCCTTTGCATCACAAGCTGGACCATGCCTTACTGGTGACCAACTGCAGATTGACGCATGCAACACAGCTGTGATTGACAAAGAACTTACAAGGCTCAGTGTGGACATTGCTGTGCTGCAAGAAGCTAGGTTCACTTAAAGTTGATCCCTTAAAGAGAAACACTACGCATTCTTCTGGCAGGGTAAAACTCAGAGGCAACACGAGCATGGAGTGGGTTTCACCATGAAAAGCACTACTCGTGATGATAAGCCCCCTCCTCCATAGGGGAGTTAGAGACTTGATCATCTTTTGCCAACAAATGCAGACCCAGTTAACCTCACATGCACCTATGCGCTGGCACTCACCCCCACCCCAGATGTCAAGGATCTGTGAGGCATTTGATAGTGCTATCAGCAGAATTCCTAGCACCAAGGGACTGTACCTTCTAGGGAACTTCAACATGAGGGACTGACAACACAGTTTGGCCAACATGCATAAGGCACCAGGGAATTGGCAAGATGAACAAAAATGGACAGAGGTTGCTGGAGCTATGCTACCACCATGGACTCTTGTGCCACAAGGTATCCTGGAGACATCCAAGATTACACCACTGACACCAGCTAGAGCTGCTCATTACCAGAAGCACCACCTTCAACAGTGTCCTCATCACCCGTAGCTCTTGCAGCGCTGGCTCTGACATTGACCACTCCCTGGTGTGTAGCAAGATCAGGCTTCAGCCAAGGAAACTATACCACTCCAAGAAGAAAGGTCGTCCTCAGATCAACACTTGCTGTACCACTGACCTAGAAAGGAGTCAGGAGCTCTTCAACATCCTCGATCCAGGGTCTTTTGAACAACAATGCCCAAAGCCAGAATGTGGTATCAAAGAGGGATAATTTGTGCAAGGCCATCTGTAACTCTGGTCTCACTGTGTACAGGAAAGGAGATCTGAGGAATGCTGACTGGTTTAAGGCTTATTGGACTGAAATGGAGCCAGTTAGTTGTGAGGAGAGTTCTCATGAACTACAAGCCAGTCTCCAGCAAACAGAATCTGGATGCTCTCAAATGTCAGTAGACTGCTCGGCACTGAAACAATCAATACTGGTTGAAACTCTATATGCTGTTGCAATGTGTTGCTGAACCTGGGGATGCTAGAGGGATGGATGAAGGAATCAAGAAAACAATAGGTCCAACAGCAACCAAATCAACCCCTTTGAAGACAAGGCAAAGATGATCATCACTGAACCGAGCAAGCAGATGGAAAGTGGATGGAGCACTTTCTCGATCTCAAAGCAATGGAGAACATTGTCACTGAAGAAGTTCTCAGCACTATTCTAGACTTTCCTGTCATGGAGGAGCTGGACAGCAAGCCCACCATAGTAGAGCTCAACAATGTCATTGACCATCTTGCCAATGGTAAAGTCCATGGAAACGATGGCATTTCATTGCAATCATCAAACATGGAAACCCAGCATTGCTGCAGCATCTTCATGAACGCCTGTGTCCCTGCTGGAAGAAAAGATTTGTACCTCAAGGCATGCATGCTGCAAAAATAGCTTGTTCAAAAATAAAAGAGATTGCAGTAACTGTAACAATTATTGAGGCATCTCCTTGTTAAGTGTTGTGGGGAAGGACTTTGCTCACATTGCTCTGACCAAATTGCAGACCTGGCATCATGCATCTACCCTGAGTTAGAATGAGGCTTCAGAGATGGCATGAATTTCTCACTTCAGCGATTACAGGAGAAGTGCCATGAACAGCACAGACCACTTTACATTGCCTTTATAAACCTCACCAAGGCTTTCCATCTTACCAGCAGAGATGGACTCTTGAAACGGCTGTACAAAATGAGCTGCCGGCCTGGACTCCTGGATATCGTTTCTTTCCATGAGAACATGTACGGTTTTGCCTGTTACAATGGTGCATCATCGGAGGCTTTCAGGATCAGCAGTCGGGTAAAGCAGGGCTACATCGTGGCACCAATTCTCTTTGGCATATTTTTCTCTGTGCTACTATTGTATGCTTTTGGTGACTCAAATGAGGATGTCTACCTGCACGCCAGAGTTGATGGCAAGCTGTTCAACTTGGCGAGACTGTGCACCAAGATGAAAGTGTGTAATGTCATAGTGATAGAATCGTTACAGCACAGAAGAAGGCCATTTGACCCATCGTGTCCATGACGGCTCTTCTAAGGAGCAATTCGCATACCACCACTCCCTCGCTTCATCTCTACGTACCTGCACACACCTCCCTTTTAGATATTTAGAAAATGTAGAAAAAATTACAGCACTGAAGAAGGCCACACTACCCATTGCGTCTGCACTGGCTGAAAAATGAGCCACCCAGCCTAATCCTATTTTCCAGCACTTTGTAGTCCTGGAGGTTATGGGACTTCAGGTGCATATCCAGACACCTTATAAATGAGTTGATGGTTTCTACCTCATCTTCCCTTTCAGACCGTGTGTTCCAGACCCTTCCCACCCTGTGGGTGAAAATCATCTCCTCTCTAATTCTCTAGCAATCATTTAGATCTGTGCTGCCTAATTGCTGATCTCTCTGCCAAGGGAAACAACAGATCCTTTTCAACCACTCTATCCAGGCCTCTCACAACCTTGTACACCCCCATTAAATCTCCCCTCAGCCTCCTCTGCTCCAAGGAAAACAACCCCAGCTTATCGAATCTTTCCTCATAGGTGCAATCTTCCAGACCTGGCAACATCCTTGTAAATCACCTCTGTACCCTCTCTAATGCAGTCATATCCTTCCTGTAATGAGGTGACCAGAACTGCACGCAGTACTCAAGTTGGGCCCGAACTAGTGTTTTATATAACTCCAGGATAACATCCCTGCTGTTGAATTCTATGCCTCAGTTAATAAAGGAAAGTATTCAATATGCCTTCTTAACCACCTTATTGAACTGTCCTGCTACCTTCAGGGATCTGTGGACATGCACTCCAAGGCCCACCATTTCCTCTACACTTCTGTGTCCTCTCATTTATTGTGTATTCCTTTGCCTTGTTTGACCTTCTCAGATGCATCACCTTGCACTTCTCCGGGTTCAATTCCATTTGTCATTTTTCTGCTCACCTGACCAATCCATTGATATCTTTCTGCTGTCCACAGCTTCCCTCCTCACTATCAACCTTGCGGCCAATTTTTGTGGCCTCTGAAAACTTTTGATCGTGCCCTCTACATTTTAAGTCCACCACAAAAAGCAAGAGACCTAGCACTGAGCCATGAGTTGCTATTAGCTGATGACACTGTGCTGACATCCCATACTGAAGTTCTCCTATAACAGCTTGTAGATCAATTTCCTGGATCCGTAAGGGGTTTGGACTGACAATCCGCTTCAGGAAGACCAAAGTTATGGGTCAGGGTGCAGAGGCTCCATCTTCCATCAGCATTTGACAACCTCTCTGGAGGTCGTTGATAGCTTCACATACCTTGAATCAACAGCTACCAGCAACCTGTTCCTTGATGCTGAAATCAGCACCAGAATTGCCAAGGCCGCAGCTGTCATGTCAAAGTTGAGTGTGGACTAACAGCGCACTAACCAAAATACAAAGCTGCATGTGTCCCAGGTTTGTGTTCTCAGCACCCACCCCCCTTTACAGCAGTGAGGCATGGACAAGTTAAGCAAGCTAAGAAAAGTGGCTGAACAACTTGCACTCCGTTGGCTCTGATGAGTAGTGGGCATCTCCTGGCAAGACAGAATGCCAAATATGGAAGTACACCAGTGTGCAGGGATCCTCCAGCACACTTGCCCTCTTGAGTCAGCAGTGAATCTGTTGGCTGAGTCATGTGAGCCGAATGGATGATGGTCGCGCCCCCACAGGCGTGTACTATGGCAAGCTTGCTATCGGTACGAGGCCAACAGATCACCCACATCTGCAATACAACGATGTTTGCAGGCAAGACATCCAGTTGACTGGGGCTGGAGAATATGCAGCGGAAGCTCTCGCTGCTGACCAAAATGACGGAGGCAAGCAGTCAGGAAGGGTGTGGAAAAAGCAGAGGGCAAAAGAAGTGACCAGATGCGGAAAAGAGAGCCCGCTGGAAGGGAAAAACCACCTGTCGACCTCAGGGCAAAGCTATTCATCTGTGCCAGCTGTGGAAGGGACCCCTTTTAGTTTGGCTGTTGTACAGCTCCACTGCAGCTCCACTTCAAGCTAAACTCTGTGTACTTCCACCTGCTACAATCTCGGATCCTGTTGTGTTCTGGCTTAGGTTCCCTAACTTCAGTCCTGCTTTCTGCTGAAAATGATGTCCTTTATCATAACATTTGGCTTCAGCAGATTTAAATGTGTTGAATTTCACTAATACCAAATGCATATAATAACTGAATAGCGATCAGAGGTGGGAAGCCATTTAACTTTCTGCATACCCTTTGTGCTGAGGTCAGTTACAGTGCTCATACTGTTGCCCTGATTGATCAGGTGACAACCACAGTAAGAACCAAACCTGGGATCTTTCTATTCGGTGAATCAACACACTTGAGGTATTGAGAGCTTTTGTAATGTTTTCACATGCATCCTTCCACTGTCATAGAATGCCACACCATCTATTTTGACTTACAGCAGCCTAGAAACAAAACACCAGTGGCTTGGGTTTGACCAGTTATTTTTGCATATCCTGTTCTGTCCTCTTGAAAATCTCTGGTTACAAAATGGCCCTAAGAAAATAAGCAAATTTGAAGTTCCAAATATGTTACATTTTTTTAATAGCCACTGGCTGGAATACGTTGTGTAATAAGTCTAAAGTTCTGTGGCATGACAAAGAAAACATGGAAAGTATTTAATAGAAAATGCAGTGCTCCATGCCTTAAAGAAAAAGAGCCTTTAGATTTTTGCAGACAATCAGATATTTCCCCACAGAGAAGATCTGACATGATTCCATAGAGCTTCAGCACACTGGTACTATTATTATAACTAGATTCCAAACTGGATTGGTGCGCTGTCCAATAATCTAATACACAGTTGGTTGAATTCATTAGACCAAGGAACAATCTGTTTACTTTCTTAAAACATGCAAATTGTCAAAACAGATTTGTAGTACAATTACTGTCGTGTGAACAAGAAAACTGATTTGAAACCACCCAGTGCCATTTAAAAGTTCCTAATGCCTATACAAAAGCAAGGACTTGCAGTTGAATCTTCCCTTCTGTGGTGGTTTGAACCCATGCTCTTGAGCATAAAAAGACATGCTACAACTCTGTCCCCTCAAGTGTTTGCAGTTACCTTTTGCTACTGTTTGAATGCACAAGTTATTTACTTATTTATGCCTGTTATACTTTAGTGGCTGTAGTTCCTCCTAGTTTGCATTTATTGTGGTCTTACAAACTGCAGCACAATTTCCTGTCACACCTAAGGCACTTGCATAATCCTAGCCTTTGTACCATACTGTTCAAGCAGATCAGTAACATGCCATTACTGTGTAAATGATATGGATAGAATTGGCTTTCTGTAAAAGAAGCAAAATAATGAACACAAATTATTTGTGTAGATGTTTTGTGTGAATGTAAAGTGTTTTTTGTAATTAAACGACGGTGTACCCTTTTTGTGTAAACAAATATAGCCTAATGTGCAGGTGCCAGATTTTAAATTTGCTTTGTCTTGAGCTTGAATAATCATGAATTTAATTCTCCTACTCCCTTGTTAGTGCTTCCTAGAGGTAGTTCTATGCTTAGTATGATGAAATCAAATGCAGTTGTAAGCCTTTTGGAGGTAATTCAAAATTTGGTTAATGCAATTCTTTTTCAACTTTGAAAGCTTAAAAAATGTTGACCACAAAATAAGTTGCATCAATATTAAAGACTTGATGGTTATTTTGTTTCAAATGAAACATTTTCAATGTGTTGTTGCTCATGAACTTGAACTTAAAAAGGGGTAAGTAGTCAGGTCACCGCCTCCACTTTACTAAATCATGGGAACGGAGGCCAAATATCCTGGAACTTTGATCCAGCGGGAGGGAGAATATGATCCTGGCTGAGGAGGCTATGTTTGAAAACACATTAATCCTTGCTTAAACAATAGCCGCCGTAGTTTATTACAACACTGAAATATGCCAGTTTGTAAATCACATAACATTGAGCAATCCACCCATTGACAGGTTAAAAATCAGCATAAAATAATTTTGAAGGGCAGAAAAACAGAGCCAGAGCACATTTATAAATGACTGTGATTTAATCATTGTTGGGGTGTGAGTGTCGCAGACAAGGCTAGTATTTATCGCCCACCCCTAATTGCTCTTGGGAAAGTTGTTGTGAGCCACCTCCTTCAGCCACTGCAGTCCCTGTGGTGTAGGTATACCCACAATGCTGTCAAATAATGAGTTCCAGGATTTTGACCCAGTGACAATGAAGGAATGGTGATACAGTTCTAAGTCAGAATAGTATGTGGCCTAGAGGGGAACTCGCAAGTGCTGGTCTTCCCATGCATCTGTTGCCCGTTTTTCTCCATAATAGAGGTTGTGGGTTTGGAAAGTGCTGACGAAGAAGCCTAGGCAGGTTGCTGCAGATACATCAAGCAGGCTGCTTTGCCCTTCATGATGTTGGACTTCTTGAGTGTTGATGGAACTGCAATTGTCCAGGCGAGCAGAGAGGATTCCATTGCAATCCTGACACGTGGCTTGTAGATAATGGACAAGTTTTGGGGAGTCATGAGCTAAGTTACTCACCACAGAATTCCCAGCCTCTGACCTGCTCTTGTAACCACAGCATTTATATAGCTGGTCCAGTTAAGTTTCTGGTCAGTGGTAGCCCCCGGAATGTTTACGTAATTTTCCTTAACATCAACTGAGCATCAACTGCAAATACTGTAGACCGGTTTGAATCTGTTTGGTTTGAAACCTGAGTTAGTCCTTGTAATAGTACAACACTGTACAAAAGTTCTGGAAGAATCTCATCCTGTTTAGTTCAAAATGTCACACATGTGTTGGCTTATGGCCAGGCTTAAATTTGCCTCTACAAAGATGAACATTGTAAATGTTTCTATCAACTTCCTATGACACATTGAGTCATGAATGAAATATAAAATTTTTCAGGCTGCCAAATAGTTGGGACTCCACAAAATGAGGTGGTTTTGCATGTTTTATTTTCTCCCTTTTCCTCTTTTGATAATTTTTAATAGGGTACAATTCTATGAGGGGTAGGTAGTGGTTACTATTTGCTATCTCACTCAAATGTCTAATTTCCAAACATGAACCTTGATTAGAGTGACTTATCAACAAACTATTCAAACATGGGGCACATTGCAATCAAAATTACTTGTTTTATCACTGGTGTACACTTCGAGCAGAGATCCCTGGATCATAATCCAATCTAACCCTAGGCATTTAGACCCAAGTACAATGTCCTCACTACCATTCTCACTGAGATCACCCAACTCACCACAGACAACTCTCATCGACCTTTCTGGTCCGTGGGGCTCAAATACTAAACAGTTAGGTTAGCTGTAAAATGCCAAATGTGTGGCCCTGTTCAACATGATGAGCTTTGGAATGCTAGGTTAGTGTCTGGAGTAATTATTTGTAGGACTTGGTCATTGTTGGCAAATAAACTTTTTCCTGTAAGCCCTTGTCCTATGTATTTGTTATTAATACTGATGAGCCTGGAGGCTACTAGCTACAGTAATTTGACATCTGTTTCTTTTGTGCATGTCTGCTCATCTCAGCAAGGAAAGTGATGGTGTTAGGGTTAGTGGAATATTCTTCATGTTTGTCCTTAGTAATACTGTTGTCTTGTCAAGCATGATGAAACAGGCTAATCAAGTGCAGAATTCTTTCTTCATTACTTGACAATACCATCTCAATTCATAGCTTTGGTGTTTACAGTGAGCCATACCAGACAAAGTTATTTCAAAGCCCAATTTTATTCCCATATCCTCCTTTCTGAAAGGATTGGTTTCTTTATTGAGTACAGTTCAATAACTAGCAGCTGCGCTCCTGTACCTTGCCCAAAAGTGCCCATTATGACTTTGCAAATGTTAAAAATAGTAACATGAGTAATGTGCAAAGGCTGAATCACTTGGACTATCACGGCCAAGCCCAAGCTTCTCATCCAATATCCACAGATGTGAGCTTTCAGGCCGATTTGAGGTTTTCTCTCTCCCACTTAGGGATTCTGCAATCAACCTTACTGATACCACCACTGCTCTGAGATCAGTTAACTTAGGAGTAGCCAAAGTTTTGTGATAGCTTTGCGCAATGTTGCAACAATGAGAGCATGCAACTTTGTTTCCTTTGGGTAAATATTTCAGATTGTCATTTATCTGCAGTGATACTAGCACAAAAAAGAGAAACTTAATTGTAGTTTGAAGTGTTTAAAAATTTTAACCAGCATAATATTGACTTTTTGTTCTTGGAACAAGCTTTCCAACCTTCTTAAAGCTTATGTCCCTTATTCTTCAAATCACTTTTATTTTTCATTTGTTTGAGGCATTGCTGGCGTTCCCAGCCTTTATTGCCCATTAAATGGTAGAGGTGAGCCACCTTCATGAACTGCCACAGTCCATTTGATGAAGGTCCTTCTACAATGCTGTTAGGTAGGGAGTTCCAGGATATTGACCCAATGACCATGAAGGAATGGCAATATATTTCCGAGTCGGGATGGGGTGATATGTCACTAATTATACGGAGTTCATCTTTGTTCAGCAAAATGCCTTTTCAAAGTATTGATTCAGGCTCTTATTACTTCACCTTCATTCATGTGTGCTCTGCCTGATGGCAAATTCTTGGGTCATTGCCTGCTGATGTATCACCCTGAGCCATTTCTCTACCTCAGCTAGGATAGGAATTGAACCTGTGCCTTTGGTACTATTCTGACCAACCCGTCTAGTCAAGTGAGCTAATCAGTCCCTTTGTTTCCACCCCCTTTGTACTGAAAAAACTATATTTAAAAATTGGTACTTGGGCTTTAAGATTCTTACTATGATCATCTTTCGATGCGTGAGTTAAAAATGCACAATGTATGATCTAATATAATATTCTTTATTCCTTCTATTTCCTTTCTCTCTGGGGAAAATATAGGTAATTCCATCACAGACTGTTGATTTTTGTGCCATCTGTGCTGATTCATCTTGCCAAAGAGCAATATTAAAACATTACCTCATTCTTTCATTCTTAAAATTGGGGAAGGGTTTTACTAACCTTAGACCCTACAATACTCGATGCTATATGTGAATGTATTTTTTTGTTTTCATACTCTTCATTACTTTACAGCCAGCTACAATATTTACAAAGGGTTGGAAATAGGTGCTTGCCCACCGATAAAATCAGACATGTGTATGTGTTATATGAAGGAGCCTGGAAAGGGAGGACAGAATTCTAAGAAATGTTGATTTCTTGTTGTACCAATTTGTTATTAACTTTGCAAATACAAAATAAATATTGCTGATTTCAATATAAATCCCCAACAAAGAATCTGCATTTAAAAGAATGTTAAAATTAGTCATTATTCTTTTGATTTATTTTAATACTTTTGATAGTAACCACATTTCAACTGGATAGTACAGCATAAGGATAACTGAACAAACTTTCCTCATGAAGTAGAGAATATATTCATATAAGAATATATACTTGTGTTAATTTTGTTCAGAATGATGTTGAGATTCTTTGTCCTTTCTCCTATATGTTATAGTTTAATTTAAGGGAGAAGAGAGTGTAGAATTGAAAGTGGAAGTCTACAAATGCTAATGGAATTTTGCCCATATGGCTTTTTTCTCAGGAGTGGATGCTCTGAAAAACTGTTGATGTATTTCTTTTTTTGGCACAAAAATACCCTTGATCCAGATTTATACAGTGATTACTTCCCCCAGTTAATCTGTAATAACATAAGGATCAAGGGTGCAGAATCTCAATACACAGTTAAGAACAAAATAAAAAATATATATATTTCTGTACAAAGCTGTTCTCTATTTCACTAGGAATGTTTGTTCAGTTATCCTTGTGCTGTAGTATCTCATTGAAGTGTAGTTACTGTCATGGTTTGGTTGAATCTTTTTTGGCTCAATGATGCCTTAAGCACTGTTTCCTAGGTAACTACTAATTTAAAGTCAATGCAACGTCAAAATGTTATTACTGGAGCAATTATGAGCAAAGCTTTACTTCTGCAAATAACAGAAAACATTTTTTGTGTGTGGTACTGCACAATAAATGATTTAAAGAAACTGTAATAATTTAAAATGTTGCTTGCAGTAAATTAAGACAAGCTAGTGAGTAAATTGGAAATGTGATGAGTGGGTTGGCCTTCAGCAGGCAGAGCTTCCAGCACAGCAAGGCTTGAGTCCAGATAGTCTAGCCAGATTTTGCTTTGGCATGGAAGAGGAAGGGAGTTCATTTGTCGTAATGGTGAATATGACTGCCATTTAAGATGACTGTAATTGCCCTTGTTTGCTTAATATAATTCATCATGTAATTTACAATTCCATATTAATATGTTACTAAATATTATGGTTATTCACAGTCCAACAGTGCTTGTATTGGAGAACGTGGACTTTATATGTGTTTTACTTATAGTAGCACCCTAATCATAGAAAACAATTCATGATCTTTCAGCACTAAACGCCTTGATGCCTGACAATTGATGCTGCGGTTGGTGCCTTTTCATGCTGTATCTTTGCTGAAATGCACCTTTTGAAAATCTTGGTCAACTTTAACTTGGATGATCTTGAGTTTTAATTTTTTGGGATGAGCAGGTGTTGAGGTGAACAGGATGTTGCCTTACTGTTTTTAAGATTTTGACTTTTATTCCCATCTGGATTCAATTGACATGAGATAACAGTGGGCATGTTGATCTATCAATAATAACTGCTGAACATATCCTGTTAATATTCTGGAGTTCTAACACTCAAAGAGGTCTCTACTGTTGCTTTAACAATGCAGAAAAACATACTGATTTCTTTAAACTTTTGTTTACATTTATTATTTCTATTGGAGAATGGAATAGCTTTTCACTTCATGAACCTAAGAAAAATGTTGCCACCTATCACCTCCCAATAATCAGCCAGGACAGAAGGAGGCCCAATATGCCTGTGCCACTCCACTGCTTTTTCTGTGCAGGTTTTTCCTTTTCAAGTATATATCAAATTTCCTTCTGAAAGCTACTATTGAATCTGTTTCTGCCACCCTTTCAGGCAGTGGATTTCTGATCATATCAATCCTCTGCACAAATAAAATTCTCCATCTCCTCTGGTTTTTACCAATTATCTTAATTTTGAGCCCTTGGTTTCTGACCCTCTTGCCAATACAGCCCTTTATAATTTTGAAGGCCTCAATTAAATCTCCCCTCAAGCTTCGCCGCTGTAGGGAGAAAATTCTCCAATTTGTCCACAAAGGTCCCTCATCTGTGGTATTCTTCTAGTAAATCCCATCTGTACCCTCTCTCTAAGGCTTTGACGTCCTTTCTAAAATGTGGCGCCCAGAATTGGACACAATACTCCAGCTAAGGCTTAACAGCCTTATCAACTTGTCATGCCACCTTCAAGGATACCTGTATATAAACCTACCAGACCTTTTGTTCTTGAATCCCCTTTAAAGTTGTGTTATGGCACAGCCAATGGTAAAAGCTGAGTTGTTCAAATCCCAAACGGAAACTTGAAACAACTGCCACAATTTGTTTTGCAATTTGTATAAATTTCGAGATGCATGCCTTGAATTAAGTAGTAATAAGACCACCAAGTCTTATAGGTTTTTGCAAAACTAGATTAAACATTTATTAATAAGAGAAATAATTTTAAACACATGCATAGATCTACAAATTACTACTATGATAACTTCTAAACCCCCTACTTAATCTGACTTCCAGTTACACTTTCGTTAAGGAAACAGCAAGACACACAGACATTAAAAGGCCCAGGCAAAATGATATGCAATACCCTGAACCAATCGAATTCAAAGTGAGTTTTCTTAACTTTAGTTCTTTGAAAACAGCAGTTTGAGGCATAGATGCTGAAGGCTTTTCACACTTGTTAGACCTTAACAATGCCTACCCTTACCACAGCCTTCACTCCTTTATACATATTTCCCTTTGAATGCAAATTCCCATTGATTCACTGTCTTTGGACTTTATCTTTCTGACAAAAATCTCTCATAACACTAAGTTTTATCTGTAACCTTTGGTAAAAATAAACATACTGTTTCTAAATTTCACCTGGCGAGGTGACACATTTCACCCCTCATTAGAAAAACAGCCTAGTTTGGTTTATTTAAAAATGCAAATGCCCTTTTACACCCTACATTCTAAACTTCCCCCATGTTTACATCAAAGCCTTCAGATCAGCTGCCTTTAATTCAATTAAGTCTCTCTCGCTCGCACGCACACACAAACATGCCACTATTTTATCATAAATTCCAGTAATATTATGAGAATTCCTATCTTCCTGACAATTGCACCCTTTAGTTTATTTTGGCTCTGCTATTATTAACTGTGAGCTTATTGCAGAGAATTGGGGAAAGTTCTTTTCTATTGGAAATCTACTAGATTTTCTTTGTAATATGATTTCGTAGTGATAGAAACATCCATCACAGGTGGGCACTTCACTATTTCTTTGGGGTATGTCAGATCTGCATGTTCGTTTTCTGCAATTTTTGGTAGGCAGGATATCTGACATAGTGGTACATCCGAAGTTGCTTGGTAGCAGCAAACATCTTGGGGATCATTAAAAAGGGAACAACATAATAAAGATTCTTTTTAGCCATTTTGTTAACCAGTTGTCTTTGATTATTTCCTCATGACACTTAGGTTTTCATATGACAGTGAGGCAAAATTCCTCTGTGCTATTCTAGGGGCAAATAGTATGAGAGCTGTGATTTAGGATGTGGGATAACTTGAGAAATGTTCAGCCTAATGTTAATACTGGTCTTTAAAATTTGCTTAATAGTTTTCATGTGACACCCTGCACTTCACTAATATTTTTATTAGTCATTAAGCTGCATCACGCTTTTATATGGTGCTCTATATCTGCTTGATAGCATTTAAGTCAAAGTGTTAAAACTAACCAGTTTATGGAGATCAGCCAGTAGTTGGAATAATTATATTGATTTAGTGTAGCTTTTAGCTTCTATAGATATTATAGAGATTATTGATTAATTACTCCAGGGTTTAAAAATTTGTTTATAAACATAACTAGTGCATATCTTGTGACAATGTTCCAGGATCACCCTGGAATGCAAATATACTCCCCCAGCAATTTTTTTTCTCTTCTGCAAACTGTTGTCTTAGACTCCTATTCCATGTCTCTTCCAACAATAAGTGTGACGAATTCATGGACTACTTTGTCATTAAGATGGACACTATTAATCACCTGTCTCTGCTGCATTCATCCCGTCCACTAGCTCCGACCTGTCATCTTTCTCTAGTTTCTCTTCTATCTCCCCTTATGTCCTCTCCGAGCTCATCTCCATGGGACCCACCTCCTGTTCCCTCAAACGTCTCCCACTAAACTGCTGACCAGCCAATTTCCCCTTCTTGGTTCCCATGTTAGCCAATATTATTAACGGTTCTCTCTCTTCAGGTGTTGTCCATCTGTCCTTTTAAATCTGCTGTTGTCACACCTTTTCTCCAAAAAAAAAAACCCCTGACCTCACTGTCCTGGCAAGCTACCACCCATCTCCAATTTCTCTTTTCTCTCCAAAGTTCTTAAAAGTGTTGTTTCCTCCCAAATCCGTGCCCATCTTTCCTGGAACTCCATGTTTGAATCCCTCCAATCGGGTTTCCGTCCCTGTCATATTGCCAAAATGGCTCTTAATAAAGACTCAAATTGCATCCTATGTGACTGTAACAAAGGTAAACTTGTGGTACTTCAGATGGTAAAACAATGTGTTTTACTTTTTAAAAAATGAATTAAATTGTGGTGATCATATTTTACCACAAATGGGCTTTTGTAAAATGCATGTCCATTGGGAGGGGATACATTGTAACATTTGGTGGTAAAGAAAAAATGTGCAGATGACTTTATGCACAGAGTTTAACACTTTTTTGGCCTGCCAGACAAATAGAAAAATCATGCCAAAAGAACAAAATAAAAACTTTGGACAAAGAAAATACTTCCTGTTTTCTTGGTTCTTTATAGCTATGATTGTGATCATTAATGGGGGCTACAATTTAAAAAAGTAATTTATTTTTAAACTCTGGACTGTTGATGGTAATTAATAAAATGGGCACAGATCTGGATTTATGCTTATTTAGTCTTTATTAATGTTCACAGCATCCACATTTCCTGTTGTCTATCAGAACTGTGAAATATGGAGACTGTGAAGTAAATGCCAACAAATAATTTTCAGCCTTGGGATTTCAAACACATGCATCTGACATGAAACCACAGCTATTTACTGTCAAGCTTACTTATTATCACTTTATAGTTGTCAGCCAAATGATGATGAAATATTGCTCGAATATTTTCTCAGAAAATATGTAACAAGCTCCATTGAGCTCTTAAGCCCCATTGTTTCGCGATCTCCTTGTGTCACGGGTCATTCCAACATCAAGTGACTGACCACATGACCTGCTTCTCATCTGCTGCTGTAATGCATCTGGTCCCTGTTTGATATCTGGAATTGTATAGGGAACTATGGTGTGACTGCTTATTGATGTAAAGCACTAATCAGCCACTTGCATTTTGGAGTTCGGTGACTCTGTCCATTTAGACAGCTGAAAGCATTATTAATTTATCATGACAAAATAAAGTATCCACAGTAACCCCTTAATATTAATGCACTCTACCTCTTTGTTGTTTTCTTAAAAAAGCGTTCTATTTCTGTAGGGATAGGATACAATTTGACGGTTCTACAATACACTGGCATGTATATTGTTGCTGCATCAGGTGTTTAAAAGCTACTATAATGTAGGAGCAAGAATGCACAACTCAGTTCATCCAGGTTGTTTTGTCATCCAAGTCCAGCTTTTATTCTTTCTTGTAATCCAGATCCATATCTTCTTTGTCTTTTTGCTTAATCGTAAATTGATTCCTCTTCGAACATTTAAGAGTCATTGTGTAGTAAATAAATAAATAGTTTAAGTACGAAAGCATTATTTCTGTAGTTAATTCTTTTAGCTCCAGGCCTCATCACTTGAAATTATGTTCCTTGATTCTCAATTTTTGTATAAAAATACTTCTTTGCAACCACATTTTTGAAAATTTGCATTTTTTTTCAAAGTAATAGGTTTAATTTTCTACCTTCCCAGCTAAGTGATCTAAACCCGGCATTATCCCACTCAATTTTTTCTACTGTGCTTTTTTTCAGAAGTATGATGACCACATCCGGATACGCTGCTCCAATTTGTGGTTTCATTAATATTTCGTAGTGCCATATAATTTCTTCAGACATAAATCTGTTTCCCCTTTTAGATAGCGAATGTTTTACAATAAATGCTGGCCTAGCCAGCAATGGCCAAATCCCAAGAACGAATAAAAAAAACTCGTCTGTGCAATTGCAGTAATGCGTTGAGTACACTGCATATTGGTTAACTATTTTAATTTGTTTTTTTTTTATTTTCCTCACTTAACGACATGTCTTATTTGTCATCTTGAAATTAAATTCACCTCCATAGAGTATTCTCTGAACATTCTGCTTTTATCAAACTCCAGCATACTTGATTTTGTCTATAAATTGTAACATTCAACTTCTAAACTTTTTAAAGGTTTAAGTACACCTTATACCCACCATTTTGTTGCCAATTTCTTTTGACTCTAGCATATCTCTTGAAAGTGATGACATCTTGTTGGAGCATGGTTCCCTGAATATTGGTTACCCTGTAAGACTTTGCTTCTTGATCCCCAAGTCTTTTACTTTAATCATAACTATCTTGTTAATTAAGTACCACCTTGTCATCATTTTACACTGAACACATCATTAACATTCATTAATTCCATTTCCTGCTTTAAAAAAAATCAGTAAATTCATTTACATGATCTCTTTAAAACCCGATTTTTAGTGTAGAATAAATATCTTAATTCATAAGATAAGCTTCCTTTATAATAGATGTCAATGTTTCTTCCACTACATAAAATAAGAGACTTTGGTTCTTAGTCATGCTTCTGGCCTTTTTGGAAAATTTGACCAACGTTTTTTTTCCACTTTTCAGGTATAGCCTCTCAGTTTAATAAACTACAAAACATTTTGTAACTTGCCCTTACTTTTGCCCTCATTTCCTAAAGCATCCTTGGATGAGGTCCAACCTATTTATGAATACCGTTCTATCACGCTTTTTTTTTCTAATAATCAGTTCATTACTATTTTCCATGTTCTCCTTGGACTCAGATTAACATTCTTCCCTTTGAATTATTCCAAAAGGATTGCTGGTGTGAAGTGTTTAAAAAAAAAATTATGTTTTCTGCCGTTTTGTTTTGCTGATCTTTTTCCTCATCTTTTAAGGGGCCAGTAAGTCTTCCAAATTGGTCTGTGACTCCCTGCAGACATTGGGTGGGATTTTCTTGCCCTGTCCGCCACCGGAATCGTTCGGTCCCACCGAAAGTCAATGGACTTTAGGTTGGGCCGCCGAATCTCACACTCCACGTCCCGCCACGATGGGGCCAGAAAATCTCGGCCATTGAACTGCAACATCATAATAAAAGCGAAATACTGCAGATGCTGGAAATCTGAAATAAAAACAGAAAATGCTGGAAAAACTCAGCAGGTCTGGCAGCATCTGTGGAGAGAGAAACAGAGTTAACGTTTTGAGTCCGTATTGACTCTTTAGAGCTCAGAAGAGTCATACGGACACGAAACATTAACTCTGTTTCTCTCTCCACAGATGCTGCCAGACTTGCTGAGTTTTTCCAGCATTTTCTGTTACTTACAATACTCTCTTTTTTTCATGAAACCATTTGAAAAAATTCCCTTGCAATGTGATTTGTGTAACAAATATTTTTAATTAAGCTCAAAGGTTCTTTTATGGAAGGACATTGTCAGTTATGCTTTCTTTATATTATGTGCCTATTAAGAAAACTGAATGAGATACATCGAAAAATTATCAACTTCAAAAAGGATACCAAAAACACAATTTATATAAGGATATATTTAAACAATTTTTAAAACATCTTTATTAAGGAATGTTTGTTTTTCCCTGGCACAGTTTTTAATGATACAGTCCTTCCTGTCACCTTCAAGAATGGTTATATCTTCTATCCCTCCATTTAAGGGTGGGTCGTTTGGGCCTTGCCAGCATTTGTGTGGTTGCTGCTATTGTCTTCCTGCACCTGCTGATTTAAAGAAAATTAAAAAGTGACATAAATTACCAGCTACAGTCATGAAAAGCAGCTGTGAAAGTAGATCTGGAAGAAACAATGTGTAGTATGTGCTGCAAGGATAAGACAACCCAAGTTAGCTCAAGAATAGACAGTCGCCTAGAGCTAACATTGCGGGACAATGTTTACCCCAGCATCAGAACAGCCACTAATTTTAAGCAAAATGTCCTCCCATGTGTAAATATCTGGGGAAAATTTGGATTGGCTAAAGTATAGTTGACTCGTTCACCATCACTAACTACATTGTGTCACGTGAAAAATTATCACTTAATAAGGTACTGATGCTGCAATTGCTGCCAGTTTAGTTTTTGAACTGGTTGGATGAATGTTGAACACTAACTTTTCCCCCTAACTTTACTCTCTTTAGAGGTGAACAATGGTTATTAACATTAATTTTCGTCAACAGCAAACCAAACATTGGGACTAAATTTTTTACATTTTCCCATGTTGCTCTACCACTATCCTGCTCCTGCCCATCTTTAAACTTTAAAAGGGAATATCTCTTGCTATTGTTCCTTGGAAGCCATACCCCAAGCAATGTTGGGACCTTCAGGAAGAGAGGAGAAAAATTAATAGGTTAATCAGACTTTGGAGTTGAGTTTTATATTCTTAATGAATGTAAGCATATCTATTTGCCTGAAGTGTCTTTGGCAGTGCAGAGCTCCCCTGTTTTGATGAAGTGTCTGCACCTGTGGCCTTTCAATTTGACCTACGCAGAAGCTGTTTATCACCTACATTTGAACCAATAGAACGCCATATGATGGCAAGATTCACTCCAAAGCAAAAATGCTGAGGCAAGTGAATTAGCAGTGGTGTCCATAGACGGGTTTTGTAGAATTGTATTTCTCTGAAATATTTAGTCCCCTTGCACTGGATGCTTGAGGAAAATGAAGAAAACCAAGTGGTGTAAATTAGAACTGTGAAAGATGTGCAGTCATTACAGGGACTACTTTTTGCCTTGGCTGACCAAGGATGAGAAACCGGAGGGAAGTGGTTCACTTGTCAAGAAACACTGTGAAGGAGGAACTTTAACTTGCTTTTGTAGTCATAAACCATAAAGCAAAAAAATTCATATCCATAGTGCCCCTTGAAGATGCCTCAAAGCATATTATAACAAGAAAGAAAAGTAAATCCTAAGCAAGCTGGGAAAGATCGAAATGGAGAGAAGTAGTATGTGAACTAGAACCACTTCTGAAGCAAAAAATTTTGAATGCAAAAGGGGAAGTGGCATGGCAGAATGAGGTCCAAAGGGTAGAATATTGTGGCTAATAGAGGCTTTCAGTGATGAAGCAAAGGACAACATGCTTTGTGTTGTAAGATGAAATGGTGAATTTGGGAGCACACAAGGGAGATCATTAAAATTGGAGTGAAATTACAGTAAGATTTAAGGTGAAGATAACTCGCTGGGGTCAAGGGAACCAGTATAGCTCGGGGACAGTTGGCAGAAGTGTGGAATTTTGTGCTTGGAGCGAATTATAGATTGTGGAGGATTGGGGCAGAGGCCAGTGAGAAGAACATTTGAAAAGTGAAGCAAAAGGGATGGAGAGGATTCACAAGACCAGAGCCAAAATAAACAAAGATCAGAATATAGTTGTAGAACTAGAAAAAGCTGGGGTGGTGGGTGGATGGGGTAGAGGGAATTAAATACAAAAATGACTGCCTCAAGTTTGAGGCAATGGGCAAACACTTGTTTATGCAGATCAACGAGGACGGGGGTATTGGGAGAACTGACCTTTGAACAGGATAGCATCTGGGGAGTAAAATTTTAGAGGAGCTGAGGTTTACTGAAGATTGCTTTAGCATTTCACTCATGGTTTAAATAGCAATGATATTAGATCACTGTAGCAACAGCAACTTGGAATTGTATAATGCCTTTCTCAGGAAAAAAAAAGTCCCAAGGTACTTCACAGTTAAATGTAAACAAAATGGATGCTGAGCCAGAAGTGATTCGTAGGGGAGGTTAATGGTTTAGTCGCATAAGTTTTTAAAGGAGGACTCAGAAGTGGAGAAACAAAGATATTTTGAGGAGGAAGGTTGTGCAACAGGAAAAGCTAGAGGGGAAATTTCAGAGAGCCGTTGAAAGCAGTGTTGACAGTGGTGTGGCAAAGAAAGATGAAGGCACAAAAGTCCAGAGTGGTGATAAGATAAGTGGAATAGAGAATTGTAAGAGACTGTAGAGATGGGATTCAACAAAGCATGAACCAACCTGTTCAAGGATAATTGATCTTAGGAGTGTTGATCATAAGGATACAACAGTTAATCACAAAACCCTTGAGATAGGATGTTTTGGTGTGGCTTTCAGGTGAAGAAAGTATCACAATCAGACCAATGCCTTCTGTATTCAAAAGCATGCAATATTCAATGCAACATGCAAAGGTTCACAAGTAATGCCCCCTTGAGGGAAATACCAGAAAGTGACTCATGCCCCTGCACCCAAAACCCAGCAAGGAGTCAGTTCAGGAGAGGAAGGAAGAACACTGACAGGAATGAAAAAAAAACATGAATGTCACATGAAATGATGCCAGTACTTTGATTAAAATGAACTTTCATTTATATACTGTGATTTAATTAAATTTCTTACAATTCTATTGCCACGACTTGACCTAATTTATTTAACGTTCTTTTCATTTGATTTGAGTGAAGCTTAAGCCTATTTGGTGTGCTGCGTATGTTTATTAAAATAATTTTTATACCTCTAGTTGTTTGATATGTTAAGTAATTTGTAATATGTAGGTTTACAGACAATGTAAGCCAGCTGGTGCCTTGATGACTATAATGATCCAAAATGACAAGCAGTTCCTCGGGGACTGAGCAAAGGGTGTTTTGTGTTTGTTAGAAAAGACTTGCCATGTTGAAGAATTTTCTTTTGTTCGAGATATACTGAAGTGGAAGGTTGACATGAGGGAGGCACATGTTCTTTCACAAGTGATGTGATTATTTTATAATGAATAGAACCAGCCTGCACCTAGAATTTTGAATTTACTGAAAGATACTTTGTCTTTATACCTTCAGCTCCTCTGTATACAGCACAGTTACTGATATTTAACTGGACCAGTTTGAAAAAGTATTTATAAATGGACAAGAAAAGAAATCTTGGAAAACTCCATGTAAATGCAATTATGTTGGGGGAAAAATAATTAATTATCATACCACAGTTGCATGCTTGAGACACATCACATTAATCCTAATTATTACCTCAAAGCTTCTTGGGCAGCATTTAGATTGGCAAGTTTTGATGTATGCTTTGCATTACAAGAACATCAATCACTAAGCTTAATTTTTTTAAAAATGGAAACGTTTATTGAAATAAACCTATGTTTGCTTGTTGCAGACTGAATATGGTACCTGTACAGCTTTTATTGAATTTTTCATCCATCAATACTACAGTTCTAACTGCATTGTGCACTAGAAGTTGTGGTTAAAATCCAGAATTACTGGGTGACACAAAGTGCAATTGTTGGCAAGCTTCTCACAATACTGAACAGTGATTGTAAAGGGTTGTATATCTTTTTCGGCAGACTTAATTTTAAGAACTGAACTTTGGTTACGTTGTTTCCAATTTACTAACTTAAATAATTCTGATTTGAAAAAGACGGCCTTTTTGTATTCTCAGAACAAATATACTTTTTAAACTTCATGTATCTTTTGGTCATTTGTTGTGGCTGTTTCAAGGAGTATGTGAAAGAAAATCATTGAAACTCCCGGAAGTAAAATTTAAAATAAATGAAAGGAGCCCATAGTAAATGATTAAACTGATAAAACAGCTTGTACTCATATAAAGTGCCTTCAGTGTGAGAAAACAGCCCAAGGTGCTTCACAGGAGTGTAATACAATAAAAATTTGACTCTGAGCCACATGAGATATTAGGAAATGACCAAAAGCTTGGTCAAAGTTGCTTTAAGGACTAAAAGGAGAGAGAAGCGGAGAGGTTTTAGTGAGGGAATTTCAGAGTTTAGGGCCTTGGCAACTGAAGGCAAGGAAGTTGATGGTGGAGTGATTAAAATCATTGGCAAGAGGTCAGCATTGGAAGAGTGCAGAGATCTTGGAGGGTTGTAAGGCTGGAGGAGGTTACAGGGTGGAATGAGGTCATGGAGGAATTTGAAAACTAGGATGAGCATTTTAAAATTAAAGCATTATTTAACCCAGAACCAGTGTGGGTTACTGAGCACCGGGTGCTGCATGAATGAGACTTGGTGCAAGGGACATGGGCAGCAGAATTTTGGATGACTTCAAGGGATGACTTCAGTTTACGAAGGATAAGACATAGAATGAAATTAACATGTGGCTACTGAAGCCACTTCTGCTGAGCTGTTGAGCATTGTTCTAACAGTTGCGTAATGCATCCTTGCTTTACTTTGCAACAACAAAAAATTTCTTTATTAAAGAGTTGATGTGCATTTTTAGGGCAAAACATTTCTAGGTGCGGGTGGGGGGGCGGGGAGGGGCGGATGGAGGGCATTGAGGGATTTAAGGGATCAGTCCTATCCAGAGGCTTCACTAGGAATTTTCTATCTTAACATTTCCTCGGTAGCTTAGTCCCATGGAACTAGAGTTGGAGACTTTCGTGGAGGGCCCCAGGGAGCAGGAAAATTGCCCATCACAAGGTGAAACTACTTTGGTCCACAGAGGTCAACGCGTTAGGACTTCTGTGGGGTCAAAAGTCCAGTCTCCAACAATCCAGAGACCGGTAGATCTGGACCAAAATGTTCTGGGCCACAGAGACCAGAAGGATCTAGATTTATTTTAATGCTGCCTCTTCTCGGCAATTTTCAATTCTCTCCTACTTCTGTGCTTGAGCAAATCCAATTTTGGAACTCCTAACTATTATTTTGCAGTGCTCACGTGCTTTAGGAGTATCTCTGACAAGTGATTGTATTGCTACAGTGGCTATCAGAATGAACTAGGCTGAGCAGTTTTGATTGCCAACTAAGTGCTGACCACTAGGTAAGGAACCATATGTACCAGGGACTGTTTTTTAAATTTATTCATTCATAGGATGTGGGCTTCACTGGCTGGCTGGGCCAGCATTTGTTGCCCTCGAGAAGGTGTTGGTTAGCTGCCTTCTTGAACCGTTGCAGCCCATGTGGTGTATGTACACCCACAGTGCTATTAGGAAGGGAGTTCCAGGATTTTGACCCAGTGCCAGTGAAGGAACGGCGATATATTTCCAAGTCAGGATGGCGAGTGGCTTGGAGGGGAACATCCAGGTGATGGTGTTCCCATCTATCTGCTTCCCTTGTCCTTCTTGGTGGTAGCGGTCGTGGGTTTGGAAGGTGCTGTCTAAGGAGCCTTGGTGAATTCCTGCGGTGCATCTTGTAGGTGGTACACACTGCTGCTACTGTGCGTCAGTGGTGGAGGGAGTGAGTGTTTGTGGATGTGATGCCAATCAAGTGTATTGCTTTGTCCTGGATGGTGTCCAGTTTCTTCAGTGTTGTAGGAGCTGCACTCATCCAGGGAAGTGGGTAGTATTCCATCACACTCCTGACTTGTGCCTTGTAGATGGTGGACAGGTTTTGGGGAGTCAGGAGGCGAGTTACTCGTTGCACGATTCCTAGCCTCTGACCTTTTGTAGCCACAGTATTTATATGGCCAGTCCAGTTTGGTTTCTGGTCAATGGTAACTCCCAGGATGTTGATAGTGGGAGATTCATTGATGGTAATGCCATTGAACATTCCGGCGATGGTTGGATTCTTTCTTGTTGGAGATGGTCATTGCCTGACACTTCTGTGATACTAATGTGACTTGCTATTTGTCAGCCCAAGCCTGGATATTGTCCAGGTCTTGCTGCATTTGGACATGGACTGCTTCAGTATCTGAGGAGTCACAAATGGTGCTGAACATTGTGCAATCATCAGCAAACATCTACACTTCATTGATGAAGCAGCTGAAGGTGGTTGGGCTGAGGACACTACCCTGAGGAACTCCTGCAGTGATGTCCTGGAATTGAGATGATTGACCTCCAACAACCACAACCATCTTCCTTTGTGCTAGGTATGACTCCAACCAGGGGAGAGTTTTCTCCCTGATTCCCATTGATTCCAGTTTTGCTAGGGCTCTTTGATGCCACACTCGGTTAAATACCGCCTTGATGTCAAGGGCAGTCACACTCACCTCACCTCGGGAGTTCAGCAAAGAGTTCAGCTCTTTTGTCCATGTTTGAACCAAGGCTGTAATGAGGTCAGGAGCTGAATGGCCCTGGCGGAACCCAAACTGGGCATCAGTGAGCAGGTTATTGCTAAGCAAGTGCCGCTTGATAGCACTGTTGATGACCCCTCCATTACTTTACTGATGATGGGGAGTAGACTGAAGGGGCGGAAATTGGCCGGGTTGGATTTGTCCTTTTTGTGTACAGGACATAGCTGGGCAATTTTCCACATAGCCGGGTAGATGACAGTGTTGTAGCTGTGGTGGAACAGCTTAGTTAGGGGCGCGGCAAGTTCTGGAGCACAAATCTTCAGTACTATTGCTGGAATATTGTCAGAGCACATAGCCGTTGCAGTATCCAGTGCCTTCAGCCGTTTCTTGATATCACGTGGAGTGAATTGAATTGACTTAAGACTGGCATCTATGATGCTGAGGAACTCCGGAGGAGGCCGAGATGGATCATCCGCTTAGCACTTCTGGCTGAAGGTTGTTGCGAATGCTTCAGCCTTATCTTTTGCACTGCTGTGC
Organism: Cetorhinus maximus; assembly: GCF_964194155.1. NCBI lineage: Eukaryota > Metazoa > Chordata > Chondrichthyes > Lamniformes > Cetorhinidae > Cetorhinus > Cetorhinus maximus. Next base: position 7,834,218 of record NC_135887.1, read on the forward strand.
TGGGCTCCTCCATCATTGAGGATGGAGATATTTGTGGAGCCACCTCATCCAGTGAGTTGTTTAATTGCCCACTACCATTCACGATTGGATATGGTAGGACTGCAGAGCTTAGATCTGATCTGTTGGTTGTGGGATTGCTTAGCTCTGTCTATCACTTGCTGCTTATGCTGTTTAGCACACAATTAGTCCATTTTATAGCTTCACCAGGTTGACAGCTCATTTTTAGGTATGCCTGGCGCTGCTCCTGGCATGCCCTCCTGCACTCTTCATTGAATCAGGGTTCATCCCCTGGCTTGATGGTAATGGTAAAGTGGGGGATATGCTGGGCCATGAGGTTACAGATTGTGGCTGAGTACAATTCTTCTACTGCTGATGGCCCACAGCACCTCATGGATGCCCAATCTTGAGTTGCTAGATCTGTTCGAAATGATAGTGCCACACAACACGAAGGAGGGTATCCTCAATGTGAAGATGGGACTTCATCTCCACAATGACTCTGTGCAGTGGTCACTCCTACCAAAACTGTCATGGACAGATGCATTTGTGGCAGGCAGGTTGGTGAGGATGAGGACAAGTATGTTTTTCCCTCTTGGTTCCCTCGCCACCTGCCGCAGACCCAGTCTAGCAGCTATGTCATTTAAGACTCAGGCAGCTCCGTCAGTAGTGGTGTTATTGAGATGAACATTGAAGTCCCCCACCCAGAGAGCATTCTGCGATGATGCCACCCTCAGTACTTCCTCCAAGTGATGCTCAACATGGAGGAGCACTGATTCATCAGCTGAAGGGGGGCGGTATCTGGTAATCAGCAGGAGGTTTCCTTGCCCATGGATGCCATGAGACTTCATGGGGTCCAGGGTCAATGTGCAGGACTCCCTGGAGAATTCTTCTTTGCTCCCCCCGACTGTCTACCACTACCGCCACCTCTGCTGCGTCTGTCCTGCTGGTGGGACAGGCCATACCCAGGGATGGTGATGGTGGTGTCTGGGACATTATCTGTAAGGTATGATTCCATGAGGATGTCTATGGCACTAGCCCCCAGCTGTTCGTAAGGATGATTTTGCAGGGTCGACAGGGCTGCGATTGCCGTTGTTGTTTCTGGTGCCTAGGTCGATGCCGGGTGGTCCATCTGGTTACATTCTGTTCACTGTTACAACTGAGTGGCTTGCTAGGCTATTTCAGAGGGCATTTAAGAGTCAAGCACATTGCTGTGGGTCTGGAGTCACAGGATGACAGATTTCCTTCTCTAAAGGGCATTAGTGAACCAGATGGGTGTTTACAACAATCAGCAATGGTTTCATGGTTATCATTGGACTTTTAATTCCAGATTTTTTTTATTGAATTAAAATTTCACCATCTGCTGTGGTGGCATTCGAACCTGGGTCTCTGGATTACTAGTCCAGCAACAATACCACTATGCCACCACCTCCCCCAATTGGGCCAGCGGTTTAGTTTCTAATTCAGGCCTTCTCAAATTGTGGGTCATGCCAGTAATGGCCGAGTTGGAGCTCGGACTGATTTCTGACAACTGCTCAAGTTTTTTTTTGTTGGTGGGGGAGGTGTTCTAATGGACAGCTCTCTGTGGCCTGATTGCAGCTGGGGAAAAAAGCCTATGAATACATAGGTGCTCATTTTATTTTGAGGAAACCATGCCTTTCCATCAACATCCCCCACACTCACTCAACTGTGTCCTCTCAGCCCCTGGATCAAGAACTAAAGCCATCCCCCCCACACCTCTCCAACAGTCAACAACTGAAGCCTCCACCCCTCCAGTCAACAACTGAAGCTTCCCCCCCCCACCCCTGAATCAGCACTTAACAACTGAAGCATTATCTTCCCGACTCAACAACTGAAGCCTCCAGCGTCCTGCTCAACAACTGTGGAACCCCCCCCTCCCCCACCTCCCACCAGCTTGTCACTCCGGGGTCACACACAGTCTGAGGCATTAAAATGGGGTCATACCGGGAAGAAGTTTGGGAAGCACTGCTTTAATTGATTAGGAAGGGTGGGATGGAGAGGGGAATAAACAACCAAGGCTGCAATTTGTGATTCCTATAAAATGAGCTATTCCAGTTAATGTGTACCAGTGAATAAATGTGATTCTTATCCTGACCCTGTGATGAATTCCCCTACAATTGTAATGTGCGTGATAGAATTACTCATTTAAGTAGACTTTGCAGATAAATACCCTCTTTAATGTTTTGAGCTGTGCGCTTTTCTGAATATCTTCAGAACTCAGTAAAGACTGGGATGAGGGGGTGGTGGTTTATATGGGGAGTGGCAGTTGAAACTGACACCACATGAGATAGCAGGTGAGTGGGGTTAAAAGAGAGGTGTACTTCTCCACAGGGCTCCAAAGTAGGAGAGTGGAGTTTTCAGAGGCAATGTAGGGTGAACGAGGAATTAGTTTTTTTGCATGTGGAGGGGAGGACTGACATTTGGTTGCATAAGATCATGTGCAATCCAAAGTAGGGAGTGTCTCTAGTATCTTGGCCAATATTCCTTCCTTAACTAATGCGATGAAAAACAGATTATTTGGTCACACATCTCATTGCTGTTTTGAAGATGTTCTGTGATCAAAATAGCTGCATGTTTGCTTTACAAATACTGAATTTTAAAAATCTATTCAGTCTATATATAAATATTTAAATGAGAGATTATATCCACTGGTTGATCAGAAGTGTAAACTTCAATCCATTCTAAAAGGATAAAGGAACTGGAAGAAATGTGCCTTCATGCAAAGGGTTATTAGAATCTGAAATGCAATAGTAACAGGCCATTAAAGCTGAATCAATTATGTTTATAAAGGAATCAGATATAGACTTGAAGAAAAATATGTTATGGACATGTACATGTAGGCAAATTACATTATAATAATAAATGACTTTAATGCAGAGGTAGCACGGTACAAGCATGATGGGCAAAATGGCCTTCTGTTTTAAAGCATCTTATTCTATTTGAGATATATGATTAAATGTTTCTAAACCAGTCTTTTTCAAGGAAGGGACTGAAAATAGATTGCCTCTATTGCTGCCCTCTTGTGGTATGCCAATATAAACTGATGTTTTATGTTGAAGCTTTCAGATTTTTGTTTATTCATTTATATTTCTTGTTGATCTTTCCCATATTGTTATACACACGGAGTCAAGAACAAGTGCAACATTTAGGTTACGCTGTGTTAGAAGACAGGATAACTGGATCCAGATAGGGGAGACGGTGAGAGGGAATGGGAAGAATGGAGGAGGGGGACAAGGAAAGAGAAGGAGCTAACCAGAATCGAGAGAGATTGAGTGGCACTGGCTAATTTTTCTTCAGGGAAAGGGGGAATTGCAATAGGCTTGGTCCATTTTCTTCACATTGAGACTAGGAGAAGAGGGAACAGGTGGAAGTTTAAGAAGGAAGAGCAATAGGGGATGAGGGAGGAGTGAGTGCCGTAGGGAGCAGATGACAGCTTTTTCTTCTTGGTGGGGGCAACAATGGGCTAAAGACCATTTTTTTTCACTGGTGGGATGAGCTAGAGGGGGTAAGGGATAAGGTTACAGATGGTGGGTTGGGGGAAGGCATATGAATTGCTTCTGAAGGGGCAAGTCGTTGGGGGGGATGAGTTGCTTCTCAGCTGGACTGGAGAGATGAAAGATAGGGAAGCTGGAGATTGTTTGTGGCGGGGGAGTTGGATTTGTTTATAAGTGGGAGAGTGAGCTGCTATTGGGAAGTACCAGCTGATTGTGGGATGAAAATCTGGGAGTTTCTAAACAAACACTTGAAAGATTATGATCTCTTTTCTAGTTAAATCTGGTTTGCAGAGCATTTTAACATGGTTTTCGTGCTCAACATTTCTCACCTCCTTGCATCTGGTAGTAAGAAATGGTTTAAGGAGCTGTAGTGGAGCCTTGTCATTACAAACATTTTGCAGCTCCTGCCTGGCAACCCTTTGCATTTATTAAAATGAACCATTTTGCCAGTCCTACCAGTTTGAAATAATGAAGTAAAATTTGAAATGCCAAAGACAAAAGTAACCTACAGCATTAATTATTGAGTGAAGAAATATTATGTATAGGCCCCCCCCCCCCCCCCCCCCCCCCCCCCCACACACACACACACACACACACCAGGGGTCTAGTTTTTTTTGTTGTTTGCTCTTCTCAACAATTTTAATTTCTCTTCTACTTCCCCTGTTTCACTGAACAGGGCAAGCAAATCCAATCTTGTAACACCCACCCATAATGTTTTTATTAAAGTACTTATGTGCTTTAGAAGTACTCCTCTGACAAACGATCGTCACTATGGTGATCATAGTCTTTCAATCAAAATAAATTAGGCCGAACACTTCTGGAAGCCCAGCAGGCAGTTGCACTACTTGGTCACATGCCATGCAGACCAAAGAAATCTCAGTTTCAATCCCCGGGGATTTCTCAGTTGGGAGAGGGGTTCGGAGACTAATTGATTCTAGGTGGAGCGGGGGTTGTGAATTTTTTTTCTAGCCAAATGTGCTTTGCAGAGCATTTTAACATGATTCTACTGCTCAACAGCCCGTGCTACTGCCAGATGACCCATGCTTTTCAGCAGCTGCTCTTAATGTTTCTCTGTGCATGCTATGGTCAGGTGACATTCACCTAGAATTTGCTGCCAAAATAACGCCGAGTTTAGTGAAGCTCACTAATATTAATGTGTAAATTCTCCAGCACCTTGTGGTGTGGAAGAGAGACCTTGTGATTCACCACAAGTTGGTGGACAGTGTGCACTGCTCTGCCATTAGCTTTGCAAAAAGTAGCACCTTGCTCTTGACTATCTCATGGGGTTCGTGAAGTTGTTGCTTTTACCCATTAAACTTGCCATAGAAAGTTTCAGCCGTGGTACTTATAGCATAAGTACCCTTTTCATAGAATCAGAGAATGGTTATAGCATGGAAGAAGGCTATTTGGCCCATGTTAGTGCTCTGCAAAAGCAATTTAGCTTGTCCCACTACCCTACCCTTTCCCTGTTGACTTGCAATTCTTTTCTCTTCAGATGCTTATCCAATTCGCTTTTGAAAGCCACAGTTGAACCTCCACCACACAGTCGTGCAGTACATTCCAGATCCTAACCACTCATTGCTTCAAAATGTTTTTCTTCTTAATCGCCGTTGGCTCTTTGGTCATTCACCTTAAATCGGTGTCCTCTAGTTCTTGATCTTTCCGCCAATGGAAAGAGTTTCTCTCTATTTATTCTGTCGACACCCCTCATGATTTTGAATATCTCTAACAGATCTCCTCTCAACTTTCCCTTTTAAGGAAAACAACCTCAGCTTCTCCAATCCAGCCACATAACTGAAGTCCCTCATCCCTGGAACCATTCTCGTAATAAAACCATCACATCCTTCCTAAAGTATGGTTGCCCTAGAATTGGAGATAATGCTCCAGTTGAAACCAAACCAACTTTTTATAAGCGTTCATCATAACTCCCTATGCATCTATTTATAATACCCAGGATCCCATATGTTTTTTTAACCACTTTCTCAACCTGCCCTGCCACCTTCAACGATTTGCTCAAATGTAGTCCCAGGCCTCCTCTTCCTGTATCCCTTATCTTATGTTGCCTCCCCTTGTTCTTCCTATCTAAATGTATCACTTCACTCTCCTCTACATCAAGTTTCATTTGCCATATGTCTGCCCATTCCAGCAGCCTGTCTATGTCCTCTTGAAGCCTCCAGTTTTGTGTGGTTTGCAAATTTTGAAATTATACCCTGTACCCCCAAGTCCAGGTCATAATATTATATCAGGAATAGCAGGGGTCCTAGTACTGACTCCAGGAACCCCACTGTTTACCTCCCTTCAGCTTGCCAAAGAACCGTTCACCACCACTTTTGTTTTCTGTCACTCAGCCAACTTTGTATCCATGCTGCCATTGCTCCTTTTTATTTCATGGGCTTCAACTTTGCTGGCAAGCCTATATGCGACACTTTATCAGATGCCTTTTAAGCTTTAACATTTAATGTTTACAGTTTTCAATTGTGTTTTTACATGTTGAATTAGAACATTCAGGACAGTTAGGGTCCCTCATTCTACTCTCTCAGCCTATTTATTGACTGTAAGAGGTGGACAGTTTTCAGGCTGTGCTGCTGGAGGGGCTGAGGGTCTAGATGCGCACACGGTGCAGAGGACATGGGTTTGGGCTGTGGGGAGGGAGGAAGGTAGCCGAGCTCGGGCTCTGAACAGAGACCAGAGGGAGAAGGATGCCCTGGGCCTCCCCATCTGGACCCGTGGCCTCACATGCACTGCCCTCGGCTGTGTCTTCAGGTCGCTCCCGGGACTCTGCCTCATCTCTCTGGGGCCACAGCCGCTCCCACGCGGCGCTAAAAACCCCGCAGCTTCCCCGAAACCTGCTGTCGCTTCTCTGCCGTGCTCGCCATTCCGCCAACTTCTGCTCCATCCTATAGGGTGGGAGTGTCCGCCCCATCACAAAAGCAGGGCAACAAAAAATTAATTCAAACTCTGAACGTTCCTCTCCATGGAAATCTTTAGTAAAAGGTGAAAGATTTATACGATCTGAAGAGAAACCAGAGCATAGTTTTCAAATTCCATATGCCGTGGCAGGATTCAAACCCTTTTCCCCAGAGCGTTACCCTGAGTCTCTGGATTACTATTCCAGTGACAATACAACTACACCATCGCCTCGTGCTTAAAATGGACACATTACTCAAATTTCTGGAGTGGGACAAGGACCCACAACCTTCTGACTCAGAGGCAGGAGTGATAGACACTGAGTGAAAAGCCCATGTCCACCATATCAACCTTATTACCTTATCAAAACTCAATCAAGTTAGTTAAAATGCAATTAGTTTTAATAAAGCTGTGCATGCATTCCTTAATTAACCCACACTTGTCCAAGTTATTGTTTACTTTGTCCTGGATTATCAGCTTCTTAAAGCTTTCCCACTACTGAGGTGAAACAGATTGGCCTGTAGTTTATTCTTTTTTTTGAACAAGAGTTTATGACATTTGCATTTCCCCCATCCCCTGGTACCACTCTGGTAATCTAAGAGGATTGGAAGATTGTAGTCAGTGATTTGCACCCTTAATTCCCTCCACATCCTCAGGTGTATCCATCCATCCCTGATGATTTATCAACTTAAATGCAGCCAGCCTTTCCAATACCTCAACTTTATCAATTTTTTAGCCCATCCTGTATTTCAACTACCTTCTTTTCACTATGACTTTACATTTGGCTTTGCTGAGGAAGAGGTTGCTGCCAAAGTACTCATTTAGTGTCTCTGCCATGCCCCCTGTCTCCATGTGTAGATTCCCTTTTTGGTCCCTAATCGGGTCCACCCCTCCTTATTATCCTATTATTTGTTTATATGCCTATTGAAGACTTTTAGATTCCTTCCAAAGTTAGCTGCCAGCCTTTTGTCATACTGTCTCTTTGTTTCTCGTATTTTGTTTTTCACTTCCTTTCTGAACTATCTATATTTACCCTGGTTCTTGTTCGTATTATCAACCTGACAACTGTCAAAACACCACCCTTTTTCTCTTCTACCTTACTCTATCTCAATCATCATCCAGAGGGCTCTGGCTTTGGTTGCCCTACCATTTTTCCCTGTGGGAGTGTACCTTGACTGTACCCAAACCAATCTCCTCTTTAAAGGCTGTCAATTCTGCCTTCCTGTCTTTGATTCCAATTTACCTGGACAAATCCATTTTCCACTGAAATTCGCTCTCCTCCAATTTTTTTTGCTCTAGATTGTCCTTTTCCATAGCTAACCTAATGTTGCTATGGTCACTGTTCCTTAAATGTCCCCTTAACTGACACTTGATCCTCTTGACCCACCTGATTTACCTCATTTCCCAGAACCAGATCCAGCAATGCCCCCTTCCATGTTGGGCCAGAAACATATTGTTCAAGAAAATTAACCTGAACATAATCCTGAAACTCTTTTCCCCCTTTCCCTTTTACACAATTATTATCCTAGTTTATATTAAGGTAATTACATTCCACCATTATCACTACTGTATGTAGCTTTTGTATCTCTCTCTCTTTGACATGAAGGGGCATACAGGAATCGTGTGGGAAGATGGTGTTTGAAGTAGATTAGCCATTATCCAGTTGAATGGTGGAGCAGGCTCAAGGGAGCGAGTGGCCCACTCCTCCTCCTATGTTCTCCCACAAGTTGGTGGGAATTGTTAATTATTTTTAATGTGATGCCAATCAACCTCTCCAGCCCAGGGAGGAATCTATTTCGATTGTCGAGTCTCATTCCAACACAAGTAAATTCCTTGCGGAGATTTTTTTTTTAAATGATTTTTTTTTCTTTTCTTAAAATCTTATAGGAGGCTGACAGTGGAGAAGAAGAACGCAGATCCCAACCACGCAGGTAAGATTTGGCACTTCATTTTTTAACTGATTTCTGATTCATGAACCCCTATGTAAAAATAAAGTGCATAAAATTTGCTTTACAAACACCTTGATATTTTCATAGGGGTATGATTTCAGCAGCTTAGTTACAGGCTCCAAAAATTAATCTCTGATATAAGTGCTCTACACTATGGCAAGAATCATTGTTAAAATGTCAGTTTTGCACCTTATTGAGAAGGTATCCCCAAAGTATTGAATAGCATCAAAACTCAAGAATTATTTTAGTAAAGTAAATATTTTGTGACAGTTTAAATCTTTTCAATTCTTAACTCTTTAAGTACCAGGGCGAGTTTCATTGAGCTATAAACAACTCGCATTTGTACAGTGTTTTTGACATGGGGAAAAATCTCTCTCACTATAGTGAGTATAAGCCGATTGATATCAGAGTAGAGGTGGGAGATTGTTTTCTCCCCATCATAGTTGGTATACAGTACACTGTCATCAAAATTGGTTCTTTTCCGTCAGTTTATTTCCTACTTAAACATCTCAGAACATTATGGAGTGTCACAGCCATGACATCCATATTAGCTCTCCTCCAATTAAATATTTTTTAAAATCTAGATTGTCCTTTTCCATAGCTAACCAAAATCTGATGATGATATGATCACTGTTCCCTAAACATAAATGTTTTCCGTGAAGCATTAATTTTTGCTGCATAATTTTAATTAGTTATTTTGTTCTGTCATAATCATGGTACCGCACTTGGAATGTGAGGACAAGAGAAATGTCAAACCTAGCTTCTTCATACCCTGTAACATGGTCGAGGAAGAGAGCAGATTTACAACTGCTGCTGAGACTTACAACTGTTACTGGAGTATAATCTGGTACCAGTGGCTTTAACACACGACCCACATTGACTACACACTTCATTTTGCAGTCCATTAGCACCAGATGTCCAGGTACATGCAAATTGTTGTTAAAGGCAGAAAAACCACAATGGTGTTTTACCCAGAGAAAGTGATGGGCTGCTGGCCACTGGCAATGGCCATTAATTTTTTTTGGAGGGCTTTCTGGTAATTAACGCCATAATGGTAAGCATCATGATGGACATCTCAGCGCTACATGTACTATATTGCTGTCAATTCTGCCCTAAGCATAATTACCTAGAAGCAGCCACAGTGACGTCATCGAAGGAATACCTTTTGTAGGCAGCTTAACGTGTGAAGCAGAAAGTCGGAGGCATAGAATCTCTATTCTGTGGAAGGAGCTCCTTGCAACAGGATTTTCTCTTTTAGTTTTGCTTGAAACATAAAGTATTATTGCTAGTGTTTATAAAGCAGTGTATCTTCTAATTCATGGAACACTATCACAGGTGTTTCACTAACGTAAAATATAATTTGTTTGTGCACATTTGGGATTTATCCAAAGTGAATGCTAGAAGAAACATTTACAGCACTAGAATTGGCACAAAATAGGAATATTTCACTCTCATGTTCTAGTGCTTGAGGACAAAGCACATTGTGACAACCCAGTCAGCCCTTTATTTCCTGAATTTGAAGCCAGTTTCTATGTCTAAACACAGTGTTGCAGTAAGAGTGAGAAGACAACATACTCCTTGAATAATAAGCCTGAATCGGGTAGAGGAGCAAAGAGATCAAAGGGTACAATTGCACAAATCGGGTCAATAACACTTCAAAACAAGCACTAGGGGGTTCATTTCTTTAGGGAATAGAATTGAAAAGCAGACAAGATAGATTAAACTTCTACAGAACCTTGGTTAGAACGCACATGAAGTACTGTGTACAATTCTGGTCGCCCACGAAGAGGATATAGAGGATCGGGGAGAGTGCATAAAAAAGGGATTCACGAGGAAGATGCCAAAATTGAGCAGATTTACTTATCAGAAAAGGTTGAACAGACTTGAGCTCTTTTTCTGTAGAAAACAAAAAGGCTGTGGGGGTGACTTGAAAGTTCTTTCATCCTATCAACGTCACCATCATTTTAAATGTAGAGGTGTGGGGAGCCATATAAATATAGAATAATAATCAATAAATCTAATGGAGAATTCCAGGGAAACATCTTTACATAAAGCCTTGGTAAGAATGCAGAACATGCTACCATGGGAAGTAGATGAGACAGATAGCTTAGATACAAGCTAGATAAGCACATGAGAGAGAAATAAATGGAAGCATATGCTGATATGGTTAGAGGAAGAGGGATTGGAGGATATTCATGTGGAGCATAAATGCTGAAACAGACCATCTGGGCCAAATGGACTCTATGTAATTCCTTGTAGTGATACATGGCTGTTGTAAGTAAATCATGAAGTAATACAAACCAGAGAATCTACCAAGTTCTCACAGCATTTTACTTTGTTCTTCCGTGCATTCTGAATTGTTCTAGATTTGTCCTGGCATTTTTTTGGCATAGTACAGGTATAGCTTCTCAAATCCAGCTATCTGAAAACTGGAGATGTCTGAAACATTTTTATAAGCTGCCATGCGTGAATTTAAATTCTTACTAAATGAGTAAAATAACTTACTGGCTTACATACAAACTAGGAGCAGGCACAGGCCACTCGGCCCCTCGAGCCTGCTCTGCCATTCAATAAGATCATGACTGATCTGACTGTAACTTCCACTCCACATTCCTGCCTACCCCTGATAACCTTTCATCCCTTGTTTGTTGAGAATCTATCTACCTCTGCCTTAAAAGTATTCAAAGACTCTGCTTCCACTGCCTTTTGAGGAAGAGTTCCAAAGACTTGTGACCCTCAGAGAAAAGATTTCTCCTCATCTTTGTCTTAAATGGGCGACCCCTTATTTTTAAACCGTGACCTCTAGTTCTAGATTCTCCGACAAGAGGAAACATCCTCTCCACATCCACTCTCTCAAGACCCCTCAGGATCTTAAAGGTTTCAATCAAGCCGCCTCTTACTCCCCTGAACTCCAGTGGATACAAGCCTAACCTGTCCAACCTTTCATCATAAGACAACCTGCCCATTCCTGGTATTAGTCTAATAAACTTTCTCTGAATTGCTTCTAACACATTTACATCTTTCCTTAAATAAGGAGACCAGAACTGCTTCCAAATGTGGCCTCACCAGTGTCCTGTATAACTGAAGCATAACCTCCCTACTTTTATATTCGATTCCCCCCTCAATAAGCGATAACATTTTATTAGCTTTCCTAATTCTCTTGCTGTACTTGCACACTAGCCTTTTGTGATTCATGCACTAGGACACTCAGATCCCTCTGAATCTCAAGAGCTCCGCAATCTCTCACCATTTAGATAATATGCTTTTTTATTTGCCCAGCTAAAATGGGCAATTTTACATTCGCCCGCAATATACTCCATTTGCCAGATCTTTGCCCACTCACTTAACCTATCTATGTCACTTTGTAGCCTCCTTACGTTCTCTTCACAATTCACTTCCCTACCTATCTTTGTGTCATCAGCAAATTTAGCAACTATACCTTCTGCCCCTTCATCCAAGTCATTTATATAAATTGTAAAAAGTTGTGGCCTCAGCACTGATCCCTGTGGCACACCACTTGTTACAACCCACCAACCAGAAAATGACCCATTTATGCCTACTTTGTTTCCTGTTAGCTAGCCAATCTTCCGTCCATGCCAATATGTCACCTCCTACACTGTGAGCTTTTATTTTGCACAATAACCTTTCACGTTGCACCTTATCAAATGCTTCTGGAAATCTAAGTACAATGCATCCACCAGTTCCCCTTTATCCACAGCACATGTGACTCCTTCAAAGAACTTCAATAAATTGGTTAAATATGATTTTCCTTTCACAAAACCATGTTGACTCTGCCTGATTGTCTTGAATTTTTCTAGGTGTCCTGCTGTAACATCTTTAATAATAGCTTCCAACATTTTCTGTCTGTCTTCCATTTTGAATAAAGGAGTTACATTATCTATTTTCCAATCTAATGAAACCTTCCCTGAATCAAAGGAAGGTTTGAAAGATTAAAGTCAACGCATCATCTACATCATTAGCCACTTCTTTTGAGACCCTAGGTTGAAGCCCATCAGGACTCTGAGATTTGTCAGCCCGCAGTTCCAACGATTTGGAGCTTGTTCGCCTAGGTGCTGCAGTGGCACGGTGACGCACTGGACTAGTTATCAGCTTAGCATGCCAGTCTTTTCCAGTGTTCCAAGTGACCCTTGCCCCCACCTGACCCGGCTTGGCCTGATCTGCCTGACCTGACCTGACCCGGTCCTAAACCCCCAACCCAAAAGTTAGAAAGATCTGAAATCTGGCACGGACCCGGTACCGAGATTGCCAGTTTGAGACACTGTATCTATAATTTCAACAATTAATTTTATGCTGGCCTAGAATGAGTCTGTGAGGGAATACAGCAAATGATTTTTATTGTGACTTTTTCTGATCTATTTCAAGCCTTTAGTTTTGAAATTGTATTCTTTGGATAATTTCAGCTGTGCTCATATTGTACATTTCCTGGAAAGATTGCATCTGGCCAAGGCCTTTTTGTGTTGCAACTGAGGCATTCTTCCATAATTATGCAACATTAAATAAATGGAGCATTGTGTTTTAGCATAAATGAATTACAGCTAATGGGATGATAACTGCTTTACATTTCAATAGTTGGTAAACTTACTTTTCTGTCTAATATTTTGACATGTTATTGAGTTTTTCCTGGTGAGATGGCATGAATAACAGTTAACAAGACACCTGCCTACTCTTTTGATCATGGGTGACATGTATATCAGTTGATTTGATGCAGTAACAGTATTGTGTGTCATTAAGTGGTAGGGTACAGGTACATGCCTGAAGAATCATGTACTGTGATTTTACCAGTGATTCTGGGCAAGTTTTGAGTGAAGAGAAAAGAAAATTAATTGATAAATCATCCAGGAACTTCCTGCTCATTTTCCAGCAGCCAAGTTAGCAGAAGCACTGTGGGACTTGGGTATAGGTTGCCCTTCCAGTAGGGAAGCCAGAATGGAAAAACACATTTTTAACAGGGTTTATGTGGCTTCTCCAAAGCGAGGGTTGGGTTCAAAATTGAAAATTCTTGACCACTCTGACTTTGTGGAAAGCTCTAACTACACATTTATTCAAAGTCAAAGACTTTGTTATAGCTCAGCCTACAACAGGATAGAATCTTAAAGAATGCTCAAAAAAATTTGGCAAAATTACAGTTGACATAATTCAGTTATTGATAATCTCTGTTTTCATTGGCTTTTGTATGATGGGTCATATGAATGGAGAAGTGTTTTCTAACCATAAACACATTACCACACCACGATATTTTAAAATGTGCCGACTGTATTACTTCTAGTTTATCGAGGTGATAAGGCTGGAAATGTAATGAAATGTAAATTAAGTAATCCTATTAGCCGCATGTAAAATATGAAAACATAGGTTTTTAGTTTCACAAATATAAAATCATAAGAGCAGCCTTAAGCAACTTGCTCACTGAGTTCAGCTAGTGAACCAATGATTTGAACTGTTGGGAAGACTAGTGCATATTTTATCATCTTCCTGTCAGAGTAGAATGGGTTGCTTTGAAATGAATGACACCCATAACAACAACAACTTCATTAGATTAATGGCCATATAAATGTAAAATGCCCCAAGACACTTCACAGGAACATTATTTTAAAAAAATGATACAGAGCTACAAAAGGGGATATTAGATCAGATGAACAAAAGCTTGGTTAAAGTGGTCAGTTTTAAGATGTGTCTTAAAACAGGAAAGTGAGGTGGAGATGTGTAAGGAGGGAATCCCTGAGCTTGGGGCCTAGGCAACTGAAGGCATGGTCACCAATGGTGGAGCGATTTTAATAAAAAATATTGGGGATACTCAAGAGGCCAGAATTAGAGTGCCGATATGTCAGAAGTTGTGGGGCTGGAGGAGATTACAGAGATGTGTGACCATAAAGGGATTTGTAAACAAGGATGAGAAATTTAAAATCAAGATGTTGCTTTGCTGGGAGTCATTGTGGGTCTGTGAGCACAGGGCTGATAAGGGAATGGGACTTGTTGTGAGTTAAGACATGGGCAGCAGAGGTTTGGATGATGGAGGGTAGAATATGAGAGACCAGCAGGAGTGTATCTAGAGGTAAGAAAGGCTTGAATGAGGGTTTCAACAGCAGGTGAACTGAAACGAGGGTGAAGTCAAGTGATTTAATGGAGGTGGAAATAGGCAGTCTTAGTGATGGCACAAATATAGTGAAGAGAAAATGGAACAGGGTGGTTCATAGTTTGGAGGGAAAACTTCCTCTTCTCCCTGCAGAAGGGCCTACAGTTGGGACAAGCAGTGTGGGCTTCCAGCATAGCACATAGGTGATGAAGCCACACGCCTTTTAACAGACAAGTCTTTAGCTCATGATGTCGAGGTCTGTGTTCAGCTCACTGACAGTTAAGTTTTAATGATTTTTAATAAGCAATAAAAATTGTACCTAGCAACAAACCCATGCAAGAAGTATTTTAACCCCTGGGCAATCAGCCCAAGTTCCCAAATGACAGGTCCCTGCACTTTTACAAACTGGCCATCAGTGTGCGCTCCTCCAGAGCACATTGAGGCACACCAGAAGTTGCAGTACCATTGCAGTCCTCAGTAGTGACGAATGGCTCAGCATTTGCCGCTACTGGGGTTGCGAGATCCAAGCAAATAAGTTTTGTTGCAACTGGGGAGATCCTTGTTCAGTCACTTACACTTGTTTCAAACATCCCTTCTTTCCAGACTTGGGTTGCATTTAAAAAACTATTGAGTGTAAAATCTACACTGCCATTTCATGTGTGAAAATAAAATTGATTTATCTGAATTCTTCCATTACCACTGAGTATGTGACAACAGACAAAAGTTCAGGAAAAGGTATTTTTCATTTCATTTGTAAGGCTTAAAATGTGTTCCCATTTGAAAAGATCCCATATTATTACACCATTTAGCCCCCAAGTAGGAGCAAAGATTTCCCCACTGTTATGACCCTGGACCAGACCCCAAAATTTTTCGGAGAGAGAAACAGAGTTAACATTGCGAGTCCATATGATTCTTTTTCAGAGCTAAAGAGAAGGAGAAATGTGGTATACTTTATACGGTTTAAGAGGTAGTGGAGCAGGTGGAACAAAATAGAAGGTAAGGAGAAATTTGACAAAAATATCATGGATGCAGGGCAAAGGGAGTGTTAAAGATTAAAGAAGGTGTTGATAGTGGCATAGAGTAAGATAGCAGAATGTGTTAATAGCAGAATAAGGTCAGTGCTCTGTGAAAGCAAAACATAAAAACAAGTGACAAATGGCCCTGTGTTTGGGGAAAAGGATTTAAAATAAATAAATTGGATTGAAAAAGGGGTAAAGAAGAAGTAGAGAGTTCATGGTCTGAAATTGTTGAATGCAATGTAAGATGCCTAATGGGAGGATGAGGTGCTGTTCCTCCAGTTTGGGCTTTGTGAAGGAAATACACAAATAAATAGGTAGAATTCATATATATTTAGGACATTATACTTCAAAATTGAGAAAATTGACACATTCATGGATAGCCATTTTTACCCAGAAGCCTACAAACATATGTATATGGGCAGCACTAGCCTTACAGCTCTGCTTCAAACTAGAAACAGATGTTACCTCACCCGTACCATCCACTAGGTATCACTGGGCCTCTTTCCTTTTTTGGAAATAGAGAAAAGCAAAATGCCTTATTCACCAGCAAAGGAACTTTAGGGAAGATTATTGATGGCACAGCCTGGCATTATTCCCATTATCTATTAAGAAGACATCGCTAAAACTTAGCTCAGTGAATCAAAATTGGACATGTTCAGATATAAAAATAAATATCAAAGGGATGCAGCTCTATCCAAGTTGGAGAACAAAAAGCAATTTAAAAAATCTCTTTTTTTCTATTAAAAGTTTAAGATCACTTTATGAAGAAATAGAAGCAATTGGAGGAAACCAGGAAGGATATTGCAACATATTATAAGTACACATTGACCAGATATCGGCCTATAGTGTTGATATAATAAAACCATTTTAACAATTTGACAATAGTGAATTTTAAGGGCTAATCAAGAAGGAGGAGTCTAATCAAAGAGGCAGTACCCATAGCTGCTAAAGATGATGTAACTGGCTTTAGAACGGTATAAATGTTCAAGTTTCCCTTCAGAAAATCAGAGATATTGCAGAAGGGTATTGAGAACCCTCCAGTTTTTCTCCAGTTGTCAAGGGGGTTGGATATCTTCAAATAGACAGCTTTTGTGTCCAACTGCCCATCAACTGAACCACTCTGGGATTTAAGGTAACACATTACTTTGAATATTTGATAGATATCGGTAACTAGTTTTATTTGTAGCATTATATTTTGAAGTCTTTTTCACTGGATTCCCTCTTAGAACTAAGACCATGTTTTTTTTATCTTTCTATAGTAATTAACATTGCGATGTACTTATCCATTTTAAAGTGTATTGAATGTTAAATAGTTCTTTAATACATTTGTAAATAAGTTAGTAAAGTATAATGTCTCATGTAGACTTCAGTATGCAGTTTAAGAACCCACCTCTTGTATTTTCTGAAAGTGGGAAGGTACAATTTTTTGAAGAGACCCCCAGACCCTTATAACATCTGGGTAATCATAACTTAGCTGACAAATTATTTAACAGGCTACCTGGAAGAACATAATATCTCTTGATTGCCACCTTCCTTGGGGGAGATGTGGTTCACTTTCTCAGACCAAAATAAGTGTCTGTGAGGTGGCTGCTTTGATCTCAATTGAGGGTGATTGTTAAGGGAATGCTCCCGATCTAGGGTAGTCCCCACTGGTGCTAGAGTTATAATCCACTTCAGTTTCACTGGAACATTGCAGCAGGCCAAGGATGGACATGTGGGCATGAGAGCAAGAGGTGTGTTGAAATGCCAAGGAACAGAAAGACCTGGGTCATGCTTGTGGACTGAGCGAAGATCTTTTGCAAAGCAGTCACCCAGTCTGTGTTTGGCCTCCCCAGTGTAGAGGAGACCGCATGGGAGCAGCGAATATAGCAGACCAAATTGAAGGAGGCGTAAGTGAAGTGCTGCTTCACCCGAAAGGAGTGTTTTGGGGCCTTGGACGGTGAGGAAGGAGGAGGTAAAGGGGCAGGTGTTGCACCTTCTGCTTTTGCATGGAAAGGTGCCTTGAGAAGGGAATGAGGAGTTGGGATGATGGAGGAGTGGACCCGGTTGCCATGGAGGGAATGATCCCTATGGAATGCTGACAGGAGAGGGTAAGGGGAAGATTTTTTTGTTGGCGGTAACATGGTGGAGTTGGCAGAAATGGCAGAGGATGATCCTTTGAATGCGGAGGCTGGTGGGGTGAAAAGTGAGGACAAGGGGGACCATTTCATGGTTCTGGGAGGGAGGGGAAGGGTGAGGGCAGAGTTGCGGGAGATGGGTCAGACATGGTTTAGGGCCCTGTCAACCACAATGGGGGGAACCCTTGGTTAAGGGAAAAGGAAGAACATGTCAGAAGCGCCATTTTAGAAAGTAGCATCATCAGAACAGATGTGACAGAGGTGGAGGAACTGGGAGAATGGGATGAAGTCCTTACAGGAAGCAGGGTGTGAGGAGCTGTAATCAAGGTAGCTGTGGAAATCGGTGGGTTTGTAATGAACATTGGTAGACAGATGGTAGGAAGAAGTGTCTGAGACTTGACACTCAACCTCTGCAAGGTAGAGGTCCGCCTTCAATTTGGTCTACTGTATTCACTGCTCCCAATGCAGTCTCCTCTACATTGAGGAGACTGAACGCAGACTGGGTAACCACTTAGCAGAACACCTTCGCTCAGACCGTAAGAGTTATCCAGACCTTCCTGTTGCTTGCCGTTTCAACACGCCATTTTGCTCTCATGCCCGCATGTCTGTCCTTGGCCTGCTGCAATGTTCCAGTGAAGCCCAACACAAACTGGAGGAACAGCACCTCATCTTCTGATTAGGCACTTTACAGTCTTCCGGACTTAACATTGCATTCAACAGCTCCTCTCCTCCTCTTTACCCCTTTTTCAAATCCAATTATTATTTTTTTATTTATTTGTTCATTTTATTTATTTATTTTACCCCTTTTCCCCGCCTTCCCTGCCCCCACCGCCCACACACAGGGCCATCTGTCACTTGTTTTTATGTTTTGCTTTCACAGAGCGCTAATCCTTGTTTTGCTAATAACACATTCTGCTATCTTAGCTCTATGCCACCATCAGTATCTTCTTTAGTCTTTAACTCCCTTTGCCCTGTGTCCATGACATCTTTGTCAAATTTTTTTTCACCTTCTATTTTGTTCCACCTGCTCCATCCCATCTTAAACAGTATAAAATCCATCACATTTCTACTCCTCTATAGCTCTGGAGAAGAGTCATATGGACTCAAAACTTTAACTCTGTTTCTCCCTCCACAGATGCTGCCAGACCTGCTGAGTATTTCCAACATTTTCTGTTTTTATTTCAGATTTCCAGCATCCACAGTATTTTGCTTTTACCTCAAGTTCTTTGTATGATCCCGTTAGGGGTCAGTAACTTTTTATTTACAGTAGACAAAATTTGAGATCTTAGGCACTTACTAAGTGAATAAAACCATAGGATTTCATGGGTTTTGAACAAGCAAAACTAACCTTTACTATACAAGGTCAGAAAGATAAAACAATTTACAATATCTATCTTATGCCTGGGAACCCTCTTTTGGGACCTCTCCCTGTCCCCTTCCTGGGACTCTTCTCAACTACGGTGCTCTGCTCCTGGGTTACATGACCCAGTTTTTGCGTTGTTTCTTTTTCCCCTTTTTATGGAGGCACACTGTTGTCAGGATGGCCGAGCCCTTTAACTGCTTGGATTGCTGCCTGCTCCTGGCTGATGCATGTGCAAAACTCCCGAGGCCTGTCGGGATCTGGAGTTCCTGGCCTTTGCCCCATGAGAAGGTAAGTTGGATCTCATCAAACCTCAAGGAGGGAAAATCGCTGGTTGAATCATGCTACTATTCTTGTGTTTCCCAGCACCTGTTTGGAGAATGGCATAGTATTGGCTGCAGTTCAGCTAGTGTTTTGCATTTATAGGATCTAAAGGGGGAAAAAATGTACAAAGTTAGTCTATAAAGTGGTTATAAATTTCTCTTTATTAAGTAGCTCAGATCATTGTTGAATATGATACACTACTGCATGTGTCGCCAAAGGATTTATCTTGAATTATATAATTCATTAAACCTTGTTTTATCTGCCCTCTGATGGACTTGTTTAAATTTGCTTTTTGGCCAACAAGGTAAATTATGCTGTTTTCTTTGGATGAGATGCTAAACAGAGACCCTCCCTGCTGTCTCAGATGGACTTAAAAGATCCTACAACATTATTTCAAGCAAGGGAGTTCTACTGGTGTTCCACCCAGCATTTATTTCTCAACCAGCATTACAAAATTCGATTATCTGGCCCTTTTATTGCATTGCTGTTTGTGGGACCTTGCTGTGCACGATTTGGCTACTGTATTTTCTTTTATTATGAAAGTTATTACATGTCAAAGTACTTAATTGACAGTAAAATGCTTTGGGACATCTTGGTATCATGAATGGTGCAATAGCCAAGTTACTGCCCCTTATTCTTTTGGAAAAGCTCAAATTTTCATGTTCTTTTTAGGACCTCTCTGGGCAGTGTATATAACGATGTATTTATGGGGAAAAAAATGCTTGACTGGGAAAAGCAGGAAAGAATAAGGCATCCACTATCACTATCAACCTTCTGGGGGAGGGGTTACCATTGTTATGAGACTATGCCCTTTTAATTTTGAAAAAATTGACTTTTCAAGTGATTGGACGTTTTGCAATTTGAACTGAGACAGAAAACTGCTCGAAAATGCAAAGCTACATTCCAAGACGAAGGTGAGAAACCAACAAATTACCCCATGGGAGTGTGAAGAGAGGCATTTCCTATAATCCAGATACCTATTGAAACTTGTAACTAAGGAAGAGATATTAAAAATGTAAAGTATTTGGTATTGAAACAATGCCACTGACAGACCCACCAAAAACCTCTGAAATACACAATGGGTGAAGTATTTCAAAGCAAGGCTGCCAGCCACCAGAGGGAGATTGCGAGTGACACAGATGGTGTTAAGAAAGCCTTCAGCAAAGGAAACAAGCTGAGGGCTGCTCACCCTCTCCCTCTCTCTCTTGGAATAAATGAGTTGTCCAGTTTGAGTAGCCAACTCTACCAGAAACCTACCAGTGAACTGGGATCTTGCAATAATTGCAACGTCTTCTTCTACATTTGATCACATCTGAGAATCCAGCTAACCTAAATCAGTCGTAACGTTTAAAGTCTATACCTCAAGGGCAATCAAAGGACATTTAACTGTATACTTCTTTATTGGCCTCTAATCCCCCTTTTATTTTGGACATATATGTGTGTGTGTGTGTGTGTGTGTGTGTGTGTGTGTGTGTGTGCGTGCGCATTAGTGTGGGCCCTAATGATTGCACGAGGGCTGAATGCTTGATGCCGTGTTTTTATTACATTTCTCGGTTTGCTCTTTCTTTGACTTAAGAAAACCCGATTTGGAAAAGGCATATTCTTGTGAAAAGGAAACCTAAGCCTTTGTTGTGACCAACTGAGGATGATGAATAAAGGGGAGCCAATTCGCCCCTTCTCAGCTGGTTATAACACCATTGACCAGAGACTGAACTGGACCAGCCGTATAAATACTGTGGCTATAAGAGCAGGTCAGAGACTGGGAATTTTGCGGAGAGTAGCTCTCCTCCTGACTTCCCAAAGCCTGTCCACCATCTACTAGGCACAAGTCAGGAGTGTGATGGAATCCCCTCCACTTGCCTGGATGAGTGCAACTCTGACAACACTCATGAAACCCGACATGATCTAGGACAAAGCAGCCCGCTTGATTGCACCCTATCCAGCACCTTAAACATTCACTCCACCACTGATGCACAGTAGTAGCAGTGTGTACCGTCTACAAGATCACTACATAAACTCACCAAGGCTCCTTCGGCAGCACCTTTTAAACCTGTGACTTCTCTTATCTAGAAGGACAAGGGCAGTAGATGCATGGGAAGACCATCACCTGCAAGTTCCACTCCAAGTCATACAGCATCCTGACTTGGGACTATATCACCATTCCTTCACTTTCGTTAGGCCAAAATCCTGGAACACCCTTCCTAATGGCAGTGCAGGTGTACATACCCCAGATGGACTGCAGCAGTTCAAGAAGGTGGTTTACCACCAACTTCTCGAGCAATTAGGGATGGGCAATAAATGCTGGCCCAGTCAGTGATGTACACCTCCCATGGACAAATAAATTAAAATCCAGGACTTGCTCATCAGTACTAAATTGTATAGCCAAGCCAAGTCCAAAGTTAAATTAAATCTTTGGTCAGTGTTGACTTTACTGGTTGGAAAATATGAATAGAAGTAAGCCATTCAGCCCCTCGTTCCTGTTTGGCCAATCAGGAGATCATGGCTGATTTTGTATCTTAACGTGGGTGTCAGCAAAGGAGAAACAAACCATCTTAGATTTAATAATGAGCCTGCATTGGTCAACAATCTTACAGTGAGGGAACACCTAACTAACAGTGACCACAATGTGATAGAATTTGGTATTACGTTTGAGGGGGAGTAGGGCAAGAAAATAGCTTTTGGTAATAAAAGCAGAATATGCTGGAAAAACTCAGCAGGTCTGACAGCATCTGAGGAGAGAGAAACAGAGTTAACGTTTTGAGTTTGTATGATTCTTCTTCCTTGGTAAGTCTTTGGTAAGGTTGACTTTGGAGGGAATGAAGCAGGAATTGTCTAAATAGACTGGGCAGAACTAGTAACATGTAAAACTCGGAATGAGTTGTGGGAGATATTCAAAAAGGTATTTGGTAGAATGCAAAATCTATACATATCTCCAGAAGGTAAGAGCTTTACTTATGTAACTAAATAACCTTGGTCAGTAAGGGAAGTCAGAGATTTGACCCAGAACTTCCGATCTTTGGGGTCTTACCCGGGAGATACCCCAGAAGATGTGCTGAGGGATCCTCAGGGAGTCCCCACCAAGGACTGCAGAGCATTTGCTCGATAAGTTTAAACATCCGATGGGCAATTACCCTGTACTGGGACTGGGAACTACCTGATATTCCGGTTTAAATCGGAGACTTTGGATGATTCTGGCTGTCTTAGCAGAAAAGTTATCCAGACAAAGTTAGAAGGATTAAAACCACTTCTAATTCCATGGTAACTATAGTACTGACAACCCACCCCAACACAAAAGAAAAGCTGTATTGAGACTTGGGGGGTCAACTGAATATTTCAAAACTAAGAATGACTGTTGGGCAAAGGTTTGTTCAGCAAAGGTATATCGGTTAAGAACGAAGGTGGGTAAGTGTAGTTAAGATATAGATTGACCATGATGTAATTGAATGGTAAAACTGGCTCAAAGGACTGAATGACCCACTCTTAACCCAATGTTCTAATTGACTTTATTATCCTCTGGTTAGGAGCAGAGAAATCAGTCAAAATTTTCACCTTTGATCTGTATCCGATGACTCTTGTTGGCAAAGAAGATGAATATGAGCACCTGACCGTTGGGCAGTCCCCACATTTGAATAGTCTACATTTACTGTGAGCTCCTGTGTGTATATATAAAAAAAAAAGAAAATATCTGGCAAGATACCACAGGGCTGCCAATGCCTACGGAGCCGCACCTAAGCAAATTATTGCCTTTGGGAGAGGAACAGAAAAAAAGGATGGAAAATTGGGCAAAGTAAAAGTGTTCCATTTTAACTGTGGGTTTTGCAACAGTAAGCAAATATGAATGTAAATAGTTAGTCATCAGTCTGTAACATAGAGAAGCTATTTTTCCCCATTGAATACCATTTTGTGCAGGGACTTCCTTGTCTGTGATCCAATCTGCAGTAGGATACTGTATAATGTGATCTTGCAGTTGTTAGAACTTCAGTGTTGTTTTGTGTGTGTAAATTAAATAATCTCTGCAGACTGTATGAGCAATAGCAATCTGGCCCATTATATCATTGCACTTTTATTACTATGATTAAATATACAAAGACCTCATAAGTTTAGTACAACCTTTCTGAAAGTTTATTTTAATGTCTTATTTTTATTTCCTCCTGCTCCATATTGTTTCCCATTGTCAGGGCAGCCAGATAATCTTCTACCTGGACTGTGCCAAAGCAGTTCTTGGGTACACCATCTTCACTATAAAATCTGTTTGTTTCTTTTTCCCTTTTGCTTGCATTTAACTTCATCTGAAACTGAGTAGGTGGGTGGGTGGGACTGCTCTATAATTATGCTCCTTACACTATTCTGTAACAACAATAGGTAGTTTAATTTTTCCCAGGCCTGAAACCCATTTTATGCAGTGCCGCACCTAGGTAGAAATAACAGCAGTTCGCATGCAACTGGCAGTGACAATTGTTAACAGCTCCTAAATTCCTAAACACGTGATAAGATTTTCTAGGTGACCTGCCTACCCGGTAAGGTGTAACATAATCTTAGTATCAGGTTGGGAGGTAGGCTTATTTTGTGGAACAATCCAGAAGTAATCTGCTGCATAAACTCTATCAAGATTGTATGTTGACCTCTGAGAAAATGTTGCGCATAAGAGATGATACAGATTTTATTTGGATTATTTAAACCAGGATAATTTGGAGCTCAAAATATTCTGCATATGATGCACTGATACTATTAGATCACGTTGGCAAAAGAGTCAACAATAACTTACATTTATGTAGCACCATTAACATATTAAAATATCCCAAGTTGCTGCAGAGGCATTAGTAAACAATATATGAGCCATGTAAGCCGATTAAAGGAGTCGGTTTTAAGGAGCATCCTAAAGGAAGAAAGCAGGGTAGAGAGATGGAGTGGTGTGAGGGGCTAGTATTCCAGAGCTTGGGCCCTAGGCAACTGAAGGCACGGCTACCATTGGCAAAGTGATCAAAATCGGGGGTGCTCAATGCCAGAATTAGATGAGCACAGAAGCCTTGGAATGTTGTGGAGACGGAGGGGTGAGGCCATGGAGGGATTTGAAAACAAAATTTTAAAATCAAGACGTTGATTGACTGGGAGCCAATGTAGGTCAGTGAACACGAGTGATAGGCGAATAGAATAGTGAAGTTAGAACGCAAGCAACAGAGTTTTGGATGAACTAGAGTTTACGGAGGATAGAATGTCAGTCACGTGTTGGAATAGTAAAAATTAGAGGTAACAAAGGTATGATTGAGGATTTCAGCAGCAGGTGAGCTGAGGCGGGGCAAGATCGGGTGATACAGAGGTGGAAATAGGACAAGTCAAGAAGGATGAGAAGGGATAGTTTACTATTGTCGCAGTTGCATAGGATGTTATTTGTTGTTGCAATCCAGTGTATACAAAGTAGAGCACCTCGAACAATACCTGCAGTGGTAACATGGCCAACCTCAAACTGTTCACTTTAAAACAAACACACTATAATACATTTTCACAGAATTCTATTGGAAGTCAAGGAGGCAGGAAAGTTCATGTTTCCTTGAGCAGGAGGTTAGTTATATCTGAAATTATGCTTGCATTGCTTTCAGATTGAGGTGGGGGGGACAAGAGATACCTCAGAGACCATATCATTGGAAAGAACCTTCTTCGATAGTGGGATGTAAGCAGAGACTTGTAACTTCTTGTGCATTGTTTTGTGTTTCTTTTTAATCATTCTGCCTTTTAATCTTATGTTTTCCTGCTTTTGGAAACTGGGACGTGTTCTCTCTCTCTCTCTCCCTCTTCCCCCCCCCCCAAAGCAACCTATTGGAAGCGTGGAGTTTCACTGCTTTATTATATTTAAGTGTGGTTTTTCACTAGGAGGTCTTGTGGCACTGTGAGTAGCATCCCTGCCCCTGAGACAGAAGCTCCAGATTAGGGTTCCATGCCAGGACTTGATGGCCATGGAAGATGTGTTCATAATGTGGCCAAACAGGTTGATTGTTAACCTGTGAATCCTTCCAATACACTTACGGCATGCAGTAAGAGCAGGAGGGTTTCTTGGTCAGCCTTGCTTGATGTGGAATGGCATCCCTCAAGCTATAGCCTCTGACAACTGGTTAGTGACCTGTTCCAGGAAAAATGAGCTATAGAAACAAACAAAAGAATGTGTGCTTTGTTGCCTCGTATCATCAGATACAGGAAAGCCTCTAAGTCTAAGTAAGTTGCAGTAGAGTAGGTTTCCAACACTCAAATGCAAAGTCTAAGCAGTATGAGACAACAGGAGGTACTTCCTGCTCCATTGAGGAGTCGGATCACTTCCTGACTCTCAACTTATGCGACCAAAAGGAGACTAACGCTGTTTTGCATCAATCTGAATGTGATATTTCTCCAGTTAACTAGTTTAAGGTGAATTACAGAACCAGTTCTAAGGTGAATTACAGAACTATTTTGCCCCAAAATGACATCTCAATTGATAGATATTAAATTTAAAGACTTTTAAAAAAAAAATCCATGAACAAAATTCCAAAGTAATATAGCAATTTTCTTCCCATGTAGCCAAAGGTACTTTTTGAGTTAGAACTATTTTTTTGAGCTTTTAATATTTAACCATTGATTCTTACAAGGTCAGTAGCCTGTTAATTAGAAAGTCTGTCGTTTTAATTGCTAGCACAATGGCAAAAAGAGGAAACAGGTTGATGTGACTCACTGACTATAGGCTTATTATTAATGAGTATGTTGAATGAAAAACAAATGTGGAGTGATAAATACCAAGTTGGTTTTCATAAAAGCAAAATACTGTGGATGCTGGAAATCTGAAACAAAAACAAAAATAGCTGGAAAAACTCAGCAGGTCTGACAGCATCTGCGGAGAGGAACACAGTTAACGTTTCGAGTCCGTATGACTCTTCATCAGAACTAAGGAAATACCGAAATGTGGTGAAATATAAGCTGGTTGAGGGGGGTGGGACAGGTAGAGCTGGATAGAGGACCAGTGTTAGGTGGAGGCAAAGAAGAGATTGCCAAAGATGTCATAGATAAAAGGACAAAGGGGTGCTGACGGTGGTGATATTAGCTAAGGAATGTGCTAATGGTGACATTAAGGGTAGAAAGCAGGACAAGCAAGGTACAGATAGCCCTAGTGGGGGTGGGGTGGGAGGAAGGGATCGAAATGGGCTAAAAGGTAGAGATAAAACGATAGATCGAAATAAATTTAAAAGTAGGTAGGAAAAGAAAAATATATTTAAAAAATGATAAATTATTGGAAAAAGTGGGATCGGGATGGGGATGGAGGAGAGAGTTCTTGGTCTGAAGTTGTTGAACTCAATGTTAAGTGCGGAAGGCTGTAGAGTGCCTAGTCGGAAGATGAGGTGCTGTTCCTCCAGTTTGCGTTGAGCTTCATTGGAACATTGCAGCAGGCCAAGGATGGACATGTGGGCTTGAGAGCAGGGTGGTGTTGAAATGGCAAGCGACAGGGAGGTCTGGGTCATGCTTGTGGACATACCGAAGGTGTTCCACAAAGCGGTCACCCAGTCTGCGTTTGATCTCTCCAATGTAGAGGAGACCGCATTGGAAGTAGCAAATGCAGTAGGCTAAATTGAGGGAAGTGCAAGTGAAGTGCTGCTTCTCTTGAAAGGAATGTTTGGGCCTTTGGACGCTGAGGAGGGGGGAAGTAAAGGGGCAGATGTTACTCCTTCTGCAGTTGAATGGGAAGGTGCCGTGGGAGGGGGTTGAGGTGTAGGAGGTGATGGAAGAGTGGACCAGGGTGTCCCGGAGGTAACGATCCCTGCGGAATGCCGCCAGGGGGTGAAGGGAAGATGTGTTTGGTGGTGGCATCATGCTGGAGTTGGCAGAAATGGCAGAGGATGATCCTTTGAATGCGGAGGCTGGTGGGGTGATAAGTGAGGACAAGGGGGACCCTATGATGTTTCTGGGAGGGAGTGGAAGGAGTGAGGGCAGATGAGCGGGAGATGGGCCGGACACGGTTGAGGGTCCTGTCAACCACCATGGGTGGGAAAACCTCGGTTAAGGAAGAAGGAAAACATGTCAGAGGAACTGTTTTGGAAAGTGGCATCATCAGAACGGATGTGACGGAGGTGAAGGAACTGAGAGAATGGGATGGAGTCCTTACAGGAAGCGGGGTGTGAGGAGCTGTCGTCGAGGTAGCTGTGGGAGTCCGTAGGCTTGTAATGAATATTGGTGGACAGTCTATCACCAGAAATTCAGACAGAGAGGTCAAGGAAGGGGAGGGAAGTGTCAGTGATAGACCATGTAAAAATGATGGAGGGGTGGAAATTGGAAGCAAAATTAATAAATTTTTCCAAGTCCAAGCGAGAGCATGAAGCAGCACCGAGGCAGTCATTGATGTACCAAAGAAAGAGTTATGGGATGGGGCCTGAATAGGACTGGAACAAGGAATGTTCCACATACCCCATAAAGAGACATGCATAACTGGGTCCCATACGGGTACCCATAGCCACACCTTTTATTTGGAGGAAGTGAGAGGAGTTAAAGGAGAAATTGTTCGGTGAGAGAACAAGTTCAGCCAGACGGAGGAGAGTAGTGGTGGATGGGGATTGTTCGGGCCTCTGTCCGAGGAAGAAGCGGAGAGCCCTCAGACCATCCCAGTGGGGGATGGAGGTGTCGAGGGATTGGACGTACATGTTTTCATGTTTCCTTTACTGTATTTACAAGTCTTTAATCAACTCCAGTTTTATTATGGCAATTAACTGTTGGGGAAATACTTAAGAAACTGGGTGTACTTTCTAAGAATGGTTTGGTTTCAAATACTGTAGGAAGTTTTGGCCATTATTTGGGGCTTAGTTATGACTCATCACCTTGTGTCACAAACAATAAACATGCAATTAGAGAGTCATTGTGTATTTTCAGTGACGTGAAGAACGGGTGTGATTCTGTGTAGTTAGCAATGGGGGGGAGGTTTGAGGTGAAGGGGGTTTATGAAGAAGTAAACTTTTCCAGTTCAGGTGACTAGAGTTATCTGAAATTGTTCACTGCATTTGAACTCAGATTATTTGCTAGACTTTGGGTTCAGAACTACAAAGATTACCCATGGATAGAAGCATAATGTTTTATGTCTGCTGACAACACATACTGAAGGAATATAAAATGCACCCGATTATCTGTGCTGAATTTATTGTTCCTTAACAGACAGGTACTCCTGTAATCATTGGACTTGTAAATATTATGTGAGCCCTTCCTTCCTAGATATGGTGGCTGCAGAGGTAGTAACAGGTAGCTGAAGTAACTATCAGTAAAATAACGTCAATGCAAATTTAGGAAAGTTGGTGAAGAGAGGCTTTGTGATTTAATCTCGTCTCATACTTTTGGATAGAATTCAAATTGGATCAAGATCCAGGTAGGGTAAACCCCACATGGTTTTTCTTCATTATTTCCTGTACATGGTGTCTTTCATGTAACTTACAAACGATAAAGGCATTTTGTAAGCTAGAACATTTGCTGAGGCACAGTTTCATTTGCCATACATTCTAATGACAGACTGCTGCTTTTTGGAACAGTTTAGACCAGGAATCATGTCAGCTTGGCTCAATTAGTTCTTTTTGACTGAGTCAGATGTTTTTTGGTTCAAGCTCTTGAGCACATCTAGAATGACACTCCAGTGCAGTACTATGGGAGTGCTGCCCTTCAGGTGAACCATTAACTGAGTCTCTGCTTGCTTTACTGGTTGACATGGTTAATTGATATTTCATGGAATTATTTGAAAAAGAGCAGAGTTGTTCCTAAATCTTGACAATATTTCATCCTCAAACAACACTGGAATCATAATTTTACAGCAGTATCCCATTGTGTTCGTGCCACTTTCTGAAAAAAAAACTTTCCATAGTACCAGGCTTCTGC
This sequence comes from Cetorhinus maximus, assembly GCF_964194155.1. Taxonomy (NCBI): domain Eukaryota; kingdom Metazoa; phylum Chordata; class Chondrichthyes; order Lamniformes; family Cetorhinidae; genus Cetorhinus; species Cetorhinus maximus. Next base: position 7,863,358 of record NC_135887.1, read on the forward strand.
CTTTTCTCTCTGTACGTTTTCTTTTTAAGAGCCCTTATGGATTCACTTTTTAGTATTCTTTCATGACCTAATAACACTCAGCGTTTTTTATACTAACCACACTCCCTTCTTCTTTGTTCTTTCGCTGACCATCTTAAATTTATGCTCTCTAGTTACAAACTCGTCAGTTAGTGGAAATACACTCTTTTTAGATCACCTTTTATGTTTTGTTCCAATGAAAATTCTGTCTATATAACTAAAGTCTCTTTTGTCCCTTGTATCATCTCAGTGATTCTTTTCTGTGTTGTCTCCGTGGACTTGACATCATTTCTAAAATAGAAATCTCAAAACTGAACACTGTGTTCCAACTAAAACCTATCAAATGCTTGTCATAGATTCACAACGACCACTTTGCTTTTGTAATCTCTGCTCCTGTTTATAAAACCGAGGACCTTATACATTTTTAATATAGCAATTTGTTCTCTCATTTTTAAAGAGTTGTATATTTAACTCCCAGGTTTCTGCTCCTTTTTAAGTTTTATCGTTTGATGCATATTTATTGTCCTCCTGCCTCAAATGCATCCCCTCAAATCTTAAATGTTAACCAACATCTATTTGCTCAATCTACTAACTCTTATGCCCTTCTCAGGGTGTTTATAGTTCTCTTCATAGTTAGCCACACTCCACATTTTATGTCTTTAAGTTTTGATGTTTTTCCTATAGTCAAACACACCAATTTTTATATAATATATATTTTGGGAAATGCAGTGGTGACTTAGAAGTGTGTATACACACCTCCAATCAAAAAAATACTCATTGCTCTTTGGGGGACATAGTTTCACACAAGAATAATTACACGAGTCATTACGTTGTGCATTATGGAACATTTCTCAGAGTTTAAGGTGCCATATAGAGGTATGTCTTTTTCTTTGTTTTCTTCCTTCAGGCTTACAGCTTTTTAGACACGATTCTTGCATTTAATTTGATAGTAGTAAAAGAAGATTGGTTGTTGGGTCCTTCAATTCACTTGCCGCTGCTTGCACAAATTGGCTAGGAATTGTTCCCAAATTCTGAGCCTGTACAAAATATTTTAGTGCCTTCATGTTGCCCATCCAGTGATTGCCCCCTCCTTGCTATCCAACAGTTCTAAAATATGTGCACATTGATGCACTTTCTGACTGACACATACAGTCCAGGATCCACAGACTTGGGAGGGGAAAAATGGTATTTATAGAGCTGCACTGTTTATATTGGTCACAGATCCCATGAAATCTGCCTGAATGGATTTGAATACTGAGCTAGGATTCTAGCATCTGATTTGGATTAAGCTTGGTTAACAATGTAAACAGTGCAAGCAAATCTTGGAATAGCTGATTATTGAGTGGATTTTGCTTAATGTGCTGTTATTATATACAGGGTATTTTGATTCAGTCCTTCGTCACTGTGACAGTATCAAATAGTCTTCCAGGCAAAGAAATGGAGTAACTATATCTTCATCACTTGCTGGACATGTAGTCCATGCTTGTTTTAATCCAATCTGAATTGTATATCAGATGGTCAGTCAGTATCTACAGTGAACAAATAAGTTAGCATTTCAAGATCTAACTTCTCTCTAAATGCTGACTGACCTGCTGAGTGTTTCTAGCATTTTCAGTTTTTGTTTTGTTTCCAGCATTTTCAGATGTGTTGCTTTTGCCTATTCAAAATCACGCTTGTACTGGCAATGTGTGAATGGAGTAAAGCCTGTACTGCTTTTAATCTGATCTCTAGTTGTCAATGAAAACATGCTGAGTTATGTGTTCTTCATAAACGCATCTCTTCAATCAGTTTCACATCTATAAAAATAATTGCCTGCAGTGCACAGTAAACGACCAGCAAAGTGACAACTATGTCTGCTATTACACAAAGAAAGGGAGTGGGTTTGGCATTCAACTTTAAAAGTCTGGTTGAACATTTTAAGAACTGATGACCCAACTGGCCCAGCTCTGCTGTATGACATTCATTTACCCAGCCTAAATTAAAATAACAATGCCATATAAATAATGACCTGGATTTTGTGGTGAGTGGCAAAGCAAGGGCTCTCACTGCTGACCTTGACAAAAGATGCCCACAAAGATCTAGTGGTCTTTGTGACATGCTTTTCCCCTTCTCCTGAAAGCAGTTAAATCTCGTACGAAATCAATGGGATGCCTTGGCATCTAGTAGCAATGATGTCAGCAAGTATGTAGTAAACTAATCGCATTGATATATTCACATACAACAAACCAGGAAGTTAAAGAACTTAATTTGAATTCAATTAATATTTAGATTGTGAAGTAAATGATTATGATTGGCTTAAGATAGAAGCTACGATAAACAAAATTTTAAAGTAGAATTTTTTAAAGACTGTGGACTTTTCAAATAATTTTGCAGAAATTTGTCAATTCTACAGGTATTTAAAATTTGCTCTTCAGTGTCAGAAAGTGAGTTTTTAGCAGTAATCCTGTTACAATCCCAGTTACACCTCATTCAACAAGGTTCAACTTTTTCAAAGGTTTTTACAGTGAGACCGCCAGCATGGAAGTAGAGGTTTAGATCAAATCATAATTGCAAGGGGGATTGCAGCCTGTGGGAACTCCACAACGCAGCCCCCGGAGGAGCTTAGGCTTGCTGATGGCAATTTCTGGATTTCTGTGTTGCTCTGCACATGCCCGGACCCTCGAAGTTGCTGTCAATTTCACTGGAGTAATGACGGAAAACACTGACAGTCTTGCTACCTTTTTGTTTCTGAAATGGCCCCATTAAGAAGTTTCTATTTTAACACAAATTGAGAGAGATCGCAAAGGCCCAGTAAACTTGCTGGAAGTTCATTCTGGCTTATTTAAAAGCAACTTTTTAATTGATATACATCTTCCTTGCTATATTACACAAAGGGAGAAAACCCTTGAGTCAAATGAGTTATTTCACAAACAGGCAATAATCACCTGTTGCTCATGCAAATAAACAAGTAGTGTCTGAACTCTGTGATGACATAGGACCTCACCATATATGGTAAAATCATAGGAGGTCACCGCACATTGATTAATTACAGCAATAATTGAGTCAAGTTTAATTTTATATTGAATCATTTGTTTATAAAGATTTTATGACAATCCTGAAAGTGATCTTGTAAGATTGACCTAATTGCGCTAGTTAAGGGGAATACATGAATGTACAATTGTCTCTCTTTAAATATATGCCCACATTCTTCTCTATCCCACTTTTCTTACATCACTGACTCACATGAAAGGAGGAGAGTTAGTTACATGAAAATCAGATACACTTTTGTACCTTGCCCAGCACTGCATTCTTTGTATGTCAGGCTAAACTGTTGTGTACCAGCAGCCTATTGAATCATAACCATGTTGTGCCAGGAATTAGTGGAAAGTAATCAGGAATGGAAACCTTTGATTTTTTTCCCCCCTTTAGTTATCCTCTGTAGTAATTTTAATCCTATAAGACTAGCTGATTTAAAATATAAAGTTAATGCTAATTAACTTTAAATTTTGATTAAAGCTAATTTTTAAAAAGTTTAAAACTTGTAAATTCTCCCCTTATTCTGATTTTGCTCCATTTCTATTCTTTTCTGTACTTTCCTGTCAAAAGATAATTATTTAACATTTTAATTTCTCTAGTTGATCGTAGTTATTTTGTTTCCTGTCTGATTTTTCCAAAAAGAAATTGTGTTAAAAGACTTATGTGCTTGGTTCTTCTCCTCCCTGGTATCTACTGTGATCAGCACCAAAGACGTCCTTTTACTGTGTACTGTGCCTCAGAATAAATAGTGATTGAGCATGGGGGTGGTGGGGGAGGGAAGGAAATGAAAATGAAAATGAGCAAAGATGGCAGAGTTAGACAGGATGCTGTAATTGGCAGACACAAGACTGATGTAATTCAACGTAGTAGTCTGAGGTGGTACATTTCATAGTAAGAATAAGGAAGTACAATTAAAGATAGATTGCATGATTTTAAAGGGAGTGCAAGGACAGAAATACATGGGGCTGCTTGTACAGAAACCTTTGAAGATGGAAGATAGGTTAAAAGCAATCAATAAGTCATCCTGAATTTATAATTTTAGGTGTAGTGTTCGAAGCCAGGAAGTCAAGCAAGCCCTATATCAAACAATAATTTAGCTGCAACAGGAATATTGTGTTCATTTATGAAAAATTTAACTTTAGAAAGGCCAAGTAGTCTTTAACAGGGTAGGGAAGATTGATTTTGAGTAGGTTTTTAAAGGTGGAGAAGGAAGTGCAGAGGTGGTGGGACTTGGGGATGTAGTTCCTGGAGTTGGGTGGAAGGAGTTGAAGGAAAATTCATTAGTGGCAAACTAATGGGAGGGTTAAGGACGAGTTATAAGGTTGAAGGAGGTTGGAAACATAGAGTTCATAGTTCATCTCAATATTTTAGAGGTAATATTTATTTCTGGGAAGATTATTGTTGTGAAGGTATGGTAGCTAAGATGTTTTAGAGATGCCAGAATATCTAAAAGAAAATGGCAGTTCAGAAAGTTACCCATATTTGTTTAATAGAGTCAGGATAGAAGAGATGGAGCCATAAAACAGTAAGTGGGCTTACTTAGCTGGAGAAATTGTAAAGGAGGGATAATTGGCTTGGATGTCAGTTTGACGATAAATCAGAGCAGGCGATGTTGTCATGGAGATGGGTGGAGCTTAAGAAGGTTCTCCGGTTTCAATTTATCAGTGTGCTTACTGGGAGAGTGCATGTTCTGAAGCAGGGGGAAGAGGCTGGATACCAAAAAGGTGCTGCTGTTTGTAGGCTCCAGGTAGTTAGGGACCCGAGAAATCCTGGGGAGAAGGTGTGGAAGGTCGCTGGTTCCATTCTGGAGGCAGTTAGGGCTCAGGAGAAGCCCCAGGAAGCCACTTATTGATCGGTACAGCCAGGAGACTGGAGTTCCGAGAAACCCAAGTGTAGTGCCAACTCAGTGAAGCTAGCAGTCTGTGGATGAGCTGGAATTGTGCCGGTAATTAGAAGTGGGAGTGCAGCTTTATGAACCACGTGGAACGCAGTCTCAGGAGGAAAAATTGAACGATTGGGAGACAAACAGTCATTGAGGCAGTCCTAGCCAGAGCAGCTTTCTAGGAAATTCAGAGACTAGACCTTCAAAAGTGAAGAGTTGAAATCTCTTGTGACTTTTATGAGATTTTGTGATTCATGGTGGTCACTGATGTCTGGGTGGGTTGCTGAGAAATCCATGGGACCTGTCTTTGTCACATCTGCCATTTAACATACATTATGGTGTGTTCGACCACAGTTTGCTTGTTAATTCGTATTTGTCTCATGCTAAATCTGAATGTTAGAGTATAAGATAGATATTGTAAATTGTTTTGCTTTTTTGACTTGCATAGTAAAGTTTATTTTGTTTGTTTAAAACAGTGGATCTTGTGGCTTTATTCTCTTAGTGGATAACTGGGATTTCAAACTTCGGTTGCTTTAAACAAAAAGTTACTGGTCCCCAACTGGATCCTAACAGGGGAAAGGCAGTGGAGGGAGTTGAAGATGGAAATGGGGATTTATTTGTAATGTGTTTTAGGGATATAGAGATAATGTAGGTCAGTGAGGGTGGTAGTATTATATAAGTGAGAATTTGTGTTGGACAGGACACTGGCACTTGAGTTTTGGACAAATTGAAGTTTATGAAGAGTGGAGAATAGGGTGTTGGAGTAATTGGATCTGGGGTTTAGAAAAATATGGCTAAGATTTTGTTGCAGTTGGAAAGAAGTGGAGGTGGAAGTAACTTACCTGTGATCAATAAATTGTGGATCTGACCTTCAGCATTGGATTGAACAAAATACCAAAGTTTCATGTAATTTGATTCAGCTTGAATGCAAGAAAGATGGTTTTCACTTACTAGAAACTGGCATTAAAGGCTTTTGTTTTCAGCCAGTTAAAATATCATACATTAATAATGAGTTAATTCTTGTTGCAATTTTTTGCATCAAAAAAACTAGAGAAAACATAGCAATGTCCTACATAACAAGCTTATCTAGTATCCAAGCTTATTCATTGAGAAATTCAAACCAGGAATCTCCTAAATTTGATTCTTGGTCTGTTGCAAGTTGACTAATATCAGCTTAGTGGTGATGTGGATGGTGCTGTCAGGAGCCTTCAGATTGACCACATGTTATGACACAAATTAACTCATGAATTTATCAGCAATCAAACTTTTCTAATCCTAGTTGTACATATTGACCAAAATAATCAAAAGTTAATTTTAATTTTTTCTATGTGTTTTGGAAGAGGACAGGAAGTTCTTGACCCCATCGTACCTTTTGTTACAAGCATGTTGATGTTAAGCTTTACGTTTTTGCCTGTCAGGAAATGTCATCATCAAGCCTACATAAGATCCTGTTTCAGAGTACTTTGTGTACTAATGTTATGCTGCATAGCCCTATTGCTCAATAAAAACAATGTTAGGCCTGTTGGTATCATGCTATGTAACTGAAAATGGATATCAAAGTGTAGATTTCATCATATCAAAAACTTGCTGAGTGGAAAGTCATTCTGCTTCATCCTAAACCCAACACTGATCCAGGAGATGGATTTCTAGGATCACTTTTCATAGTACTGCCTTTATCATGAAAACTTCAATAAGTTTGTTTAATAATGGAGTAATTCTGAAAATTGGTGTTCTTTGGTAATGAAATCAGGAAGTTTTCTTTTTTGTTAAAATGTGAGGTATTCGTTGATTCCATTCTCAGTAAGGAGCTAAACTTGAAGTAAGCGCAAGTCAAAGATAAGGAAGGCAGCAACACTAGTTCTGATGGCTTCCGTGCTTGATGGGAATACAGAATTAGAGAATTTACTTTTTAGTTTGTTTAATTCAGGTGAATAAAATCATTGTTTTGGTTTTGCTTCACCTTTTCTGCACATATTTATTGAAGGTATTGATTAATGCTTTGTTCCAGGTCTTTGAGCACCAACTTACACCACCATTTTTAGTGTAATGTAGCACATTTTCGGTCCTAACAACTTGCTGTGCTTAAAAGTTCCTTACTGCCTCCCACTTTTTTTTTTGTCTTAAATCTGTGTCATCTGGTAACTGACCCTTCCACCACTGGAAATGGTTTATCTTTGTTTACACTCAAAACTGCTCATAATTTTGGACACATCTATTAAATCTCGCATTAACTTCCTCTGCTGTAAGAAGAACAATTCCAGCTTTTCTAGCCTTTCCACATAACTGAAGTCCGTTATCCTTGGTACCATTCTCGTATACCACCTGTGCATACTGTCCAAGGTCTTGACATCACTTCTCAAGTGTGGTAGGGGAAGTGAATGGGCAGAATTTTTCATCCCGCAGGAGGACGCGCGCTGACCAAAACAGGAGTGAAATAATGCGCAGTGACGTTGGGAGAGCGTCCCGACGTCATCACGCACTCTCACGATCATTTGGTCGGTGGGCGTGCGCGAGGGGCAGCAACATGCCCGCCGACAATTAAGAGGCCTGTTAAGACCATTAAGTAATTAAGTTGCATTTTTCGCTGCCTGCTCAACCATTTGTTGGCAGGCGGGCAAACACTTACTAAAAAGACAAGAAAAATTTTTAACATCCTATTTTACCTGTCCCTCTTCATGTGACTGAGTCACGTGTTTACCTCATATGTAAAAAATTTATTTTTCATTTTAAAATCCATCAGCTCCCTGAGACAGCCCTGTGCCTTCAGGGAGTTGCCAGTGCGTGCTCCCCTGCGCAGACTTCAGTGCTCACGCTCCTCCTGCCCCTCCACCCCGGCAATGCTGAGGCTCTTAGCGCGCCTTTCATGCAGGCTGGCCGTTAATTGGCCAGCCAGCGTGAAATCGCGGTTGGCACCTGATCGAGGGCAGCAGTCGGTCTCGAGGCCGTTCCCGGGCCCGCCCGCTGTGCCCGCCATGCCTGCCGTGCCCGTCCAAAGAGGGGAAAATCCTTCCCAATGTTTAAGGTTGGAGTGCTAATCAAGTGGGCTGCTTTGTCCTGGATGTGTATAGCTTCTTGAGTATTGTTGGAGCTGCACTTATGATGGAAGTGTTGAGTATTCCACTACACTGCTGATTTGTGCCTTGTGTTAGAATCATATCTCTCAAGACTGAATTTTCTTTTACAAAATGGAAGAACATGGCTTTATCCGTACATTTGGATGCTAACCTGGGATTTTTTTTAAAAAAGATCATAAGTTCACCTTGAAACTGTCAGCAAGCAGGCCTCTTCCAAGAAATCACCTGACCTTTATGGTACTTGAGGAAGATCTGGTTGGTTGTTTTGAACAGCAATCACTTTAATTGATGGGGAAAAAACTGGAAAGACAAAGGTTGATAACTTGCTGGAAATCACACGGGAGAGGAAAAAAAACTTACTTTGTGAAGCTCCTGGTTTTGAAGGCAGCCTTGTTGGGGAACAAGCTGAGGAAGGAAGGCTACCCTAACTGGCTCTCTTTCTCTCACTACCTTGCCCGCAATTGTGTGTGTATTATGACACAGGCGATGGTAAATGCTGAGTTGTTCAAATCCCAGAGGGAAACCTGAAACAACTGTCATAACTAATTTTTGCAAATTGTATGTTTCGAGATGCAGGCTTTGAATTCAGTCGTCATAAAACCACCAAGTCTCAAGAGGTTTTTATAAAACTAAATTAAACATTTATTAATTATAAGATTGTAAGCACATACATATGTCTACAAATTACTATGATTTCTAAAAAATCCCCTCATTAATTTGACTCTCTGACACTTCCTTTAAGGCAACTGTAAAACACATATAGATTTAAACAGACCCCTGGCAAAGCACACCCTGGATAGTCAAACTCAAAATGAGTTTCTTTCAGCTCTGGGTCCTTGCAGACAGTGGCTTGAGGCTTACAGGCTGGAGGCTTTAGACCTTAGAATCCCTCCTCCTTTACTTACAGCCTTTTCTTCCTTTATACATATTTTCCTCTTTGAATGCACTCGTATTACTAGGTCTTTTGAACTTTATCTTTTCTATCAATAAAACTCCTTTCATAGCACCAATTTTATTAGCTTTGGAAAAAATAAACACATTGTTTAGTTTCTTCTGGCTGGGTGTGATATTTCACCCATTCTTCTGAATGGTTTATTTAAAAATGCAAATTGCCCCCTTTTCATCTTGTAACTTCCCTGTGTTTACCTAATTACCATTTCAAACCTACTTCTATACATCAAAGGCTCTAGACCAGCTGGCTTTAATCCAATTAAGACATACACACTTAACGTAGACACAGACACCACTAAACTCTATTTTAAGATAATTTCCAATAACATTATAGATATTATTATATCTCCTTGACAGTGTGGCTGTCAACCTGTAGCCA